>NC_064921.1:0-600000 GCF_023897955.1 Schistocerca gregaria | reverse complement strand
ACCGCTAGGCCGCGCCTCTTTAGCTCAGTGGTAGAGCACTGGTCTAATAAACCAGGGGTCGTAAGTTCCATCCTCACAGGAGAAAGATGAATTTTGGAAATCAGTTGCGCGTCGTGGCCGTATAGCAAACAGTACCTGTGATGACGAACAATTAGCGACAGGCGTTTTTTTAAGATTTACTCTCAGATGTGATTAAGGCGAATGGCGCAGATAAAGCATTTGCCAAAGCGGTACAGCATAAGGTGGGACGAGGCAGTCTGAATTACATTTTATAGATGTATTTCTCACATATCTCAGAGTCTCTCGCGATCGTCGTCGTCGTCGTCGTCGTCGTCGTCGTCGTCGTCGTCGTCGCCGCCGCCGCCGCTTCTGCAGAAGTAGCAAATGCGGCGAGGGACGGCCTGCCTTCGATTCCGAATGCACAAATTGTGTGGTCTTGTTTCTCAGTCTATATTTGGTCGGTCTCGTCAGAGGTTGAATGTAACGAATGGGTGGGAAAGAGCAAGGGGCAGCGGCTGTGTAGAACGAAAACACATATCCTCAGGGGTGTGAGCGTTTCGAGATGAGTCGTATACATGTAAATGTTGGTTGTCAGTGACTGTGTGGCCTAATGGATAAGGCGTCGGACTTCGGATCTGAAGATTACAGGTTCGAATGCTGTCACGCTTGTGTTTTTCCAGTTCTGAAAAAGAAACATACCGTTTTAATGTAGCAATTGAGCAGTACGAAACCGTCTGAATGTTGCTGTTGACCATTTTTTGCTTGGAGATGCTCTTGAGCTTGAAACAAACACAGCAAGACCGGTGTTAACTAGCGACATGGTCGGCAGAGTGCCGACACCGCGAGTTTTGACTGGCATTTGCACATCTAAAACAACGTCGGAAAGTAACTCGTTTGGCTTTTGAGTCACATAAAGTATGTGTGTTAAATTTGACGGCACTAGCTCTGCTTGTTGTCATGCAATTTCTTTGCCTCTCAGTAATGATTATGACATAAAAGTGAAGTACGTGACGAGTGTGACGTTAGGAAAACATTAGGCAGCATGGAGAGATGCTGTATGGGACCACCCAACCCAAACGAGTACTGTGTGACGTGCTACCCGGCAAGTATTCACCGAGGTAGCCGGCTATCTCAGTCGGTAGAGCGTCAGACACTTAATCCCAGGGTCGTGGGTTCGAGCCAGACGCTGGGCGAAACGGAATTTTGTTCCGCTGCAGGTGTAAATTACCGTTTTTCTGATTAACGAGATTTAATGGAAATAGCAACTTTAAACTTTGCCTACGTCTCTGTCAGTCGCAAGGAAACTGTATTTGAAGGTGAAGGTGATTTTGTAGACATGTGTGAAAGACATGTTCTGAAATGCAAGTGTTGTGGTTTGGAGAGCACATCGGTTACGTGTCAGATGTGTAGCCAAGCAGTAATTTGTCGCCATAGCTGCAAATATTAGCCGATAATATGAATTGTTGTCAGCTAAAGTCTGATGATGCAGACGACCGTAAGGACGAAGTACCCAAGAGTACCGCTAGGCCGCGCCTCTTTAGCTCAGTGGTAGAGCACTGGTCTAATAAACCAGGGGTCGTAAGTTCCATCCTCACAGGAGAAAGATGAATTTAGGAAATCAGTTGCGCGTCGTGGCCGTATAGCAAACAGTACCTGTGATGACGAACAATTAGCGACAGGCGTTTTTTTAAGATTTACTCTCAGATGTGATTAAGGCGAATGGCGCAGATAAAGCATTTGCCAAAGCGGTACAGCATAAGGTGGGACGAGGCAGTCTGAATTACATTTTATAGATGTATTTCTCACATATCTCAGAGTCTCTCGCGATCGTCGTCGTCGTCGTCGTCGTCGTCGTCGTCGCCGCCGCCGCTTCTGCAGAAGTAGCAAATGCGGCGAGGGACGGCCTGCCTTCGATTCCGAATGCACAAATTGTGTGGTCTTGTTTCTCAGTCTATATTTGGTCGGTCTCGTCAGAGGTTGAATGTAACGAATGGGTGGGAAAGAGCAAGGGGCAGCGGCTGTGTAGAACGAAAACACAAATCCTCAGGGGTGTGAGCGTTTCGAGATGAGTCGTATACATGTAAACGTTGATCGTCAGTGACCGTGTGGTCTAATGGATAAGGCGTCGGACTTCGTATCTGAAGATTACAGGTTCGAATGCTGTCACGCTTGTGTTTTTCCAGTTCTGAAAAAGAAACATACCGTTTTAATGTAGCAATTGAGCAGTACGAAACCGTCTGAATGTTGCTGTTGACCATTTTTTGCTTGGAGATGCTCTTGAGCTTGAAACAAACACAGCAAGACCGGTGTTAACTAGCGACATGGTCGGCAGAGTGCCGACACCGCGAGTTTTGACTGGCATTTGCACATCTAAAACAACGTCGGAAAGTAACTCGTTCGGCTTTTGAGTCACATAAAGTATGTGTGTTAAATTTGACGGCACTAGCTCTGCTTGTTGTCATGCAATTTCTTTGCCTCTCAGTAATGATTATGACATAAAAGTGAAGTACGTGACGAGTGTGACGTTAGGAAAACATTAGGCAGCATGGAGAGATGCTGTATGGGACCACCCAACCCAAACGAGTACTGTGTGACGTGCTACCTGGCAAGTATTCACCGAGGTAGCCGGCTATCTCAGTCGGTAGAGCGTCAGACACTTAATCCCAGGGTCGTGGGTTCGAGCCAGACGCTGGGCGAAACGGAATTTTGTTCCGCTGCAGGTGTAAATTACCGTTTTTCTGATTAACGAGATTTAATGGAAATAGCAACTTTAAACTTTGCCTACGTCTCTGTCAGTCGCAAGGAAACTGTATTTGAAGGTGAAGGTGATTTTGTAGACATGTGTGAAAGACATGTTCTGAAATGCAAGTGTTGTGGTTTGGAGAGCACATCGGTTACGTGTCAGATGTGTAGCCAAGCAGTAATTTGTCGCCATAGCTGCAAATATTAGCCGATAATATGAATTGTTGTCAGCTAAAGTCTGATGATGCAGACGACCGTAAGGACGAAGTACCCAAGAGTACCGCTAGGCCGCGCCTCTTTAGCTCAGTGGTAGAGCACTGGTCTAATAAACCAGGGGTCGTAAGTTCCATCCTCACAGGAGAAAGATGAATTTTGGAAATCAGTTGCGCGTCGTGGCCGTATAGCAAACAGTACCTGTGATGACGAACAATTAGCGACAGGCGTTTTTTTAAGATTTACTCTCAGATGTGATTAAGGCGAATGGCGCAGATAAAGCATTTGCCAAAGCGGTACAGCATAAGGTGGGACGAGGCAGTCTGAATTACATTTTATAGATGTATTTCTCACATATCTCAGAGTCTCTCGCGATCGTCGTCGTCGTCGTCGTCGTCGTCGTCGTCGTCGCCGCCGCCGCTTCTGCAGAAGTAGCAAATGCGGCGAGGGACGGCCTGCCTTCGATTCCGAATGCACAAATTGTGTGGTCTTGTTTCTCAGTCTATATTTGGTCGGTCTCGTCAGAGGTTGAATGTAACGAATGGGTGGGAAAGAGCAAGGGGCAGCGGCTGTGTAGAACGAAAACACAAATCCTCAGGGGTGTGAGCGTTTCGAGATGAGTCGTATACATGTAAACGTTGATCGTCAGTGACCGTGTGGTCTAATGGATAAGGCGTCGGACTTCGTATCTGAAGATTACAGGTTCGAATGCTGTCACGCTTGTGTTTTTCCAGTTCTGAAAAAGAAACATACCGTTTTAATGTAGCAATTGAGCAGTACGAAACCGTCTGAATGTTGCTGTTGACCATTTTTTGCTTGGAGATGCTCTTGAGCTTGAAACACACACAGCAAGACCGGTGTTAACTAACGAAATGGTCGGCAGAGTGCCGACACCGCGAGTTTTGACTGGCACTTGCACATCTAAAACAACGTCGGAAAGTAACTCGTTCGACTTTTGAGTCACATAAAGTATGTGTGTTAATTTTGACGCCACTAGCTCTGCTTGTTGTCATGCAATTTCTTTGCCTCTCAGAAATGATTATGACATAAAAGTGAAGTACGTGACGAGTGTGACGTTAGGAAAACATTAGGCAGCATGGAGAGATTCTGTATGGGACCACCCAACCCAAACGAGTACTGTGTGACGTGCTACCCGGCAAGTATTCACCGAGGTAGCCGGCTATCTCAGTCGGTAGAGCGTCAGACTCTTATTCCCAGGGTCGTGGGTTCGAGCCAGACGCTGGGCGGAACGGAATTTTGTTCCGCTGCAGGTGTAAATTACCGTTTTTCTGATTAACGAGATTTAATGGAAATAGCAACTTTAAACTTTGCCTACGTCTCTGTCAGTCGCAAGGAAACTGTATTTGAAGGTGAAGGTGATTTTGTAGACATGTGTGAAAGACATGTTCTGAAATGCAAGTGTTGTGGTTTGGAGAGCACATCGGTTACGTGTCAGATGTGTAGCCAAGCAGTAATTTGTCGCCATAGCTGCAAATATTAGCCGGTAATATGAAGTGTTGTCAGCTAAAGTCTGATGGTGCAGACGACCGTAAGGACGAAGTACCCAAGAGTACCGCTAGGCCGCGCCTCTTTAGCTCAGTGGTAGAGCACTGGTGTAATAAACCAGGGGTTGTAAGTTCCATCCTCACAGGAGAAAGATGAATTTTGGAAATCAGTTGCGCGTCGTGGCCGTATAGCAAACAGTACCTGTGATGACGAACAATTAGCGACAGGCGTTTTTTTAAGATTTACTCTCAGATGTGATTAAGGCGAATGGCGCAGATAAAGCATTTGCCAAAGCGGTACTGCATAAGGTGGGACGAGGCAGTCTGAATTACATTTTATAGATGTATTTCTCACATATCTCAGAGCCTCTCGCGATCGTCGTCGTCGTCGTCGTCGTCGCCGCCGCCGCTTCTGCAGAAGTAGCAAATGGCCATCGTAGCAAATGCGGCGAGGGACGCCCTGCCTTCGATTCCGAATGCACAAATTGTGTGGTCTTGTTTCTCAGTCTATATTTGGTCGGTCTCGTCAGAGGTTGAATGTAACGAATGGGTGGGAAAGAGCAAGGGGCAGCGGCTGTGTAGAACGAAAACACAAATCCTCAGGGGTGTGAGCGTTTCGAGATGAGTCGTATACATGTAAACGTTGATCGTCAGTGACCGTGTGGTCTAATGGATAAGGCGTCGGACTTCGTATCTGAAGATTACAGGTTCGAATGCTGTCACGCTTGTGTTTTTCCAGTTCTGAAAAAGAAACATACCGTTTTAATGTAGCAATTGAGCAGTACGAAACCGTCTGAATGTTGCTGTTGACCATTTTTTGCTTGGAGATGCTCTTGAGCTTGAAACAAACACAGCAAGACCGGTGTTAACTAGCGACATGGTCGGCAGAGTGCCGACACCGCGAGTTTTGACTGGCATTTGCACATCTAAAACAACGTCGGAAAGTAACTCGTTCGGCTTTTGAGTCACATAAAGTATGTGTGTTAAATTTGACGGCACTAGCTCTGCTTGTTGTCATGCAATTTCTTTGCCTCTCAGTAATGATTATGACATAAAAGTGAAGTACGTGACGAGTGTGACGTTAGGAAAACATTAGGCAGCATGGAGAGATGCTGTATGGGACCACCCAACCCAAACGAGTACTGTGTGACGTGCTACCCGGCAAGTATTCACCGAGGTAGCCGGCTATCTCAGTCGGTAGAGCGTCAGACACTTAATCCCAGGGTCGTGGGTTCGAGCCAGACGCTGGGCGAAACGGAATTTTGTTCCGCTGCAGGTGTAAATTACCGTTTTTCTGATTAACGAGATTTAATGGAAATAGCAACTTTAAACTTTGCCTACGTCTCTGTCAGTCGCAAGGAAACTGTATTTGAAGGTGAAGGTGATTTTGTAGACATGTGTGAAAGACATGTTCTGAAATGCAAGTGTTGTGGTTTGGAGAGCACATCGGTTACGTGTCAGATGTGTAGCCAAGCAGTAATTTGTCGCCATAGCTGCAAATATTAGCCGATAATATGAATTGTTGTCAGCTAAAGTCTGATGATGCAGACGACCGTAAGGACGAAGTACCCAAGAGTACCGCTAGGCCGCGCCTCTTTAGCTCAGTGGTAGAGCACTGGTCTAATAAACCAGGGGTCGTAAGTTCCATCCTCACAGGAGAAAGATGAATTTTGGAAATCAGTTGCGCGTCGTGGCCGTATAGCAAACAGTACCTGTGATGACGAACAATTAGCGACAGGCGTTTTTTTAAGATTTACTCTCAGATGTGATTAAGGCGAATGGCGCAGATAAAGCATTTGCCAAAGCGGTACAGCATAAGGTGGGACGAGGCAGTCTGAATTACATTTTATAGATGTATTTCTCACATATCTCAGAGTCTCTCGCGATCGTCGTCGTCGTCGTCGTCGTCGTCGTCGTCGTCGCCGCCGCCGCTTCTGCAGAAGTAGCAAATGCGGCGAGGGACGGCCTGCCTTCGATTCCGAATGCACAAATTGTGTGGTCTTGTTTCTCAGTCTATATTTGGTCGGTCTCGTCAGAGGTTGAATGTAACGAATGGGTGGGAAAGAGCAAGGGGCAGCGGCTGTGTAGAACGAAAACACAAATCCTCAGGGGTGTGAGCGTTTCGAGATGAGTCGTATACATGTAAACGTTGATCGTCAGTGACCGTGTGGTCTAATGGATAAGGCGTCGGACTTCGTATCTGAAGATTACAGGTTCGAATGCTGTCACGCTTGTGTTTTTCCAGTTCTGAAAAAGAAACATACCGTTTTAATGTAGCAATTGAGCAGTACGAAACCGTCTGAATGTTGCTGTTGACCATTTTTTGCTTGGAGATGCTCTTGAGCTTGAAACAAACACAGCAAGACCGGTGTTAACTAGCGACATGGTCGGCAGAGTGCCGACACCGCGAGTTTTGACTGGCATTTGCACATCTAAAACAACGTCGGAAAGTAACTCGTTCGGCTTTTGAGTCACATAAAGTATGTGTGTTAAATTTGACGGCACTAGCTCTGCTTGTTGTCATGCAATTTCTTTGCCTCTCAGTAATGATTATGACATAAAAGTGAAGTACGTGACGAGTGTGACGTTAGGAAAACATTAGGCAGCATGGAGAGATGCTGTATGGGACCACCCAACCCAAACGAGTACTGTGTGACGTGCTACCCGGCAAGTATTCACCGAGGACACTAGATCGCGTGTTCGGTAGAGCGTCAGACACTTAATCCCAGGGTCGTGGGTTCGAGCCAGACGCTGGGCGAAACGGAATTTTGTTCCGCTGCAGGTGTAAATTACCGTTTTTCTGATTAACGAGATTTAATGGAAATAGCAACTTTAAACTTTGCCTACGTCTCTGTCAGTCGCAAGGAAACTGTATTTGAAGGTGAAGGTGATTTTGTAGACATGTGTGAAAGACATGTTCTGAAATGCAAGTGTTGTGGTTTGGAGAGCACATCGGTTACGTGTCAGATGTGTAGCCAAGCAGTAATTTGTCGCCATAGCTGCAAATATTAGCCGATAATATGAATTGTTGTCAGCTAAAGTCTGATGATGCAGACGACCGTAAGGACGAAGTACCCAAGAGTACCGCTAGGCCGCGCCTCTTTAGCTCAGTGGTAGAGCACTGGTCTAATAAACCAGGGGTCGTAAGTTCCATCCTCACAGGAGAAAGATGAATTTTGGAAATCAGTTGCGCGTCGTGGCCGTATAGCAAACAGTACCTGTGATGACGAACAATTAGCGACAGGCGTTTTTTTAAGATTTACTCTCAGATGTGATTAAGGCGAATGGCGCAGATAAAGCATTTGCCAAAGCGGTACAGCATAAGGTGGGACGAGGCAGTCTGAATTACATTTTATAGATGTATTTCTCACATATCTCAGAGTCTCTCGCGATCGTCGTCGTCGTCGTCGTCGTCGTCGTCGTCGTCGCCGCCGCCGCTTCTGCAGAAGTAGCAAATGCGGCGAGGGACGGCCTGCCTTCGATTCCGAATGCACAAATTGTGTGGTCTTGTTTCTCAGTCTATATTTGGTCGGTCTCGTCAGAGGTTGAATGTAACGAATGGGTGGGAAAGAGCAAGGGGCAGCGGCTGTGTAGAACGAAAACACAAATCCTCAGGGGTGTGAGCGTTTCGAGATGAGTCGTATACATGTAAACGTTGATCGTCAGTGACCGTGTGGTCTAATGGATAAGGCGTCGGACTTCGTATCTGAAGATTACAGGTTCGAATGCTGTCACGCTTGTGTTTTTCCAGTTCTGAAAAAGAAACATACCGTTTTAATGTAGCAATTGAGCAGTACGAAACCGTCTGAATGTTGCTGTTGACCATTTTTTGCTTGGAGATGCTCTTGAGCTTGAAACACACACAGCAAGACCGGTGTTAACTAACGAAATGGTCGGCAGAGTGCCGACACCGCGAGTTTTGACTGGCACTTGCACATCTAAAACAACGTCGGAAAGTAACTCGTTCGACTTTTGAGTCACATAAAGTATGTGTGTTAATTTTGACGCCACTAGCTCTGCTTGTTGTCATGCAATTTCTTTGCCTCTCAGAAATGATTATGACATAAAAGTGAAGTACGTGACGAGTGTGACGTTAGGAAAACATTAGGCAGCATGGAGAGATTCTGTATGGGACCACCCAACCCAAACGAGTACTGTGTGACGTGCTACCCGGCAAGTATTCACCGAGGTAGCCGGCTATCTCAGTCGGTAGAGCGTCAGACTCTTATTCCCAGGGTCGTGGGTTCGAGCCAGACGCTGGGCGGAACGGAATTTTGTTCCGCTGCAGGTGTAAATTACCGTTTTTCTGATTAACGAGATTTAATGGAAATAGCAACTTTAAACTTTGCCTACGTCTCTGTCAGTCGCAAGGAAACTGTATTTGAAGGTGAAGGTGATTTTGTAGACATGTGTGAAAGACATGTTCTGAAATGCAAGTGTTGTGGTTTGGAGAGCACATCGGTTACGTGTCAGATGTGTAGCCAAGCAGTAATTTGTCGCCATAGCTGCAAATATTAGCCGGTAATATGAAGTGTTGTCAGCTAAAGTCTGATGGTGCAGACGACCGTAAGGACGAAGTACCCAAGAGTACCGCTAGGCCGCGCCTCTTTAGCTCAGTGGTAGAGCACTGGTGTAATAAACCAGGGGTTGTAAGTTCCATCCTCACAGGAGAAAGATGAATTTTGGAAATCAGTTGCGCGTCGTGGCCGTATAGCAAACAGTACCTGTGATGACGAACAATTAGCGACAGGCGTTTTTTTAAGATTTACTCTCAGATGTGATTAAGGCGAATGGCGCAGATAAAGCATTTGCCAAAGCGGTACTGCATAAGGTGGGACGAGGCAGTCTGAATTACATTTTATAGATGTATTTCTCACATATCTCAGAGCCTCTCGCGATCGTCGTCGTCGTCGTCGTCGTCGCCGCCGCCGCTTCTGCAGAAGTAGCAAATGGCCATCGTAGCAAATGCGGCGAGGGACGCCCTGCCTTCGATTCCGAATGCACAAATTGTGTGGTCTTGTTTCTCAGTCTATATTTGGTCGGTCTCGTCAGAGGTTGAATGTAACGAATGGGTGGGAAAGAGCAAGGGGCAGCGGCTGTGTAGAACGAAAACACAAATCCTCAGGGGTGTGAGCGTTTCGAGATGAGTCGTATACATGTAAATGTTGATCGTCAGTGACCGTGTGGTCTAATGGATAAGGCGTCGGACTTCGTATCTGAAGATTACAGGTTCGAATGCTGTCACGCTTGTGTTTTTCCAGTTCTGAAAAAGAAACATACCGTTTTAATGTAGCAATTGAGCAGTACGAAACCGTCTGAATGTTGCTGTTGACCATTTTTTGCTTGGAGATGCTCTTGAGCTTGAAACACACACAGCAAGACCGGTGTTAACTAACGAAATGGTCGGCAGAGTGCCGACACCGCGAGTTTTGACTGGCACTTGCACATCTAAAACAACGTCGGAAAGTAACTCGTTCGACTTTTGAGTCACATAAAGTATGTGTGTTAATTTTGACGCCACTAGCTCTGCTTGTTGTCATGCAATTTCTTTGCCTCTCAGAAATGATTATGACATAAAAGTGAAGTACGTGACGAGTGTGACGTTAGGAAAACATTAGGCAGCATGGAGAGATTCTGTATGGGACCACCCAACCCAAACGAGTACTGTGTGACGTGCTACCCGGCAAGTATTCACCGAGGTAGCCGGCTATCTCAGTCGGTAGAGCGTCAGACTCTTATTCCCAGGGTCGTGGGTTCGAGCCAGACGCTGGGCGGAACGGAATTTTGTTCCGCTGCAGGTGTAAATTACCGTTTTTCTGATTAACGAGATTTAATGGAAATAGCAACTTTAAACTTTGCCTACGTCTCTGTCAGTCGCAAGGAAACTGTATTTGAAGGTGAAGGTGATTTTGTAGACATGTGTGAAAGACATGTTCTGAAATGCAAGTGTTGTGGTTTGGAGAGCACATCGGTTACGTGTCAGATGTGTAGCCAAGCAGTAATTTGTCGCCATAGCTGCAAATATTAGCCGGTAATATGAAGTGTTGTCAGCTAAAGTCTGATGGTGCAGACGACCGTAAGGACGAAGTACCCAAGAGTACCGCTAGGCCGCGCCTCTTTAGCTCAGTGGTAGAGCACTGGTGTAATAAACCAGGGGTTGTAAGTTCCATCCTCACAGGAGAAAGATGAATTTTGGAAATCAGTTGCGCGTCGTGGCCGTATAGCAAACAGTACCTGTGATGACGAACAATTAGCGACAGGCGTTTTTTTAAGATTTACTCTCAGATGTGATTAAGGCGAATGGCGCAGATAAAGCATTTGCCAAAGCGGTACAGCATAAGGTGGGACGAGGCAGTCTGAATTACATTTTATAGATGTATTTCTCACATATCTCAGAGCCTCTCGCGATCGTCGTCGTCGTCGTCGTCGTCGTCGTCGTCGTCGTCGCCACCGCCGCTTCTGCAGAAGTAGCAAATGGCCATCGTAGCAAATGCGGCGAGGGACGCCCTGCCTTCGATTCCGAATGCACAAATTGTGTGGTCTTGTTTCTCAGTCTATATTTGGTCGGTCTCGTCAGAGGTTGAATGTAACGAATGGGTGGGAAAGAGCAAGGGGCAGCGGCTGTGTAGAACGAAAACACATATCCTCAGGGGTGTGAGCGTTTCGAGATGAGTCGTATACATGTAAATGTTGATCGTCAGTGACCGTGTGGTCTAATGGATAAGGCGTCGGACTTCGTATCTGAAGATTACAGGTTCGAATGCTGTCACGCTTGTGTTTTTCCAGTTCTGAAAAAGAAACATACCGTTTTAATGTAGCAATTGAGCAGTACGAAACCGTCTGAATGTTGCTGTTGACCATTTTTTGCTTGGAGATGCTCTTGAGCTTGAAACACACACAGCAAGACCGGTGTTAACTAACGAAATGGTCGGCAGAGTGCCGACACCGCGAGTTTTGACTGGCACTTGCACATCTAAAACAACGTCGGAAAGTAACTCGTTCGACTTTTGAGTCACATAAAGTATGTGTGTTAATTTTGACGCCACTAGCTCTGCTTGTTGTCATGCAATTTCTTTGCCTCTCAGAAATGATTATGACATAAAAGTGAAGTACGTGACGAGTGTGACGTTAGGAAAACATTAGGCAGCATGGAGAGATTCTGTATGGGACCACCCAACCCAAACGAGTACTGTGTGACGTGCTACCCGGCAAGTATTCACCGAGGTAGCCGGCTATCTCAGTCGGTAGAGCGTCAGACTCTTATTCCCAGGGTCGTGGGTTCGAGCCAGACGCTGGGCGGAACGGAATTTTGTTCCGCTGCAGGTGTAAATTACCGTTTTTCTGATTAACGAGATTTAATGGAAATAGCAACTTTAAACTTTGCCTACGTCTCTGTCAGTCGCAAGGAAACTGTATTTGAAGGTGAAGGTGATTTTGTAGACATGTGTGAAAGACATGTTCTGAAATGCAAGTGTTGTGGTTTGGAGAGCACATCGGTTACGTGTCAGATGTGTAGCCAAGCAGTAATTTGTCGCCATAGCTGCAAATATTAGCCGGTAATATGAAGTGTTGTCAGCTAAAGTCTGATGGTGCAGACGACCGTAAGGACGAAGTACCCAAGAGTACCGCTAGGCCGCGCCTCTTTAGCTCAGTGGTAGAGCACTGGTGTAATAAACCAGGGGTTGTAAGTTCCATCCTCACAGGAGAAAGATGAATTTTGGAAATCAGTTGCGCGTCGTGGCCGTATAGCAAACAGTACCTGTGATGACGAACAATTAGCGACAAGCGTTTTTTTAAGATTTACTCTCAGATGTGATTAAGGCGAATGGCGCAGATAAAGCATTTGCCAAAGCGGTACAGCATAAGGTGGGACGAGGCAGTCTGAATTACATTTTATAGATGTATTTCTCACATATCTCAGAGCCTCTCGCGATCGTCGTCGTCGTCGTCGTCGTCGTCGTCGTCGCCACCGCCGCTTCTGCAGAAGTAGCAAATGGCCATCGTAGCAAATGCGGCGAGGGACGCCCTGCCTTCGATTCCGAATGCACAAATTGTGTGGTCTTGTTTCTCAGTCTATATTTGGTCGGTCTCGTCAGAGGTTGAATGTAACGAATGGGTGGGAAAGAGCAAGGGGCAGCGGCTGTGTAGAACGAAAACACATATCCTCAGGGGTGTGAGCGTTTCGAGATGAGTCGTATACATGTAAATGTTGGTCGTCAGTGACTGTGTGGCCTAATGGATAAGGCGTCGGACTTCGGATCTGAAGATTACAGGTTCGAATGCTGTCACGCTTGTGTTTTTCCAGTTCTGAAAAAGAAACATACCGTTTTAATGTAGCAATTGAGCAGTACGAAACCGTCTGAATGTTGCTGTTGACCATTTTTTGCTTGGAGATGCTCTTGAGCTTGAAACACACACAGCAAGACCGGTGTTAACTAGCGAAATGGTCGGCAGAGTGCCGACACCGCGAGTTTTGACTGGCATTTGCACATCTAAAACAACGTCGGAAAGTAACTCGTTCGGCTTTTGAGTCACATAAAGTATGTGTGTTAAATTTGACGGCACTAGCTCTGCTTGTTGTCATGCAATTTCTTTGCCTCTCAGAAATGATTATGACATAAAAGTGAAGTACGTGACGAGTGTGACGTTAGGAAAACATTAGGCAGCATGGAGAGATGCTGTATGGGACCACCCAACCCAAACGAGTACTTTGTGACGTGCTACCCGGCAAGTATTCACCGAGGTAGCCGGCTATCTCAGTCGGTAGAGCGTCAGACACTTAATCCCAGGGTCGTGGGTTCGAGCCAGACGCTGGGCGAAACGGAATTTTGTTCCGCTGCAGGTGTAAATTACCGTTTTTCTGATTAACGAGATTTAATGGAAATAGCAACTTTAAACTTTGCCTACGTCTCTGTCAGTCGCAAGGAAACTGTATTTGAAGGTGAAGGTGATTTTGTAGACATGTGTAAAAGACATGTTCTGAAATGCAAGTGTTGTGGTTTGGAGAGCACATCGGTTACGTGTCAGATGTGTAGCCAAGCAGTAATTTGTCGCCATAGCTGCAAATATTAGCCGATAATATGAATTGTTGTCAGCTAAAGTCTGATGATGCAGACGACCGTAAGGACGAAGTACCCAAGAGTACCGCTAGGCCGCGCCTCTTTAGCTCAGTGGTAGAGCACTGGTCTAATAAACCAGGGGTCGTAAGTTCCATCCTCACAGGAGAAAGATGAATTTTGGAAATCAGTTGCGCGTCGTGGCCGTATAGCAAACAGTACCTGTGATGACGAACAATTAGCGACAGGCGTTTTTTTAAGATTTACTCTCAGATGTGATTAAGGCGAATGGCGCAGATAAAGCATTTGCCAAAGCGGTACAGCATAAGGTGGGACGAGGCAGTCTGAATTACATTTTATAGATGTATTTCTCACATATCTCAGAGTCTCTCGCGATCGTCGTCGTCGTCGTCGTCGTCGTCGTCGCCGCCGCCGCCGCTTCTGCAGAAGTAGCAAATGCGGCGAGGGACGGCCTGCCTTCGATTCCGAATGCACAAATTGTGTGGTCTTGTTTCTCAGTCTATATTTGGTCGGTCTCGTCAGAGGTTGAATGTAACGAATGGGTGGGAAAGAGCAAGGGGCAGCGGCTGTGTAGAACGAAAACACATATCCTCAGGGGTGTGAGCGTTTCGAGATGAGTCGTATACATGTAAATGTTGGTTGTCAGTGACTGTGTGGCCTAATGGATAAGGCGTCGGACTTCGGATCTGAAGATTACAGGTTCGAATGCTGTCACGCTTGTGTTTTTCCAGTTCTGAAAAAGAAACATACCGTTTTAATGTAGCAATTGAGCAGTACGAAACCGTCTGAATGTTGCTGTTGACCATTTTTTGCTTGGAGATGCTCTTGAGCTTGAAACAAACACAGCAAGACCGGTGTTAACTAGCGAAATGGTCGGCAGAGTGCCGACACCGCGAGTTTTGACTGGCATTTGCACATCTAAAACAACGTCGGAAAGTAACTCGTTCGGCTTTTGAGTCACATAAAGTATGTGTGTTAAATTTGACGGCACTAGCTCTGCTTGTTGTCATGCAATTTCTTTGCCTCTCAGTAATGATTATGACATAAAAGTGAAGTACGTGACGAGTGTGACGTTAGGAAAACATTAGGCAGCATGGAGAGATGCTGTATGGGACCACCCAACCCAAACGAGTACTGTGTGACGTGCTACCCGGCAAGTATTCACCGAGGTAGCCGGCTATCTCAGTCGGTAGAGCGTCAGACACTTAATCCCAGGGTCGTGGGTTCGAGCCAGACGCTGGGCGAAACGGAATTTTGTTCCGCTGCAGGTGTAAATTACCGTTTTTCTGATTAACGAGATTTAATGGAAATAGCAACTTTAAACTTTGCCTACGTCTCTGTCAGTCGCAAGGAAACTGTATTTGAAGGTGAAGGTGATTTTGTAGACATGTGTGAAAGACATGTTCTGAAATGCAAGTGTTGTGGTTTGGAGAGCACATCGGTTACGTGTCAGATGTGTAGCCAAGCAGTAATTTGTCGCCATAGCTGCAAATATTAGCCGATAATATGAATTGTTGTCAGCTAAAGTCTGATGATGCAGACGACCGTAAGGACGAAGTACCCAAGAGTACCGCTAGGCCGCGCCTCTTTAGCTCAGTGGTAGAGCACTGGTCTAATAAACCAGGGGTCGTAAGTTCCATCCTCACAGGAGAAAGATGAATTTTGGAAATCAGTTGCGCGTCGTGGCCGTATAGCAAACAGTACCTGTGATGACGAACAATTAGCGACAGGCGTTTTTTTAAGATTTACTCTCAGATGTGATTAAGGCGAATGGCGCAGATAAAGCATTTGCCAAAGCGGTACAGCATAAGGTGGGACGAGGCAGTCTGAATTACATTTTATAGATGTATTTCTCACATATCTCAGAGTCTCTCGCGATCGTCGTCGTCGTCGTCGTCGTCGTCGTCGTCGCCGCCGCCGCTTCTGCAGAAGTAGCAAATGCGGCGAGGGACGGCCTGCCTTCGATTCCGAATGCACAAATTGTGTGGTCTTGTTTCTCAGTCTATATTTGGTCGGTCTCGTCAGAGGTTGAATGTAACGAATGGGTGGGAAAGAGCAAGGGGCAGCGCCTGTGTAGAACGAAAACACAAATCCTCAGGGGTGTGAGCGTTTCGAGATGAGTCGTATACATGTAAATGTTGATCGTCAGTGACCGTGTGGTCTAATGGATAAGGCGTCGGACTTCGTATCTGAAGATTACAGGTTCGAATGCTGTCACGCTTGTGTTTTTCCAGTTCTGAAAAAGAAACATACCGTTTTAATGTAGCAATTGAGCAGTACGAAACCGTCTGAATGTTGCTGTTGACCATTTTTTTCTTGGAGATGCTCTTGAGCTTGAAACACACACAGCAAGACCGGTGTTAACTAACGAAATGGTCGGCAGAGTGCCGACACCGCGAGTTTTGACTGGCACTTGCACATCTAAAACAACGTCGGAAAGTAATTCGTTCGACTTTTGAGTCACATAAAGTATGTGTGTTAATTTTGACGCCACTAGCTCTGCTTGTTGTCATGCAATTTCTTTGCCTCTCAGAAATGATTATGACATAAAAGTGAAGTACGTGACGAGTGTGACGTTAGGAAAACATTAGGCAGCATGGAGAGATTCTGTATGGGACCACCCAACCCAAACGAGTACTGTGTGACGTGCTACCCGGCAAGTATTCACCGAGGTAGCCGGCTATCTCAGTCGGTAGAGCGTCAGACTCTTATTCCCAGGGTCGTGGGTTCGAGCCAGACGCTGGGCGGAACGGAATTTTGTTCCGCTGCAGGTGTAAATTACCGTTTTTCTGATTAACGAGATTTAATGGAAATAGCAACTTTAAACTTTGCCTACGTCTCTGTCAGTCGCAAGGAAACTGTATTTGAAGGTGAAGGTGATTTTGTAGACATGTGTGAAAGACATGTTCTGAAATGCAAGTGTTGTGGTTTGGAGAGCACATCGGTTACGTGTCAGATGTGTAGCCAAGCAGTAATTTGTCGCCATAGCTGCAAATATTAGCCGGTAATATGAAGTGTTGTCAGCTAAAGTCTGATGGTGCAGACGACCGTAAGGACGAAGTACCCAAGAGTACCGCTAGGCCGCGCCTCTTTAGCTCAGTGGTAGAGCACTGGTGTAATAAACCAGGGGTTGTAAGTTCCATCCTCACAGGAGAAAGATGAATTTTGGAAATCAGTTGCGCGTCGTGGCCGTATAGCAAACAGTACCTGTGATGACGAACAATTAGCGACAGGCGTTTTTTTAAGATTTACTCTCAGATGTGATTAAGGCGAATGGCGCAGATAAAGCATTTGCCAAAGCGGTACTGCATAAGGTGGGACGAGGCAGTCTGAATTACATTTTATAGATGTATTTCTCACATATCTCAGAGCCTCTCGCGATCGTCGTCGTCGTCGTCGTCGTCGTCGTCGCCGCCGCCGCTTCTGCAGAAGTAGCAAATGGCCATCGTAGCAAATGCGGCGAGGGACGCCCTGCCTTCGATTCCGAATGCACAAATTGTGTGGTCTTGTTTCTCAGTCTATATTTGGTCGGTCTCGTCAGAGGTTGAATGTAACGAATGGGTGGGAAAGAGCAAGGGGCAGCGGCTGTGTAGAACGAAAACACAAATCCTCAGGGGTGTGAGCGTTTCGAGATGAGTCGTATACATGTAAATGTTGATCGTCAGTGACCGTGTGGTCTAATGGATAAGGCGTCGGACTTCGTATCTGAAGATTACAGGTTCGAATGCTGTCACGCTTGTGTTTTTCCAGTTCTGAAAAAGAAACATACCGTTTTAATGTAGCAATTGAGCAGTACGAAACCGTCTGAATGTTGCTGTTGACCATTTTTTGCTTGGAGATGCTCTTGAGCTTGAAACACACACAGCAAGACCGGTGTTAACTAACGAAATGGTCGGCAGAGTGCCGACACCGCGAGTTTTGACTGGCACTTGCACATCTAAAACAACGTCGGAAAGTAACTCGTTCGACTTTTGAGTCACATAAAGTATGTGTGTTAATTTTGACGCCACTAGCTCTGCTTGTTGTCATGCAATTTCTTTGCCTCTCAGAAATGATTATGACATAAAAGTGAAGTACGTGACGAGTGTGACGTTAGGAAAACATTAGGCAGCATGGAGAGATTCTGTATGGGACCACCCAACCCAAACGAGTACTGTGTGACGTGCTACCCGGCAAGTATTCACCGAGGTAGCCGGCTATCTCAGTCGGTAGAGCGTCAGACTCTTATTCCCAGGGTCGTGGGTTCGAGCCAGACGCTGGGCGGAACGGAATTTTGTTCCGCTGCAGGTGTAAATTACCGTTTTTCTGATTAACGAGATTTAATGGAAATAGCAACTTTAAACTTTGCCTACGTCTCTGTCAGTCGCAAGGAAACTGTATTTGAAGGTGAAGGTGATTTTGTAGACATGTGTGAAAGACATGTTCTGAAATGCAAGTGTTGTGGTTTGGAGAGCACATCGGTTACGTGTCAGATGTGTAGCCAAGCAGTAATTTGTCGCCATAGCTGCAAATATTAGCCGGTAATATGAAGTGTTGTCAGCTAAAGTCTGATGGTGCAGACGACCGTAAGGACGAAGTACCCAAGAGTACCGCTAGGCCGCGCCTCTTTAGCTCAGTGGTAGAGCACTGGTGTAATAAACCAGGGGTTGTAAGTTCCATCCTCACAGGAGAAAGATGAATTTTGGAAATCAGTTGCGCGTCGTGGCCGTATAGCAAACAGTACCTGTGATGACGAACAATTAGCGACAGGCGTTTTTTTAAGATTTACTCTCAGATGTGATTAAGGCGAATGGCGCAGATAAAGCATTTGCCAAAGCGGTACAGCATAAGGTGGGACGAGGCAGTCTGAATTACATTTTATAGATGTATTTCTCACATATCTCAGAGCCTCTCGCGATCGTCGTCGTCGTCGTCGTCGTCGTCGTCGTCGTCGTCGCCACCGCCGCTTCTGCAGAAGTAGCAAATGGCCATCGTAGCAAATGCGGCGAGGGACGCCCTGCCTTCGATTCCGAATGCACAAATTGTGTGGTCTTGTTTCTCAGTCTATATTTGGTCGGTCTCGTCAGAGGTTGAATGTAACGAATGGGTGGGAAAGAGCAAGGGGCAGCGGCTGTGTAGAACGAAAACACATATCCTCAGGGGTGTGAGCGTTTCGAGATGAGTCGTATACATGTAAATGTTGATCGTCAGTGACCGTGTGGTCTAATGGATAAGGCGTCGGACTTCGTATCTGAAGATTACAGGTTCGAATGCTGTCACGCTTGTGTTTTTCCAGTTCTGAAAAAGAAACATACCGTTTTAATGTAGCAATTGAGCAGTACGAAACCGTCTGAATGTTGCTGTTGACCATTTTTTGCTTGGAGATGCTCTTGAGCTTGAAACACACACAGCAAGACCGGTGTTAACTAACGAAATGGTCGGCAGAGTGCCGACACCGCGAGTTTTGACTGGCACTTGCACATCTAAAACAACGTCGGAAAGTAACTCGTTCGACTTTTGAGTCACATAAAGTATGTGTGTTAATTTTGACGCCACTAGCTCTGCTTGTTGTCATGCAATTTCTTTGCCTCTCAGAAATGATTATGACATAAAAGTGAAGTACGTGACGAGTGTGACGTTAGGAAAACATTAGGCAGCATGGAGAGATTCTGTATGGGACCACCCAACCCAAACGAGTACTGTGTGACGTGCTACCCGGCAAGTATTCACCGAGGTAGCCGGCTATCTCAGTCGGTAGAGCGTCAGACTCTTATTCCCAGGGTCGTGGGTTCGAGCCAGACGCTGGGCGGAACGGAATTTTGTTCCGCTGCAGGTGTAAATTACCGTTTTTCTGATTAACGAGATTTAATGGAAATAGCAACTTTAAACTTTGCCTACGTCTCTGTCAGTCGCAAGGAAACTGTATTTGAAGGTGAAGGTGATTTTGTAGACATGTGTGAAAGACATGTTCTGAAATGCAAGTGTTGTGGTTTGGAGAGCACATCGGTTACGTGTCAGATGTGTAGCCAAGCAGTAATTTGTCGCCATAGCTGCAAATATTAGCCGGTAATATGAAGTGTTGTCAGCTAAAGTCTGATGGTGCAGACGACCGTAAGGACGAAGTACCCAAGAGTACCGCTAGGCCGCGCCTCTTTAGCTCAGTGGTAGAGCACTGGTGTAATAAACCAGGGGTTGTAAGTTCCATCCTCACAGGAGAAAGATGAATTTTGGAAATCAGTTGCGCGTCGTGGCCGTATAGCAAACAGTACCTGTGATGACGAACAATTAGCGACAGGCGTTTTTTTAAGATTTACTCTCAGATGTGATTAAGGCGAATGGCGCAGATAAAGCATTTGCCAAAGCGGTACAGCATAAGGTGGGACGAGGCAGTCTGAATTACATTTTATAGATGTATTTCTCACATATCTCAGAGCCTCTCGCGATCGTCGTCGTCGTCGTCGTCGTCGTCGTCGTCGTCGTCGTCGCCACCGCCGCTTCTGCAGAAGTAGCAAATGGCCATCGTAGCAAATGCGGCGAGGGACGCCCTGCCTTCGATTCCGAATGCACAAATTGTGTGGTCTTGTTTCTCAGTCTATATTTGGTCGGTCTCGTCAGAGGTTGAATGTAACGAATGGGTGGGAAAGAGCAAGGGGCAGCGGCTGTGTAGAACGAAAACACATATCCTCAGGGGTGTGAGCGTTTCGAGATGAGTCGTATACATGTAAATGTTGGTCGTCAGTGACTGTGTGGCCTAATGGATAAGGCGTCGGACTTCGGATCTGAAGATTACAGGTTCGAATGCTGTCACGCTTGTGTTTTTCCAGTTCTGAAAAAGAAACATACCGTTTTAATGTAGCAATTGAGCAGTACGAAACCGTCTGAATGTTGCTGTTGACCATTTTTTGCTTGGAGATGCTCTTGAGCTTGAAACACACACAGCAAGACCGGTGTTAACTAGCGAAATGGTCGGCAGAGTGCCGACACCGCGAGTTTTGACTGGCATTTGCACATCTAAAACAACGTCGGAAAGTAACTCGTTCGGCTTTTGAGTCACATAAAGTATGTGTGTTAAATTTGACGCCACTAGCTCTGCTTGTTGTCATGCAATTTCTTTGCCTCTCAGAAATGATTATGACATAAAAGTGAAGTACGTGACGAGTGTGACGTTAGGAAAACATTAGGCAGCATGGAGAGATGCTGTATGGGACCACCCAACCCAAACGAGTACTTTGTGACGTGCTACCCGGCAAGTATTCACCGAGGTAGCCGGCTATCTCAGTCGGTAGAGCGTCAGACACTTAATCCCAGGGTCGTGGGTTCGAGCCAGACGCTGGGCGAAACGGAATTTTGTTCCGCTGCAGGTGTAAATTACCGTTTTTCTGATTAACGAGATTTAATGGAAATAGCAACTTTAAACTTTGCCTACGTCTCTGTCAGTCGCAAGGAAACTGTATTTGAAGGTGAAGGTGATTTTGTAGACATGTGTAAAAGACATGTTCTGAAATGCAAGTGTTGTGGTTTGGAGAGCACATCGGTTACGTGTCAGATGTGTAGCCAAGCAGTAATTTGTCGCCATAGCTGCAAATATTAGCCGATAATATGAATTGTTGTCAGCTAAAGTCTGATGATGCAGACGACCGTAAGGACGAAGTACCCAAGAGTACCGCTAGGCCGCGCCTCTTTAGCTCAGTGGTAGAGCACTGGTCTAATAAACCAGGGGTCGTAAGTTCCATCCTCACAGGAGAAAGATGAATTTTGGAAATCAGTTGCGCGTCGTGGCCGTATAGCAAACAGTACCTGTGATGACGAACAATTAGCGACAGGCGTTTTTTTAAGATTTACTCTCAGATGTGATTAAGGCGAATGGCGCAGATAAAGCATTTGCCAAAGCGGTACAGCATAAGGTGGGACGAGGCAGTCTGAATTACATTTTATAGATGTATTTCTCACATATCTCAGAGTCTCTCGCGATCGTCGTCGTCGTCGTCGTCGTCGCCGCCGCCGCTTCTGCAGAAGTAGCAAATGCGGCGAGGGACGGCCTGCCTTCGATTCCGAATGCACAAATTGTGTGGTCTTGTTTCTCAGTCTATATTTGGTCGGTCTCGTCAGAGGTTGAATGTAACGAATGGGTGGGAAAGAGCAAGGGGCAGCGGCTGTGTAGAACGAAAACACATATCCTCAGGGGTGTGAGCGTTTCGAGATGAGTCGTATACATGTAAATGTTGGTCGTCAGTGACTGTGTGGCCTAATGGATAAGGCGTCGGACTTCGGATCTGAAGATTACAGGTTCGAATGCTGTCACGCTTGTGTTTTTCCAGTTCTGAAAAAGAAACATACCGTTTTAATGTAGCAATTGAGCAGTACGAAACCGTCTGAATGTTGCTGTTGACCATTTTTTGCTTGGAGATGCTCTTGAGCTTGAAACACACACAGCAAGACCGGTGTTAACTAGCGAAATGGTCGGCAGAGTGCCGACACCGCGAGTTTTGACTGGCATTTGCACATCTAAAACAACGTCGGAAAGTAACTCGTTCGGCTTTTGAGTCACATAAAGTATGTGTGTTAAATTTGACGCCACTAGCTCTGCTTGTTGTCATGCAATTTCTTTGCCTCTCAGAAATGATTATGACATAAAAGTGAAGTACGTGACGAGTGTGACGTTAGGAAAACATTAGGCAGCATGGAGAGATGCTGTATGGGACCACCCAACCCAAACGAGTACTTTGTGACGTGCTACCCGGCAAGTATTCACCGAGGTAGCCGGCTATCTCAGTCGGTAGAGCGTCAGACACTTAATCCCAGGGTCGTGGGTTCGAGCCAGACGCTGGGCGAAACGGAATTTTGTTCCGCTGCAGGTGTAAATTACCGTTTTTCTGATTAACGAGATTTAATGGAAATAGCAACTTTAAACTTTGCCTACGTCTCTGTCAGTCGCAAGGAAACTGTATTTGAAGGTGAAGGTGATTTTGTAGACATGTGTAAAAGACATGTTCTGAAATGCAAGTGTTGTGGTTTGGAGAGCACATCGGTTACGTGTCAGATGTGTAGCCAAGCAGTAATTTGTCGCCATAGCTGCAAATATTAGCCGATAATATGAATTGTTGTCAGCTAAAGTCTGATGATGCAGACGACCGTAAGGACGAAGTACCCAAGAGTACCGCTAGGCCGCGCCTCTTTAGCTCAGTGGTAGAGCACTGGTCTAATAAACCAGGGGTCGTAAGTTCCATCCTCACAGGAGAAAGATGAATTTTGGAAATCAGTTGCGCGTCGTGGCCGTATAGCAAACAGTACCTGTGATGACGAACAATTAGCGACAGGCGTTTTTTTAAGATTTACTCTCAGATGTGATTAAGGCGAATGGCGCAGATAAAGCATTTGCCAAAGCGGTACAGCATAAGGTGGGACGAGGCAGTCTGAATTACATTTTATAGATGTATTTCTCACATATCTCAGAGTCTCTCGCGATCGTCGTCGTCGTCGTCGTCGTCGTCGTCGCCGCCGCCGCCGCTTCTGCAGAAGTAGCAAATGCGGCGAGGGACGGCCTGCCTTCGATTCCGAATGCACAAATTGTGTGGTCTTGTTTCTCAGTCTATATTTGGTCGGTCTCGTCAGAGGTTGAATGTAACGAATGGGTGGGAAAGAGCAAGGGGCAGCGGCTGTGTAGAACGAAAACACATATCCTCAGGGGTGTGAGCGTTTCGAGATGAGTCGTATACATGTAAATGTTGGTTGTCAGTGACTGTGTGGCCTAATGGATAAGGCGTCGGACTTCGGATCTGAAGATTACAGGTTCGAATGCTGTCACGCTTGTGTTTTTCCAGTTCTGAAAAAGAAACATACCGTTTTAATGTAGCAATTGAGCAGTACGAAACCGTCTGAATGTTGCTGTTGACCATTTTTTGCTTGGAGATGCTCTTGAGCTTGAAACAAACACAGCAAGACCGGTGTTAACTAGCGAAATGGTCGGCAGAGTGCCGACACCGCGAGTTTTGACTGGCATTTGCACATCTAAAACAACGTCGGAAAGTAACTCGTTCGGCTTTTGAGTCACATAAAGTATGTGTGTTAAATTTGACGGCACTAGCTCTGCTTGTTGTCATGCAATTTCTTTGCCTCTCAGTAATGATTATGACATAAAAGTGAAGTACGTGACGAGTGTGACGTTAGGAAAACATTAGGCAGCATGGAGAGATGCTGTATGGGACCACCCAACCCAAACGAGTACTGTGTGACGTGCTACCCGGCAAGTATTCACCGAGGTAGCCGGCTATCTCAGTCGGTAGAGCGTCAGACACTTAATCCCAGGGTCGTGGGTTCGAGCCAGACGCTGGGCGAAACGGAATTTTGTTCCGCTGCAGGTGTAAATTACCGTTTTTCTGATTAACGAGATTTAATGGAAATAGCAACTTTAAACTTTGCCTACGTCTCTGTCAGTCGCAAGGAAACTGTATTTGAAGGTGAAGGTGATTTTGTAGACATGTGTGAAAGACATGTTCTGAAATGCAAGTGTTGTGGTTTGGAGAGCACATCGGTTACGTGTCAGATGTGTAGCCAAGCAGTAATTTGTCGCCATAGTTGCAAATATTAGCCGATAATATGAATTGTTGTCAGCTAAAGTCTGATGATGCAGACGACCGTAAGGACGAAGTACCCAAGAGTACCGCTAGGCCGCGCCTCTTTAGCTCAGTGGTAGAGCACTGGTCTAATAAACCAGGGGTCGTAAGTTCCATCCTCACAGGAGAAAGATGAATTTTGGAAATCAGTTGCGCGTCGTGGCCGTATAGCAAACAGTACCTGTGATGACGAACAATTAGCGACAGGCGTTTTTTTAAGATTTACTCTCAGATGTGATTAAGGCGAATGGCGCAGATAAAGCATTTGCCAAAGCGGTACAGCATAAGGTGGGACGAGGCAGTCTGAATTACATTTTATAGATGTATTTCTCACATATCTCAGAGTCTCTCGCGATCGTCGTCGTCGTCGTCGTCGTCGTCGTCGTCGTCGTCGCCGCCGCCGCTTCTGCAGAAGTAGCAAATGCGGCGAGGGACGGCCTGCCTTCGATTCCGAATGCACAAATTGTGTGGTCTTGTTTCTCAGTCTATATTTGGTCGGTCTCGTCAGAGGTTGAATGTAACGAATGGGTGGGAAAGAGCAAGGGGCAGCGGCTGTGTAGAACGAAAACACAAATCCTCAGGGGTGTGAGCGTTTCGAGATGAGTCGTATACATGTAAATGTTGATCGTCAGTGACCGTGTGGTCTAATGGATAAGGCGTCGGACTTCGTATCTGAAGATTACAGGTTCGAATGCTGTCACGCTTGTGTTTTTCCAGTTCTGAAAAAGAAACATACCGTTTTAATGTAGCAATTGAGCAGTACGAAACCGTCTGAATGTTGCTGTTGACCATTTTTTTCTTGGAGATGCTCTTGAGCTTGAAACACACACAGCAAGACCGGTGTTAACTAACGAAATGGTCGGCAGAGTGCCGACACCGCGAGTTTTGACTGGCACTTGCACATCTAAAACAACGTCGGAAAGTAATTCGTTCGACTTTTGAGTCACATAAAGTATGTGTGTTAATTTTGACGCCACTAGCTCTGCTTGTTGTCATGCAATTTCTTTGCCTCTCAGAAATGATTATGACATAAAAGTGAAGTACGTGACGAGTGTGACGTTAGGAAAACATTAGGCAGCATGGAGAGATTCTGTATGGGACCACCCAACCCAAACGAGTACTGTGTGACGTGCTACCCGGCAAGTATTCACCGAGGTAGCCGGCTATCTCAGTCGGTAGAGCGTCAGACTCTTATTCCCAGGGTCGTGGGTTCGAGCCAGACGCTGGGCGGAACGGAATTTTGTTCCGCTGCAGGTGTAAATTACCGTTTTTCTGATTAACGAGATTTAATGGAAATAGCAACTTTAAACTTTGCCTACGTCTCTGTCAGTCGCAAGGAAACTGTATTTGAAGGTGAAGGTGATTTTGTAGACATGTGTGAAAGACATGTTCTGAAATGCAAGTGTTGTGGTTTGGAGAGCACATCGGTTACGTGTCAGATGTGTAGCCAAGCAGTAATTTGTCGCCATAGCTGCAAATATTAGCCGGTAATATGAAGTGTTGTCAGCTAAAGTCTGATGGTGCAGACGACCGTAAGGACGAAGTACCCAAGAGTACCGCTAGGCCGCGCCTCTTTAGCTCAGTGGTAGAGCACTGGTGTAATAAACCAGGGGTTGTAAGTTCCATCCTCACAGGAGAAAGATGAATTTTGGAAATCAGTTGCGCGTCGTGGCCGTATAGCAAACAGTACCTGTGATGACGAACAATTAGCGACAGGCGTTTTTTTAAGATTTACTCTCAGATGTGATTAAGGCGAATGGCGCAGATAAAGCATTTGCCAAAGCGGTACAGCATAAGGTGGGACGAGGCAGTCTGAATTACATTTTATAGATGTATTTCTCACATATCTCAGAGCCTCTCGCGATCGTCGTCGTCGTCGTCGTCGTCGTCGTCGCCGCCGCTTCTGCAGAAGTAGCAAATGGCCATCGTAGCAAATGCGGCGAGGGACGCCCTGCCTTCGATTCCGAATGCACAAATTGTGTGGTCTTGTTTCTCAGTCTATATTTGGTCGGTCTCGTCAGAGGTTGAATGTAACGAATGGGTGGGAAAGAGCAAGGGGCAGCGGCTGTGTAGAACGAAAACACATATCCTCAGGGGTGTGAGCGTTTCGAGATGAGTCGTATACATGTAAATGTTGGTCGTCAGTGACTGTGTGGCCTAATGGATAAGGCGTCGGACTTCGGATCTGAAGATTACAGGTTCGAATGCTGTCACGCTTGTGTTTTTCCAGTTCTGAAAAAGAAACATACCGTTTTAATGTAGCAATTGAGCAGTACGAAACCGTCTGAATGTTGCTGTTGACCATTTTTTGCTTGGAGATGCTCTTGAGCTTGAAACACACACAGCAAGACCGGTGTTAACTAGCGAAATGGTCGGCAGAGTGCCGACACCGCGAGTTTTGACTGGCATTTGCACATCTAAAACAACGTCGGAAAGTAACTCGTTCGGCTTTTGAGTCACATAAAGTATGTGTGTTAAATTTGACGGCACTAGCTCTGCTTGTTGTCATGCAATTTCTTTGCCTCTCAGAAATGATTATGACATAAAAGTGAAGTACGTGACGAGTGTGACGTTAGGAAAACATTAGGCAGCATGGAGAGATGCTGTATGGGACCACCCAACCCAAACGAGTACTTTGTGACGTGCTACCCGGCAAGTATTCACCGAGGTAGCCGGCTATCTCAGTCGGTAGAGCGTCAGACACTTAATCCCAGTGTCGTGGGTTCGAGCCAGACGCTGGGCGAAACGGAATTTTGTTCCGCTGCAGGTGTAAATTACCGTTTTTCTGATTAACGAGATTTAATGGAAATAGCAACTTTAAACTTTGCCTACGTCTCTGTCAGTCGCAAGGAAACTGTATTTGAAGGTGAAGGTGATTTTGTAGACATGTGTAAAAGTCATGTTCTGAAATGCAAGTGTTGTGGTTTGGAGAGCACATCGGTTACGTGTCAGATGTGTAGCCAAGCAGTAATTTGTCGCAATAGCTGCAAATATTAGCCGATAATATGAATTGTTGTCAGCTAAAGTCTGATGATGCAGACGACCGTAAGGACGAAGTACCCAAGAGTACCGCTAGGCCGCGCCTCTTTAGCTCAGTGGTAGAGCACTGGTCTAATAAACCAGGGGTCGTAAGTTCCATCCTCACAGGAGAAAGATGAATTTTGGAAATCAGTTGCGCGTCGTGGCCGTATAGCAAACAGTACCTGTGATGACGAACAATTAGCGACAGGCGTTTTTTTAAGATTTACTCTCAGATGTGATTAAGGCGAATGGCGCAGATAAAGCATTTGCCAAAGCGGTACAGCATAAGGTGGGACGAGGCAGTCTGAATTACATTTTATAGATGTATTTCTCACATATCTCAGAGTCTCTCGCGATCGTCGTCGTCGTCGTCGTCGTCGTCGTCGTCGTCGTCGTCGCCGCCGCCGCCGCTTCTGCAGAAGTAGCAAATGCGGCGAGGGACGGCCTGCCTTCGATTCCGAATGCACAAATTGTGTGGTCTTGTTTCTCAGTCTATATTTGGTCGGTCTCGTCAGAGGTTGAATGTAACGAATGGGTGGGAAAGAGCAAGGGGCAGCGGCTGTGTAGAACGAAAACACAAATCCTCAGGGGTGTGAGCGTTTCGAGATGAGTCGTATACATGTAAATGTTGATCGTCAGTGACCGTGTGGTCTAATGGATAAGGCGTCGGACTTCGTATCTGAAGATTACAGGTTCGAATGCTGTCACGCTTGTGTTTTTCCAGTTCTGAAAAAGAAACATACCGTTTTAATGTAGCAATTGAGCAGTACGAAACCGTCTGAATGTTGCTGTTGACCATTTTTTGCTTGGAGATGCTCTTGAGCTTGAAACACACACAGCAAGACCGGTGTTAACTAACGAAATGGTCGGCAGAGTGCCGACACCGCGAGTTTTGACTGGCACTTGCACATCTAAAACAACGTCGGAAAGTAACTCGTTCGGCTTTTGAGTCACATAAAGTATGTGTGTTAATTTTGACGCCACTAGCTCTGCTTGTTGTCATGCAATTTTTTTGCCTCTCAGAAATGATTATGACATAAAAGTGAAGTACGTGACGAGTGTGACGTTAGGAAAACATTAGGCAGCATGGAGAGATTCTGTATGGGACCACCCAACCCAAACGAGTACTGTGTGACGTGCTACCCGGCAAGTATTCACCGAGGTAGCCGGCTATCTCAGTCGGTAGAGCGTCAGACTGTTATTCCCAGGGTCGTGGGTTCGAGCCAGACGCTGGGCGGAACGGAATTTTGTTCCGCTGCAGGTGTAAATTACCGTTTTTCTGATTAACGAGATTTAATGGAAATAGCAACTTTAAACTTTGCCTACGTCTCTGTCAGTCGCAAGGAAACTGTATTTGAAGGTGAAGGTGATTTTGTAGACATGTGTGAAAGACATGTTCTGAAATGCAAGTGTTGTGGTTTGGAGAGCACATCGGTTACGTGTCAGATGTGTAGCCAAGCAGTAATTTGTCGCCATAGCTGCAAATATTAGCCGGTAATATGAAGTGTTGTCAGCTAAAGTCTGATGGTGCAGACGACCGTAAGGACGAAGTACCCAAGAGTACCGCTAGGCCGCGCCTCTTTAGCTCAGTGGTAGAGCACTGGTCTAATAAACCAGGGGTTGTAAGTTCCATCCTCACAGGAGAAAGATGAATTTTGGAAATCAGTTGCGCGTCGTGGCCGTATAGCAAACAGTACCTGTGATGACGAACAATTAGCGACAGGCGTTTTTTTAAGATTTACTCTCAGATGTGATTAAGGCGAATGGCGCAGATAAAGCATTTGCCAAAGCGGTACAGCATAAGGTGGGACGAGGCAGTCTGAATTACATTTTATAGATGTATTTCTCACATATCTCAGAGTCTCTCGCGATCGTCGTCGTCGTCGTCGTCGTCGTCGTCGCCGCTTCTGCAGAAGTAGCAAATGGCCATCGTAGCAAATGCGGCGAGGGACGGCCTGCCTTCGATTCCGAATGCACAAATTGTGTGGTCTTGTTTCTCAGTCTATATTTGGTCGGTCTCGTCAGAGGTTGAATGTAACGAATGGGTGGGAAAGAGCAAGGGGCAGCGGCTGTGTAGAACGAAAACACATATCCTCAGGGGTGTGAGCGTTTCGAGATGAGTCGTATACATGTAAATGTTGGTCGTCAGTGACTGTGTGGCCTAATGTATATTTTGGCTTTAGCCGTCGCCGCGGTCGGACGTGCTTGTTGTTTACTCCGCGTACGTTAGCGCTATCGCCGGTGTTTGGCGTTTACGTGAAGTTAGCTGTACATTTTCGCTGTTTTTTTTTGAGTGGTGTCTCTGATAAGTGTTTTTATAGTGCTTTCGTCCGTTCCACGTTTCGTGCTTCGCCGCAATTTCGGTTGTTGCCGGAATTTCGTCGGAACCGACGACCATGTCTGACACCGTCAGGAAGAATACTTTAGTCTTCTCGTTCGAGAAAGGAACACGGCCGGTCCAACCCACTGCGCTGGAAATCCACGATTGGCTGACTGAGGTAATCGGTATTAATTCTTACTCTGTTCATACCACGCAATTAGATGCTGAAAAATACTGTGTTTTTGTTAAATTTCTGAACTCAGTGACAGTCGATAAGTTGCTTGCAAAATGGGGTAATTCCGTCGAATTTGTTCATCGAGACGGTTCAAAAAGTAATGTCTCTGTACGAAAAGCTGATATCATGTACACCAATGTCAGGATTTTGAATGTTCCAATTGAAATTGATAATCAGTTGATCAAGGACGCTCTATCTAAATATGGCGAAGTTAAATCTATCTATAACGAAAGATGGTCGAAGCTATACAAGATACAGTGTTTTAATGGCATTAGATCCGTTGAAATGGAGGTGAAAGCCAACATTCCGTCCCATATATCCGTTGCAGGCCATAAAGCACATGTTGTGTATTCTGGTCAGGAGCGCACGTGCAATATTTGCAATGAGACAGGTCATTTCCGACAAGATTGTCCGCGCCGTGTTTTTGTTCTTAGGAACAATCTAACACAGCGTCAAAAACTGACCCTCAGCGATGTCTTACCAAATAGCACTTCCCTTCTTTCGGTTAACGACAGTGGTGCATGTACTTCTGCAGTGCCCGCCATAACTACTACGGAGTTCCCTCCCCTGAGCGTCATTACATCACACCCTTCTGTTCCCGATTGCGATCTCCAGAATAAGAAGCGACCGTTGGAAACGACCGATGACGGCTCGGACGGCGAGTCCGCCCGTAATTCGCCTTCCACCCGCAAGCAGAAGCAGTGTAATGCGGATGTGCTCGAGGAAACAAACAGTACATGTATTGACGTGACGACAGCCGCTGAGGCAACCCGGCCGCTGTCGGCGGCTGAACAGGTACAAACGGTCCACGGAGGGGACGCAGTAACGATTGTCGCGGAGACGGAAGAGGCGCACTCCGAAGCACAAGAGGTGACGGAGCGGAACCCAACTCAAGAACTTACAGACCCACAAACCGCCGACTCAGTCAGTGCTCTGGAGCTAGTGACGGAAGAACAAGGAAATGGCACTCGTAAAAAGGACGCTGTTGAGGCAGCTTCGGTCACAACGGTGGTAAAGATAGACAATCCGAATGACGGCGCGTTGAACCAAGATGTCCGAAGACGCCGACTCAAACCGCTACCTACTCTCAAAGCTTCCCGTAACCAAAGCAAACAACAACCAGCACAAGAGGAAGCGACGGCCAAGAACGTCTTGTATGAAATCATCACGGAAAGACCTAAGGAGGTACCTTCAAGTGACATTAGTGATGCAAAGCCCCTCGGTAAAACTAAAACCCGAGATGTTCGGAATCCTGCACCAAAATGAGACTGTAAGATGAAAAAAAAAAAAAGGGATTTTGTTGAACCAGTTTCATTTCTAATTGTACTACTGTCTTAGTCATATTTCAGAGGAACCAGATGAAGTGTTTACCGAGCTTCAAATACTGACTATTCTTTTAGATGTTTGTTTAAGCGGAGTCGTTTCTCTCTTCTAGAAGCTGCACATCTCTTTTCTTTTCTTTTTTTTTTTTATTAATATTTTGTTATCTTTTTAATCACTTATTTACTTTTTATGCAAACTAAATGTCCCAGGCATATACAATTACGACTATCAATATTAACAGGATTACATCCGTGACTAAAGTTACAGCGCTCAAGGATTATTTATATGAGTCAGGGACGGACATTGCTTTCCTACAGGAAGTAGTGCTGACTAATCTTACAGTGCCTGGATATTTGGCGATTTTAAATGTCTCACTTGACACCAACGTCGGTACAGCAATTTTAGACAGGGAGGGGATTCCTGTCTCGGATATCGAGAGGTTGGACTCCGGCAGAGCGATAGGTATAAAAGTCTTTGGTTCTACCCTTATCAATCTGTATGCCCCTTCTGGCACATCCAATAGAATGGAAAGAGCACAGTTCTATAAAGAAGAAATCATTTATTTATTACGGAAAAACCCAAAAGATCTTATAATAGGCGGTGATTTTAATTGTGTGATAAATAAGAAAGACCAGGTTCCGAATTTTAATAACTGCAGTGAACTGAAGCGTTTCGTCACTGTTTTACAGCTTAAAGATGCTTGGGAAATAATGTATCCCACTTTTGTGGCATTTACATTCCTAGGTCCTCACTCACGTAGCAGGATCGACAGACTCTACATATCGCAAAGTCTAGTTAGCTCCTTCATTAAAGCAGAGACGATTCCAGTTTACTTTTCTGATCATAGCTCCGTGCTAGCTTCCATCAACCTTACTGCGCAACCCACTCGCCGTTTTAGAAGTTCATGGCACCTTAATACGTCACTGATGCAGGACGACGGATTAGAAGAAAGTTTGACAGAAGCGTGGGCATTGTGCCTCCGCTCTGCAGATAGACACGTCTCAGTACTAGATTGGTGGTGCAACAGGGCAAAGCCTAAACTGAGAAAAGTTCTCATCCAGTATAGTGTACAACGATCGAAAGACTTGAAAAATTCCATCGAATTTTATTATACCATGCTGCGAAATTTATATGAGCAGGCAAACACTTCCAACGTCCGTCTGGCAGATATCAAGCAAACTAAGGCCAAATTGCTCAGTCTTAAAAGACAGCAGATGGAGGGTCTGAAATTAAAATCCAAGGCTAAGACAGTCGTGGAGGATGAACATGCTTCCTTGTACCATCTACTGAAGCACGAAAGAAACAGGAGACGCACCTTCATTGATGGACTTCAGTCTGAAACTGGCGAGACACTCACGACTCAGAGAGACATCGTCAATGCAGTGCACAAATATTACGAAGACCTATACACTGCCAACCCGGTATGTGAAGAGTCCTTCGATGAGTTCCTTAGTTACATAGCTCCACAGGTCTCGGACGAGGAAAACGAAGACCTTCTCGTTGAGTGTACTAACGAAGATATCCACAGAATCATCTGCAAATCTCCTCTGAGGAAATCGCCGGGACCGGATGGTTTGCCTGTTGAATTTTATAAACGATACTGGCCACTGATTGGTGACATGTTTACCCGAATGACGAACGAGGTGCTTCAGGGAAAGCATTTACCTGCTGTTTTTAAAGAGAGCACAATAGTACTAATCCCAAAAAATGCTGCAAAAAGAAACTTCAACAACTTTCGTCCAATCTCCCTGTTAAACTCTGATTATAAAATCATCGGCAGAATTTTAAACAACAGACTCTCTCAGTTGGCCAAAAAGATAGTAAGTCCATACCAGTCCTGTGTGCCTACCAAGAGCATTTTCAAAAGCATAGCTGAATATAGAGATATAATTGCCATCACTGCTGTGACCACCATAAAATGTGCTATCATGTTTATTGACTTCCAGAAAGCATTTGATCGTGTGGATCATAGATTCCTTAGTGCCACACTGAACAAAATAGGTTTTAATGAGCGAGTCGTAAGTGTGATCAGCAATGTTGCAACAGGCATCAGCGCTTGTATATCAGTTAACTGCCAGAAGACAAAGCAGATTCAGATCAGGCGCGGCGTTCCACAAGGAAGCCCCCTCTCCATGTTCCTATTCGTGCTTTCATTAGAACCTTTCCTCCGCAGTGTTCATGCCACTCTAACTGGCATCACATTATCTGGTCACCGAACAGTCATAAACGCCTATGCCGATGATGTCGGAGTCGTCCTGCGAAATCCCGACGACATTTTGCAATTGGAAACGCTAATTAAAAAGTACTGTAGAGTCTCCGGAGCAGGTGTCAACGCAAACAAAAGCAAACTCCTAAACCTGCGGGGTTTTCAACATACCACCTTAGCCTGGGCCACAATGGTCACCCAATGCAAAGCACTAGGAATAACACTGACACCTTGTCCGTTAAAAATGGCAGCTATCACTTGGAGAAATACGTCGGGACAACTTCTTGGAACAACAAGAGAAAAACCTCCACCGTAACTTGAACCAAGTTCAGAGGGTGATTTTCATTAACCACTGCATTCTCTCCAGGAGTTACTTTATAGCACAGATCTTCCCACTACCGAAAATGATTGGAAAAAAGATAATGTCTACCATTGCCAGCTATCTTTGGAGAGGGGATATATTCAGAGTCGACGCAAAAACTGCGACCTTAGATCCCAGGAATGGAGGTTTGGGGTTAGTTGACATCAGAAATAAGGCGTCTGCGCTTTTTATAAAAAGGACCGCCACTATCCTTAGCGACCACGCTGATAGCATTACAACTAAATTATTTGAAGTTGTCAGGCCTGCCAGTTTACAGGCGCCGGTGAATGTGCAAAAAATAAATAACCGGCTCCAGTACGTTCGTGTATATTTTGTGGAATTCAGCTATCTCGGCGGTGTCATCATCAACTCACGACGGATCACGGCCCGCGATATTCTGTCCCATCGAAAGAAAATGGAGGGGAGAAACAAATTGGAAAGTAAATACCCACACACTGATTGGGACGCCATATGGAAAAATATTAATATGCGTGGTCTACCATCGGACGTCAAGTCAGCGTGGTATAAAACAGTGAATGAGACCGTAAGCACCAATGAAAGGTTACATGCAATCGGCGTTAGCGACACGAACCTATGTCTCAAATGTAAATTGATCGACACGTTAGTGCACAGATTCACGTGCGGTGGCAATTTACAACTCTGTAATTGGATTAGGGAACAACTGGCTTTTCTTACGAGATCTTCGGTGGAAAATTTTCCCCCTGTTACATTCCTCAGGCCTCAGACTTGCTATTTTCCAGCAGCAAAAAACAACTCGGTCCATTGGTTAATGGGACACTATGTGAATTACGTAATTAATCACCTGGGAAATGACAATTCCACTGATTTTTACATGTACTTGAAGTGTGCTTTTTATAACGCCCTGAAATATAAAGACCACAAGAAAAACTACGGCAATATGCTTAAAATTGTATTCGAGCGACTGGGCATTGGTTGACAAGCCAACGAGATAAACAAAAATCGTTTATTTAAGCGAAACGACGCTTAAACAAAAACAATTGGGGAGAAATACACTTTTACAGTTTCATATTACAATCACTTATCTTCTGCTGGCAAAGAAGGCTATTTTGTTTATTACACAGAAGAAGCCGAAGCCGAAAGCCAGTATCGCAGGGATAAAGATAAATTGTTTTCTTATACATTCATTTTATGACTGAGAAGGAAGTCTCATTTGTTTCCATGGCAGGGAACATACTTTTTTTTTTATTATTATTATTAATCTCAAGAAGGAAAGGAGGCTATGGAATTAGTGCCTTAACATAAAATTCCTTCTTCACATTCCATGCAGATTTTTCTTTTACAATAAAAAAATAACAAACAAACAAAAATAATAATAATAACAATAAAAAAAACTAAACAGAAATTAAAAAAAATAATATACAGGTTCAGGGTCCACTACTTCCCACAACTTTATTATATATTACAAAGAAGTATGCTAGGTTGCCGAGAAGCAGTGGATGAGAAAAAAAAAAAAAAAAAAAAAAAAAAAAAAAAAAGCACTAAAGCTATAACCTTCAATCTCTATTGCCTCGGCATGACATAAATTTTTTGTTTCAAATGAAGCATCTTTTGGTTCAGGATTTCGAAGGCAAAACAGCATAATCTACGTATACACAAGTTGTAAAATTTCTTATTGAAAACTATGATAAAGACACGCCTCAGCAACAGGACTGGGTGGAGACATCGCGGCCAGGCCTCGAGATTTTGACCCCTGCCCGCTTTGCCTCCGCCTGCCTCATGCTGCCAAGTTCCTTACAAAAAAAAAAAAAAAAAAAAAAAAAAAAAAAAAAAAAAAAAAAAAAAAAAAAAAAAAAAAAAACAACGGTCTAAGGCGCTCGTATCAGGCACCAGTCTAAAAAAAAAAAAAAAGTGGTTAGGACATTGCGTTGTGGCCGCAATAACCCAGGTTCGAATCCTGGTCACGGCAATTTTTGAAAGTTTTTCCTTGCTGCCATTGCATTGACGATATAAAAAAAAAAAAAAATGGATAAGGCGTCGGACTTCGGATCTGAAGATTACAGGTTCGAATGCTGTAAAAAAAAAAAAAAAATGGATAAGGCGTCGGACTTCGGATCTGAAGATTACAGGTTCGAATGCTGTCACGCTTGTGTTTTTCCAGTTCTGAAAAAGAAACATACCGTTTTAATGTAGCAATTGAGCAGTACGAAACCGTCTGAATGTTGCTGTTGACCATTTTTTGCTTGGAGATGCTCTTGAGCTTGAAACACACACAGCAAGACCGGTGTTAACTAGCGAAATGGTCGGCAGAGTGCCGACACCGCGAGTTTTGACTGGCATTTGCACATCTAAAACAACGTCGGAAAGTAACTCGTTCGGCTTTTGAGTCACATAAAGTATGTGTGTTAAATTTGACGGCACTAGCTCTGCTTGTTGTCATGCAATTTCTTTGCCTCTCAGAAATGATTATGACATAAAAGTGAAGTACGTGACGAGTGTGACGTTAGGAAAACATTAGGCAGCATGGAGAGATGCTGTATGGGACCACCCAACCCAAACGAGTACTGTGTGACGTGCTACCCGGCAAGTATTCACCGAGGTAGCCGGCTATCTCAGTCGGTAGAGCGTCAGACACTTAATCCCACCGTCGTGGGTTCGAGCCAGACGCTGGGCGAAACGGAATTTTGTTCCGCTGCAGGTGTGAATTACCGTTTTTCTGATTAACGAGATTTAATGGAAATAGCAACTTTAAACTTTGCCTACGTCTCTGTCAGTCGCAAGGAAACTGTATTTGAAGGTGAAGGTGATTTTGTAGACATGTGTGAAAGACATGTTCTGAAATGCAAGTGTTGTGGTTTGGAGAGCACATCGGTTACGTGTCAGATGTGTAGCCAAGCAGTAATTTGTCGCCATAGCTGCAAATATTAGCCGGTAATATGAAGTGTTGTCAGCTAAAGTCTGATGGTGCAGACGACCGTAAGGACGAAGTACCCAAGAGTACCGCTAGGCCGCGCCTCTTTAGCTCAGTGGTAGAGCACTGGTCTAATAAACCAGGGGTTGTAAGTTCCATCCTCACAGGAGAAAGATGAATTTTGGAAATCAGTTGCGCGTCGTGGCCGTATAGCAAACAGTACCTGTGATGACGAACAATTAGCGACAGGCGTTTTTTTAAGATTTACTCTCAGATGTGATTAAGGCGAATGGCGCAGATAAAGCATTTGCCAAAGCGGTACAGCATAAGGTGGGACGAGGCAGTCTGAATTACATTTTATAGATGTATTTCTCACATATCTCAGAGTCTCTCGCGATCGTCGTCGTCGTCGTCGTCGTCGTCGTCGTCGTCGCCGCTTCTGCAGAAGTAGCAAATGGCCATCGTAGCAAATGCGGCGAGGGACGGCCTGCCTTCGATTCCGAATGCACAAATTGTGTGGTCTTGTTTCTCAGTCTATATTTGGTCGGTCTCGTCAGAGGTTGAATGTAACGAATGGGTGGGAAAGAGCAAGGGGCAGCGGCTGTGTAGAACGAAAACACATATCCTCAGGGGTGTGAGCGTTTCGAGATGAGTCGTATACATGTAAATGTTGGTCGTCAGTGACTGTGTGGCCTAATGTATATTTTGGCTTTAGCCGTCGCCGCGGTCGGACGTGCTTGTTGTTTACTCCGCGTACGTTAGCGCTATCGCCGGTGTTTGGCGTTTACGTGAAGTTAGCTGTACATTTTCGCTGTTTTTTTTTGAGTGGTGTCTCTGATAAGTGTTTTTATAGTGCTTTCGTCCGTTCCACGTTTCGTGCTTCGCCGCAATTTCGGTTGTTGCCGGAATTTCGTCGGAACCGACGACCATGTCTGACACCGTCAGGAAGAATACTTTAGTCTTCTCGTTCGAGAAAGGAACACGGCCGGTCCAACCCACTGCGCTGGAAATCCACGATTGGCTGACTGAGGTAATCGGTATTAATTCTGACTCTGTTCATACCACGCAATTAGATGCTGAAAAATACTGTGTTTTTGTTAAATTTCTGAACTCAGTGACAGTCGATAAGTTGCTTGCAAAATGGGGTAATTCCGTCGAATTTGTTCATCGAGACGGTTCAAAAAGTAATGTCTCTGTACGAAAAGCTGATATCATGTACACCAATGTCAGGATTTTGAATGTTCCAATTGAAATTGATAATCAGTTGATCAAGGACGCTCTATCTAAATATGGCGAAGTTAAATCTATCTATAACGAAAGATGGTCGAAGCTATACAAGATACAGTGTTTTAATGGCATTAGATCCGTTGAAATGGAGGTGAAAGCCAACATTCCGTCCCATATATCCGTTGCAGGCCATAAAGCACATGTTGTGTATTCTGGTCAGGAGCGCACGTGCAATATTTGCAATGAGACAGGTCATTTCCGACAAGATTGTCCGCGCCGTGTTTTTGTTCTTAGGAACAATCTAACACAGCGTCAAAAACTGACCCTCAGCGATGTCTTACCAAATAGCACTTCCCTTCTTTCGGTTAACGACAGTGGTGCATGTACTTCTGCAGTGCCCGCCATAACTACTACGGAGTTCCCTCCCCTGAGCGTCATTACATCACACCCTTCTGTTCCCGATTGCGATCTCCAGAATAAGAAGCGACCGTTGGAAACGACCGATGACGGCTCGGACGGCGAGTCCGCCCGTAATTCGCCTTCCACCCGCAAGCAGAAGCAGTGTAATGCGGATGTGCTCGAGGAAACAAACAGTACATGTATTGACGTGACGACAGCCGCTGAGGCAACCCGGCCGCTGTCGGCGGCTGAACAGGTACAAACGGTCCACGGAGGGGACGCAGTAACGATTGTCGCGGAGACGGAAGAGGCGCACTCCGAAGCACAAGAGGTGACGGAGCGGAACCCAACTCAAGAACTTACAGACCCACAAACCGCCGACTCAGTCAGTGCTCTGGAGCTAGTGACGGAAGAACAAGGAAATGGCACTCGTAAAAAGGACGCTGTTGAGGCAGCTTCGGTCACAACGGTGGTAAAGATAGACAATCCGAATGACGGCGCGTTGAACCAAGATGTCCGAAGACGCCGACTCAAACCGCTACCTACTCTCAAAGCTTCCCGTAACCAAAGCAAACAACAACCAGCACAAGAGGAAGCGACGGCCAAGAACGTCTTGTATGAAATCATCACGGAAAGACCTAAGGAGGTACCTTCAAGTGACATTAGTGATGCAAAGCCCCTCGGTAAAACTAAAACCCGAGATGTTCGGAATCCTGCACCAAAATGAGACTGTAAGATGAAAAAAAAAAAAAAGGGATTTTGTTGAACCAGTTTCATTTCTAATTGTACTACTGTCTTAGTCATATTTCAGAGGAACCAGATGAAGTGTTTACCGAGCTTCAAATACTGACTATTCTTTTAGATGTTTGTTTAAGCGGAGTCGTTTCTCTCTTCTAGAAGCTGCACATCTCTTTTCTTTTCTTTTTTTTTTTTATTAATATTTTGTTATCTTTTTAATCACTTATTTACTTTTTATGCAAACTAAATGTCCCAGGCATATACAATTACGACTATCAATATTAACAGGATTACATCCGTGACTAAAGTTACAGCGCTCAAGGATTATTTATATGAGTCAGGGACGGACATTGCTTTCCTACAGGAAGTAGTGCTGACTAATCTTACAGTGCCTGGATATTTGGCGATTTTAAATGTCTCACTTGACACCAACGTCGGTACAGCAATTTTAGACAGGGAGGGGATTCCTGTCTCGGATATCGAGAGGTTGGACTCCGGCAGAGCGATAGGTATAAAAGTCTTTGGTTCTACCCTTATCAATCTGTATGCCCCTTCTGGCACATCCAATAGAATGGAAAGAGCACAGTTCTATAAAGAAGAAATCATTTATTTATTACGGAAAAACCCAAAAGATCTTATAATAGGCGGTGATTTTAATTGTGTGATAAATAAGAAAGACCAGGTTCCGAATTTTAATAACTGCAGTGAACTGAAGCGTTTCGTCACTGTTTTACAGCTTAAAGATGCTTGGGAAATAATGTATCCCACTTTTGTGGCATTTACATTCCTAGGTCCTCACTCACGTAGCAGGATCGACAGACTCTACATATCGCAAAGTCTAGTTAGCTCCTTCATTAAAGCAGAGACGATTCCAGTTTACTTTTCTGATCATAGCTCCGTGCTAGCTTCCATCAACCTTACTGCGCAACCCACTCGCCGTTTTAGAAGTTCATGGCACCTTAATACGTCACTGATGCAGGACGACGGATTAGAAGAAAGTTTGACAGAAGCGTGGGCATTGTGCCTTCGCTCTGCAGATAGACACGTCTCAGTACTAGATTGGTGGTGCAACAGGGCAAAGCCTAAACTGAGAAAAGTTCTCATCCAGTATAGTGTACAACGATCGAAAGACTTGAAAAATTCCATCGAATTTTATTATACCATGCTGCGAAATTTATATGAGCAGGCAAACACTTCCAACGTCCGTCTGGCAGATATCAAGCAAACTAAGGCCAAATTGCTCAGTCTTAAAAGACAGCAGATGGAGGGTCTGAAATTAAAATCCAAGGCTAAGACAGTCGTGGAGGATGAACATGCTTCCTTGTACCATCTACTGAAGCACGAAAGAAACAGGAGACGCACCTTCATTGATGGACTTCAGTCTGAAACTGGCGAGACACTCACGACTCAGAGAGACATCGTCAATGCAGTGCACAAATATTACGAAGACCTATACACTGCCAACCCGGTATGTGAAGAGTCCTTCGATGAGTTCCTTAGTTACATAGCTCCACAGGTCTCGGACGAGGAAAACGAAGACCTTCTCGTTGAGTGTACTAACGAAGATATCCACAGAATCATCTGCAAATCTCCTCTGAGGAAATCGCCGGGACCGGATGGTTTGCCTGTTGAATTTTATAAACGATACTGGCCACTGATTGGTGACATGTTTACCCGAATGACGAACGAGGTGCTTCAGGGAAAGCATTTACCTGCTGTTTTTAAAGAGAGCACAATAGTACTAATCCCAAAAAATGCTGCAAAAAGAAACTTCAACAACTTTCGTCCAATCTCCCTGTTAAACTCTGATTATAAAATCATCGGCAGAATTTTAAACAACAGACTCTCTCAGTTGGCCAAAAAGATAGTAAGTCCATACCAGTCCTGTGTGCCTACCAAGAGCATTTTCAAAAGCATAGCTGAATATAGAGATATAATTGCCATCACTGCTGTGACCACCATAAAATGTGCTATCATGTTTATTGACTTCCAGAAAGCATTTGATCGTGTGGATCATAGATTCCTTAGTGCCACACTGAACAAAATAGGTTTTAATGAGCGAGTCGTAAGTGTGATCAGCAATGTTGCAACAGGCATCAGCGCTTGTATATCAGTTAACTGCCAGAAGACAAAGCAGATTCAGATCAGGCGCGGCGTTCCACAAGGAAGCCCCCTCTCCATGTTCCTATTCGTGCTTTCATTAGAACCTTTCCTCCGCAGTGTTCATGCCACTCTAACTGGCATCACATTATCTGGTCACCGAACAGTCATAAACGCCTATGCCGATGATGTCGGAGTCGTCCTGCGAAATCCCGACGACATTTTGCAATTGGAAACGCTAATTAAAAAGTACTGTAGAGTCTCCGGAGCAGGTGTCAACGCAAACAAAAGCAAACTCCTAAACCTGCGGGGTTTTCAACATACCACCTTAGCCTGGGCCACAATGGTCACCCAATGCAAAGCACTAGGAATAACACTGACACCTTGTCCGTTAAAAATGGCAGCTATCACTTGGAGAAATACGTCGGGACAACTTCTTGGAACAACAAGAGAAAACCTCCACCGTAACTTGAACCAAGTTCAGAGGGTGATTTTCATTAACCACTGCATTCTCTCCAGGAGTTACTTTATAGCACAGATCTTCCCACTACCGAAAATGATTGGAAAAAAGATAATGTCTACCATTGCCAGCTATCTTTGGAGAGGGGATATATTCAGAGTCGACGCAAAAACTGCGACCTTAGATCCCAGGAATGGAGGTTTGGGGTTAGTTGACATCAGAAATAAGGCGTCTGCGCTTTTTATAAAAAGGACCGCCACTATCCTTAGCGACCACGCTGATAGCATTACAACTAAATTATTTGAAGTTGTCAGGCCTGCCAGTTTACAGGCGCCGGTGAATGTGCAAAAAATAAATAACCGGCTCCAGTACGTTCGTGTATATTTTGTGGAATTCAGCTATCTCGGCGGTGTCATCATCAACTCACGACGGATCACGGCCCGCGATATTCTGTCCCATCGAAAGAAAATGGAGGGGAGAAACAAATTGGAAAGTAAATACCCACACACTGATTGGGACGCCATATGGAAAAATATTAATATGCGTGGTCTACCATCGGACGTCAAGTCAGCGTGGTATAAAACAGTGAATGAGACCGTAAGCACCAATGAAAGGTTACATGCAATCGGCGTTAGCGACACGAACCTATGTCTCAAATGTAAATTGATCGACACGTTAGTGCACAGATTCACGTGCGGTGGCAATTTACAACTCTGTAATTGGATTAGGGAACAACTGGCTTTTCTTACGAGATCTTCGGTGGAAAATTTTCCCCCTGTTACATTCCTCAGGCCTCAGACTTGCTATTTTCCAGCAGCAAAAAACAACTCGGTCCATTGGTTAATGGGACACTATGTGAATTACGTAATTAATCACCTGGGAAATGACAATTCCACTGATTTTTACATGTACTTGAAGTGTGCTTTTTATAACGCCCTGAAATATAAAGACCACAAGAAAAACTACGGCAATATGCTTAAAATTGTATTCGAGCGACTGGGCATTGGTTGACAAGCCAACGAGATAAACAAAAATCGTTTATTTAAGCGAAACGACGCTTAAACAAAAACAATTGGGGAGAAATACACTTTTACAGTTTCATATTACAATCACTTATCTTCTGCTGGCAAAGAAGGCTATTTTGTTTATTACACAGAAGAAGCCGAAGCCGAAAGCCAGTATCGCAGGGATAAAGATAAATTGTTTTCTTATACATTCATTTTATGACTGAGAAGGAAGTCTCATTTGTTTCCATGGCAGGGAACATACTTTTTTTTTTATTATTATTATTAATCTCAAGAAGGAAAGGAGGCTATGGAATTAGTGCCTTAACATAAAATTCCTTCTTCACATTCCATGCAGATTTTTCTTTTACAATAAAAAAATAACAAACAAACAAAAATAATAATAATAACAATAAAAAAAACTAAACAGAAATTAAAAAAAATAATATACAGGTTCAGGGTCCACTACTTCCCACAACTTTATTATATATTACAAAGAAGTATGCTAGGTTGCCGAGAAGCAGTGGATGAGAAAAAAAAAAAAAAAAAAAAAAAAAAGCACTAAAGCTATAACCTTCAATCTCTATTGCCTCGGCATGACATAAATTTTTTGTTTCAAATGAAGCATCTTTTGGTTCAGGATTTCGAAGGCAAAACAGCATAATCTACGTATACACAAGTTGTAAAATTTCTTATTGAAAACTATGATAAAGACACGCCTCAGCAACAGGACTGGGTGGAGACATCGCGGCCAGGCCTCGAGATTTTGACCCCTGCCCGCTTTGCCTCCGCCTGCCTCATGCTGCCAAGTTCCTTACAAAAAAAAAAAAAAAAAAAAAAAAAAAAAAAAAAAAAAAAAAAAAACAACGGTCTAAGGCGCTCGTATCAGGCACCAGTCTAAAAAAAAAAAAAAAAAAAGTGGTTAGGACATTGCGTTGTGGCCGCAATAACCCAGGTTCGAATCCTGGTCACGGCAATTTTTGAAAGTTTTTCCTTGCTGCCATTGCATTGACGATATAAAAAAAAAAAAAAAAATGGATAAGGCGTCGGACTTCGGATCTGAAGATTACAGGTTCGAATGCTGTAAAAAAAAAAAAAAAAATGGATAAGGCGTCGGACTTCGGATCTGAAGATTACAGGTTCGAATGCTGTCACGCTTGTGTTTTTCCAGTTCTGAAAAAGAAACATACCGTTTTAATGTAGCAATTGAGCAGTACGAAACCGTCTGAATGTTGCTGTTGACCATTTTTTGCTTGGAGATGCTCTTGAGCTTGAAACACACACAGCAAGACCGGTGTTAACTAGCGAAATGGTCGGCAGAGTGCCGACACCGCGAGTTTTGACTGGCATTTGCACATCTAAAACAACGTCGGAAAGTAACTCGTTCGGCTTTTGAGTCACATAAAGTATGTGTGTTAAATTTGACGGCACTAGCTCTGCTTGTTGTCATGCAATTTCTTTGCCTCTCAGAAATGATTATGACATAAAAGTGAAGTACGTGACGAGTGTGACGTTAGGAAAACATTAGGCAGCATGGAGAGATGCTGTATGGGACCACCCAACCCAAACGAGTACTGTGTGACGTGCTACCCGGCAAGTATTCACCGAGGTAGCCGGCTATCTCAGTCGGTAGAGCGTCAGACACTTAATCCCACCGTCGTGGGTTCGAGCCAGACGCTGGGCGAAACGGAATTTTGTTCCGCTGCAGGTGTGAATTACCGTTTTTCTGATTAACGAGATTTAATGGAAATAGCAACTTTAAACTTTGCCTACGTCTCTGTCAGTCGCAAGGAAACTGTATTTGAAGGTGAAGGTGATTTTGTAGACATGTGTAAAAGACATGTTCTGAAATGCAAGTGTTGTGGTTTGGAGAGCACATCGGTTACGTGTCAGATGTGTAGCCAAGCAGTAATTTGTCGCCATAGCTGCAAATATTAGCCGATAATATGAATTGTTGTCAGCTAAAGTCTGATGATGCAGACGACCGTAAGGACGAAGTACCCAAGAGTACCGCTAGGCCGCGCCTCTTTAGCTCAGTGGTAGAGCACTGGTCTAATAAACCAGGGGTCGTAAGTTCCATCCTCACAGGAGAAAGATGAATTTTGGAAATCAGTTGCGCGTCGTGGCCGTATAGCAAACAGTACCTGTGATGACGAACAATTAGCGACAGGCGTTTTTTTAAGATTTACTCTCAGATGTGATTAAGGCGAATGGCGCAGATAAAGCATTTGCCAAAGCGGTACAGCATAAGGTGGGACGAGGCAGTCTGAATTACATTTTATAGATGTATTTCTCACATATCTCAGAGCCTCTCGTCGTCGTCGTCGTCGTCGTCGTCGTCGTCGCCGCCGCCGCTTCTGCAGAAGTAGCAAATGGCCATCGTAGCAAATGCGGCGAGGGACGCCCTGCCTTCGATTCCGAATGCACAAATTGTGTGGTCTTGTTTCTCAGTCTATATTTGGTCGGTCTCGTCAGAGGTTGAATGTAACGAATGGGTGGGAAAGAGCAAGGGGCAGCGGCTGTGTAGAACGAAAACACAAATCCTCAGGGGTGTGAGCGTTTCGAGATGAGTTGTATACATGTAAATGTTGATCGTCAATGACCGTGTGGTCTAATGGATAAGGCGTCGGACTTCGTATCTGAAGATTACAGGTTCGAATGCTGTCACGCTTGTGTTTTTCCAGTTCTGAAAAAGAAACATACCGTTTTAATGTAGCAATTGAGCAGTACGAAACCGTCTGAATGTTGCTGTTGACCATTTTTTGCTTGGAGATGCTCTTGAGCTTGAAACACACACAGCAAGACCGGTGTTAACTAACGAAATGGTTGGCAGAGTGCCGACACCGCGAGTTTTGACTGGCACTTGCACATCTAAAACAACGTCGGAAAGTAACTCGTTCGACTTTTGAGTCACATAAAGTATGTGTGTTAATTTTGACGCCACTAGCTCTGCTTGTTGTCATGCAATTTCTTTGCCTCTCAGAAATGATTATGACATAAAAGTGAAGTACGTGACGAGTGTGACGTTAGGAAAACATTAGGCAGCATGGAGAGATTCTGTATGGGACCACCCAACCCAAACGAGTACTGTGTGACGTGCTACCCGGCAAGTATTCACCAAGGTAGCCGGCTATCTCAGTCGGTAGAGCGTCAGACTCTTATTCCCAGGGTCGTGGGTTCGAGCCAGACGCTGGGCGGAACGGAATTTTGTTCCGCTGCAGGTGTAAATTACCGTTTTTCTGATTAACGAGATTTAATGGAAATAGCAACTTTAAACTTTGCCTACGTCTCTGTCAGTCGCAAGGAAACTGTATTTGAAGGTGAAGGTGATTTTGTAGACATGTGTGAAAGACATGTTCTGAAATGCAAGTGTTGTGGTTTGGAGAGCACATCGGTTACGTGTCAGATGTGTAGCCAAGCAGTAATTTGTCGCCATAGCTGCAAATATTAGCCGGTAATATGAAGTGTTGTCAGCTAAAGTCTGATGGTGCAGACGACCGTAAGGACGAAGTACCCAAGAGTACCGCTAGGCCGCGCCTCTTTAGCTCAGTGGTAGAGCACTGGTGTAATAAACCAGGGGTTGTAAGTTCCATCCTCACAGGAGAAAGATGAATTTTGGAAATCAGTTGCGCGTCGTGGCCGTATAGCAAACAGTACCTGTGATGACGAACAATTAGCGACAGGCGTTTTTTTAAGATTTACTCTCAGATGTGATTAAGGCGAATGGCGCAGATAAAGCATTTGCCAAAGCGGTACAGCATAAGGTGGGACGAGGCAGTCTGAATTACATTTTATAGATGTATTTCTCACATATCTCAGAGCCTCTCGCGATCTTCGTCGTCGTCGTCGTCGTCGTCGTCGTCGTCGTCGTCGTCGTCGTCGTCGCCGCCGCCGCCGCTTCTGCAGAAGTAGCAAATGGCCATCGTAGCAAATGCGGCGAGGGACGCCCTGCCTTCGATTCCGAATGCACAAATTGTGTGGTCTTGTTTCTCAGTCTATATTTGGTCGGTCTCGTCAGAGGTTGAATGTAACGAATGGGTGGGAAAGAGCAAGGGGCAGCGGCTGTGTAGAACGAAAACACATATCCTCAGGGGTGTGAGCGTTTCGAGATGAGTCGTATACATGTAAATGTTGGTCGTCAGTGACTGTGTGGCCTAATGGATAAGGCGTCGGACTTCGGATCTGAAGATTACAGGTTCGAATGCTGTCACGCTTGTGTTTTTCCAGTTCTGAAAAAGAAACATACCGTTTTAATGTAGCAATTGAGCAGTACGAAACCGTCTGAATGTTGCTGTTGACCATTTTTTGCTTGGAGATGCTCTTGAGCTTGAAACACACACAGCAAGACCGGTGTTAACTAGCGAAATGGTCGGCAGAGTGCCGACACCGCGAGTTTTGACTGGCATTTGCACATCTAAAACAACGTCGGAAAGTAACTCGTTCGGCTTTTGAGTCACATGAAGTATGTGTGTTAAATTTGACGGCACTAGCTCTGCTTGTTGTCATGCAATTTCTTTGCCTCTCAGAAATGATTATGACATAAAAGTGAAGTACGTGACGAGTGTGACGTTAGGAAAACATTAGGCAGCATGGAGAGATGCTGTATGGGACCACCCAACCCAAACGAGTACTGTGTGACGTGCTACCCGGCAAGTATTCACCGAGGTAGCCGGCTATCTCAGTCGGTAGAGCGTCAGACACTTAATCCCAGGGTCGTGGGTTCGAGCCAGACGCTGGGCGAAACGGAATTTTGTTCCGCTGCAGGTGTGAATTACCGTTTTTCTGATTAACGAGATTTAATGGAAATAGCAACTTTAAACTTTGCCTACGTCTCTGTCAGTCGCAAGGAAACTGTATTTGAAGGTGAAGGTGATTTTGTAGACATGTGTAAAAGACATGTTCTGAAATGCAAGTGTTGTGGTTTGGAGAGCACATCGGTTACGTGTCAGATGTGTAGCCAAGCAGTAATTTGTCGCCATAGCTGCAAATATTAGCCGATAATATGAATTGTTGTCAGCTAAAGTCTGATGATGCAGACGACCGTAAGGACGAAGTACCCAAGAGTACCGCTAGGCCGCGCCTCTTTAGCTCAGTGGTAGAGCACTGGTCTAATAAACCAGGGGTCGTAAGTTCCATCCTCACAGGAGAAAGATGAATTTTGGAAATCAGTTGCGCGTCGTGGCCGTATAGCAAACAGTACCTGTGATGACGAACAATTAGCGACAGGCGTTTTTTTAAGATTTACTCTCAGATGTGATTAAGGCGAATGGCGCAGATAAAGCATTTGCCAAAGCGGTACAGCATAAGGTGGGACGAGGCAGTCTGAATTACATTTTATAGATGTATTTCTCACATATCTCAGAGTCTCTCGCGATCGTCGTCGTCGTCGTCGTCGTCGTCGTCGTCGTCGCCGCCGCTTCTGCAGAAGTAGCAAATGCGGCGAGGGACGGCCTGCCTTCGATTCCGAATGCACAAATTGTGTGGTCTTGTTTCTCAGTCTATATTTGGTCGGTCTCGTCAGAGGTTGAATGTAACGAATGGGTGGGAAAGAGCAAGGGGCAGCGGCTGTGTAGAACGAAAACACAAATCCTCAGGGGTGTGAGCGTTTCGAGATGAGTCGTATACATGTAAATGTTGGTCGTCAGTGACTGTGTGGCCTAATGGATAAGGCGTCGGACTTCGGATCTGAAGATTACAGGTTCGAATGCTGTCACGCTTGTGTTTTTCCAGTTCTGAAAAAGAAACATACCGTTTTAATGTAGCAATTGAGCAGTACGAAACCGTCTGAATGTTGCTGTTGACCATTTTTTGCTTGGAGATGCTCTTGAGCTTGAAACACACACAGCAAGACCGGTGTTAACTAGCGAAATGGTCGGCAGAGTGCCGACACCGCGAGTTTTGACTGGCATTTGCACATCTAAAACAACGTCGGAAAGTAACTCGTTCGGCTTTTGAGTCACATGAAGTATGTGTGTTAAATTTGACGGCACTAGCTCTGCTTGTTGTCATGCAATTTCTTTGCCTCTCAGAAATGATTATGACATAAAAGTGAAGTACGTGACGAGTGTGACGTTAGGAAAACATTAGGCAGCATGGAGAGATGCTGTATGGGACCACCCAACCCAAACGAGTACTGTGTGACGTGCTACCCGGCAAGTATTCACCGAGGTAGCCGGCTATCTCAGTCGGTAGAGCGTCAGACACTTAATCCCAGGGTCGTGGGTTCGAGCCAGACGCTGGGCGAAACGGAATTTTGTTCCGCTGCAGGTGTGAATTACCGTTTTTCTGATTAACGAGATTTAATGGAAATAGCAACTTTAAACTTTGCCTACGTCTCTGTCAGTCGCAAGGAAACTGTATTTGAAGGTGAAGGTGATTTTGTAGACATGTGTAAAAGACATGTTCTGAAATGCAAGTGTTGTGGTTTGGAGAGCACATCGGTTACGTGTCAGATGTGTAGCCAAGCAGTAATTTGTCGCCATAGCTGCAAATATTAGCCGATAATATGAATTGTTGTCAGCTAAAGTCTGATGATGCAGACGACCGTAAGGACGAAGTACCCAAGAGTACCGCTAGGCCGCGCCTCTTTAGCTCAGTGGTAGAGCACTGGTCTAATAAACCAGGGGTCGTAAGTTCCATCCTCACAGGAGAAAGATGAATTTTGGAAATCAGTTGCGCGTCGTGGCCGTATAGCAAACAGTACCTGTGATGACGAACAATTAGCGACAGGCGTTTTTTTAAGATTTACTCTCAGATGTGATTAAGGCGAATGGCGCAGATAAAGCATTTGCCAAAGCGGTACAGCATAAGGTGGGACGAGGCAGTCTGAATTACATTTTATAGATGTATTTCTCACATATCTCAGAGTCTCTCGCGATCGTCGTCGTCGTCGTCGTCGTCGTCGTCGTCGTCGTAGTCGTCGTCGTCGTCGCCGCCGCCGCCGCCGCCGCTTCTGCAGAAGTAGCAAATGGCCATCGTAGCAAATGCGGCGAGGGACGCCCTGCCTTCGATTCCGAATGCACAAATTGTGTGGTCTTGTTTCTCAGTCTATATTTGGTCGGTCTCGTCAGAGGTTGAATGTAACGAATGGGTGGGAAAGAGCAAGGGGCAGCGGCTGTGTAGAACGAAAACACATATCCTCAGGGGTGTGAGCGTTTCGAGATGAGTCGTATACATGTAAATGTTGGTCGTCAGTGACTGTGTGGCCTAATGGATAAGGCGTCGGACTTCGGATCTGAAGATTACAGGTTCGAATGCTGTCACGCTTGTGTTTTTCCAGTTCTGAAAAAGAAACATACCGTTTTAATGTAGCAATTGAGCAGTACGAAACCGTCTGAATGTTGCTGTTGACCATTTTTTGCTTGGAGATGCTCTTGAGCTTGAAACACACACAGCAAGACCGGTGTTAACTAGCGAAATGGTCGGCAGAGTGCCGACACCGCGAGTTTTGACTGGCATTTGCACATCTAAAACAACGTCGGAAAGTAACTCGTTCGGCTTTTGAGTCACATGAAGTATGTGTGTTAAATTTGACGGCACTAGCTCTGCTTGTTGTCATGCAATTTCTTTGCCTCTCAGAAATGATTATGACATAAAAGTGAAGTACGTGACGAGTGTGACGTTAGGAAAACATTAGGCAGCATGGAGAGATGCTGTATGGGACCACCCAACCCAAACGAGTACTGTGTGACGTGCTACCCGGCAAGTATTCACCGAGGTAGCCGGCTATCTCAGTCGGTAGAGCGTCAGACACTTAATCCCAGGGTCGTGGGTTCGAGCCAGACGCTGGGCGAAACGGAATTTTGTTCCGCTGCAGGTGTGAATTACCGTTTTTCTGATTAACGAGATTTAATGGAAATAGCAACTTTAAACTTTGCCTACGTCTCTGTCAGTCGCAAGGAAACTGTATTTGAAGGTGAAGGTGATTTTGTAGACATGTGTAAAAGACATGTTCTGAAATGCAAGTGTTGTGGTTTGGAGAGCACATCGGTTACGTGTCAGATGTGTAGCCAAGCAGTAATTTGTCGCCATAGCTGCAAATATTAGCCGATAATATGAATTGTTGTCAGCTAAAGTCTGATGATGCAGACGACCGTAAGGACGAAGTACCCAAGAGTACCGCTAGGCCGCGCCTCTTTAGTTCAGTGGTAGAGCACTGGTCTAATAAACCAGGGGTCGTAAGTTCCATCCTCACAGGAGAAAGATGAATTTTGGAAATCAGTTGCGCGTCGTGGCCGTATAGCAAACAGTACCTGTGATGACGAACAATTAGCGACAGGCGTTTTTTTAAGATTTACTCTCAGATGTGATTAAGGCGAATGGCGCAGATAAAGCATTTGCCAAAGCGGTACAGCATAAGGTGGGACGAGGCAGTCTGAATTACATTTTATAGATGTATTTCTCACATATCTCAGAGTCTCTCGCGATCGTCGTCGTCGTCGTCGTCGTCGTCGCCGCCGCTTCTGCAGAAGTAGCAAATGCGGCGAGGGACGGCCTGCCTTCGATTCCGAATGCACAAATTGTGTGGTCTTGTTTCTCAGTCTATATTTGGTCGGTCTCGTCAGAGGTTGAATGTAACGAATGGGTGGGAAAGAGCAAGGGGCAGCGGCTGTGTAGAACGAAAACACAAATCCTCAGGGGTGTGAGCGTTTCGAGATGAGTCGTATACATGTAAATGTTGGTCGTCAGTGACTGTGTGGCCTAATGGATAAGGCGTCGGACTTCGGATCTGAAGATTACAGGTTCGAATGCTGTCACGCTTGTGTTTTTCCAGTTCTGAAAAAGAAACATACCGTTTTAATGTAGCAATTGAGCAGTACGAAACCGTCTGAATGTTGCTGTTGACCATTTTTTGCTTGGAGATGCTCTTGAGCTTGAAACACACACAGCAAGACCGGTGTTAACTAGCGAAATGGTCGGCAGAGTGCCGACACCGCGAGTTTTGACTGGCATTTGCACATCTAAAACAACGTCGGAAAGTAACTCGTTCGGCTTTTGAGTCACATGAAGTATGTGTGTTAAATTTGACGGCACTAGCTCTGCTTGTTGTCATGCAATTTCTTTGCCTCTCAGAAATGATTATGACATAAAAGTGAAGTACGTGACGAGTGTGACGTTAGGAAAACATTAGGCAGCATGGAGAGATGCTGTATGGGACCACCCAACCCAAACGAGTACTGTGTGACGTGCTACCCGGCAAGTATTCACCGAGGTAGCCGGCTATCTCAGTCGGTAGAGCGTCAGACACTTAATCCCAGGGTCGTGGGTTCGAGCCAGACGCTGGGCGAAACGGAATTTTGTTCCGCTGCAGGTGTGAATTACCGTTTTTCTGATTAACGAGATTTAATGGAAATAGCAACTTTAAACTTTGCCTACGTCTCTGTCAGTCGCAAGGAAACTGTATTTGAAGGTGAAGGTGATTTTGTAGACATGTGTAAAAGACATGTTCTGAAATGCAAGTGTTGTGGTTTGGAGAGCACATCGGTTACGTGTCAGATGTGTAGCCAAGCAGTAATTTGTCGCCATAGCTGCAAATATTAGCCGATAATATGAATTGTTGTCAGCTAAAGTCTGATGATGCAGACGACCGTAAGGACGAAGTACCCAAGAGTACCGCTAGGCCGCGCCTCTTTAGCTCAGTGGTAGAGCACTGGTCTAATAAACCAGGGGTCGTAAGTTCCATCCTCACAGGAGAAAGATGAATTTTGGAAATCAGTTGCGCGTCGTGGCCGTATAGCAAACAGTACCTGTGATGACGAACAATTAGCGACAGGCGTTTTTTTAAGATTTACTCTCAGATGTGATTAAGGCGAATGGCGCAGATAAAGCATTTGCCAAAGCGGTACAGCATAAGGTGGGACGAGGCAGTCTGAATTACATTTTATAGATGTATTTCTCACATATCTCAGAGTCTCTCGCGATCGTCGTCGTCGTCGTCGTCGTCGTCGTCGTCGTAGTCGTCGTCGTCGTCGCCGCCGCCGCCGCCGCCGCTTCTGCAGAAGTAGCAAATGGCCATCGTAGCAAATGCGGCGAGGGACGCCCTGCCTTCGATTCCGAATGCACAAATTGTGTGGTCTTGTTTCTCAGTCTATATTTGGTCGGTCTCGTCAGAGGTTGAATGTAACGAATGGGTGGGAAAGAGCAAGGGGCAGCGGCTGTGTAGAACGAAAACACATATCCTCAGGGGTGTGAGCGTTTCGAGATGAGTCGTATACATGTAAATGTTGGTCGTCAGTGACTGTGTGGCCTAATGGATAAGGCGTCGGACTTCGGATCTGAAGATTACAGGTTCGAATGCTGTCACGCTTGTGTTTTTCCAGTTCTGAAAAAGAAACATACCGTTTTAATGTAGCAATTGAGCAGTACGAAACCGTCTGAATGTTGCTGTTGACCATTTTTTGCTTGGAGATGCTCTTGAGCTTGAAACACACACAGCAAGACCGGTGTTAACTAGCGAAATGGTCGGCAGAGTGCCGACACCGCGAGTTTTGACTGGCATTTGCACATCTAAAACAACGTCGGAAAGTAACTCGTTCGGCTTTTGAGTCACATGAAGTATGTGTGTTAAATTTGACGGCACTAGCTCTGCTTGTTGTCATGCAATTTCTTTGCCTCTCAGAAATGATTATGACATAAAAGTGAAGTACGTGACGAGTGTGACGTTAGGAAAACATTAGGCAGCATGGAGAGATGCTGTATGGGACCACCCAACCCAAACGAGTACTGTGTGACGTGCTACCCGGCAAGTATTCACCGAGGTAGCCGGCTATCTCAGTCGGTAGAGCGTCAGACACTTAATCCCAGGGTCGTGGGTTCGAGCCAGACGCTGGGCGAAACGGAATTTTGTTCCGCTGCAGGTGTGAATTACCGTTTTTCTGATTAACGAGATTTAATGGAAATAGCAACTTTAAACTTTGCCTACGTCTCTGTCAGTCGCAAGGAAACTGTATTTGAAGGTGAAGGTGATTTTGTAGACATGTGTAAAAGACATGTTCTGAAATGCAAGTGTTGTGGTTTGGAGAGCACATCGGTTACGTGTCAGATGTGTAGCCAAGCAGTAATTTGTCGCCATAGCTGCAAATATTAGCCGATAATATGAATTGTTGTCAGCTAAAGTCTGATGATGCAGACGACCGTAAGGACGAAGTACCCAAGAGTACCGCTAGGCCGCGCCTCTTTAGTTCAGTGGTAGAGCACTGGTCTAATAAACCAGGGGTCGTAAGTTCCATCCTCACAGGAGAAAGATGAATTTTGGAAATCAGTTGCGCGTCGTGGCCGTATAGCAAACAGTACCTGTGATGACGAACAATTAGCGACAGGCGTTTTTTTAAGATTTACTCTCAGATGTGATTAAGGCGAATGGCGCAGATAAAGCATTTGCCAAAGCGGTACAGCATAAGGTGGGACGAGGCAGTCTGAATTACATTTTATAGATGTATTTCTCACATATCTCAGAGTCTCTCGCGATCGTCGTCGTCGTCGTCGTCGCCGCCGCTTCTGCAGAAGTAGCAAATGCGGCGAGGGACGGCCTGCCTTCGATTCCGAATGCACAAATTGTGTGGTCTTGTTTCTCAGTCTATATTTGGTCGGTCTCGTCAGAGGTTGAATGTAACGAATGGGTGGGAAAGAGCAAGGGGCAGCGGCTGTGTAGAACGAAAACACAAATCCTCAGGGGTGTGAGCGTTTCGAGATGAGTCGTATACATGTAAATGTTGGTCGTCAGTGACTGTGTGGCCTAATGGATAAGGCGTCGGACTTCGGATCTGAAGATTACAGGTTCGAATGCTGTCACGCTTGTGTTTTTCCAGTTCTGAAAAAGAAACATACCGTTTTAATGTAGCAATTGAGCAGTACGAAACCGTCTGAATGTTGCTGTTGACCATTTTTTGCTTGGAGATGCTCTTGAGCTTGAAACACACACAGCAAGACCGGTGTTAACTAGCGAAATGGTCGGCAGAGTGCCGACACCGCGAGTTTTGACTGGCATTTGCACATCTAAAACAACGTCGGAAAGTAACTCGTTCGGCTTTTGAGTCACATGAAGTATGTGTGTTAAATTTGACGGCACTAGCTCTGCTTGTTGTCATGCAATTTCTTTGCCTCTCAGAAATGATTATGACATAAAAGTGAAGTACGTGACGAGTGTGACGTTAGGAAAACATTAGGCAGCATGGAGAGATGCTGTATGGGACCACCCAACCCAAACGAGTACTGTGTGACGTGCTACCCGGCAAGTATTCACCGAGGTAGCCGGCTATCTCAGTCGGTAGAGCGTCAGACACTTAATCCCAGGGTCGTGGGTTCGAGCCAGACGCTGGGCGAAACGGAATTTTGTTCCGCTGCAGGTGTGAATTACCGTTTTTCTGATTAACGAGATTTAATGGAAATAGCAACTTTAAACTTTGCCTACGTCTCTGTCAGTCGCAAGGAAACTGTATTTGAAGGTGAAGGTGATTTTGTAGACATGTGTAAAAGACATGTTCTGAAATGCAAGTGTTGTGGTTTGGAGAGCACATCGGTTACGTGTCAGATGTGTAGCCAAGCAGTAATTTGTCGCCATAGCTGCAAATATTAGCCGATAATATGAATTGTTGTCAGCTAAAGTCTGATGATGCAGACGACCGTAAGGACGAAGTACCCAAGAGTACCGCTAGGCCGCGCCTCTTTAGCTCAGTGGTAGAGCACTGGTCTAATAAACCAGGGGTCGTAAGTTCCATCCTCACAGGAGAAAGATGAATTTTGGAAATCAGTTGCGCGTCGTGGCCGTATAGCAAACAGTACCTGTGATGACGAACAATTAGCGACAGGCGTTTTTTTAAGATTTACTCTCAGATGTGATTAAGGCGAATGGCGCAGATAAAGCATTTGCCAAAGCGGTACAGCATAAGGTGGGACGAGGCAGTCTGAATTACATTTTATAGATGTATTTCTCACATATCTCAGAGTCTCTCGCGATCGTCGTCGTCGTCGTCGTCGTCGTCGTCGTCGTCGTCGTCGTCGTCGTCGCCGCCGCCGCCGCTTCTGCAGAAGTAGCAAATGGCCATCGTAGCAAATGCGGCGAGGGACGCCCTGCCTTCGATTCCGAATGCACAAATTGTGTGGTCTTGTTTCTCAGTCTATATTTGGTCGGTCTCGTCAGAGGTTGAATGTAACGAATGGGTGGGAAAGAGCAAGGGGCAGCGGCTGTGTAGAACGAAAACACATATCCTCAGGGGTGTGAGCGTTTCGAGATGAGTCGTATACATGTAAATGTTGGTCGTCAGTGACTGTGTGGCCTAATGGATAAGGCGTCGGACTTCGGATCTGAAGATTACAGGTTCGAATGCTGTCACGCTTGTGTTTTTCCAGTTCTGAAAAAGAAACATACCGTTTTAATGTAGCAATTGAGCAGTACGAAACCGTCTGAATGTTGCTGTTGACCATTTTTTGCTTGGAGATGCTCTTGAGCTTGAAACACACACAGCAAGACCGGTGTTAACTAGCGAAATGGTCGGCAGAGTGCCGACACCGCGAGTTTTGACTGGCATTTGCACATCTAAAACAACGTCGGAAAGTAACTCGTTCGGCTTTTGAGTCACATGAAGTATGTGTGTTAAATTTGACGGCACTAGCTCTGCTTGTTGTCATGCAATTTCTTTGCCTCTCAGAAATGATTATGACATAAAAGTGAAGTACGTGACGAGTGTGACGTTAGGAAAACATTAGGCAGCATGGAGAGATGCTGTATGGGACCACCCAACCCAAACGAGTACTGTGTGACGTGCTACCCGGCAAGTATTCACCGAGGTAGCCGGCTATCTCAGTCGGTAGAGCGTCAGACACTTAATCCCAGGGTCGTGGGTTCGAGCCAGACGCTGGGCGAAACGGAATTTTGTTCCGCTGCAGGTGTGAATTACCGTTTTTCTGATTAACGAGATTTAATGGAAATAGCAACTTTAAACTTTGCCTACGTCTCTGTCAGTCGCAAGGAAACTGTATTTGAAGGTGAAGGTGATTTTGTAGACATGTGTAAAAGACATGTTCTGAAATGCAAGTGTTGTGGTTTGGAGAGCACATCGGTTACGTGTCAGATGTGTAGCCAAGCAGTAATTTGTCGCCATAGCTGCAAATATTAGCCGATAATATGAATTGTTGTCAGCTAAAGTCTGATGATGCAGACGACCGTAAGGACGAAGTACCCAAGAGTACCGCTAGGCCGCGCCTCTTTAGTTCAGTGGTAGAGCACTGGTCTAATAAACCAGGGGTCGTAAGTTCCATCCTCACAGGAGAAAGATGAATTTTGGAAATCAGTTGCGCGTCGTGGCCGTATAGCAAACAGTACCTGTGATGACGAACAATTAGCGACAGGCGTTTTTTTAAGATTTACTCTCAGATGTGATTAAGGCGAATGGCGCAGATAAAGCATTTGCCAAAGCGGTACAGCATAAGGTGGGACGAGGCAGTCTGAATTACATTTTATAGATGTATTTCTCACATATCTCAGAGCCTCTCGCGATCTTCGTCGTCGTCGTCGTCGCCGCCGCCGCTTCTGCAGAAGTAGCAAATGGCCATCGTAGCAAATGCGGCGAGGGACGCCCTGCCTTCGATTCCGAATGCACAAATTGTGTGGTCTTGTTTCTCAGTCTATATTTGGTCCGTCTCGTCAGAGGTTGAATGTAACGAATGGGTGGGAAAGAGCAAGGGGCAGCGGCTGTGTAGAACGAAAACACATATCCTCAGGGGTGTGAGCGTTTCGAGATGAGTCGTATACATATAAATGTTGGTCGTCAGTGACTGTGTGGCCTAATGGATAAGGCGTCGGACTTCGGATCTGAAGATTACAGGTTCGAATGCTGTCACGCTTGTGTTTTTCCAGTTCTGAAAAAGAAACATACCGTTTTAATGTAGCAATTGAGCAGTACGAAACCGTCTGAATGTTGCTGTTGACCATTTTTTGCTTGGAGATGCTCTTGAGCTTGAAACACACACAGCAAGACCGGTGTTAACTAGCGAAATGGTCGGCAGAGTGCCGACACCGCGAGTTTTGACTGGCATTTGCACATCTAAAACAACGTCGGAAAGTAACTCGTTCGGCTTTTGAGTCACATAAAGTATGTGTGTTAAATTTGACGGCACTAGCTCTGCTTGTTGTCATGCAATTTCTTTGCCTCTCAGAAATGATTATGACATAAAAGTGAAGTACGTGACGAGTGTGACGTTAGGAAAACATTAGGCAGCATGGAGAGATGCTGTATGGGACCACCCAACCCAAACGAGTACTTTGTGACGTGCTACCCGGCAAGTATTCACCGAGGTAGCCGGCTATCTCAGTCGGTAGAGCGTCAGACACTTAATCCCAGGGTCGTGGGTTCGAGCCAGACGCTGGGCGAAACGGAATTTTGTTCCGCTGCAGGTGTAAATTACCGTTTTTCTGATTAACGAGATTTAATGGAAATAGCAACTTTAAACTTTGCCTACGTCTCTGTCAGTCGCAAGGAAACTGTATTTGAAGGTGAAGGTGATTTTGTAGACATGTGTAAAAGACATGTTCTGAAATGCAAGTGTTGTGGTTTGGAGAGCACATCGGTTACGTGTCAGATGTGTAGCCAAGCAGTAATTTGTCGCCATAGCTGCAAATATTAGCCGATAATATGAATTGTTGTCAGCTAAAGTCTGATGATGCAGACGACCGTAAGGACGAAGTACCCAAGAGTACCGCTAGGCCGCGCCTCTTTAGCTCAGTGGTAGAGCACTGGTCTAATAAACCAGGGGTCGTAAGTTCCATCCTCACAGGAGAAAGATGAATTTTGGAAATCAGTTGCGCGTCGTGGCCGTATAGCAAACAGTACCTGTGATGACGAACAATTAGCGACAGGCGTTTTTTTAAGATTTACTCTCAGATGTGATTAAGGCGAATGGCGCAGATAAAGCATTTGCCAAAGCGGTACAGCATAAGGTGGGACGAGGCAGTCTGAATTACATTTTATAGATGTATTTCTCACATATCTCAGAGTCTCTCGCGATCGTCGTCGTCGTCGTCGTCGTCGTCGTCGTCGTCGTCGTCGCCGCCGCTTCTGCAGAAGTAGCAAATGCGGCGAGGGACGGCCTGCCTTCGATTCCGAATGCACAAATTGTGTGGTCTTGTTTCTCAGTCTATATTTGGTCGGTCTCGTCAGAGGTTGAATGTAACGAATGGGTGGGAAAGAGCAAGGGGCAGCGGCTGTGTAGAACGAAAACACAAATCCTCAGGGGTGTGAGCGTTTCGAGATGAGTCGTATACATGTAAATGTTGATCGTCAGTGACCGTGTGGTCTAATGGATAAGGCGTCGGACTTCGTATCTGAAGATTACAGGTTCGAATGCTGTCACGCTTGTGTTTTTCCAGTTCTGAAAAAGAAACATACCGTTTTAATGTAGCAATTGAGCAGTACGAAACCGTCTGAATGTTGCTGTTGACCATTTTTTGCTTGGAGATGCTCTTGAGCTTGAAACACACACAGCAAGACCGGTGTTAACTAACGAAATGGTCGGCAGAGTGCCGACACCGCGAGTTTTGACTGGCACTTGCACATCTAAAACAACGTCGGAAAGTAACTCGTTCGACTTTTGAGTCACATAAAGTATGTGTGTTAATTTTGACGCCACTAGCTCTGCTTGTTGTCATGCAATTTCTTTGCCTCTCAGAAATGATTATGACATAAAAGTGAAGTACGTGACGAGTGTGACGTTAGGAAAACATTAGGCAGCATGGAGAGATGCTGTATGGGACCACCCAACCCAAACGAGTACTGTGTGACGTGCTACCCGGCAAGTATTCACCGAGGTAGCCGGCTATCTCAGTCGGTAGAGCGTCAGACTCTTATTCCCAGGGTCGTGGGTTCGAGCCAGACGCTGGGCGGAACGGAATTTTGTTCCGCTGCAGGTGTAAATTACCGTTTTTCTGATTAACGAGATTTAATGGAAATAGCAACTTTAAACTTTGCCTACGTCTCTGTCAGTCGCAAGGAAACTGTATTTGAAGGTGAAGGTGATTTTGTAGACATGTGTGAAAGACATGTTCTGAAATGCAAGTGTTGTGGTTTGGAGAGCACATCGGTTACGTGTCAGATGTGTAGCCAAGCAGTAATTTGTCGCCATAGCTGCAAATATTAGCCGGTAATATGAAGTGTTGTCAGCTAAAGTCTGATGGTGCAGACGACCGTAAGGACGAAGTACCCAAGAGTACCGCTAGGCCGCGCCTCTTTAGCTCAGTGGTAGAGCACTGGTGTAATAAACCAGGGGTTGTAAGTTCCATCCTCACAGGAGAAAGATGAATTTTGGAAATCAGTTGCGCGTCGTGGCCGTATAGCAAACAGTACCTGTGATGACGAACAATTAGCGACAGGCGTTTTTTTAAGATTTACTCTCAGATGTGATTAAGGCGAATGGCGCAGATAAAGCATTTGCCAAAGCGGTACAGCATAAGGTGGGACGAGGCAGTCTGAATTACATTTTATAGATGTATTTCTCACATATCTCAGAGCCTCTCGCGATCGTCGTCGTCGTCGTCGTCGTCGTCGTCGTCGTCGTCGCCACCGCCGCTTCTGCAGAAGTAGCAAATGGCCATCGTAGCAAATGCGGCGAGGGACGCCCTGCCTTCGATTCCGAATGCACAAATTGTGTGGTCTTGTTTCTCAGTCTATATTTGGTCGGTCTCGTCAGAGGTTGAATGTAACGAATGGGTGGGAAAGAGCAAGGGGCAGCGGCTGTGTAGAACGAAAACACATATCCTCAGGGGTGTGAGCGTTTCGAGATGAGTCGTATACATGTAAATGTTGGTCGTCAGTGACTGTGTGGCCTAATGGATAAGGCGTCGGACTTCGGATCTGAAGATTACAGGTTCGAATGCTGTCACGCTTGTGTTTTTCCAGTTCTGAAAAAGAAACATACCGTTTTAATGTAGCAATTGAGCAGTACGAAACCGTCTGAATGTTGCTGTTGACCATTTTTTGCTTGGAGATGCTCTTGAGCTTGAAACACACACAGCAAGACCGGTGTTAACTAGCGAAATGGTCGGCAGAGTGCCGACACCGCGAGTTTTGACTGGCATTTGCACATCTAAAACAACGTCGGAAAGTAACTCGTTCGGCTTTTGAGTCACATAAAGTATGTGTGTTAAATTTGACGGCACTAGCTCTGCTTGTTGTCATGCAATTTCTTTGCCTCTCAGAAATGATTATGACATAAAAGTGAAGTACGTGACGAGTGTGACGTTAGGAAAACATTAGGCAGCATGGAGAGATGCTGTATGGGACCACCCAACCCAAACGAGTACTTTGTGACGTGCTACCCGGCAAGTATTCACCGAGGTAGCCGGCTATCTCAGTCGGTAGAGCGTCAGACACTTAATCCCAGGGTCGTGGGTTCGAGCCAGACGCTGGGCGAAACGGAATTTTGTTCCGCTGCAGGTGTAAATTACCGTTTTTCTGATTAACGAGATTTAATGGAAATAGCAACTTTAAACTTTGCCTACGTCTCTGTCAGTCGCAAGGAAACTGTATTTGAAGGTGAAGGTGATTTTGTAGACATGTGTAAAAGACATGTTCTGAAATGCAAGTGTTGTGGTTTGGAGAGCACATCGGTTACGTGTCAGATGTGTAGCCAAGCAGTAATTTGTCGCCATAGCTGCAAATATTAGCCGATAATATGAATTGTTGTCAGCTAAAGTCTGATGATGCAGACGACCGTAAGGACGAAGTACCCAAGAGTACCGCTAGGCCGCGCCTCTTTAGCTCAGTGGTAGAGCACTGGTCTAATAAACCAGGGGTCGTAAGTTCCATCCTCACAGGAGAAAGATGAATTTTGGAAATCAGTTGCGCGTCGTGGCCGTATAGCAAACAGTACCTGTGATGACGAACAATTAGCGACAGGCGTTTTTTTAAGATTTACTCTCAGATGTGATTAAGGCGAATGGCGCAGATAAAGCATTTGCCAAAGCGGTACAGCATAAGGTGGGACGAGGCAGTCTGAATTACATTTTATAGATGTATTTCTCACATATCTCAGAGTCTCTCGCGATCGTCGTCGTCGTCGTCGTCGTCGTCGTCGTCGCCGCCGCCGCCGCCGCCGCCGCTTCTGCAGAAGTAGCAAATGCGGCGAGGGACGGCCTGCCTTCGATTCCGAATGCACAAATTGTGTGGTCTTGTTTCTCAGTCTATATTTGGTCGGTCTCGTCAGAGGTTGAATGTAACGAATGGGTGGGAAAGAGCAAGGGGCAGCGGCTGTGTAGAACGAAAACACAAATCCTCAGGGGTGTGAGCGTTTCGAGATGAGTTGTATACATGTAAATGTTGATCGTCAGTGACCGTGTGGTCTAATGGATAAGGCGTCGGACTTCGTATCTGAAGATTACAGGTTCGAATGCTGTCACGCTTGTGTTTTTCCAGTTCTGAAAAAGAAACATACCGTTTTAATGTAGCAATTGAGCAGTACGAAACCGTCTGAATGTTGCTGTTGACCATTTTTTGCTTGGAGATGCTCTTGAGCTTGAAACACACACAGCAAGACCGGTGTTAACTAACGAAATGGTCGGCAGAGTGCCGACACCGCGAGTTTTGACTGGCACTTGCACATCTAAAACAACGTCGGAAAGTAACTCGTTCGGCTTTTGAGTCACATAAAGTATGTGTGTTAATTTTGACGCCACTAGCTCTGCTTGTTGTCATGCAATTTTTTTGCCTCTCAGAAATGATTATGACATAAAAGTGAAGTACGTGACGAGTGTGACGTTAGGAAAACATTAGGCAGCATGGAGAGATTCTGTATGGGACCACCCAACCCAAACGAGTACTGTGTGACGTGCTACCCGGCAAGTATTCACCGAGGTAGCCGGCTATCTCAGTCGGTAGAGCGTCAGACTGTTATTCCCAGGGTCGTGGGTTCGAGCCAGACGCTGGGCGGAACGGAATTTTGTTCCGCTGCAGGTGTAAATTACCGTTTTTCTGATTAACGAGATTTAATGGAAATAGCAACTTTAAACTTTGCCTACGTCTCTGTCAGTCGCAAGGAAACTGTATTTGAAGGTGAAGGTGATTTTGTAGACATGTGTGAAAGACATGTTCTGAAATGCAAGTGTTGTGGTTTGGAGAGCACATCGGTTACGTGTCAGATGTGTAGCCAAGCAGTAATTTGTCGCCATAGCTGCAAATATTAGGCGGTAATATGAAGTGTTGTCAGCTAAAGTCTGATGGTGCAGACGACCGTAAGGACGAAGTACCCAAGAGTACCGCTAGGCCGCGCCTCTTTAGCTCAGTGGTAGAGCACTGGTGTAATAAACCAGGGGTTGTAAGTTCCATCCTCACAGGAGAAAGATGAATTTTGGAAATCAGTTGCGCGTCGTGGCCGTATAGCAAACAGTACCTGTGATGACGAACAATTAGCGACAGGCGTTTTTTTAAGATTTACTCTCAGATGTGATTAAGGCGAATGGCGCAGATAAAGCATTTGCCAAAGCGGTACAGCATAAGGTGGGACGAGGCAGTCTGAATTACATTTTATAGATGTATTTCTCACATATCTCAGAGTCTCTCGCGATCGTCGTCGTCGTCGTCGTCGTCGTCGCCGCTTCTGCAGAAGTAGCAAATGGCCATCGTAGCAAATGCGGCGAGGGACGGCCTGCCTTCGATTCCGAATGCACAAATTGTGTGGTCTTGTTTCTCAGTCTATATTTGGTCGGTCTCGTCAGAGGTTGAATGTAACGAATGGGTGGGAAAGAGCAAGGGGCAGCGGCTGTGTAGAACGAAAACACATATCCTCAGGGGTGTGAGCGTTTCGAGATGAGTCGTATACATGTAAATGTTGGTCGTCAGTGTCTGTGTGGCCTAATGTATATTCTGGCTTTAGCCGTCGCCGCGGTCGGACGTGCTTGTTGTTTACTCCGCGTACGTTAGCGCTATCGCCGGTGTTTGGCGTTTACGTGAAGTTAGCTGTACATTTTCGCTGTTTTTTTTTGAGTGGTGTCTCTGATAAGTGTTTTTATAGTGCTTTCGTCCGTTCCACGTTTCGTGCTTCGCCGCAATTTCGGTTGTTGCCGGAATTTCGTCGGAACCGACGACCATGTCTGACACCGTCAGGAAGAATACTTTAGTCTTCTCGTTCGAGAAAGGAACACGGCCGGTCCAACCCACTGCGCTGGAAATCCACGATTGGCTGACTGAGGTAATCGGTATTAATTCTGACTCTGTTCATACCACGCAATTAGATGCTGAAAAATACTGTGTTTTTGTTAAATTTCTGAACTCAGTGACAGTCGATAAGTTGCTTGCAAAATGGGGTAATTCCGTCGAATTTGTTCATCGAGACGGTTCAAAAAGTAATGTCTCTGTACGAAAAGCTGATATCATGTACACCAATGTCAGGATTTTGAATGTTCCAATTGAAATTGATAATCAGTTGATCAAGGACGCTCTATCTAAATATGGCGAAGTTAAATCTATCTATAACGAAAGATGGTCGAAGCTATACAAGATACAGTGTTTTAATGGCATTAGATCCGTTGAAATGGAGGTGAAAGCCAACATTCCGTCCCATATATCCGTTGCAGGCCATAAAGCACATGTTGTGTATTCTGGTCAGGAGCGCACGTGCAATATTTGCAATGAGACAGGTCATTTCCGACAAGATTGTCCGCGCCGTGTTTTTGTTCTTAGGAACAATCTAACACAGCGTCAAAAACTGACCCTCAGCGATGTCTTACCAAATAGCACTTCCCTTCTTTCGGTTAACGACAGTGGTGCATGTACTTCTGCAGTGCCCGCCATAACTACTACGGAGTTCCCTCCCCTGAGCGTCATTACATCACACCCTTCTGTTCCCGATTGCGATCTCCAGAATAAGAAGCGACCGTTGGAAACGACCGATGACGGCTCGGACGGCGAGTCCGCCCGTAATTCGCCTTCCACCCGCAAGCAGAAGCAGTGTAATGCGGATGTGCTCGAGGAAACAAACAGTACATGTATTGACGTGACGACAGCCGCTGAGGCAACCCGGCCGCTGTCGGCGGCTGAACAGGTACAAACGGTCCACGGAGGGGACGCAGTAACGATTGTCGCGGAGACGGAAGAGGCGCACTCCGAAGCACAAGAGGTGACGGAGCGGAACCCAACTCAAGAACTTACAGACCCACAAACCGCCGACTCAGTCAGTGCTCTGGAGCTAGTGACGGAAGAACAAGGAAATGGCACTCGTAAAAAGGACGCTGTTGAGGCAGCTTCGGTCACAACGGTGGTAAAGATAGACAATCCGAATGACGGCGCGTTGAACCAAGATGTCCGAAGACGCCGACTCAAACCGCTACCTACTCTCAAAGCTTCCCGTAACCAAAGCAAACAACAACCAGCACAAGAGGAAGCGACGGCCAAGAACGTCTTGTATGAAATCATCACGGAAAGACCTAAGGAGGTACCTTCAAGTGACATTAGTGATGCAAAGCCCCTCGGTAAAACTAAAACCCGAGATGTTCGGAATCCTGCACCAAAATGAGACTGTAAGATGAAAAAAAAAAAAAGGGATTTTGTTGAACCAGTTTCATTTCTAATTGTACTACTGTCTTAGTCATATTTCAGAGGAACCAGATGAAGTGTTTACCGAGCTTCAAATACTGACTATTCTTTTAGATGTTTGTTTAAGCGGAGTCGTTTCTCTCTTCTAGAAGCTGCACATCTCTTTTCTTTTCTTTTTTTTTTTTTATTAATATTTTGTTATCTTTTTAATCACTTATTTACTTTTTATGCAAACTAAATGTCCCAGGCATATACAATTACGACTATCAATATTAACAGGATTACATCCGTGACTAAAGTTACAGCGCTCAAGGATTATTTATATGAGTCAGGGACGGACATTGCTTTCCTACAGGAAGTAGTGCTGACTAATCTTACAGTGCCTGGATATTTGGCGATTTTAAATGTCTCACTTGACACCAACGTCGGTACAGCAATTTTAGACAGGGAGGGGATTCCTGTCTCGGATATCGAGAGGTTGGACTCCGGCAGAGCGATAGGTATAAAAGTCTTTGGTTCTACCCTTATCAATCTGTATGCCCCTTCTGGCACATCCAATAGAATGGAAAGAGCACAGTTCTATAAAGAAGAAATCATTTATTTATTACGGAAAAACCCAAAAGATCTTATAATAGGCGGTGATTTTAATTGTGTGATAAATAAGAAAGACCAGGTTCCGAATTTTAATAACTGCAGTGAACTGAAGCGTTTCGTCACTGTTTTACAGCTTAAAGATGCTTGGGAAATAATGTATCCCACTTTTGTGGCATTTACATTCCTAGGTCCTCACTCACGTAGCAGGATCGACAGACTCTACATATCGCAAAGTCTAGTTAGCTCCTTCATTAAAGCAGAGACGATTCCAGTTTACTTTTCTGATCATAGCTCCGTGCTAGCTTCCATCAACCTTACTGCGCAACCCACTCGCCGTTTTAGAAGTTCATGGCACCTTAATACGTCACTGATGCAGGACGACGGATTAGAAGAAAGTTTGACAGAAGCGTGGGCATTGTGCCTCCGCTCTGCAGATAGACACGTCTCAGTACTAGACTGGTGGTGCAACAGGGCAAAGCCTAAACTGAGAAAAGTTCTCATCCAGTATAGTGTACAACGATCGAAAGACTTGAAAAATTCCATCGAATTTTATTATACCATGCTGCGAAATTTATATGAGCAGGCAAACACTTCCAACGTCCGTCTGGCAGATATCAAGCAAACTAAGGCCAAATTGCTCAGTCTTAAAAGACAGCAGATGGAGGGTCTGAAATTAAAATCCAAGGCTAAGACAGTCGTGGAGGATGAACATGCTTCCTTGTACCATCTACTGAAGCACGAAAGAAACAGGAGACGCACCTTCATTGATGGACTTCAGTCTGAAACTGGCGAGACACTCACGACTCAGAGAGACATCGTCAATGCAGTGCACAAATATTACGAAGACCTATACACTGCCAACCCGGTATGTGAAGAGTCCTTCGATGAGTTCCTTAGTTACATAGCTCCACAGGTCTCGGACGAGGAAAACGAAGACCTTCTCGTTGAGTGTACTAACGAAGATATCCACAGAATCATCTGCAAATCTCCTCTGAGGAAATCGCCGGGACCGGATGGTTTGCCTGTTGAATTTTATAAACGATACTGGCCACTGATTGGTGACATGTTTACCCGAATGACGAACGAGGTGCTTCAGGGAAAGCATTTACCTGCTGTTTTTAAAGAGAGCACAATAGTACTAATCCCAAAAAATGCTGCAAAAAGAAACTTCAACAACTTTCGTCCAATCTCCCTGTTAAACTCTGATTATAAAATCATCGGCAGAATTTTAAACAACAGACTCTCTCAGTTGGCCAAAAAGATAGTAAGTCCATACCAGTCCTGTGTGCCTACCAAGAGCATTTTCAAAAGCATAGCTGAATATAGAGATATAATTGCCATCACTGCTGTGACCACCATAAAATGTGCTATCATGTTTATTGACTTCCAGAAAGCATTTGATCGTGTGGATCATAGATTCCTTAGTGCCACACTGAACAAAATAGGTTTTAATGAGCGAGTCGTAAGTGTGATCAGCAATGTTGCAACAGGCATCAGCGCTTGTATATCAGTTAACTGCCAGAAGACAAAGCAGATTCAGATCAGGCGCGGCGTTCCACAAGGAAGCCCCCTCTCCATGTTCCTATTCGTGCTTTCATTAGAACCTTTCCTCCGCAGTGTTCATGCCACTCTAACTGGCATCACATTATCTGGTCACCGAACAGTCATAAACGCCTATGCCGATGATGTCGGAGTCGTCCTGCGAAATCCCGACGACATTTTGCAATTGGAAACGCTAATTAAAAAGTACTGTAGAGTCTCCGGAGCAGGTGTCAACGCAAACAAAAGCAAACTCCTAAACCTGCGGGGTTTTCAACATACCACCTTAGCCTGGGCCACAATGGTCACCCAATGCAAAGCACTAGGAATAACACTGACACCTTGTCCGTTAAAAATGGCAGCTATCACTTGGAGAAATACGTCGGGACAACTTCTTGGAACAACAAGAGAAAACCTCCACCGTAACTTGAACCAAGTTCAGAGGGTGATTTTCATTAACCACTGCATTCTCTCCAGGAGTTACTTTATAGCACAGATCTTCCCACTACCGAAAATGATTGGAAAAAAGATAATGTCTACCATTGCCAGCTATCTTTGGAGAGGGGATATATTCAGAGTCGACGCAAAAACTGCGACCTTAGATCCCAGGAATGGAGGTTTGGGGTTAGTTGACATCAGAAATAAGGCGTCTGCGCTTTTTATAAAAAGGACCGCCACTATCCTTAGCGACCACGCTGATAGCATTACAACTAAATTATTTGAAGTTGTCAGGCCTGCCAGTTTACAGGCGCCGGTGAATGTGCAAAAAATAAATAACCGGCTCCAGTACGTTCGTGTATATTTTGTGGAATTCAGCTATCTCGGCGGTGTCATCATCAACTCACGACGGATCACGGCCCGCGATATTCTGTCCCATCGAAAGAAAATGGAGGGGAGAAACAACTTGGAAAGTAAATACCCACACACTGATTGGGACGCCATATGGAAAAATATTAATATGCGTGGTCTACCATCGGACGTCAAGTCAGCGTGGTATAAAACAGTGAATGAGACCGTAAGCACCAATGAAAGGTTACATGCAATCGGCGTTAGCGACACGAACCTATGTCTCAAATGTAAATTGATCGACACGTTAGTGCACAGATTCACGTGCGGTGGCAATTTACAACTCTGTAATTGGATTAGGGAACAACTGGCTTTTCTTACGAGATCTTCGGTGGAAAATTTTCCCCCTGTTACATTCCTCAGGCCTCAGACTTGCTATTTTCCAGCAGCAAAAAACAACTCGGTCCATTGGTTAATGGGACACTATGTGAATTACGTAATTAATCACCTGGGAAATGACAATTCCACTGATTTTTACATGTACTTGAAGTGTGCTTTTTATAACGCCCTGAAATATAAAGACCACAAGAAAAACTACGGCAATATGCTTAAAATTGTATTCGAGCGACTGGGCATTGGTTGACAAGCCAACGAGATAAACAAAAATCGTTTATTTAAGCGAAACGACGCTTAAACAAAAACAATTGGGGAGAAATACACTTTTACAGTTTCATATTACAATCACTTATCTTCTGCTGGCAAAGAAGGCTATTTTGTTTATTACACAGAAGAAGCCGAAGCCGAAAGCCAGTATCGCAGGGATAAAGATAAATTGTTTTCTTATACATTCATTTTATGACTGAGAAGGAAGTCTCATTTGTTTCCATGGCAGGGAACATACTTTTTTTTTTATTATTATTATTAATCTCAAGAAGGAAAGGAGGCTATGGAATTAGTGCCTTAACATAAAATTCCTTCTTCACATTCCATGCAGATTTTTCTTTTACAATAAAAAAATAACAAACAAACAAAAATAATAATAATAACAATAAAAAAAACTAAACAGAAATTAAAAAAAATAATATACAGGTTCAGGGTCCACTACTTCCCACAACTTTATTATATATTACAAAGAAGTATGCTAGGTTGCCGAGAAGCAGTGGATGAGAAAAAAAAAAAAAAAAAAAAAAAAAAAAAAAAAGCACTAAAGCTATAACCTTCAATCTCTATTGCCTCGGCATGACATAAATTTTTTGTTTCAAATGAAGCATCTTTTGGTTCAGGATTTCGAAGGCAAAACAGCATAATCTACGTATACACAAGTTGTAAAATTTCTTATTGAAAACTATGATAAAGACACGCCTCAGCAACAGGACTGGGTGGAGACATCGCGGCCAGGCCTCGAGATTTTGACCCCTGCCCGCTTTGCCTCCGCCTGCCTCATGCTGCCAAGTTCCTTACAAAAAAAAAAAAAAAAAAAAAAAAAAAAAAAAAAAAAAAAAAAAAAAACCGGTCTAAGGCGCTCGTATCAGGCACCAGTCTAAAAAAAAAAAAAAGTGGTTAGGACATTGCGTTGTGGCCGCAATAACCCAGGTTCGAATCCTGGTCACGGCAATTTTTGAAAGTTTTTCCTTGCTGCCATTGCATTGACGATATAAAAAAAAAAAAAAAAATGGATAAGGCGTCGGACTTCGGATCTGAAGATTACAGGTTCGAATGCTGTAAAAAAAAAAAAAAAAATGGATAAGGCGTCGGACTTCGGATCTGAAGATTACAGGTTCGAATGCTGTCACGCTTGTGTTTTTCCAGTTCTGAAAAAGAAACATACCGTTTTAATGTAGCAATTGAGCAGTACGAAACCGTCTGAATGTTGCTGTTGACCATTTTTTGCTTGGAGATGCTCTTGAGCTTGAAACACACACAGCAAGACCGGTGTTAACTAGCGAAATGGTCGGCAGAGTGCCGACACCGCGAGTTTTGACTGGCATTTGCACATCTAAAACAACGTCGGAAAGTAACTCGTTCGGCTTTTGAGTCACATAAAGTATGTGTGTTAAATTTGACGGCACTAGCTCTGCTTGTTGTCATGCAATTTCTTTGCCTCTCAGAAATGATTATGACATAAAAGTGAAGTACGTGACGAGTGTGACGTTAGGAAAACATTAGGCAGCATGGAGAGATGCTGTATGGGACCACCCAACCCAAACGAGTACTGTGTGACGTGCTACCCGGCAAGTATTCACCGAGGTAGCCGGCTATCTCAGTCGGTAGAGCGTCAGACACTTAATCCCACCGTCGTGGGTTCGAGCCAGACGCTGGGCGAAACGGAATTTTGTTCCGCTGCAGGTGTAAATTACCGTTTTTCTGATTAACGAGATTTAATGGAAATAGCAACTTTAAACTTTGCCTACGTCTCTGTCAGTCGCAAGGAAACTGTATTTGAAGGTGAAGGTGATTTTGTAGACATGTGTGAAAGACATGTTCTGAAATGCAAGTGTTGTGGTTTGGAGAGCACATCGGTTACGTGTCAGATGTGTAGCCAAGCAGTAATTTGTCGCCATAGCTGCAAATATTAGCCGGTAATATGAAGTGTTGTCAGCTAAAGTCTGATGGTGCAGACGACCGTAAGGACGAAGTACCCAAGAGTATCGCTAGGCCGCGCCTCTTTAGCTCAGTGGTAGAGCACTGGTGTAATAAACCAGGGGTTGTAAGTTCCATCCTCACAGGAGAAAGATGAATTTTGGAAATCAGTTGCGCGTCGTGGCCGTATAGCAAACAGTACCTGTGATGACGAACAATTAGCGACAGGCGTTTTTTTAAGATTTACTCTCAGATGTGATTAAGGCGAATGGCGCAGATAAAGCATTTGCCAAAGCGGTACAGCATAAGGTGGGACGAGGCAGTCTGAATTACATTTTATAGATGTATTTCTCACATATCTCAGAGCCTCTCGCGATCTTCGTCGTCGTCGTCGTCGTCGTCGTCGTCGTCGCCGCCGCCGCCGCTTCTGCAGAAGTAGCAAATGGCCATCGTAGCAAATGCGGCGAGGGACGCCCTGCCTTCGATTCCGAATGCACAAATTGTGTGGTCTTGTTTCTCAGTCTATATTTGGTCGGTCTCGTCAGAGGTTGAATGTAACGAATGGGTGGGAAAGAGCAAGGGGCAGCGGCTGTGTAGAACGAAAACACAAATCCTCAGGGGTGTGAGCGTTTCGAGATGAGTTGTATACATGTAAATGTTGATCGTCAGTGACCGTGTGGTCTAATGGATAAGGCGTCGGACTTCGTATCTGAAGATTACAGGTTCGAATGCTGTCACGCTTGTGTTTTTCCAGTTCTGAAAAAGAAACATACCGTTTTAATGTAGCAATTGAGCAGTACGAAACCGTCTGAATGTTGCTGTTGACCATTTTTTGCTTGGAGATGCTCTTGAGCTTGAAACACACACAGCAAGACCGGTGTTAACTAACGAAATGGTCGGCAGAGTGCCGACACCGCGAGTTTTGACTGGCACTTGCACATCTAAAACAACGTCGGAAAGTAACTCGTTCGACTTTTGAGTCACATAAAGTATGTGTGTTAATTTTGACGCCACTAGCTCTGCTTGTTGTCATGCAATTTCTTTGCCTCTCAGAAATGATTATGACATAAAAGTGAAGTACGTGACGAGTGTGACGTTAGGAAAACATTAGGCAGCATGGAGAGATTCTGTATGGGACCACCCAACCCAAACGAGTACTGTGTGACGTGCTACCCGGCAAGTATTCACCGAGGTAGCCGGCTATCTCAGTCGGTAGAGCGTCAGACTCTTATTCCCAGGGTCGTGGGTTCGAGCCAGACGCTGGGCGGAACGGAATTTTGTTCCGCTGCAGGTGTAAATTACAGTTTTTCTGATTAACGAGATTTAATGGAAATAGCAACTTTAAACTTTGCCTACGTCTCTGTCAGTCGCAAGGAAACTGTATTTGAAGGTGAAGGTGATTTTGTAGACATGTGTGAAAGACATGTTCTGAAATGCAAGTGTTGTGGTTTGGAGAGCACATCGGTTACGTGTCAGATGTGTAGCCAAGCAGTAATTTGTCGCCATAGCTGCAAATATTAGCCGGTAATATGAAGTGTTGTCAGCTAAAGTCTGATGGTGCAGACGACCGTAAGGACGAAGTACCCAAGAGCACCGCTAGGCCGCGCCTCTTTAGCTCAGTGGTAGAGCACTGGTGTAATAAACCAGGGGTTGTAAGTTCCATCCTCACAGGAGAAAGATGAATTTTGGAAATCAGTTGCGCGTCGTGGCCGTATAGCAAACAGTACCTGTGATGACGAACAATTAGCGACAGGCGTTTTTTTAAGATTTACTCTCAGATGTGATTAAGGCGAATGGCGCAGATAAAGCATTTGCCAAAGCGGTACAGCATAAGGTGGGACGAGGCAGTCTGAATTACATTTTATAGATGTATTTCTCACATATCTCAGAGCCTCTCGCGATCTCTGTCACGCTTGTGTTTTTCCAGTTCTGAAAAAGAAACATACCGTTTTAATGTAGCAATTGAGCAGTACGAAACCGTCTGAATGTTGCTGTTGACCATTTTTTGCTTGGAGATGCTCTTGAGCTTGAAACACACACAGCAAGACCGGTGTTAACTAGCGAAATGGTCGGCAGAGTGCCGACACCGCGAGTTTTGACTGGCATTTGCACATCTAAAACAACGTCGGAAAGTAACTCGTTCGGCTTTTGAGTCACATAAAGTATGTGTGTTAAATTTGACGGCACTAGCTCTGCTTGTTGTCATGCAATTTCTTTGCCTCTCAGAAATGATTATGACATAAAAGTGAAGTACGTGACGAGTGTGACGTTAGGAAAACATTAGGCAGCATGGAGAGATGCTGTATGGGACCACCCAACCCAAACGAGTACTGTGTGACGTGCTACCCGGCAAGTATTCACCGAGGTAGCCGGCTATCTCAGTCGGTAGAGCGTCAGACACTTAATCCCAGGGTCGTGGGTTCGAGCCAGACGCTGGGCGAAACGGAATTTTGTTCCGCTGCAGGTGTGAATTACCGTTTTTCTGATTAACGAGATTTAATGGAAATAGCAACTTTAAACTTTGCCTACGTCTCTGTCAGTCGCAAGGAAACTGTATTTGAAGGTGAAGGTGATTTTGTAGACATGTGTAAAAGACATGTTCTGAAATGCAAGTGTTGTGGTTTGGAGAGCACATCGGTTACGTGTCAGATGTGTAGCCAAGCAGTAATTTGTCGCCATAGCTGCAAATATTAGCCGATAATATGAATTGTTGTCAGCTAAAGTCTGATGATGCAGACGACCGTAAGGACGAAGTACCCAAGAGTACCGCTAGGCCGCGCCTCTTTAGCTCAGTGGTAGAGCACTGGTCTAATAAACCAGGGGTCGTAAGTTCCATCCTCACAGGAGAAAGATGAATTTTGGAAATCAGTTGCGCGTCGTGGCCGTATAGCAAACAGTACCTGTGATGACGAACAATTAGCGACAGGCGTTTTTTTAAGATTTACTCTCAGATGTGATTAAGGCGAATGGCGCAGATAAAGCATTTGCCAAAGCGGTACAGCATAAGGTGGGACGAGGCAGTCTGAATTACATTTTATAGATGTATTTCTCACATATCTCAGAGTCTCTCGCGATCGTCGTCGTCGCCGCCGCCGCCGCCGCCGCCGCCGCTTCTGCAGAAGTAGCAAATGCGGCGAGGGACGGCCTGCCTTCGATTCCGAATGCACAAATTGTGTGGTCTTGTTTCTCAGTCTATATTTGGTCGGTCTCGTCAGAGGTTGAATGTAACGAATGGGTGGGAAAGAGCAAGGGGCAGCGGCTGTGTAGAACGAAAACACAAATCCTCAGGGGTGTGAGCGTTTCGAGATGAGTTGTATACATGTAAATGTTGATCGTCAGTGACCGTGTGGTCTAATGGATAAGGCGTCGGACTTCGTATCTGAAGATTACAGGTTCGAATGCTGTCACGCTTGTGTTTTTCCAGTTCTGAAAAAGAAACATACCGTTTTAATGTAGCAATTGAGCAGTACGAAACCGTCTGAATGTTGCTGTTGACCATTTTTTGCTTGGAGATGCTCTTGAGCTTGAAACACACACAGCAAGACCGGTGTTAACTAACGAAATGGTCGGCAGAGTGCCGACACCGCGAGTTTTGACTGGCACTTGCACATCTAAAACAACGTCGGAAAGTAACTCGTTCGACTTTTGAGTCACATAAAGTATGTGTGTTAATTTTGACGCCACTAGCTCTGCTTGTTGTCATGCAATTTCTTTGCCTCTCAGAAATGATTATGACATAAAAGTGAAGTACGTGACGAGTGTGACGTTAGGAAAACATTAGGCAGCATGGAGAGATTCTGTATGGGACCACCCAACCCAAACGAGTACTGTGTGACGTGCTACCCGGCAAGTATTCACCGAGGTAGCCGGCTATCTCAGTCGGTAGAGCGTCAGACTCTTATTCCCAGGGTCGTGGGTTCGAGCCAGACGCTGGGCGGAACGGAATTTTGTTCCGCTGCAGGTGTAAATTACAGTTTTTCTGATTAACGAGATTTAATGGAAATAGCAACTTTAAACTTTGCCTACGTCTCTGTCAGTCGCAAGGAAACTGTATTTGAAGGTGAAGGTGATTTTGTAGACATGTGTGAAAGACATGTTCTGAAATGCAAGTGTTGTGGTTTGGAGAGCACATCGGTTACGTGTCAGATGTGTAGCCAAGCAGTAATTTGTCGCCATAGCTGCAAATATTAGCCGGTAATATGAAGTGTTGTCAGCTAAAGTCTGATGGTGCAGACGACCGTAAGGACGAAGTACCCAAGAGTACCGCTAGGCCGCGCCTCTTTAGCTCAGTGGTAGAGCACTGGTGTAATAAACCAGGGGTTGTAAGTTCCATCCTCACAGGAGAAAGATGAATTTTGGAAATCAGTTGCGCGTCGTGGCCGTATAGCAAACAGTACCTGTGATGACGAACAATTAGCGACAGGCGTTTTTTTAAGATTTACTCTCACATGTGATTAAGGCGAATGGCGCAGATAAAGCATTTGCCAAAGCGGTACAGCATAAGGTGGGACGAGGCAGTCTGAATTACATTTTATAGATGTATTTCTCACATATCTCAGAGCCTCTCGCGATCTTCGTCGTCGTCGTCGTCGTCGTCGTCGTCGTCGTCGTCGTCGTCGCCGCCGCTTCTGCAGAAGTAGCAAATGGCCATCGTAGCAAATGCGGCGAGGGACGCCCTGCCTTCGATTCCGAATGCACAAATTGTGTGGTCTTGTTTCTCAGTCTATATTTGGTCGGTCTCGTCAGAGGTTGAATGTAACGAATGGGTGGGAAAGAGCAAGGGGCAGCGGCTGTGTAGAACGAAAACACATATCCTCAGGGGTGTGAGCGTTTCGAGATGAGTCGTATACATGTAAATGTTGGTCGTCAGTGACTGTGTGGCCTAATGGATAAGGCGTCGGACTTCGGATCTGAAGATTACAGGTTCGAATGCTGTCACGCTTGTGTTTTTCCAGTTCTGAAAAAGAAACATACCGTTTTAATGTAGCAATTGAGCAGTACGAAACCGTCTGAATGTTGCTGTTGACCATTTTTTGCTTGGAGATGCTCTTGAGCTTGAAACACACACAGCAAGACCGGTGTTAACTAGCGAAATGGTCGGCAGAGTGCCGACACCGCGAGTTTTGACTGGCATTTGCACATCTAAAACAACGTCGGAAAGTAACTCGTTCGGCTTTTGAGTCACATAAAGTATGTGTGTTAAATTTGACGGCACTAGCTCTGCTTGTTGTCATGCAATTTCTTTGCCTCTCAGAAATGATTATGACATAAAAGTGAAGTACGTGACGAGTGTGACGTTAGGAAAACATTAGGCAGCATGGAGAGATTCTGTATGGGACCACCCAACCCAAACGAGTACTGTGTGACGTGCTACCCGGCAAGTATTCACCGAGGTAGCCGGCTATCTCAGTCGGTAGAGCGTCAGACTCTTATTCCCAGGGTCGTGGGTTCGAGCCAGACGCTGGGCGGAACGGAATTTTGTTCCGCTGCAGGTGTAAATTACAGTTTTTCTGATTAACGAGATTTAATGGAAATAGCAACTTTAAACTTTGCCTACGTCTCTGTCAGTCGCAAGGAAACTGTATTTGAAGGTGAAGGTGATTTTGTAGACATGTGTGAAAGACATGTTCTGAAATGCAAGTGTTGTGGTTTGGAGAGCACATCGGTTACGTGTCAGATGTGTAGCCAAGCAGTAATTTGTCGCCATAGCTGCAAATATTAGCCGGTAATATGAAGTGTTGTCAGCTAAAGTCTGATGGTGCAGACGACCGTAAGGACGAAGTACCCAAGAGTACCGCTAGGCCGCGCCTCTTTAGCTCAGTGGTAGAGCACTGGTGTAATAAACCAGGGGTTGTAAGTTCCATCCTCACAGGAGAAAGATGAATTTTGGAAATCAGTTGCGCGTCGTGGCCGTATAGCAAACAGTACCTGTGATGACGAACAATTAGCGACAGGCGTTTTTTTAAGATTTACTCTCAGATGTGATTAAGGCGAATGGCGCAGATAAAGCATTTGCCAAAGCGGTACAGCATAAGGTGGGACGAGGCAGTCTGAATTACATTTTATAGATGTATTTCTCACATATCTCAGAGCCTCTCGCGATCTTCGTCGTCGTCGTCGTCGTCGTCGTCGTCGTCGCCGCCGCCGCTTCTGCAGAAGTAGCAAATGGCCATCGTAGCAAATGCGGCGAGGGACGCCCTGCCTTCGATTCCGAATGCACAAATTGTGTGGTCTTGTTTCTCAGTCTATATTTGGTCGGTCTCGTCAGAGGTTGAATGTAACGAATGGGTGGGAAAGAGCAAGGGGCAGCGGCTGTGTAGAACGAAAACACATATCCTCAGGGGTGTGAGCGTTTCGAGATGAGTCGTATACATGTAAATGTTGGTCGTCAGTGACTGTGTGGCCTAATGGATAAGGCGTCGGACTTCGGATCTGAAGATTACAGGTTCGAATGCTGTCACGCTTGTGTTTTTCCAGTTCTGAAAAAGAAACATACCGTTTTAATGTAGCAATTGAGCAGTACGAAACCGTCTGAATGTTGCTGTTGACCATTTTTTGCTTGGAGATGCTCTTGAGCTTGAAACACACACAGCAAGACCGGTGTTAACTAGCGAAATGGTCGGCAGAGTGCCGACACCGCGAGTTTTGACTGGCATTTGCACATCTAAAACAACGTCGGAAAGTAACTCGTTCGGCTTTTGAGTCACATAAAGTATGTGTGTTAAATTTGACGGCACTAGCTCTGCTTGTTGTCATGCAATTTCTTTGCCTCTCAGAAATGATTATGACATAAAAGTGAAGTACGTGACGAGTGTGACGTTAGGAAAACATTAGGCAGCATGGAGAGATGCTGTATGGGACCACCCAACCCAAACGAGTACTGTGTGACGTGCTACCCGGCAAGTATTCACCGAGGTAGCCGGCTATCTCAGTCGGTAGAGCGTCAGACACTTAATCCCAGGGTCGTGGGTGCGAGCCAGACGCTGGGCGAAACGGAATTTTGTTCCGCTGCAGGTGTAAATTACCGTTTTTCTGATTAACGAGATTTAATGGAAATAGCAACTTTAAACTTTGCCTACGTCTCTGTCAGTCGCAAGGAAACTGTATTTGAAGGTGAAGGTGATTTTGTAGACATGTGTAAAAGACATGTTCTGAAATGCAAGTGTTGTGGTTTGGAGAGCACATCGGTTACGTGTCAGATGTGTAGCCAAGCAGTAATTTGTCGCCATAGCTGCAAATATTAGCCGATAATATGAATTGTTGTCAGCTAAAGTCTGATGATGCAGACGACCGTAAGGACGAAGTACCCAAGAGTACCGCTAGGCCGCGCCTCTTTAGCTCAGTGGTAGAGCACTGGTCTAATAAACCAGGGGTCGCAAGTTCCATCCTCACAGGAGAAAGATGAATTTTGGAAATCAGTTGCGCGTCGTGGCCGTATAGCAAACAGTACCTGTGATGACGAACAATTAGCGACAGGCGTTTTTTTAAGATTTACTCTCAGATGTGATTAAGGCGAATGGCGCAGATAAAGCATTTGCCAAAGCGGTACAGCATAAGGTGGGACGAGGCAGTCTGAATTACATTTTATAGATGTATTTCTCACATATCTCAGAGTCTCTCGCGATCGTCGTCGTCGTCGTCGTCGCCGCCGCCGCTTCTGCAGAAGTAGCAAATGCGGCGAGGGACGGCCTGCCTTCGATTCCGAATGCACAAATTGTGTGGTCTTGTTTCTCAGTCTATATTTGGTCGGTCTCGTCAGAGGTTGAATGTAACGAATGGGTGGGAAAGAGCAAGAGGCAGCGGCTGTGTAGAACGAAAACACATATCCTCAGGGGTGTGAGCGTTTCGAGATGAGTTGTATACATGTAAATGTTGATCGTCAGTGACTGTGTGGCCTAATGGATAAGGCGTCGGACTTCGGATCTGAAGATTACAGGTTCGAATGCTGTCACGCTTGTGTTTTTCCAGTTCTGAAAAAGAAACATACCGTTTTAATGTAGCAATTGAGCAGTACGAAACCGTCTGAATGTTGCTGTTGACCATTTTTTGCTTGGAGATGCTCTTGAGCTTGAAACACACACAGCAAGACCGGTGTTAACTAGCGAAATGGTCGGCAGAGTGCCGACACCGCGAGTTTTGACTGGCATTTGCACATCTAAAACAACGTCGGAAAGTAACTCGTTCGACTTTTGAGTCACATAAAGTATGTGTGTTAAATTTGACGGCACTAGCTCTGCTTGTTGTCATGCAATTTCTTTGCCTCTCAGAAATGATTATGACATAAAAGTGAAGTACGTGACGAGTGTGACGTTAGGAAAACATTAGGCAGCATGGAGAGATGCTGTATGGGACCACCCAACCCAAACGAGTACTGTGTGACGTGCTACCCGGCAAGTATTCACCGAGGTAGCCGGCTATCTCAGTCGGTAGAGCGTCAGACACTTAATCCCAGGGTCGTGGGTTCGAGCCAGACGCTGGGCGAAACGGAATTTTGTTCCGCTGCAGGTGTAAATTACCGTTTTTCTGATTAACGAGATTTAATGGAAATAGCAACTTTAAACTTTGCCTACGTCTCTGTCAGTCGCAAGGAAACTGTATTTGAAGGTGAAGGTGATTTTGTAGACATGTGTAAAAGACATGTTCTGAAATGCAAGTGTTGTGGTTTGGAGAGCACATCGGTTACGTGTCAGATGTGTAGCCAAGCAGTAATTTGTCGCCATAGCTGCAAATATTAGCCGATAATATGAATTGTTGTCAGCTAAAGTCTGATGATGCAGACGACCGTAAGGACGAAGTACCCAAGAGTACCGCTAGGCCGCGCCTCTTTAGCTCAGTGGTAGAGTACTGGTCTAATAAACCAGGGGTCGTAAGTTCCATCCTCACAGGAGAAAGATGAATTTTGGAAATCAGTTGCGCGTCGTGGCCGTATAGCAAACAGTACCTGTGATGACGAACAATTAGCGACAGGCGTTTTTTTAAGATTTACTCTCAGATGTGATTAAGGCGAATGGCGCAGATAAAGCATTTGCCAAAGCGGTACAGCATAAGGTGGGACGAGGCAGTCTGAATTACATTTTATAGATGTATTTCTCACATATCTCAGAGTCTCTCGCGATCGTCGTCGTCGTCGTCGTCGTCGTCGTCGTCGTCGTCGTCGTCGTCGTCGTCGCCGCCGCCGCTTCTGCAGAAGTAGCAAATGCGGCGAGGGACGGCCTGCCTTCGATTCCGAATGCACAAATTGTGTGGTCTTCTTTCTCAGTCTATATTTGGTCGGTCTCGTCAGAGGTTGAATGTAACGAATGGGTGGGAAAGAGCAAGGGGCAGCGGCTGTGTAGAACGAAAACACAAATCCTCAGGGGTGTGAGCGTTTCGAGATGAGTTGTATACATGTAAATGTTGATCGTCAGTGACTGTGTGGCCTAATGGATAAGGCGTCGGACTTCGGATCTGAAGATTACAGGTTCGAATGCTGTCACGCTTGTGTTTTTCCAGTTCTGAAAAAGAAACATACCGTTTTAATGTAGCAATTGAGCAGTACGAAACCGTCTGAATGTTGACCATTTTTTGCTTGGAGATGCTCTTGAGCTTGAAACACACACAGCAAGACCGGTGTTAACTAGCGAAATGGTCGGCAGAGTGCCGACACCGCGAGTTTTGACTGGCATTTGCACATCTAAAACAACGTCGGAAAGTAACTCGTTCGACTTTTGAGTCACATAAAGTATGTGTGTTAAATTTGACGGCACTAGCTCTGCTTGTTGTCATGCAATTTCTTTGCCTCTCAGAAATGATTATGACATAAAAGTGAAGTACGTGACGAGTGTGACGTTAGGAAAACATTAGGCAGCATGGAGAGATGCTGTATGGGACCACCCAACCCAAACGAGTACTGTGTGACGTGCTACCCGGCAAGTATTCACCGAGGTAGCCGGCTATCTCAGTCGGTAGAGCGTCAGACACTTAATCCCAGGGTCGTGGGTTCGAGCCAGACGCTGGGCGAAACGGAATTTTGTTCCGCTGCAGGTGTAAATTACCGTTTTTCTGATTAACGAGATTTAATGGAAATAGCAACTTTAAACTTTGCCTACGTCTCTGTCAGTCGCAAGGAAACTGTATTTGAAGGTGAAGGTGATTTTGTAGACATGTGTAAAAGACATGTTCTGAAATGCAAGTGTTGTGGTTTGGAGAGCACATCGGTTACGTGTCAGATGTGTAGCCAAGCAGTAATTTGTCGCCATAGCTGCAAATATTAGCCGATAATATGAATTGTTGTCAGCTAAAGTCTGATGATGCAGACGACCGTAAGGACGAAGTACCCAAGAGTACCGCTAGGCCGCGCCTCTTTAGCTCAGTGGTAGAGCACTGGTCTAATAAACCAGGGGTCGCAAGTTCCATCCTCACAGGAGAAAGATGAATTTTGGAAATCAGTTGCGCGTCGTGGCCGTATAGCAAACAGTACCTGTGATGACGAACAATTAGCGACAGGCGTTTTTTTAAGATTTACTCTCAGATGTGATTAAGGCGAATGGCGCAGATAAAGCATTTGCCAAAGCGGTACAGCATAAGGTGGGACGAGGCAGTCTGAATTACATTTTATAGATGTATTTCTCACATATCTCAGAGTCTCTCGTCGTCGTCGTCGTCGTCGTCGTCGTCGTCGTCGTCGTCGTCGCCGCCGCCGCTTCTGCAGAAGTAGCAAATGCGGCGAGGGACGGCCTGCCTTCGATTCCGAATGCACAAATTGTGTGGTCTTGTTTCTCAGTCTATATTTGGTCGGTCTCGTCAGAGGTTGAATGTAACGAATGGGTGGGAAAGAGCAAGGGGCAGCGGCTGTGTAGAACGAAAACACAAATCCTCAGGGGTGTGAGCGTTTCGAGATGAGTTGTATACATGTAAATGTTGATCGTCAGTGACTGTGTGGCCTAATGGATAAGGCGTCGGACTTCGGATCTGAAGATTACAGGTTCGAATGCTGTCACGTTTGTGTTTTTCCAGTTCTGAAAAAGAAACATACCGTTTTAATGTAGCAATTGAGCAGTACGAAACCGTCTGAATGTTGCTGTTGACCATTTTTTGCTTGGAGATGCTCTTGAGCTTGAAACACACACAGCAAGACCGGTGTTAACTAGCGAAATGGTCGGCAGAGTGCCGACACCGCGAGTTTTGACTGGCATTTGCACATCTAAAACAACGTCGGAAAGTAACTCGTTCGACTTTTGAGTCACATAAAGTATGTGTGTTAAATTTGACGGCACTAGCTCTGCTTGTTGTCATGCAATTTCTTTGCCTCTCAGAAATGATTATGACATAAAAGTGAAGTACGTGACGAGTGTGACGTTAGGAAAACATTAGGCAGCATGGAGAGATGCTGTATGGGACCACCCAACCCAAACGAGTACTGTGTGACGTGCTACCCGGCAAGTATTCACCGAGGTAGCCGGCTATCTCAGTCGGTAGAGCGTCAGACACTTAATCCCAGGGTCGTGGGTTCGAGCCAGACGCTGGGCGAAACGGAATTTTGTTCCGCTGCAGGTGTAAATTACCGTTTTTCTGATTAACGAGATTTAATGGAAATAGCAACTTTAAACTTTGCCTACGTCTCTGTCAGTCGCAAGGAAACTGTATTTGAAGGTGAAGGTGATTTTGTAGACATGTGTAAAAGACATGTTCTGAAATGCAAGTGTTGTGGTTTGGAGAGCACATCGGTTACGTGTCAGATGTGTAGCCAAGCAGTAATTTGTCGCCATAGCTGCAAATATTAGCCGATAATATGAATTGTTGTCAGCTAAAGTCTGATGATGCAGACGACCGTAAGGACGAAGTACCCAAGAGTACCGCTAGGCCGCGCCTCTTTAGCTCAGTGGTAGGGTACTGGTCTAATAAACCAGGGGTCGTAAGTTCCATCCTCACAGGAGAAAGATGAATTTTGGAAATCAGTTGCGCGTCGTGGCCGTATAGCAAACAGTACCTGTGATGACGAACAATTAGCGACAGGCGTTTTTTTAAGATTTACTCTCAGATGTGATTAAGGCGAATGGCGCAGATAAAGCATTTGCCAAAGCGGTACAGCATAAGGTGGGACGAGGCAGTCTGAATTACATTTTATAGATGTATTTCTCACATATCTCAGAGTCTCTCGCGATCGTCGTCGTCGTCGTCGTCGCCGCCGCTTCTGCAGAAGTAGCAAATGCGGCGAGGGACGGCCTGCCTTCGATTCCGAATGCACAAATTGTGTGGTCTTGTTTCTCAGTCTATATTTGGTCGGTCTCGTCAGAGGTTGAATGTAACAAATGGGTGGGAAAGAGCAAGGGGCAGCGGCTGTGTAGAACGAAAACACATATCCTCAGGGGTGTGAGCGTTTCGAGATGAGTCGTATACATGTAAATGTTGGTCGTCAGTGACTGTGTGGCCTAATGGATAAGGCGTCGGACTTCGGATCTGAAGATTACAGGTTCGAATACTGTCACGCTTGTGTTTTTCCAGTTCTGAAAAAGAAACATACCGTTTTAATGTAGCAATTGAGCAGTACGAAACCGTCTGATTGTTGCTGTTGACCATTTTTTGCTTGGAGATGCTCTTGAGCTTGAAACACACACAGCAAGACCGGTGTTAACTAGCGAAATGGTCGGCAGAGTGCCGACACCGCGAGTTTTGACTGGCATTTGCACATCTAAAACAACGTCGGAAAGTAACTCGTTCGGCTTTTGAGTCACATAAAGTATGTGTGTTAAATTTGACGGCACTAGCTCTGCTTGTTGTCATGCAATTTCTTTGCCTCTCAGAAATGATTATGACATAAAAGTGAAGTACGTGACGAGTGTGACGTTAGGAAAACATTAGGCAGCATGGAGAGATGCTGTATGGGACCACCCAACCCAAACGAGTACTGTGTGACGTGCTACCCGGCAAGTATTCACCGAGGTAGCCGGCTATCTCAGTCGGTAGAGCGTCAGACTCTTATTCCCAGGGTCGTGGGTTCGAGCCAGACGCTGGGCGGAACGGAATTTTGTTCCGCTGCAGGTGTAAATTACCGTTTTTCTGATTAACGAGATTTAATGGAAATAGCAACTTTAAACTTTGCCTACGTCTCTGTCAGTCGCAAGGAAACTGTATTTGAAGGTGAAGGTGATTTTGTAGACATGTGTGAAAGACATGTTCTGAAATGCAAGTGTTGTGGTTTGGAGAGCACATCGGTTACGTGTCAGATGTGTAGCCAAGCAGTAATTTGTCGCCATAGCTGCAAATATTAGCCGATAATATGAATTGTTGTCAGCTAAAGTCTGATGATGCAGACGACCGTAAGGACGAAGTACCCAAGAGTACCGCTAGGCCGCGCCTCTTTAGCTCAGTGGTAGAGCACTGGTCTAATAAACCAGGGGTCGTAAGTTCCATCCTCACAGGAGAAAGATGAATTTTGGAAATCAGTTGCGCGTCGTGGCCGTATAGCAAACAGTACCTGTGATGACGAACAATTAGCGACAGGCGTTTTTTTAAGATTTACTCTCAGATGTGATTAAGGCGAATGGCGCAGATAAAGCATTTGCCAAAGCGGTACAGCATAAGGTGGGACGAGGCAGTCTGAATTACATTTTATAGATGTATTTCTCACATATCTCAGAGTCTCTCGCGATCGTCGTCGTCGTCGTCGTCGTCGTCGTCGTCGTCGCTTCTGCAGAAGTAGCAAATGGCCATCGTAGCAAATGCGGCGAGGGACGCCCTGCCTTCGATTCCGAATGCACAAAGTGTGTGGTCTTGTTTCTCAGTCTATATTTGGTCGGTCTCGTCAGAGGTTGAATGTAACGAATGGGTGGGAAAGAGCAAGGGGCAGCGGCTGTGTAGAACGAAAACACAAATCCTCAGGGGTGTGAGCGTTTCGAGATGAGTCGTATACATGTAAATGTTGGTCGTCAGTGACCGTGTGGCCTAATGGATAAGGCGTCGGACTTCGGCTCTGAAGATTACAGGTTCGAATGCTGTCACGCTTGTGTTTTTCCAGTTCTGAAAAAGAAACATACCGTTTTAATGTAGCAATTGAGCAGTACGAAACCGTCTGAATGTTGCTGTTGACCATTTTTTGCTTGGAGATGCTCTTGAGCTTGAAACACACACAGCAAGACCGGTGTTAACTAACGAAATGGTCGGCAGAGTGCCGACACCGCGAGTTTTGACTGGCACTTGCACATCTAAAACAACGTCGGAAAGTAACTCGTTCGGCTTTTGAGTCACATAAAGTATGTGTGTTAATTTTGACGCCACTAGCTCTGCTTGTTGTCATGCAATTTCTTTGCCTCTCAGAAATGATTATGACATAAAAGTGAAGTGCGTGACGAGTGTGACGTTAGGAAAACATTAGGCAGCATGGAGAGATGCTGTATGGGACCACAAAACCCAAACGAGTACTGTGTGACGTGCTACCCGGCAAATATTCACCCAGGTAGCCGGCTATCTCAGTCGGTAGAGCGTCAGACACTTAATCCCAGGGTCGTGGGTTCGAGCCAGACGCTGGGCGAAACGGAATTTTGTTCCGCTGCAGGTGTAAATTACCGTTTTTCTGATTAACGAGATTTAATGGAAATAGCAACTTTAAACTTTGCCTACGTCTCTGTCAGTCGCAAGGAAACTGTATTTGAAGGTGAAGGTGATGTTGTAGACATGTGTAAAAGACATGTTCTGAAATGCAAGTGTTGTGGTTTGGAGAGCACATCGGTTACGTGTCAGATGTGTAGCCAAGCAGTAATTTGTCGCCATAGCTGCAAATATTAGCCGATAATATGAATTGTTGTCAGCTAAAGTCTGATGATGCAGACGACCGTAAGGACGAAGTACCCAAGAGTACCGCTAGGCCGCGCCTCTTTAGCTCAGTGGTAGAGCACTGGTCTAATAAACCAGGGGTCGTAAGTTCCATCCTCACAGGAGAAAGATGAATTTTGGAAATCAGTTGTGCGTCGTGGCCGTATAGCAAACAGTACCTGTGATGACGAACAATTAGCGACAGGCGTTTTTTTAAGATTTACTCTCAGATGTGATTAAGGCGAATGGCGCAGATAAAGCATTTGCCAAAGCGGTACAGCATAAGGTGGGACGAGGCAGTCTGAATTACATTTTATAGATGTATTTCTCACATATCTCAGAGCCTCTCGCGATCTTCGTCGTCGTCGTCGTCGTCGTCGTCGTCGTCGCCGCCGCCGCTTCTGCAGAAGTAGCAAATGGCCATCGTAGCAAATGCGGCGAGGGACGCCCTGCCTTCGATTCCGAATGCACAAATTGTGTGGTCTTGTTTCTCAGTCTATATTTGGTCGGTCTCGTCAGAGGTTGAATGTAACGAATGGGTGGGAAAGAGCAAGGGGCAGCGGCTGTGTAGAACGAAAACACATATCCTCAGGGGTGTGAGCGTTTCGAGATGAGTCGTATACATGTAAATGTTGGTCGTCAGTGACTGTGTGGCCTAATGGATAAGGCGTCGGACTTCGGATCTGAAGATTACAGGTTCGAATGCTGTCACGCTTGTGTTTTTCCAGTTCTGAAAAAGAAACATACCGTTTTAATGTAGCAATTGAGCAGTACGAAACCGTCTGAATGTTGCTGTTGACCATTTTTTGCTTGGAGATGCTCTTGAGCTTGAAACACACACAGCAAGACCGGTGTTAACTAGCGAAATGGTCGGCAGAGTGCCGACACCGCGAGTTTTGACTGGCATTTGCACATCTAAAACAACGTCGGAAAGTAACTCGTTCGGCTTTTGAGTCACATAAAGTATGTGTGTTAAATTTGACGGCACTAGCTCTGCTTGTTGTCATGCAATTTCTTTGCCTCTCAGAAATGATTATGACATAAAAGTGAAGTACGTGACGAGTGTGACGTTAGGAAAACATTAGGCAGCATGGAGAGATGCTGTATGGGACCACCCAACCCAAACGAGTACTGTGTGACGTGCTACCCGGCAAGTATTCACCGAGGTAGCCGGCTATCTCAGTCGGTAGAGCGTCAGACACTTAATCCCAGGGTCGTGGGTGCGAGCCAGACGCTGGGCGAAACGGAATTTTGTTCCGCTGCAGGTGTAAATTACCGTTTTTCTGATTAACGAGATTTAATGGAAATAGCAACTTTAAACTTTGCCTACGTCTCTGTCAGTCGCAAGGAAACTGTATTTGAAGGTGAAGGTGATTTTGTAGACATGTGTAAAAGACATGTTCTGAAATGCAAGTGTTGTGGTTTGGAGAGCACATCGGTTACGTGTCAGATGTGTAGCCAAGCAGTAATTTGTCGCCATAGCTGCAAATATTAGCCGATAATATGAATTGTTGTCAGCTAAAGTCTGATGATGCAGACGACCGTAAGGACGAAGTACCCAAGAGTACCGCTAGGCCGCGCCTCTTTAGCTCAGTGGTAGAGCACTGGTCTAATAAACCAGGGGTCGCAAGTTCCATCCTCACAGGAGAAAGATGAATTTTGGAAATCAGTTGCGCGTCGTGGCCGTATAGCAAACAGTACCTGTGATGACGAACAATTAGCGACAGGCGTTTTTTTAAGATTTACTCTCAGATGTGATTAAGGCGAATGGCGCAGATAAAGCATTTGCCAAAGCGGTACAGCATAAGGTGGGACGAGGCAGTCTGAATTACATTTTATAGATGTATTTCTCACATATCTCAGAGTCTCTCGCGATCGTCGTCGTCGTCGTCGTCGCCGCCGCCGCTTCTGCAGAAGTAGCAAATGCGGCGAGGGACGGCCTGCCTTCGATTCCGAATGCACAAATTGTGTGGTCTTGTTTCTCAGTCTATATTTGGTCGGTCTCGTCAGAGGTTGAATGTAACGAATGGGTGGGAAAGAGCAAGGGGCAGCGGCTGTGTAGAACGAAAACACATATCCTCAGGGGTGTGAGCGTTTCGAGATGAGTTGTATACATGTAAATGTTGATCGTCAGTGACTGTGTGGCCTAATGGATAAGGCGTCGGACTTCGGATCTGAAGATTACAGGTTCGAATGCTGTCACGCTTGTGTTTTTCCAGTTCTGAAAAAGAAACATACCGTTTTAATGTAGCAATTGAGCAGTACGAAACCGTCTGAATGTTGCTGTTGACCATTTTTTGCTTGGAGATGCTCTTGAGCTTGAAACACACACAGCAAGACCGGTGTTAACTAGCGAAATGGTCGGCAGAGTGCCGACACCGCGAGTTTTGACTGGCATTTGCACATCTAAAACAACGTCGGAAAGTAACTCGTTCGACTTTTGAGTCACATAAAGTATGTGTGTTAAATTTGACGGCACTAGCTCTGCTTGTTGTCATGCAATTTCTTTGCCTCTCAGAAATGATTATGACATAAAAGTGAAGTACGTGACGAGTGTGACGTTAGGAAAACATTAGGCAGCATGGAGAGATGCTGTATGGGACCACCCAACCCAAACGAGTACTGTGTGACGTGCTACCCGGCAAGTATTCACCGAGGTAGCCGGCTATCTCAGTCGGTAGAGCGTCAGACACTTAATCCCAGGGTCGTGGGTTCGAGCCAGACGCTGGGCGAAACGGAATTTTGTTCCGCTGCAGGTGTAAATTACCGTTTTTCTGATTAACGAGATTTAATGGAAATAGCAACTTTAAACTTTGCCTACGTCTCTGTCAGTCGCAAGGAAACTGTATTTGAAGGTGAAGGTGATTTTGTAGACATGTGTAAAAGACATGTTCTGAAATGCAAGTGTTGTGGTTTGGAGAGCACATCGGTTACGTGTCAGATGTGTAGCCAAGCAGTAATTTGTCGCCATAGCTGCAAATATTAGCCGATAATATGAATTGTTGTCAGCTAAAGTCTGATGATGCAGACGACCGTAAGGACGAAGTACCCAAGAGTACCGCTAGGCCGCGCCTCTTTAGCTCAGTGGTAGAGTACTGGTCTAATAAACCAGGGGTCGTAAGTTCCATCCTCACAGGAGAAAGATGAATTTTGGAAATCAGTTGCGCGTCGTGGCCGTATAGCAAACAGTACCTGTGATGACGAACAATTAGCGACAGGCGTTTTTTTAAGATTTACTCTCAGATGTGATTAAGGCGAATGGCGCAGATAAAGCATTTGCCAAAGCGGTACAGCATAAGGTGGGACGAGGCAGTCTGAATTACATTTTATAGATGTATTTCTCACATATCTCAGAGTCTCTCGCGATCGTCGTCGTCGTCGTCGTCGTCGTCGTCGTCGTCGTCGTCGTCGTCGTCGTCGCCGCCGCCGCTTCTGCAGAAGTAGCAAATGCGGCGAGGGACGGCCTGCCTTCGATTCCGAATGCACAAATTGTGTGGTCTTCTTTCTCAGTCTATATTTGGTCGGTCTCGTCAGAGGTTGAATGTAACGAATGGGTGGGAAAGAGCAAGGGGCAGCGGCTGTGTAGAACGAAAACACAAATCCTCAGGGGTGTGAGCGTTTCGAGATGAGTTGTATACATGTAAATGTTGATCGTCAGTGACTGTGTGGCCTAATGGATAAGGCGTCGGACTTCGGATCTGAAGATTACAGGTTCGAATGCTGTCACGCTTGTGTTTTTCCAGTTCTGAAAAAGAAACATACCGTTTTAATGTAGCAATTGAGCAGTACGAAACCGTCTGAATGTTGACCATTTTTTGCTTGGAGATGCTCTTGAGCTTGAAACACACACAGCAAGACCGGTGTTAACTAGCGAAATGGTCGGCAGAGTGCCGACACCGCGAGTTTTGACTGGCATTTGCACATCTAAAACAACGTCGGAAAGTAACTCGTTCGACTTTTGAGTCACATAAAGTATGTGTGTTAAATTTGACGGCACTAGCTCTGCTTGTTGTCATGCAATTTCTTTGCCTCTCAGAAATGATTATGACATAAAAGTGAAGTACGTGACGAGTGTGACGTTAGGAAAACATTAGGCAGCATGGAGAGATGCTGTATGGGACCACCCAACCCAAACGAGTACTGTGTGACGTGCTACCCGGCAAGTATTCACCGAGGTAGCCGGCTATCTCAGTCGGTAGAGCGTCAGACACTTAATCCCAGGGTCGTGGGTTCGAGCCAGACGCTGGGCGAAACGGAATTTTGTTCCGCTGCAGGTGTAAATTACCGTTTTTCTGATTAACGAGATTTAATGGAAATAGCAACTTTAAACTTTGCCTACGTCTCTGTCAGTCGCAAGGAAACTGTATTTGAAGGTGAAGGTGATTTTGTAGACATGTGTAAAAGACATGTTCTGAAATGCAAGTGTTGTGGTTTGGAGAGCACATCGGTTACGTGTCAGATGTGTAGCCAAGCAGTAATTTGTCGCCATAGCTGCAAATATTAGCCGATAATATGAATTGTTGTCAGCTAAAGTCTGATGATGCAGACGACCGTAAGGACGAAGTACCCAAGAGTACCGCTAGGCCGCGCCTCTTTAGCTCAGTGGTAGAGCACTGGTCTAATAAACCAGGGGTCGCAAGTTCCATCCTCACAGGAGAAAGATGAATTTTGGAAATCAGTTGCGCGTCGTGGCCGTATAGCAAACAGTACCTGTGATGACGAACAATTAGCGACAGGCGTTTTTTTAAGATTTACTCTCAGATGTGATTAAGGCGAATGGCGCAGATAAAGCATTTGCCAAAGCGGTACAGCATAAGGTGGGACGAGGCAGTCTGAATTACATTTTATAGATGTATTTCTCACATATCTCAGAGTCTCTCGTCGTCGTCGTCGTCGTCGTCGTCGTCGTCGTCGTCGTCGTCGCCGCCGCCGCTTCTGCAGAAGTAGCAAATGCGGCGAGGGACGGCCTGCCTTCGATTCCGAATGCACAAATTGTGTGGTCTTGTTTCTCAGTCTATATTTGGTCGGTCTCGTCAGAGGTTGAATGTAACGAATGGGTGGGAAAGAGCAAGGGGCAGCGGCTGTGTAGAACGAAAACACAAATCCTCAGGGGTGTGAGCGTTTCGAGATGAGTTGTATACATGTAAATGTTGATCGTCAGTGACTGTGTGGCCTAATGGATAAGGCGTCGGACTTCGGATCTGAAGATTACAGGTTCGAATGCTGTCACGTTTGTGTTTTTCCAGTTCTGAAAAAGAAACATACCGTTTTAATGTAGCAATTGAGCAGTACGAAACCGTCTGAATGTTGCTGTTGACCATTTTTTGCTTGGAGATGCTCTTGAGCTTGAAACACACACAGCAAGACCGGTGTTAACTAGCGAAATGGTCGGCAGAGTGCCGACACCGCGAGTTTTGACTGGCATTTGCACATCTAAAACAACGTCGGAAAGTAACTCGTTCGACTTTTGAGTCACATAAAGTATGTGTGTTAAATTTGACGGCACTAGCTCTGCTTGTTGTCATGCAATTTCTTTGCCTCTCAGAAATGATTATGACATAAAAGTGAAGTACGTGACGAGTGTGACGTTAGGAAAACATTAGGCAGCATGGAGAGATGCTGTATGGGACCACCCAACCCAAACGAGTACTGTGTGACGTGCTACCCGGCAAGTATTCACCGAGGTAGCCGGCTATCTCAGTCGGTAGAGCGTCAGACACTTAATCCCAGGGTCGTGGGTTCGAGCCAGACGCTGGGCGAAACGGAATTTTGTTCCGCTGCAGGTGTAAATTACCGTTTTTCTGATTAACGAGATTTAATGGAAATAGCAACTTTAAACTTTGCCTACGTCTCTGTCAGTCGCAAGGAAACTGTATTTGAAGGTGAAGGTGATTTTGTAGACATGTGTAAAAGACATGTTCTGAAATGCAAGTGTTGTGGTTTGGAGAGCACATCGGTTACGTGTCAGATGTGTAGCCAAGCAGTAATTTGTCGCCATAGCTGCAAATATTAGCCGATAATATGAATTGTTGTCAGCTAAAGTCTGATGATGCAGACGACCGTAAGGACGAAGTACCCAAGAGTACCGCTAGGCCGCGCCTCTTTAGCTCAGTGGTAGGGTACTGGTCTAATAAACCAGGGGTCGTAAGTTCCATCCTCACAGGAGAAAGATGAATTTTGGAAATCAGTTGCGCGTCGTGGCCGTATAGCAAACAGTACCTGTGATGACGAACAATTAGCGACAGGCGTTTTTTTAAGATTTACTCTCAGATGTGATTAAGGCGAATGGCGCAGATAAAGCATTTGCCAAAGCGGTACAGCATAAGGTGGGACGAGGCAGTCTGAATTACATTTTATAGATGTATTTCTCACATATCTCAGAGTCTCTCGCGATCGTCGTCGTCGTCGTCGTCGCCGCCGCTTCTGCAGAAGTAGCAAATGCGGCGAGGGACGGCCTGCCTTCGATTCCGAATGCACAAATTGTGTGGTCTTGTTTCTCAGTCTATATTTGGTCGGTCTCGTCAGAGGTTGAATGTAACAAATGGGTGGGAAAGAGCAAGGGGCAGCGGCTGTGTAGAACGAAAACACATATCCTCAGGGGTGTGAGCGTTTCGAGATGAGTCGTATACATGTAAATGTTGGTCGTCAGTGACTGTGTGGCCTAATGGATAAGGCGTCGGACTTCGGATCTGAAGATTACAGGTTCGAATACTGTCACGCTTGTGTTTTTCCAGTTCTGAAAAAGAAACATACCGTTTTAATGTAGCAATTGAGCAGTACGAAACCGTCTGATTGTTGCTGTTGACCATTTTTTGCTTGGAGATGCTCTTGAGCTTGAAACACACACAGCAAGACCGGTGTTAACTAGCGAAATGGTCGGCAGAGTGCCGACACCGCGAGTTTTGACTGGCATTTGCACATCTAAAACAACGTCGGAAAGTAACTCGTTCGGCTTTTGAGTCACATAAAGTATGTGTGTTAAATTTGACGGCACTAGCTCTGCTTGTTGTCATGCAATTTCTTTGCCTCTCAGAAATGATTATGACATAAAAGTGAAGTACGTGACGAGTGTGACGTTAGGAAAACATTAGGCAGCATGGAGAGATGCTGTATGGGACCACCCAACCCAAACGAGTACTGTGTGACGTGCTACCCGGCAAGTATTCACCGAGGTAGCCGGCTATCTCAGTCGGTAGAGCGTCAGACTCTTATTCCCAGGGTCGTGGGTTCGAGCCAGACGCTGGGCGGAACGGAATTTTGTTCCGCTGCAGGTGTAAATTACCGTTTTTCTGATTAACGAGATTTAATGGAAATAGCAACTTTAAACTTTGCCTACGTCTCTGTCAGTCGCAAGGAAACTGTATTTGAAGGTGAAGGTGATTTTGTAGACATGTGTGAAAGACATGTTCTGAAATGCAAGTGTTGTGGTTTGGAGAGCACATCGGTTACGTGTCAGATGTGTAGCCAAGCAGTAATTTGTCGCCATAGCTGCAAATATTAGCCGATAATATGAATTGTTGTCAGCTAAAGTCTGATGATGCAGACGACCGTAAGGACGAAGTACCCAAGAGTACCGCTAGGCCGCGCCTCTTTAGCTCAGTGGTAGAGCACTGGTCTAATAAACCAGGGGTCGTAAGTTCCATCCTCACAGGAGAAAGATGAATTTTGGAAATCAGTTGCGCGTCGTGGCCGTATAGCAAACAGTACCTGTGATGACGAACAATTAGCGACAGGCGTTTTTTTAAGATTTACTCTCAGATGTGATTAAGGCGAATGGCGCAGATAAAGCATTTGCCAAAGCGGTACAGCATAAGGTGGGACGAGGCAGTCTGAATTACATTTTATAGATGTATTTCTCACATATCTCAGAGTCTCTCGCGATCGTCGTCGTCGTCGTCGTCGTCGTCGTCGTCGTCGTCGTCGTCGTCGCTTCTGCAGAAGTAGCAAATGGCCATCGTAGCAAATGCGGCGAGGGACGCCCTGCCTTCGATTCCGAATGCACAAAGTGTGTGGTCTTGTTTCTCAGTCTATATTTGGTCGGTCTCGTCAGAGGTTGAATGTAACGAATGGGTGGGAAAGAGCAAGGGGCAGCGGCTGTGTAGAACGAAAACACAAATCCTCAGGGGTGTGAGCGTTTCGAGATGAGTCGTATACATGTAAATGTTGGTCGTCAGTGACCGTGTGGCCTAATGGATAAGGCGTCGGACTTCGGCTCTGAAGATTACAGGTTCGAATGCTGTCACGCTTGTGTTTTTCCAGTTCTGAAAAAGAAACATACCGTTTTAATGTAGCAATTGAGCAGTACGAAACCGTCTGAATGTTGCTGTTGACCATTTTTTGCTTGGAGATGCTCTTGAGCTTGAAACACACACAGCAAGACCGGTGTTAACTAGCGAAATGGTCGGCAGAGTGCCGACACCGCGAGTTTTGACTGGCACTTGCACATCTAAAACAACGTCGGAAAGTAACTCGTTCGGCTTTTGAGTCACATAAAGTATGTGTGTTAATTTTGACGCCACTAGCTCTGCTTGTTGTCATGCAATTTCTTTGCCTCTCAGAAATGATTATGACATAAAAGTGAAGTGCGTGACGAGTGTGACGTTAGGAAAACATTAGGCAGCATGGAGAGATGCTGTATGGGACCACCCAACCCAAACGAGTACTGTGTGACGTGCTACCCGGCAAATATTCACCGAGGTAGCCGGCTATCTCAGTCGGTAGAGCGTCAGACACTTAATCCCAGGGTCGTGTATTCGAGCCAGACGCTGGGCGAAACGGAATTTTGTTCCGCTGCAGGTGTAAATTACCGTTTTTCTGATTAACGAGATTTAATGGAAATAGCAACTTTAAACTTTGCCTACGTCTCTGTCAGTCGCAAGGAAACTGTATTTGAAGGTGAAGGTGATTTTGTAGACATGTGTAAAAGACATGTTCTGAAATGCAAGTGTTGTGGTTTGGAGAGCACATCGGTTACGTGTCAGATGTGTAGCCAAGCAGTAATTTGTCGCCATAGCTGCAAATATTAGCCGATAATATGAATTGTTGTCAGCTAAAGTCTGATGATGCAGACGACCGTAAGGACGAAGTACCCAACAGTACCGCTAGGCCGCGCCTCTTTAGCTCAGTGGTAGAGCACTGGTCTAATAAACCAGGGGTCGTAAGTTCCATCCTCACAGGAGAAAGATGAATTTTGGAAATCAGTTGCGCGTCGTGGCCGTATAGCAAACAGTACCTGTGATGACGAACAATTAGCGACAGGCGTTTTTTTAAGATTTACTCTCAGATGTGATTAAGGCGAATGGCGCAGATAAAGCATTTGCCAAAGCGGTACAGCATAAGGTGGGACGAGGCAGTCTGAATTACATTTTATAGATGTATTTCTCACATATCTCAGAGTCTCTCGCGATCTTCGTCGTCGTCGTCGTCGTCGCCGCCGCCGCTTCTGCAGAAGTAGCAAATGCGGCGAGGGACGGCCTGCCTTCGATTCCGAATGCACAAATTGTGTGGTCTTGTTTCTCAGTCTATATTTGGTCGGTCTCGTCAGAGGTTGAATGTAACGAATGGGTGGGAAAGAGCAAGGGGCAGCGGCTGTGTAGAACGAAAACACAAATCCTCAGGGGTGTGAGCGTTTCGAGATGAGTTGTATACATGTAAATGTTGATCGTCAGTGACTGTGTGGCCTAATGGATAAGGCGTCGGACTTCGGATCTGAAGATTACAGGTTCGAATGCTGTCACGCTTGTGTTTTTCCAGTTCTGAAAAAGAAACATACCGTTTTAATGTAGCAATTGAGCAGTACGAAACCGTCTGAATGTTGCTGTTGACCATTTTTTGCTTGGAGATGCTCTTGAGCTTGAAACACACACAGCAAGACCGGTGTTAACTAGCGAAATGGTCGGCAGAGTGCCGACACCGCGAGTTTTGACTGGCATTTGCACATCTAAAACAACGTCGGAAAGTAACTCGTTCGACTTTTGAGTCACATAAAGTATGTGTGTTAAATTTGACGGCACTAGCTCTGCTTGTTGTCATGCAATTTCTTTGCCTCTCAGAAATGATTATGACATAAAAGTGAAGTACGTGACGAGTGTGACGTTAGGAAAACATTAGGCAGCATGGAGAGATGCTGTATGGGACCACCCAACCCAAACGAGTACTGTGTGACGTGCTACCCGGCAAGTATTCACCGAGGTAGCCGGCTATCTCAGTCGGTAGAGCGTCAGACACTTAATCCCAGGGTCGTGGGTTCGAGCCAGACGCTGGGCGAAACGGAATTTTGTTCCGCTGCAGGTGTAAATTACCGTTTTTCTGATTAACGAGATTTAATGGAAATAGCAACTTTAAACTTTGCCTACGTCTCTGTCAGTCGCAAGGAAACTGTATTTGAAGGTGAAGGTGATTTTGTAGACATGTGTAAAAGACATGTTCTGAAATGCAAGTGTTGTGGTTTGGAGAGCACATCGGTTACGTGTCAGATGTGTAGCCAAGCAGTAATTTGTCGCCATAGCTGCAAATATTAGCCGATAATATGAATTGTTGTCAGCTAAAGTCTGATGATGCAGACGACCGTAAGGACGAAGTACCCAACAGTACCGCTAGGCCGCGCCTCTTTAGCTCAGTGGTAGAGCACTGGTCTAATAAACCAGGGGTCGTAAGTTCCATCCTCACAGGAGAAAGATGAATTTTGGAAATCAGTTGCGCGTCGTGGCCGTATAGCAAACAGTACCTGTGATGACGAACAATTAGCGACAGGCGTTTTTTTAAGATTTACTCTCAGATGTGATTAAGGCGAATGGCGCAGATAAAGCATTTGCCAAAGCGGTACAGCATAAGGTGGGACGAGGCAGTCTGAATTACATTTTATAGATGTATTTCTCACATATCTCAGAGTCTCTCGCGATCGTCGTCGTCGTCGTCGTCGTCGTCGTCGTCGTCGTCGTCGTCGTCGTCGTCGCCGCCGCTTCTGCAGAAGTAGCAAATGCGGCGAGGGACGGCCTGCCTTCGATTCCGAATGCACAAATTGTGTGGTCTTGTTTCTCAGTCTATATTTGGTCGGTCTCGTCAGAGGTTGAATGTAACGAATGGGTGGGAAAGAGCAAGGGGCAGCGGCTGTGTAGAACGAAAACACAAATCCTCAGGGGTGTGAGCGTTTCGAGATGAGTTGTATACATGTAAATGTTGATCGTCAGTGACTGTGTGGCCTAATGGATAAGGCGTCGGACTTCGGATCTGAAGATTACAGGTTCGAATGCTGTCACGCTTGTGTTTTTCCAGTTCTGAAAAAGAAACATACCGTTTTAATGTAGCAATTGAGCAGTACGAAACCGTCTGAATGTTGCTGTTGACCATTTTTTGCTTGGAGATGCTCTTGAGCTTGAAACACACACAGCAAGACCGGTGTTAACTAGCGAAATGGTCGGCAGAGTGCCGACACCGCGAGTTTTGACTGGCATTTGCACATCTAAAACAACGTCGGAAAGTAACTCGTTCGACTTTTGAGTCACATAAAGTATGTGTGTTAAATTTGACGGCACTAGCTCTGCTTGTTGTCATGCAATTTCTTTGCCTCTCAGAAATGATTATGACATAAAAGTGAAGTACGTGACGAGTGTGACGTTAGGAAAACATTAGGCAGCATGGAGAGATGCTGTATGGGACCACCCAACCCAAACGAGTACTGTGTGACGTGCTACCCGGCAAGTATTCACCGAGGTAGCCGGCTATCTCAGTCGGTAGAGCGTCAGACACTTAATCCCAGGGTCGTGGGTTCGAGCCAGACGCTGGGCGAAACGGAATTTTGTTCCGCTGCAGGTGTAAATTACCGTTTTTCTGATTAACGAGATTTAATGGAAATAGCAACTTTAAACTTTGCCTACGTCTCTGTCAGTCGCAAGGAAACTGTATTTGAAGGTGAAGGTGATTTTGTAGACATGTGTAAAAGACATGTTCTGAAATGCAAGTGTTGTGGTTTGGAGAGCACATCGGTTACGTGTCAGATGTGTAGCCAAGCAGTAATTTGTCGCCATAGCTGCAAATATTAGCCGATAATATGAATTGTTGTCAGCTAAAGTCTGATGATGCAGACGACCGTAAGGACGAAGTACCCAAGAGTACCGCTAGGCCGCGCCTCTTTAGCTCAGTGGTAGAGTACTGGTCTAATAAACCAGGGGTCGTAAGTTCCATCCTCACAGGAGAAAGATGAATTTTGGAAATCAGTTGCGCGTCGTGGCCGTATAGCAAACAGTACCTGTGATGACGAACAATTAGCGACAGGCGTTTTTTTAAGATTTACTCTCAGATGTGATTAAGGCGAATGGCGCAGATAAAGCATTTGCCAAAGCGGTACAGCATAAGGTGGGACGAGGCAGTCTGAATTACATTTTATAGATGTATTTCTCACATATCTCAGAGTCTCTCGCGATCGTCGTCGTCGTCGTCGTCGTCGTCGTCGTCGTCGTCGTCGTCGTCGTCGTCGTCGCCGCCGCCGCTTCTGCAGAAGTAGCAAATGCGGCGAGGGACGGCCTGCCTTCGATTCCGAATGCACAAATTGTGTGGTCTTGTTTCTCAGTCTATATTTGGTCGGTCTCGTCAGAGGTTGAATGTAACAAATGGGTGGGAAAGAGCAAGGGGCAGCGGCTGTGTAGAACGAAAACACATATCCTCAGGGGTGTGAGCGTTTCGAGATGAGTCGTATACATGTAAATGTTGGTCGTCAGTGACTGTGTGGCCTAATGGATAAGGCGTCGGACTTCGGATCTGAAGATTACAGGTTCGAATACTGTCACGCTTGTGTTTTTCCAGTTCTGAAAAAGAAACATACCGTTTTAATGTAGCAATTGAGCAGTACGAAACCGTCTGATTGTTGCTGTTGACCATTTTTTGCTTGGAGATGCTCTTGAGCTTGAAACACACACAGCAAGACCGGTGTTAACTAGCGAAATGGTCGGCAGAGTGCCGACACCGCGAGTTTTGACTGGCATTTGCACATCTAAAACAACGTCGGAAAGTAACTCGTTCGGCTTTTGAGTCACATAAAGTATGTGTGTTAAATTTGACGGCACTAGCTCTGCTTGTTGTCATGCAATTTCTTTGCCTCTCAGAAATGATTATGACATAAAAGTGAAGTACGTGACGAGTGTGACGTTAGGAAAACATTAGGCAGCATGGAGAGATGCTGTATGGGACCACCCAACCCAAACGAGTACTGTGTGACGTGCTACCCGGCAAGTATTCACCGAGGTAGCCGGCTATCTCAGTCGGTAGAGCGTCAGACTCTTATTCCCAGGGTCGTGGGTTCGAGCCAGACGCTGGGCGGAACGGAATTTTGTTCCGCTGCAGGTGTAAATTACCGTTTTTCTGATTAACGAGATTTAATGGAAATAGCAACTTTAAACTTTGCCTACGTCTCTGTCAGTCGCAAGGAAACTGTATTTGAAGGTGAAGGTGATTTTGTAGACATGTGTGAAAGACATGTTCTGAAATGCAAGTGTTGTGGTTTGGAGAGCACATCGGTTACGTGTCAGATGTGTAGCCAAGCAGTAATTTGTCGCCATAGCTGCAAATATTAGCCGATAATATGAATTGTTGTCAGCTAAAGTCTGATGATGCAGACGACCGTAAGGACGAAGTACCCAAGAGTACCGCTAGGCCGCGCCTCTTTAGCTCAGTGGTAGAGCACTGGTCTAATAAACCAGGGGTCGTAAGTTCCATCCTCACAGGAGAAAGATGAATTTTGGAAATCAGTTGCGCGTCGTGGCCGTATAGCAAACAGTACCTGTGATGACGAACAATTAGCGACAGGCGTTTTTTTAAGATTTACTCTCAGATGTGATTAAGGCGAATGGCGCAGATAAAGCATTTGCCAAAGCGGTACAGCATAAGGTGGGACGAGGCAGTCTGAATTACATTTTATAGATGTATTTCTCACATATCTCAGAGTCTCTCGCGATCGTCGTCGTCGTCGTCGTCGTCGTCGTCGTCGTCGTCGTCGTCGTCGCTTCTGCAGAAGTAGCAAATGGCCATCGTAGCAAATGCGGCGAGGGACGCCCTGCCTTCGATTCCGAATGCACAAAGTGTGTGGTCTTGTTTCTCAGTCTATATTTGGTCGGTCTCGTCAGAGGTTGAATGTAACGAATGGGTGGGAAAGAGCAAGGGGCAGCGGCTGTGTAGAACGAAAACACAAATCCTCAGGGGTGTGAGCGTTTCGAGATGAGTCGTATACATGTAAATGTTGGTCGTCAGTGACCGTGTGGCCTAATGGATAAGGCGTCGGACTTCGGCTCTGAAGATTACAGGTTCGAATGCTGTCACGCTTGTGTTTTTCCAGTTCTGAAAAAGAAACATACCGTTTTAATGTAGCAATTGAGCAGTACGAAACCGTCTGAATGTTGCTGTTGACCATTTTTTGCTTGGAGATGCTCTTGAGCTTGAAACACACACAGCAAGACCGGTGTTAACTAGCGAAATGGTCGGCAGAGTGCCGACACCGCGAGTTTTGACTGGCACTTGCACATCTAAAACAACGTCGGAAAGTAACTCGTTCGGCTTTTGAGTCACATAAAGTATGTGTGTTAATTTTGACGCCACTAGCTCTGCTTGTTGTCATGCAATTTCTTTGCCTCTCAGAAATGATTATGACATAAAAGTGAAGTGCGTGACGAGTGTGACGTTAGGAAAACATTAGGCAGCATGGAGAGATGCTGTATGGGACCACCCAACCCAAACGAGTACTGTGTGACGTGCTACCCGGCAAATATTCACCGAGGTAGCCGGCTATCTCAGTCGGTAGAGCGTCAGACACTTAATCCCAGGGTCGTGTATTCGAGCCAGACGCTGGGCGAAACGGAATTTTGTTCCGCTGCAGGTGTAAATTACCGTTTTTCTGATTAACGAGATTTAATGGAAATAGCAACTTTAAACTTTGCCTACGTCTCTGTCAGTCGCAAGGAAACTGTATTTGAAGGTGAAGGTGATTTTGTAGACATGTGTAAAAGACATGTTCTGAAATGCAAGTGTTGTGGTTTGGAGAGCACATCGGTTACGTGTCAGATGTGTAGCCAAGCAGTAATTTGTCGCCATAGCTGCAAATATTAGCCGATAATATGAATTGTTGTCAGCTAAAGTCTGATGATGCAGACGACCGTAAGGACGAAGTACCCAACAGTACCGCTAGGCCGCGCCTCTTTAGCTCAGTGGTAGAGCACTGGTCTAATAAACCAGGGGTCGTAAGTTCCATCCTCACAGGAGAAAGATGAATTTTGGAAATCAGTTGCGCGTCGTGGCCGTATAGCAAACAGTACCTGTGATGACGAACAATTAGCGACAGGCGTTTTTTTAAGATTTACTCTCAGATGTGATTAAGGCGAATGGCGCAGATAAAGCATTTGCCAAAGCGGTACAGCATAAGGTGGGACGAGGCAGTCTGAATTACATTTTATAGATGTATTTCTCACATATCTCAGAGTCTCTCGCGATCTTCGTCGTCGTCGTCGTCGTCGCCGCCGCCGCTTCTGCAGAAGTAGCAAATGCGGCGAGGGACGGCCTGCCTTCGATTCCGAATGCACAAATTGTGTGGTCTTGTTTCTCAGTCTATATTTGGTCGGTCTCGTCAGAGGTTGAATGTAACGAATGGGTGGGAAAGAGCAAGGGGCAGCGGCTGTGTAGAACGAAAACACAAATCCTCAGGGGTGTGAGCGTTTCGAGATGAGTTGTATACATGTAAATGTTGATCGTCAGTGACTGTGTGGCCTAATGGATAAGGCGTCGGACTTCGGATCTGAAGATTACAGGTTCGAATGCTGTCACGCTTGTGTTTTTCCAGTTCTGAAAAAGAAACATACCGTTTTAATGTAGCAATTGAGCAGTACGAAACCGTCTGAATGTTGCTGTTGACCATTTTTTGCTTGGAGATGCTCTTGAGCTTGAAACACACACAGCAAGACCGGTGTTAACTAGCGAAATGGTCGGCAGAGTGCCGACACCGCGAGTTTTGACTGGCATTTGCACATCTAAAACAACGTCGGAAAGTAACTCGTTCGACTTTTGAGTCACATAAAGTATGTGTGTTAAATTTGACGGCACTAGCTCTGCTTGTTGTCATGCAATTTCTTTGCCTCTCAGAAATGATTATGACATAAAAGTGAAGTACGTGACGAGTGTGACGTTAGGAAAACATTAGGCAGCATGGAGAGATGCTGTATGGGACCACCCAACCCAAACGAGTACTGTGTGACGTGCTACCCGGCAAGTATTCACCGAGGTAGCCGGCTATCTCAGTCGGTAGAGCGTCAGACACTTAATCCCAGGGTCGTGGGTTCGAGCCAGACGCTGGGCGAAACGGAATTTTGTTCCGCTGCAGGTGTAAATTACCGTTTTTCTGATTAACGAGATTTAATGGAAATAGCAACTTTAAACTTTGCCTACGTCTCTGTCAGTCGCAAGGAAACTGTATTTGAAGGTGAAGGTGATTTTGTAGACATGTGTAAAAGACATGTTCTGAAATGCAAGTGTTGTGGTTTGGAGAGCACATCGGTTACGTGTCAGATGTGTAGCCAAGCAGTAATTTGTCGCCATAGCTGCAAATATTAGCCGATAATATGAATTGTTGTCAGCTAAAGTCTGATGATGCAGACGACCGTAAGGACGAAGTACCCAACAGTACCGCTAGGCCGCGCCTCTTTAGCTCAGTGGTAGAGCACTGGTCTAATAAACCAGGGGTCGTAAGTTCCATCCTCACAGGAGAAAGATGAATTTTGGAAATCAGTTGCGCGTCGTGGCCGTATAGCAAACAGTACCTGTGATGACGAACAATTAGCGACAGGCGTTTTTTTAAGATTTACTCTCAGATGTGATTAAGGCGAATGGCGCAGATAAAGCATTTGCCAAAGCGGTACAGCATAAGGTGGGACGAGGCAGTCTGAATTACATTTTATAGATGTATTTCTCACATATCTCAGAGTCTCTCGCGATCGTCGTCGTCGTCGTCGTCGTCGTCGTCGTCGTCGTCGTCGTCGCCGCCGCCGCCGCTTCTGCAGAAGTAGCAAATGCGGCGAGGGACGGCCTGCCTTCGATTCCGAATGCACAAATTGTGTGGTCTTGTTTCTCAGTCTATATTTGGTCGGTCTCGTCAGAGGTTGAATGTAACGAATGGGTGGGAAAGAGCAAGGGGCAGCGGCTGTGTAGAACGAAAACACAAATCCTCAGGGGTGTGAGCGTTTCGAGATGAGTTGTATACATGTAAATGTTGATCGTCAGTGACTGTGTGGCCTAATGGATAAGGCGTCGGACTTCGGATCTGAAGATTACAGGTTCGAATGCTGTCACGCTTGTGTTTTTCCAGTTCTGAAAAAGAAACATACCGTTTTAATGTAGCAATTGAGCAGTACGAAACCGTCTGAATGTTGCTGTTGACCATTTTTTGCTTGGAGATGCTCTTGAGCTTGAAACACACACAGCAAGACCGGTGTTAACTAGCGAAATGGTCGGCAGAGTGCCGACACCGCGAGTTTTGACTGGCATTTGCACATCTAAAACAACGTCGGAAAGTAACTCGTTCGACTTTTGAGTCACATAAAGTATGTGTGTTAAATTTGACGGCACTAGCTCTGCTTGTTGTCATGCAATTTCTTTGCCTCTCAGAAATGATTATGACATAAAAGTGAAGTACGTGACGAGTGTGACGTTAGGAAAACATTAGGCAGCATGGAGAGATGCTGTATGGGACCACCCAACCCAAACGAGTACTGTGTGACGTGCTACCCGGCAAGTATTCACCGAGGTAGCCGGCTATCTCAGTCGGTAGAGCGTCAGACACTTAATCCCAGGGTCGTGGGTTCGAGCCAGACGCTGGGCGAAACGGAATTTTGTTCCGCTGCAGGTGTAAATTACCGTTTTTCTGATTAACGAGATTTAATGGAAATAGCAACTTTAAACTTTGCCTACGTCTCTGTCAGTCGCAAGGAAACTGTATTTGAAGGTGAAGGTGATTTTGTAGACATGTGTAAAAGACATGTTCTGAAATGCAAGTGTTGTGGTTTGGAGAGCACATCGGTTACGTGTCAGATGTGTAGCCAAGCAGTAATTTGTCGCCATAGCTGCAAATATTAGCCGATAATATGAATTGTTGTCAGCTAAAGTCTGATGATGCAGACGACCGTAAGGACGAAGTACCCAAGAGTACCGCTAGGCCGCGCCTCTTTAGCTCAGTGGTAGAGTACTGGTCTAATAAACCAGGGGTCGTAAGTTCCATCCTCACAGGAGAAAGATGAATTTTGGAAATCAGTTGCGCGTCGTGGCCGTATAGCAAACAGTACCTGTGATGACGAACAATTAGCGACAGGCGTTTTTTTAAGATTTACTCTCAGATGTGATTAAGGCGAATGGCGCAGATAAAGCATTTGCCAAAGCGGTACAGCATAAGGTGGGACGAGGCAGTCTGAATTACATTTTATAGATGTATTTCTCACATATCTCAGAGTCTCTCGCGATCGTCGTCGTCGTCGTCGTCGTCGTCGTCGTCGTCGTCGTCGTCGTCGTCGTCGCCGCCGCCGCTTCTGCAGAAGTAGCAAATGGCCATCGTAGCAAATGCGGCGAGGGACGCCCTGCCTTCGATTCCGAATGCACAAAGTGTGTGGTCTTGTTTCTCAGTCTATATTTGGTCGGTCTCGTCAGAGGTTGAATGTAACGAATGGGTGGGAAAGAGCAAGGGGCAGCGGCTGTGTAGAACGAAAACACAAATCCTCAGGGGTGTGAGCGTTTCGAGATGAGTCGTATACATGTAAATGTTGGTCGTCAGTGACCGTGTGGCCTAATGGATAAGGCGTCGGACTTCGGCTCTGAAGATTACAGGTTCGAATGCTGTCACGCTTGTGTTTTTCCAGTTCTGAAAAAGAAACATACCGTTTTAATGTAGCAATTGAGCAGTACGAAACCGTCTGATTGTTGCTGTTGACCATTTTTTGCTTGGAGATGCTCTTGAGCTTGAAACACACACAGCAAGACCGGTGTTAACTAGCGAAATGGTCGGCAGAGTGCCGACACCGCGAGTTTTGACTGGCATTTGCACATCTAAAACAACGTCGGAAAGTAACTCGTTCGGCTTTTGAGTCACATAAAGTATGTGTGTTAAATTTGACGGCACTAGCTCTGCTTGTTGTCATGCAATTTCTTTGCCTCTCAGAAATGATTATGACATAAAAGTGAAGTACGTGACGAGTGTGACGTTAGGAAAACATTAGGCAGCATGGAGAGATGCTGTATGGGACCACCCAACCCAAACGAGTACTGTGTGACGTGCTACCCGGCAAGTATTCACCGAGGTAGCCGGCTATCTCAGTCGGTAGAGCGTCAGACTCTTATTCCCAGGGTCGTGGGTTCGAGCCAGACGCTGGGCGGAACGGAATTTTGTTCCGCTGCAGGTGTAAATTACCGTTTTTCTGATTAACGAGATTTAATGGAAATAGCAACTTTAAACTTTGCCTACGTCTCTGTCAGTCGCAAGGAAACTGTATTTGAAGGTGAAGGTGATTTTGTAGACATGTGTGAAAGACATGTTCTGAAATGCAAGTGTTGTGGTTTGGAGAGTACATCGGTTACGTGTCAGATGTGTAGCCAAGCAGTAATTTGTCGCCATAGCTGCAAATATTAGCCGATAATATGAATTGTTGTCAGCTAAAGTCTGATGATGCAGACGACCGTAAGGACGAAGTACCCAAGAGTACCGCTAGGCCGCGCCTCTTTAGCTCAGTGGTAGAGCACTGGTCTAATAAACCAGGGGTCGTAAGTTCCATCCTCACAGGAGAAAGATGAATTTTGGAAATCAGTTGCGCGTCGTGGCCGTATAGCAAACAGTACCTGTGATGACGAACAATTAGCGACAGGCGTTTTTTTAAGATTTACTCTCAGATGTGATTAAGGCGAATGGCGCAGATAAAGCATTTGCCAAAGCGGTACAGCATAAGGTGGGACGAGGCAGTCTGAATTACATTTTATAGATGTATTTCTCACATATCTCAGAGTCTCTCGCGATCGTCGTCGTCGTCGTCGTCGTCGTCGTCGTCGTCGCTTCTGCAGAAGTAGCAAATGGCCATCGTAGCAAATGCGGCGAGGGACGCCCTGCCTTCGATTCCGAATGCACAAAGTGTGTGGTCTTGTTTCTCAGTCTATATTTGGTCGGTCTCGTCAGAGGTTGAATGTAACGAATGGGTGGGAAAGAGCAAGGGGCAGCGGCTGTGTAGAACGAAAACACAAATCCTCAGGGGTGTGAGCGTTTCGAGATGAGTCGTATACATGTAAATGTTGGTCGTCAGTGACCGTGTGGCCTAATGGATAAGGCGTCGGACTTCGGCTCTGAAGATTACAGGTTCGAATGCTGTCACGCTTGTGTTTTTCCAGTTCTGAAAAAGAAACATACCGTTTTAATGTAGCAATTGAGCAGTACGAAACCGTCTGAATGTTGCTGTTGACCATTTTTTGCTTGGAGATGCTCTTGAGCTTGAAACACACACAGCAAGACCGGTGTTAACTAGCGAAATGGTCGGCAGAGTGCCGACACCGCGAGTTTTGACTGGCACTTGCACATCTAAAACAACGTCGGAAAGTAACTCGTTCGGCTTTTGAGTCACATAAAGTATGTGTGTTAATTTTGACGCCACTAGCTCTGCTTGTTGTCATGCAATTTCTTTGCCTCTCAGAAATGATTATGACATAAAAGTGAAGTGCGTGACGAGTGTGACGTTAGGAAAACATTAGGCAGCATGGAGAGATGCTGTATGGGACCACCCAACCCAAACGAGTACTGTGTGACGTGCTACCCGGCAAATATTCACCGAGGTAGCCGGCTATCTCAGTCGGTAGAGCGTCAGACACTTAATCCCAGGGTCGTGTATTCGAGCCAGACGCTGGGCGAAACGGAATTTTGTTCCGCTGCAGGTGTAAATTACCGTTTTTCTGATTAACGAGATTTAATGGAAATAGCAACTTTAAACTTTGCCTACGTCTCTGTCAGTCGCAAGGAAACTGTATTTGAAGGTGAAGGTGATTTTGTAGACATGTGTAAAAGACATGTTCTGAAATGCAAGTGTTGTGGTTTGGAGAGCACATCGGTTACGTGTCAGATGTGTAGCCAAGCAGTAATTTGTCGCCATAGCTGCAAATATTAGCCGATAATATGAATTGTTGTCAGCTAAAGTCTGATGATGCAGACGACCGTAAGGACGAAGTACCCAACAGTACCGCTAGGCCGCGCCTCTTTAGCTCAGTGGTAGAGCACTGGTCTAATAAACCAGGGGTCGTAAGTTCCATCCTCACAGGAGAAAGATGAATTTTGGAAATCAGTTGCGCGTCGTGGCCGTATAGCAAACAGTACCTGTGATGACGAACAATTAGCGACAGGCGTTTTTTTAAGATTTACTCTCAGATGTGATTAAGGCGAATGGCGCAGATAAAGCATTTGCCAAAGCGGTACAGCATAAGGTGGGACGAGGCAGTCTGAATTACATTTTATAGATGTATTTCTCACATATCTCAGAGTCTCTCGCGATCTTCGTCGTCGTCGTCGTCGTCGCCGCCGCCGCTTCTGCAGAAGTAGCAAATGCGGCGAGGGACGGCCTGCCTTCGATTCCGAATGCACAAATTGTGTGGTCTTGTTTCTCAGTCTATATTTGGTCGGTCTCGTCAGAGGTTGAATGTAACGAATGGGTGGGAAAGAGCAAGGGGCAGCGGCTGTGTAGAACGAAAACACAAATCCTCAGGGGTGTGAGCGTTTCGAGATGAGTTGTATACATGTAAATGTTGATCGTCAGTGACTGTGTGGCCTAATGGATAAGGCGTCGGACTTCGGATCTGAAGATTACAGGTTCGAATGCTGTCACGCTTGTGTTTTTCCAGTTCTGAAAAAGAAACATACCGTTTTAATGTAGCAATTGAGCAGTACGAAACCGTCTGAATGTTGCTGTTGACCATTTTTTGCTTGGAGATGCTCTTGAGCTTGAAACACACACAGCAAGACCGGTGTTAACTAGCGAAATGGTCGGCAGAGTGCCGACACCGCGAGTTTTGACTGGCATTTGCACATCTAAAACAACGTCGGAAAGTAACTCGTTCGACTTTTGAGTCACATAAAGTATGTGTGTTAAATTTGACGGCACTAGCTCTGCTTGTTGTCATGCAATTTCTTTGCCTCTCAGAAATGATTATGACATAAAAGTGAAGTACGTGACGAGTGTGACGTTAGGAAAACATTAGGCAGCATGGAGAGATGCTGTATGGGACCACCCAACCCAAACGAGTACTGTGTGACGTGCTACCCGGCAAGTATTCACCGAGGTAGCCGGCTATCTCAGTCGGTAGAGCGTCAGACACTTAATCCCAGGGTCGTGGGTTCGAGCCAGACGCTGGGCGAAACGGAATTTTGTTCCGCTGCAGGTGTAAATTACCGTTTTTCTGATTAACGAGATTTAATGGAAATAGCAACTTTAAACTTTGCCTACGTCTCTGTCAGTCGCAAGGAAACTGTATTTGAAGGTGAAGGTGATTTTGTAGACATGTGTAAAAGACATGTTCTGAAATGCAAGTGTTGTGGTTTGGAGAGCACATCGGTTACGTGTCAGATGTGTAGCCAAGCAGTAATTTGTCGCCATAGCTGCAAATATTAGCCGATAATATGAATTGTTGTCAGCTAAAGTCTGATGATGCAGACGACCGTAAGGACGAAGTACCCAACAGTACCGCTAGGCCGCGCCTCTTTAGCTCAGTGGTAGAGCACTGGTCTAATAAACCAGGGGTCGTAAGTTCCATCCTCACAGGAGAAAGATGAATTTTGGAAATCAGTTGCGCGTCGTGGCCGTATAGCAAACAGTACCTGTGATGACGAACAATTAGCGACAGGCGTTTTTTTAAGATTTACTCTCAGATGTGATTAAGGCGAATGGCGCAGATAAAGCATTTGCCAAAGCGGTACAGCATAAGGTGGGACGAGGCAGTCTGAATTACATTTTATAGATGTATTTCTCACATATCTCAGAGTCTCTCGCGATCGTCGTCGTCGTCGTCGTCGTCGTCGTCGTCGTCGTCGTCGTCGCCGCCGCCGCTTCTGCAGAAGTAGCAAATGCGGCGAGGGACGGCCTGCCTTCGATTCCGAATGCACAAATTGTGTGGTCTTGTTTCTCAGTCTATATTTGGTCGGTCTCGTCAGAGGTTGAATGTAACGAATGGGTGGGAAAGAGCAAGGGGCAGCGGCTGTGTAGAACGAAAACACAAATCCTCAGGGGTGTGAGCGTTTCGAGATGAGTTGTATACATGTAAATGTTGATCGTCAGTGACTGTGTGGCCTAATGGATAAGGCGTCGGACTTCGGATCTGAAGATTACAGGTTCGAATGCTGTCACGCTTGTGTTTTTCCAGTTCTGAAAAAGAAACATACCGTTTTAATGTAGCAATTGAGCAGTACGAAACCGTCTGAATGTTGCTGTTGACCATTTTTTGCTTGGAGATGCTCTTGAGCTTGAAACACACACAGCAAGACCGGTGTTAACTAGCGAAATGGTCGGCAGAGTGCCGACACCGCGAGTTTTGACTGGCATTTGCACATCTAAAACAACGTCGGAAAGTAACTCGTTCGACTTTTGAGTCACATAAAGTATGTGTGTTAAATTTGACGGCACTAGCTCTGCTTGTTGTCATGCAATTTCTTTGCCTCTCAGAAATGATTATGACATAAAAGTGAAGTACGTGACGAGTGTGACGTTAGGAAAACATTAGGCAGCATGGAGAGATGCTGTATGGGACCACCCAACCCAAACGAGTACTGTGTGACGTGCTACCCGGCAAGTATTCACCGAGGTAGCCGGCTATCTCAGTCGGTAGAGCGTCAGACACTTAATCCCAGGGTCGTGGGTTCGAGCCAGACGCTGGGCGAAACGGAATTTTGTTCCGCTGCAGGTGTAAATTACCGTTTTTCTGATTAACGAGATTTAATGGAAATAGCAACTTTAAACTTTGCCTACGTCTCTGTCAGTCGCAAGGAAACTGTATTTGAAGGTGAAGGTGATTTTGTAGACATGTGTAAAAGACATGTTCTGAAATGCAAGTGTTGTGGTTTGGAGAGCACATCGGTTACGTGTCAGATGTGTAGCCAAGCAGTAATTTGTCGCCATAGCTGCAAATATTAGCCGATAATATGAATTGTTGTCAGCTAAAGTCTGATGATGCAGACGACCGTAAGGACGAAGTACCCAAGAGTACCGCTAGGCCGCGCCTCTTTAGCTCAGTGGTAGAGTACTGGTCTAATAAACCAGGGGTCGTAAGTTCCATCCTCACAGGAGAAAGATGAATTTTGGAAATCAGTTGCGCGTCGTGGCCGTATAGCAAACAGTACCTGTGATGACGAACAATTAGCGACAGGCGTTTTTTTAAGATTTACTCTCAGATGTGATTAAGGCGAATGGCGCAGATAAAGCATTTGCCAAAGCGGTACAGCATAAGGTGGGACGAGGCAGTCTGAATTACATTTTATAGATGTATTTCTCACATATCTCAGAGTCTCTCGCGATCGTCGTCGTCGTCGTCGTCGTCGTCGTCGTCGTCGTCGTCGTCGTCGTCGTCGTCGCCGCCGCCGCTTCTGCAGAAGTAGCAAATGGCCATCGTAGCAAATGCGGCGAGGGACGCCCTGCCTTCGATTCCGAATGCACAAAGTGTGTGGTCTTGTTTCTCAGTCTATATTTGGTCGGTCTCGTCAGAGGTTGAATGTAACGAATGGGTGGGAAAGAGCAAGGGGCAGCGGCTGTGTAGAACGAAAACACAAATCCTCAGGGGTGTGAGCGTTTCGAGATGAGTCGTATACATGTAAATGTTGGTCGTCAGTGACCGTGTGGCCTAATGGATAAGGCGTCGGACTTCGGCTCTGAAGATTACAGGTTCGAATGCTGTCACGCTTGTGTTTTTCCAGTTCTGAAAAAGAAACATACCGTTTTAATGTAGCAATTGAGCAGTACGAAACCGTCTGAATGTTGCTGTTGACCATTTTTTGCTTGGAGATGCTCTTGAGCTTGAAACACACACAGCAAGACCGGTGTTAACTAGCGAAATGGTCGGCAGAGTGCCGACACCGCGAGTTTTGACTGGCACTTGCACATCTAAAACAACGTCGGAAAGTAACTCGTTCGGCTTTTGAGTCACATAAAGTATGTGTGTTAATTTTGACGCCACTAGCTCTGCTTGTTGTCATGCAATTTCTTTGCCTCTCAGAAATGATTATGACATAAAAGTGAAGTGCGTGACGAGTGTGACGTTAGGAAAACATTAGGCAGCATGGAGAGATGCTGTATGGGACCACCCAACCCAAACGAGTACTGTGTGACGTGCTACCCGGCAAATATTCACCGAGGTAGCCGGCTATCTCAGTCGGTAGAGCGTCAGACACTTAATCCCAGGGTCGTGTATTCGAGCCAGACGCTGGGCGAAACGGAATTTTGTTCCGCTGCAGGTGTAAATTACCGTTTTTCTGATTAACGAGATTTAATGGAAATAGCAACTTTAAACTTTGCCTACGTCTCTGTCAGTCGCAAGGAAACTGTATTTGAAGGTGAAGGTGATTTTGTAGACATGTGTAAAAGACATGTTCTGAAATGCAAGTGTTGTGGTTTGGAGAGCACATCGGTTACGTGTCAGATGTGTAGCCAAGCAGTAATTTGTCGCCATAGCTGCAAATATTAGCCGATAATATGAATTGTTGTCAGCTAAAGTCTGATGATGCAGACGACCGTAAGGACGAAGTACCCAACAGTACCGCTAGGCCGCGCCTCTTTAGCTCAGTGGTAGAGCACTGGTCTAATAAACCAGGGGTCGTAAGTTCCATCCTCACAGGAGAAAGATGAATTTTGGAAATCAGTTGCGCGTCGTGGCCGTATAGCAAACAGTACCTGTGATGACGAACAATTAGCGACAGGCGTTTTTTTAAGATTTACTCTCAGATGTGATTAAGGCGAATGGCGCAGATAAAGCATTTGCCAAAGCGGTACAGCATAAGGTGGGACGAGGCAGTCTGAATTACATTTTATAGATGTATTTCTCACATATCTCAGAGTCTCTCGCGATCTTCGTCGTCGTCGTCGTCGTCGCCGCCGCCGCTTCTGCAGAAGTAGCAAATGCGGCGAGGGACGGCCTGCCTTCGATTCCGAATGCACAAATTGTGTGGTCTTGTTTCTCAGTCTATATTTGGTCGGTCTCGTCAGAGGTTGAATGTAACGAATGGGTGGGAAAGAGCAAGGGGCAGCGGCTGTGTAGAACGAAAACACAAATCCTCAGGGGTGTGAGCGTTTCGAGATGAGTTGTATACATGTAAATGTTGATCGTCAGTGACTGTGTGGCCTAATGGATAAGGCGTCGGACTTCGGATCTGAATATTACAGGTTCGAATGCTGTCACGCTTGTGTTTTTCCAGTTCTGAAAAAGAAACATACCGTTTTAATGTAGCAATTGAGCAGTACGAAACCGTCTGAATGTTGCTGTTGACCATTTTTTGCTTGGAGATGCTCTTGAGCTTGAAACACACACAGCAAGACCGGTGTTAACTAGCGAAATGGTCGGCAGAGTGCCGACACCGCGAGTTTTGACTGGCATTTGCACATCTAAAACAACGTCGGAAAGTAACTCGTTCGACTTTTGAGTCACATAAAGTATGTGTGTTAAATTTGACGGCACTAGCTCTGCTTGTTGTCATGCAATTTCTTTGCCTCTCAGAAATGATTATGACATAAAAGTGAAGTACGTGACGAGTGTGACGTTAGGAAAACATTAGGCAGCATGGAGAGATGCTGTATGGGACCACCCAACCCAAACGAGTACTGTGTGACGTGCTACCCGGCAAGTATTCACCGAGGTAGCCGGCTATCTCAGTCGGTAGAGCGTCAGACACTTAATCCCAGGGTCGTGGGTTCGAGCCAGACGCTGGGCGAAACGGAATTTTGTTCCGCTGCAGGTGTAAATTACCGTTTTTCTGATTAACGAGATTTAATGGAAATAGCAACTTTAAACTTTGCCTACGTCTCTGTCAGTCGCAAGGAAACTGTATTTGAAGGTGAAGGTGATTTTGTAGACATGTGTAAAAGACATGTTCTGAAATGCAAGTGTTGTGGTTTGGAGAGCACATCGGTTACGTGTCAGATGTGTAGCCAAGCAGTAATTTGTCGCCATAGCTGCAAATATTAGCCGATAATATGAATTGTTGTCAGCTAAAGTCTGATGATGCAGACGACCGTAAGGACGAAGTACCCAAGAGTACCGCTATGCCGCGCCCCTTTAGCTCAGTGGTAGAGTACTGGTCTAATAAACCAGGGGTCGTAAGTTCCATCCTCACAGGAGAAAGATGAATTTTGGAAATCAGTTGCGCGTCGTGGCCGTATAGCAAACAGTACCTGTGATGACGAACAATTAGCGACAGGCGTTTTTTTAAGATTTACTCTCAGATGTGATTAAGGCGAATGGCGCAGATAAAGCATTTGCCAAAGCGGTACAGCATAAGGTGGGACGAGGCAGTCTGAATTACATTTTATAGATGTATTTCTCACGTATCTCAGAGTCTCTCGCGATCGTCGTCGTCGTCGTCGTCGTCGTCGTCGTCGTCGTCGTCGCCGCCGCTTCTGCAGAAGTAGCAAATGCGGCGAGGGACGGCCTGCCTTCGATTCCGAATGCACAAATTGTGTGGTCTTGTTTCTCAGTCTATATTTGGTCGGTCTCGTCAGAGGTTGAATGTAACAAATGGGTGGGAAAGAGCAAGGGGCAGCGGCTGTGTAGAACGAAAACACATATCCTCAGGGGTGTGAGCGTTTCGAGATGAGTCGTATACATGTAAATGTTGGTTGTCAGTGACTGTGTGGCCTAATGGATAAGGCGTCGTACTTCGGATCTGAAGATTACAGGTTCGAATGCTGTCACGCTTGTGTTTTTCCAGTTCTGAAAAAGAAACATACCGTTTTAATGTAGCAATTGAGCAGTACGAAACCGTCTGATTGTTGCTGTTGACCATTTTTTGCTTGGAGATGCTCTTGAGCTTGAAACACACACAGCAAGACCGGTGTTAACTAGCGAAATGGTCGGCAGAGTGCCGACACCACGAGTTTTGACTGGCATTTGCACATCTAAAACAACGTCGGAAAGTTACTCGTTCGGCTTTTGAGTCACATAAAGTATGTGTGTTAAATTTGACGGCACTAGCTCTGCTTGTTGTCATGCAATTTCTTTGCCTCTCAGAAATGATTATGACATAAAAGTGAAGTACGTGACGAGTGTGACGTTAGGAAAACATTAGGCAGCATGGAGAGATGCTGTATGGGACCACCCAACCCAAACGAGTACTGTGTGACGTGCTACCCGGCAAGTATTCACCGAGGTAGCCGGCTATCTCAGTCGGTAGAGCGTCAGACTCTTATTCCCAGGGTCGTGGGTTCGAGCCAGACGCTGGGCGGAACGGAATTTTGTTCCGCTGCAGGTGTAAATTACCGTTTTTCTGATTAACGAGATTTAATGGAAATAGCAACTTTAAACTTTGCCTACGTCTCTGTCAGTCGCAAGGAAACTGTATTTGAAGGTGAAGGTGATTTTGTAGACATGTGTGAAAGACATGTTCTGAAATGCAAGTGTTGTGGTTTGGAGAGCACATCGGTTACGTGTCAGATGTGTAGCCAAGCAGTAATTTGTCGCCATAGCTGCAAATATTAGCCGATAATATGAATTGTTGTCAGCTAAAGTCTGATAATGCAGACCACCGTAAGGACGAAGTACCCAAGAGTACCGCTAGGCCGCGCCTCTTTAGCTCAGTGGTAGAGCACTGGTCTAATAAACCAGGGGTCGTAAGTTCCATCCTCACAGGAGAAAGATGAATTTTGGAAATCAGTTGCGCGTCGTGGCCGTATAGCAAACAGTACCTGTGATGACGAACAATTAGCGACAGGCGTTTTTTTAAGATTTACTCTCAGATGTGATTAAGGCGAATGGCGCAGATAAAGCATTTGCCAAAGCGGTACAGCATAAGGTGGGACGAGGCAGTCTGAATTACATTTTATAGATGTATTTCTCACATATCTCAGAGTCTCTCGCGATCGTCGTCGTCGTCGTCGTCGTCGTCGTCGTCGTCGTCGTCGTCGTCGCCGCCGCCGCCGCTTCTGCAGAAGTAGCAAATGGCCATCGTAGCAAATGCGGCGAGGGACGCCCTGCCTTCGATTCCGAATGCACAAAGTGTGTGGTCTTGTTTCTCAGTCTATATTTGGTCGGTCTCGTCAGAGGTTGAATGTAACGAATGGGTGGGAAAGAGCAAGGGGCAGCGGCTGTGTAGAACGAAAACACAAATCCTCAGGGGTGTGAGCGTTTCGAGATGAGTCGTATACATGTAAATGTTGGTCGTCAGTGACCGTGTGGCCTAATGGATAAGGCGTCGGACTTCGGCTCTGAAGATTACAGGTTCGAATGCTGTCACGCTTGTGTTTTTCCAGTTCTGAAAAAGAAACATACCGTTTTAATGTAGCAATTGAGCAGTACGAAACCGTCTGAATGTTGCTGTTGACCATTTTTTGCTTGGAGATGCTCTTGAGCTTGAAACACACACAGCAAGACCGGTGTTAACTAGCGAAATGGTCGGCAGAGTGCCGACACCGCGAGTTTTGACTGGCACTTGCACATCTAAAACAACGTCGGAAAGTAACTCGTTCGGCTTTTGAGTCACATAAAGTATGTGTGTTAATTTTGACGCCACTAGCTCTGCTTGTTGTCATGCAATTTCTTTGCCTCTCAGAAATGATTATGACATAAAAGTGAAGTGCGTGACGAGTGTGACGTTAGGAAAACATTAGGCAGCATGGAGAGATGCTGTATGGGACCACCCAACCCAAACGAGTACTGTGTGACGTGCTACCCGGCAAATATTCACCGAGGTAGCCGGCTATCTCAGTCGGTAGAGCGTCAGACACTTAATCCCAGGGTCGTGTATTCGAGCCAGACGCTGGGCGAAACGGAATTTTGTTCCGCTGCAGGTGTAAATTACCGTTTTTCTGATTAACGAGATTTAATGGAAATAGCAACTTTAAACTTTGCCTACGTCTCTGTCAGTCGCAAGGAAACTGTATTTGAAGGTGAAGGTGATTTTGTAGACATGTGTAAAAGACATGTTCTGAAATGCAAGTGTTGTGGTTTGGAGAGCACATCGGTTACGTGTCAGATGTGTAGCCAAGCAGTAATTTGTCGCCATAGCTGCAAATATTAGCCGATAATATGAATTGTTGTCAGCTAAAGTCTGATGATGCAGACGACCGTAAGGACGAAGTACCCAACAGTACCGCTAGGCCGCGCCTCTTTAGCTCAGTGGTAGAGCACTGGTCTAATAAACCAGGGGTCGTAAGTTCCATCCTCACAGGAGAAAGATGAATTTTGGAAATCAGTTGCGCGTCGTGGCCGTATAGCAAACAGTACCTGTGATGACGAACAATTAGCGACAGGCGTTTTTTTAAGATTTACTCTCAGATGTGATTAAGGCGAATGGCGCAGATAAAGCATTTGCCAAAGCGGTACAGCATAAGGTGGGACGAGGCAGTCTGAATTACATTTTATAGATGTATTTCTCACATATCTCAGAGTCTCTCGCGATCTTCGTCGTCGTCGTCGTCGTCGTCGCCGCCGCCGCTTCTGCAGAAGTAGCAAATGCGGCGAGGGACGGCCTGCCTTCGATTCCGAATGCACAAATTGTGTGGTCTTGTTTCTCAGTCTATATTTGGTCGGTCTCGTCAGAGGTTGAATGTAACGAATGGGTGGGAAAGAGCAAGGGGCAGCGGCTGTGTAGAACGAAAACACAAATCCTCAGGGGTGTGAGCGTTTCGAGATGAGTTGTATACATGTAAATGTTGATCGTCAGTGACTGTGTGGCCTAATGGATAAGGCGTCGGACTTCGGATCTGAAGATTACAGGTTCGAATGCTGTCACGCTTGTGTTTTTCCAGTTCTGAAAAAGAAACATACCGTTTTAATGTAGCAATTGAGCAGTACGAAACCGTCTGAATGTTGCTGTTGACCATTTTTTGCTTGGAGATGCTCTTGAGCTTGAAACACACACAGCAAGACCGGTGTTAACTAGCGAAATGGTCGGCAGAGTGCCGACACCGCGAGTTTTGACTGGCATTTGCACATCTAAAACAACGTCGGAAAGTAACTCGTTCGACTTTTGAGTCACATAAAGTATGTGTGTTAAATTTGACGGCACTAGCTCTGCTTGTTGTCATGCAATTTCTTTGCCTCTCAGAAATGATTATGACATAAAAGTGAAGTACGTGACGAGTGTGACGTTAGGAAAACATTAGGCAGCATGGAGAGATGCTGTATGGGACCACCCAACCCAAACGAGTACTGTGTGACGTGCTACCCGGCAAGTATTCACCGAGGTAGCCGGCTATCTCAGTCGGTAGAGCGTCAGACACTTAATCCCAGGGTCGTGGGTTCGAGCCAGACGCTGGGCGAAACGGAATTTTGTTCCGCTGCAGGTGTAAATTACCGTTTTTCTGATTAACGAGATTTAATGGAAATAGCAACTTTAAACTTTGCCTACGTCTCTGTCAGTCGCAAGGAAACTGTATTTGAAGGTGAAGGTGATTTTGTAGACATGTGTAAAAGACATGTTCTGAAATGCAAGTGTTGTGGTTTGGAGAGCACATCGGTTACGTGTCAGATGTGTAGCCAAGCAGTAATTTGTCGCCATAGCTGCAAATATTAGCCGATAATATGAATTGTTGTCAGCTAAAGTCTGATGATGCAGACGACCGTAAGGACGAAGTACCCAAGAGTACCGCTATGCCGCGCCCCTTTAGCTCAGTGGTAGAGTACTGGTCTAATAAACCAGGGGTCGTAAGTTCCATCCTCACAGGAGAAAGATGAATTTTGGAAATCAGTTGCGCGTCGTGGCCGTATAGCAAACAGTACCTGTGATGACGAACAATTAGCGACAGGCGTTTTTTTAAGATTTACTCTCAGATGTGATTAAGGCGAATGGCGCAGATAAAGCATTTGCCAAAGCGGTACAGCATAAGGTGGGACGAGGCAGTCTGAATTACATTTTATAGATGTATTTCTCACATATCTCAGAGTCTCTCGCGATCGTCGTCGTCGTCGTCGTCGTCGTCGTCGTCGTCGCCGCCGCTTCTGCAGAAGTAGCAAATGCGGCGAGGGACGGCCTGCCTTCGATTCCGAATGCACAAATTGTGTGGTCTTGTTTCTCAGTCTATATTTGGTCGGTCTCGTCAGAGGTTGAATGTAACAAATGGGTGGGAAAGAGCAAGGGGCAGCGGCTGTGTAGAACGAAAACACATATCCTCAGGGGTGTGAGCGTTTCGAGATGAGTCGTATACATGTAAATGTTGGTCGTCAGTGACTGTGTGGCCTAATGGATAAGGCGTCGGACTTCGGATCTGAAGATTACAGGTTCGAATGCTGTCACGCTTGTGTTTTTCCAGTTCTGAAAAAGAAACATACCGTTTTAATGTAGCAATTGAGCAGTACGAAACCGTCTGATTGTTGCTGTTGACCATTTTTTGCTTGGAGATGCTCTTGAGCTTGAAACACACACAGCAAGACCGGTGTTAACTAGCGAAATGGTCGGCAGAGTGCCGACACCGCGAGTTTTGACTGGCATTTGCACATCTAAAACAACGTCGGAAAGTAACTCGTTCGGCTTTTGAGTCACATAAAGTATGTGTGTTAAATTTGACGGCACTAGCTCTGCTTGTTGTCATGCAATTTCTTTGCCTCTCAGAAATGATTATGACATAAAAGTGAAGTACGTGACGAGTGTGACGTTAGGAAAACATTAGGCAGCATGGAGAGATGCTGTATGGGACCACCCAACCCAAACGAGTACTGTGTGACGTGCTACCCGGCAAATATTCACCGAGGTAGCCGGCTATCTCAGTCGGTAGAGCGTCAGACACTTAATCCCAGGGTCGTGGGTTCGAGCCAGACGCTGGGCGAAACGGAATTTTGTTCCGCTGCAGGTGTAAATTACCGTTTTTCTGATTAACGAGATTTAATGGAAATAGCAACATTAAACTTTGCCTACGTCTCTGTCAGTCGCAAGGAAACTGTATTTGAAGGTGAAGGTGATTTTGTAGACATGTGTGAAAGACATGTTCTGAAATGCAAGTGTTGTGGTTTGGAGAGCACATCGGTTACGTGTCAGATGTGTAGCCAAGCAGTAATTTGTCGCCATAGCTGCTAATATTAGCCGATAATATGAATTGTTGTCAGCTAAAGTCTGATGATGCAGACGACCGTAAGGACGAAGTACCCAACAGTACCGCTAGGCCGCGCCTCTTTAGCTCAGTGGTAGAGCACTGGTCTAATAAACCAGGGGTCGTAAGTTCCATCCTCACAGGAGAAAGATGAATTTTGGAAATCAGTTGCGCGTCGTGGCCGTATAGCAAACAGTACCTGTGATGACGAACAATTAGCGACAGGCGTTTTTTTAAGATTTACTCTCAGATGTGATTAAGGCGAATGGCGCAGATAAAGCATTTGCCAAAGCGGTACAGCATAAGGTGGGACGAGGCAGTCTGAATTACATTTTATAGATGTATTTCTCACATATCTCAGAGCCTCTCGCGATCTTCGTCGTCGTCGTCGTCGTCGTCGTCGTCGTCGCCGCCGCCGCTTCTGCAGAAGTAGCAAATGGCCATCGTAGCAAATGCGGCGAGGGACGCCCTGCCTTCGATTCCGAATGCACAAAGTGTGTGGTCTTGTTTCTCAGTCTATATTTGGTCGGTCTCGTCAGAGGTTGAATGTAACGAATGGGTGGGAAAGAGCAAGGGGCAGCGGCTGTGTAGAACGAAAACACAAATCCTCAGGGGTGTGAGCGTTTCGAGATGAGTCGTATACATGTAAATGTTGGTCGTCAGTGACCGTGTGGCCTAATGGATAAGGCGTCGGACTTCGGCTCTGAAGATTACAGGTTCGAATGCTGTCACGCTTGTGTTTTTCCAGTTCTGAAAAGGAAACATACCGTTTTAATGTAGCAATTGAGCAGTACGAAACCGTCTGAATGTTGCTGTTGACCATTTTTTGCTTGGAGATGCTCTTGAGCTTGAAACACACACAGCAAGACCGGTGTTAACTAGCGAAATGGTCGGCAGAGTGCCGACACCGCGAGTTTTGACTGGCACTTGCACATCTAAAACAACGTCGGAAAGTAACTCGTTCGGCTTTTGAGTCACATAAAGTATGTGTGTTAATTTTGACGCCACTAGCTCTGCTTGTTGTCATGCAATTTCTTTGCCTCTCAGAAATGATTATGACATAAAAGTGAAGTGCGTGACGAGTGTGACGTTAGGAAAACATTAGGCAGCATGGAGAGATGCTGTATGGGACCACCAAACCCAAACGAGTACTGTGTGACGTGCTACCCGGCAAATATTCACCGAGGTAGCCGGCTATCTCAGTCGGTAGAGCGTCAGACACTTAATCCCAGGGTCGTGTATTCGAGCCAGACGCTGGGCGAAACGGAATTTTGTTCCGCTGCAGGTGTAAATTACCGTTTTTCTGATTAACGAGATTTAATGGAAATAGCAACTTTAAACTTTGCCTACGTCTCTGTCAGTCGCAAGGAAACTGTATTTGAAGGTGAAGGTGATTTTGTAGACATGTGTAAAAGACATGTTCTGAAATGCAAGTGTTGTGGTTTGGAGAGCACATCGGTTACGTGTCAGATGTGTAGCCAAGCAGTAATTTGTCGCCATAGCTGCAAATATTAGCCGATAATATGAATTGTTGTCAGCTAAAGTCTGATGATGCAGACGACCGTAAGGACGAAGTACCCAACAGTACCGCTAGGCCGCGCCTCTTTAGCTCAGTGGTAGAGCACTGGTCTAATAAACCAGGGGTCGTAAGTTCCATCCTCACAGGAGAAAGATGAATTTTGGAAATCAGTTGCGCGTCGTGGCCGTATAGCAAACAGTACCTGTGATGACGAACAATTAGCGACAGGCGTTTTTTTAAGATTTACTCTCAGATGTGATTAAGGCGAATGGCGCAGATAAAGCATTTGCCAAAGCGGTACAGCATAAGGTGGGACGAGGCAGTCTGAATTACATTTTATAGATGTATTTCTCACATATCTCAGAGTCTCTCGCGATCTTCGTCGTCGTCGTCGTCGTCGTCGTCGCCGCCGCCGCTTCTGCAGAAGTAGCAAATGGCCATCGTAGCAAATGCGGCGAGGGACGGCCTGCCTTCGATTCCGAATGCACAAATTGTGTGGTCTTGTTTCTCAGTCTATATTTGGTCGGTCACGTCAGAGGTTGAATGTAACGAATGGGTGGGAAAGAGCAAGGGGCAGCGGCTGTGTAGAACGAAAACACAAATCCTCAGGGGTGTGATCGTTTCGAGATGAGTCGTATACATGTAAATGTTGATCGTCAGTGACCGTGTGGTCTAATGGATAAGGCGTCGGACTTCGTATCTGAAGATTACAGGTTCGAATGCTGTCACGCTTGTGTTTTTCCAGTTCTGAAAAAGAAACATACCGTTTTAATGTAGCAATTGAGCAGTACGAAACCGTCTGAATGTTGCTGTTGACCATTTTTTGCTTGGAGATGCTCTTGAGCTTGAAACACACACAGCAAGACCGGTGTTAACTAGCGAAATGGTCGGCAGAGTGCCGACACCGCGAGTTTTGACTGGCACTTGCACATCTAAAACAACGTCGGAAAGTAACTCGTTCGGCTTTTGAGTCACATAAAGTATGTGTGTTAATTTTGACGCCACTAGCTCTGCTTGTTGTCATGCAATTTCTTTGCCTCTCAGAAATGATTATGACATAAAAGTGAAGTACGTGACGAGTGTGACGTTAGGAAAACATTAGGCAGCATCGAGAGATGCTATATGGGACCACCCAACCCAAACGAGTACTGTGTGACGTGCTACCCGGCAAGTATTCACCGAGGTAGCCGGCTATCTCAGTCGGTAGAGCGTCAGACACTTAATCCCACCGTCGTGGGTTCGAGCCAGACGCTGGGCGAAACGGAATTTTGTTCCGCTGCAGGTGTGAATTACCGTTTTTCTGATTAACGAGATTTAATGGAAATAGCAACTTTAAACTTTGCCTACGTCTCTGTCAGTCGCAAGGAAACTGTATTTGAAGGTGAAGGTGATTTTGTAGACATGTGTAAAAGACATGTTCTGAAATGCAAGTGTTGTGGTTTGGAGAGCACATCGGTTACGTGTCAGATGTGTAGCCAAGCAGTAATTTGTCGCCATAGCTGCAAATATTAGCCGATAATATGAATTGTTGTCAGCTAAAGTCTGATGGTGCAGACGACCGTAAGGACGAAGTACCCAAGAGTACCGCTAGGCCGCGCCTCTTTAGCTCAGTGGTAGAGCACTGGTCTAATAAACCAGGGGTCGTAAGTTCCATCCTCACAGGAGAAAGATGAATTTTGGAAATCAGTTGCGCGTCGTGGCCGTATAGCAAACAGTACCTGTGATGACGAACAATTAGCGACAGGCGTTTTTTTAAGATTTACTCTCAGATGTGATTAAGGCGAATGGCGCAGATAAAGCATTTGCCAAAGCGGTACAGCATAAGGTGGGACGAGGCAGTCTGAATTACATTTTATAGATGTATTTCTCACATATCTCAGAGCCTCTCGCGATCTTCGTCGTCGTCGTCGTCGTCGTCGTCGTCGTCGTCGTCGTCGTCGCCGCCGCCGCTTCTGCAGAAGTAGCAAATGGCCATCGTAGCAAATGCGGCGAGGGACGGCCTGCCTTCGATTCCGAATGCACAAATTGTGTGGTCTTGTTTCTCAGTCTATATTTGGTCGGTCACGTCAGAGGTTGAATGTAACGAATGGGTGGGAAAGAGCAAGGGGCAGCGGCTGTGTAGAACGAAAACACAAATCCTCAGGGGTGTGAGCGTTTCGAGATGAGTCGTATACATGTAAATGTTGGTCGTCAGTGACCGTGTGGCCTAATGGATAAGGCGTCGGACTTCGGCTCTGAAGATTACAGGTTCGAATGCTGTCACGCTTGTGTTTTTCCAGTTCTGAAAAGGAAACATACCGTTTTAATGTAGCAATTGAGCAGTACGAAACCGTCTGAATGTTGCTGTTGACCATTTTTTGCTTGGAGATGCTCTTGAGCTTGAAACACACACAGCAAGACCGGTGTTAACTAGCGAAATGGTCGGCAGAGTGCCGACACCGCGAGTTTTGACTGGCACTTGCACATCTAAAACAACGTCGGAAAGTAACTCGTTCGGCTTTTGAGTCACATAAAGTATGTGTGTTAATTTTGACGCCACTAGCTCTGCTTGTTGTCATGCAATTTCTTTGCCTCTCAGAAATGATTATGACATAAAAGTGAAGTACGTGACGAGTGTGACGTTAGGAAAACATTAGGCAGCATCGAGAGATGCTATATGGGACCACCCAACCCAAACGAGTACTGTGTGACGTGCTACCCGGCAAGTATTCACCGAGGTAGCCGGCTATCTCAGTCGGTAGAGCGTCAGACACTTAATCCCACCGTCGTGGGTTCGAGCCAGACGCTGGGCGAAACGGAATTTTGTTCCGCTGCAGGTGTGAATTACCGTTTTTCTGATTAACGAGATTTAATGGAAATAGCAACTTTAAACTTTGCCTACGTCTCTGTCAGTCGCAAGGAAACTGTATTTGAAGGTGAAGGTGATTTTGTAGACATGTGTAAAAGACATGTTCTGAAATGCAAGTGTTGTGGTTTGGAGAGCACATCGGTTACGTGTCAGATGTGTAGCCAAGCAGTAATTTGTCGCCATAGCTGCAAATATTAGCCGATAATATGAATTGTTGTCAGCTAAAGTCTGATGATGCAGACGACCGTAAGGACGAAGTACCCAACAGTACCGCTAGGCCGCGCCTCTTTAGCTCAGTGGTAGAGCACTGGTCTAATAAACCAGGGGTCGTAAGTTCCATCCTCACAGGAGAAAGATGAATTTTGGAAATCAGTTGCGCGTCGTGGCCGTATAGCAAACAGTACCTGTGATGACGAACAATTAGCGACAGGCGTTTTTTTAAGATTTACTCTCAGATGTGATTAAGGCGAATGGCGCAGATAAAGCATTTGCCAAAGCGGTACAGCATAAGGTGGGACGAGGCAGTCTGAATTACATTTTATAGATGTATTTCTCACATATCTCAGAGTCTCTCGCGATCGTCGTCGTCGTCGTCGTCGTCGTCGTCGTCGTCGTCGTCGCCGCCGCCGCTTCTGCAGAAGTAGCAAATGGCCATCGTAGCAAATGCGGCGAGGGACGCCCTGCCTTCGATTCCGAATGCACAAAGTGTGTGGTCTTGTTTCTCAGTCTATATTTGGTCGGTCTCGTCAGAGGTTGAATGTAACGAATGGGTGGGAAAGAGCAAGGGGCAGCGGCTGTGTAGAACGAAAACACAAATCCTCAGGGGTGTGAGCGTTTCGAGATGAGTCGTATACATGTAAATGTAGGTCGTCAGTGACCGTGTGGCCTAATGGATAAGGCGTCGGACTTCGGCTCTGAAGATTACAGGTTCGAATGCTGTCACGCTTGTGTTTTTCCAGTTCTGAAAAAGAAACATACCGTTTTAATGTAGCAATTGAGCAGTACGAAACCGTCTGAATGTTGCTGTTGACAATTTTTTGCTTGGAGATGCTCTTGAGCTTGAAACACACACAGCAAGACCGGTGTTAACTAGCGAAATGGTCGGCAGAGTGCCGACACCGCGAGTTTTGACTGGCACTTGCACATCTAAAACAACGTCGGAAAGTAACTCGTTCGGCTTTTGAGTCACATAAAGTATGTGTGTTAATTTTGACGCCACTAGCTCTGCTTGTTGTCATGCAATTTCTTTGCCTCTCAGAAATGATTATGACATAAAAGTGAAGTACGTGACGAGTGTGACGTTAGGAAAACATTAGGCAGCATGGAGAGATGCTGTATGGGACCACCCAACCCAATTGAGTACTGTGTGACGTGCTACCCGGCAAGTATTCACCGAGGTAGCTGGCTATCTCAGTCGGTAGAGCGTCAGACACTTAATCCCAGGGTCGTGGGTTCGAGCCAGACGCTGGGCGAAACGGAATTTTGTTCCGCTGCAGGTGTGAATTACCGTTTTTCTGATTAACGAGATTTAATGGAAATAGCAACTTTAAACTTTGCCTACGTCTCTGTCAGTCGCAAGGAAACTGTATTTGAAGGTGAAGGTGATTTTGTAGACATGTGTAAAAGACATGTTCTGAAATGCAAGTGTTGTGGTTTGGAGAGCACATCGGTTACGTGTCAGATGTGTAGCCAAGCAGTAATTTGTCGCCATAGCTGCAAATATTAGCCGATAATATGAATTGTTGTCAGCTAAAGTCTGATGGTGCAGACGACCGTAAGGACGAAGTACCCAAGAGTACCGCTAGGCCGCGCCTCTTTAGCTCAGTGGTAGAGCACTGGTCTAATAAACCAGGGGTCGTAAGTTCCATCCTCACAGGAGAAAGATGAATTTTGGAAATCAGTTGCGCGTCGTGGCCGTATAGCAAACAGTACCTGTGATGACGAACAATTAGCGACAGGCGTTTTTTTAAGATTTACTCTCAGATGTGATTAAGGCGAATGGCGCAGATAAAGCATTTGCCAAAGCGGTACAGCATAAGGTGGGACGAGGCAGTCTGAATTACATTTTATAGATGTATTTCTCACATATCTCAGAGCCTCTCGCGATCTTCGTCGTCGTCGTCGTCGTCGTCGCCGCCGCCGCTTCTGCAGAAGTAGCAAATGGCCATCGTAGCAAATGCGGCGAGGGACGCCCTGCCTTCGATTCCGAATGCACAAAGTGTGTGGTCTTGTTTCTCAGTCTATATTTGGTCGGTCTCGTCAGAGGTTGAATGTAACGAATGGGTGGGAAAGGGCAAGGGGCAGCGGCTGTGTAGAACGAAAACACAAATCCTCAGGGGTGTGAGCGTTTCGAGATGAGTCGTATACATGTAAATGTTGGTCGTCAGTGACCGTGTGGCCTAATGGATAAGGCGTCGGACTTCGGCTCTGAAGATTACAGGTTCGAATGCTGTCACGCTTGTGTTTTTCCAGTTCTGAAAAAGAAACATACCGTTTTAATGTAGCAATTGAGCAGTACGAAACCGTCTGAATGTTGCTGTTGACCATTTTTTGCTTGGAGATGGTCTTGAGCTTGAAACACACACAGCAAGACCGGTGTTAACTAGCGAAATGGTCGGCAGAGTGCCGACACCGCGAGTTTTGACTGGCACTTGCACATCTAAAACAACGTCGGAAAGTAACTCGTTCGGCTTTTGAGTCACATAAAGTATGTGTGTTAATTTTGACGCCACTAGCTCTGCTTGTTGTCATGCAATTTCTTTGCCTCTCAGAAATGATTATGACATAAAAGTGAAGTACGTGACGAGTGTGACGTTAGGAAAACATTAGGCAGCATGGAGAGATGCTATATGGGACCACCCAACCCAAACGAGTACTGTGTGACGTGCTACCCGGCAAGTATTCACCGAGGTAGCCGGCTATCTCAGTCGGTTGAGCGTCAGACAATTAATCCCACCGTCGTGGGTTCGAGCCAGACGCTGGGCGAAACGGAATTTTGTTCCGCTGCAGGTGTGAATTACCGTTTTTCTGATTAACGAGATTTAATGGAAATAGCAACTTTAAACTTTGCCTACGTCTCTGTCAGTCGCAAGGAAACTGTATTTGAAGGTGAAGGTGATTTTGTAGACATGTGTAAAAGACATGTTCTGAAATGCAAGTGTTGTGGTTTGGAGAGCACATCGGTTACGTGTCAGATGTGTAGCAAAGCAGTAATTTGTCGCCATAGCTGCAAATATTTGCCGATAATATGAATTGTTGTCAGCTAAAGTCTGATGATGCAGACGACCGTAAGGACGAAGTACCCAAGAGTACCGCTAGGCCGCGCCTCTTTAGCTCAGTGGTAGAGCACTGGTCTAATAAACCAGGGGTCGTAAGTTCCATCCTCACAGGAGAAAGATGAATTTTGGAAATCAGTTGCGCGTCGTGGCCGTATAGCAAACAGTACCTGTGATGACGAACAATTAGCGACAGGCGTTTTTTTAAGATTTACTCTCAGATGTGATTAAGGCGAATGGCGCAGATAAAGCATTTGCCAAAGCGGTACAGCATAAGGTGGGACGAGGCAGTCTGAATTACATTTTATAGATGTATTTCTCACATATCTCAGAGCCTCTCGCGATCTTCGTCGTCGTCGTCGTCGTCGCCGCCGCCGCTTCTGCAGAAGTAGCAAATGGCCATCGTAGCAAATGCGGCGAGGGACGCCCTGCCTTCGATTCCGAATGCACAAAGTGTGTGGTCTTGTTTCTCAGTCTATATTTGGTCGGTCTCGTCAGAGGTTGAATGTAACGAATGGGTGGGAAAGAGCAAGGGGCAGCGGCTGTGTAGAACGAAAACACAAATCCTCAGGGGTGTGAGCGTTTCGAGATGAGTCGTATACATGTAAATGTTGGTCGTCAGTGACCGTGTGGCCTAATGGATAAGGCGTCGGACTTCGGCTCTGAAGATTACAGGTTCGAATGCTGTCACGCTTGTGTTTTTCCAGTTCTGAAAAAGAAACATACCGTTTTAATGTAGCAATTGAGCAGTACGAAACCGTCTGAATGTTGCTGTTGACCATTTTTTGCTTGGAGATGCTCTTGAGCTTGAAACACACACAGCAAGACCGGTGTTAACTAGCGAAATGGTCGGCAGAGTGCCGACACCGCGAGTTTTGACTGGCACTTGCACATCTAAAACAACGTCGGAAAGTAACTCGTTCGGCTTTTGAGTCACATAAAGTATGTGTGTTAATTTTGACGCCACTAGCTCTGCTTGTTGTCATGCAATTTCTTTGCCTCTCAGAAATGATTATGACATAAAAGTGAAGTGCGTGACGAGTGTGACGTTAGGAAAACATTAGGCAGCATGGAGAGATGCTGTATGGGACCACCCAACCCAAACGAGTACTGTGTGACGTGCTACCCGGCAAATATTCACCGAGGTAGCCGGCTATCTCAGTCGGTAGAGCGTCAGACACTTAATCCCAGGGTCGTGGGTTCGAGCCAGACGCTGGGCGAAACGGAATTTTGTTCCGCTACAGGTGTAAATTACCGTTTTTCTGATTAACGAGATTTAATGGAAATAGCAACTTTAAACTTTGCCTACGTCTCTGTCAGTCGCAAGGAAACTGTATTTGAAGGTGAAGGTGATTTTGTAGACATGTGTAAAAGACATGTTCTGAAATGCAAGTGTTGTGGTTTGGAGAGCACATCGGTTACGTGTCAGATGTGTAGCCAAGCAGTAATTTGTCGCCATAGCTGCAAATATTTGCCGATAATATGAATTGTTGTCAGCTAAAGTCTGATGATGCAGACGACCGTAAGGACGAAGTACCCAAGAGTACCGCTAGGCCGCGCCTCTTTAGCTCAGTGGTAGAGCACTGGTCTAATAAACCAGGGGTCGTAAGTTCCTTCCTCACAGGAGAAAGATGAATTTTGGAAATCAGTTGCGCGTCGTGGCCGTATAGCAAACAGTACCTGTGATGACGAACAATTAGCGACAGGCGTTTTTTTAAGATTTACTCTCAGATGTGATTAAGGCGAATGGCGCAGATAAAGCATTTGCCAAAGCGGTACAGCATAAGGTGGGACGAGGCAGTCTGAATTACATTTTATAGATGTATTTCTCACATATCTCAGAGTCTCTCGCGATCTTCGTCGTCGTCGTCGTCGTCGTCGCCGCCGCCGCTTCTGCAGAAGTAGCAAATGGCCATCGTAGCAAATGCGGCGAGGGACGGCCTGCTTTCGATTCCGAATGCACAAATTGTGTGGTCTTGTTTCTCAGTCTATATTTGGTCGGTCACGTCAGAGGTTGAATGTAACGAATGGGTGGGAAAGAGCAAGGGGCAGCGGCTGTGTAGAACGAAAACACAAATCCTCAGGGGTGTGATCGTTTCGAGATGAGTCGTATACATGTAAATATTGATCGTCAGTGACCGTGTGGTCTAATGGATAAGGCGTCGGACTTCGTATCTGAAGATTACAGGTTCGAATGCTGTCACGCTTGTGTTTTTCCAGTTCTGAAAAAGAAACATACCGTTTTAATGTAGCAATTGAGCAGTACGAAACCGTCTGAATGTTGCTGTTGACCATTTTTTGCTTGGAGATGCTCTTGAGCTTGAAACACACACAGCAAGACCGGTGTTAACTAGCGAAATGGTCGGCAGAGTGCCGACACCGCGAGTTTTGACTGGCACTTGCACATCTAAAACAACGTCGGAAAGTAACTCGTTCGGCTTTTGAGTCACATAAAGTATGTGTGTTAATTTTGACGCCACTAGCTCTGCTTGTTGTCATGCAATTTCTTTGCCTCTCAGAAATGATTATGACATAAAAGTGAAGTGCGTGACGAGTGTGACGTTAGGAAAACATTAGGCAGCATGGAGAGATGCTGTATGGGACCACCCAACCCAAACGAGTACTGTGTGACGTGCTACCCGGCAAATATTCACCGAGGTAGCCGGCTATCTCAGTCGGTAGAGCGTCAGACACTTAATCCCAGGGTCGTGGGTTCGAGCCAGACGCTGGGCGAAACGGAATTTTGTTCCGCTGCAGGTGTAAATTACCGTTTTTCTGATTAACGAGATTTAATGGAAATAGCAACTTTAAACTTTGCCTACGTCTCTGTCAGTCGCAAGGAAACTGTATTTGAAGGTGAAGGTGATTTTGTAGACATGTGTAAAAGACATGTTCTGAAATGCAAGTGTTGTGGTTTGGAGAGCACATCGGTTACGTGTCAGATGTGTAGCCAAGCAGTAATTTGTCGCCATAGCTGCAAATATTTGCCGATAATATGAATTGTTGTCAGCTAAAGTCTAATGATGCAGACGACCGTAAGGACGAAGTACCCAACAGTACCGCTAGGCCGCGCCTCTTTAGCTCAGTGGTAGAGCACTGGTCTAATAAACCAGGGGTCGTAAGTTCCATCCTCACAGGAGAAAGATGAATTTTGGAAATCAAATGCGCGTCGTGGCCGTATAGCAAACAGTACCTGTGATGACGAACAATTAGCGACAGGCGTTTTTTTAAGATTTACTCTCAGATGTGATTAAGGCGAATGGCGCAGATAAAGCATTTGCCAAAGCGGTACAGCATAAGGTGGGACGAGGCAGTCTGAATTACATTTTATAGATGTATTTCTCACATATCTCAGAGTCTCTCGCGATCTTCGTCGTCGTCGTCGTCGTCGTCGCCGCCGCCGCTTCTGCAGAAGTAGCAAATGGCCATCGTAGCAAATGCGGCGAGGGACGGCCTGCTTTCGATTCCGAATGCACAAATTGTGTGGTCTTGTTTCTCAGTCTATATTTGGTCGGTCACGTCAGAGGTTGAATGTAACGAATGGGTGGGAAAGAGCAAGGGGCAGCGGCTGTGTAGAACGAAAACACAAATCCTCAGGGGTGTGATCGTTTCGAGATGAGTCGTATACATGTAAATATTGATCGTCAGTGACCGTGTGGTCTAATGGATAAGGCGTCGGACTTCGTATCTGAAGATTACAGGTTCGAATGCTGTCACGCTTGTGTTTTTCCAGTTCTGAAAAAGAAACATACCGTTTTAATGTAGCAATTGAGCAGTACGAAACCGTCTGAATGTTGCTGTTGACCATTTTTTGCTTGGAGATGCTCTTGAGCTTGAAACACACACAGCAAGACCGGTGTTAACTAGCGAAATGGTCGGCAGAGTGCCGACACCGCGAGTTTTGACTGGCACTTGCACATCTAAAACAACGTCGGAAAGTAACTCGTTCGGCTTTTGAGTCACATAAAGTATGTGTGTTAATTTTGACGCCACTAGCTCTGCTTGTTGTCATGCAATTTCTTTGCCTCTCAGAAATGATTATGACATAAAAGTGAAGTACGTGACGAGTGTGACGTTAGGAAAACATTAGGCAGCATGGAGAGATGCTATATGGGACCACCCAACCCAAACGAGTACTGTGTGACGTGCTACCCGGCAAGTATTCACCGAGGTAGCCGGCTATCTCAGTCGGTAGAGCGTCAGACACTTAATCCCACCGTCGTGGGTTCGAGCCAGACGCTGGGCGAAACGGAATTTTGTTCCGCTGCAGGTGTGAATTACCGTTTTTCTGATTAACGAGATTTAATGGAAATAGCAACTTTAAACTTTGCCTACGTCTCTGTCAGTCGCAAGGAAACTGTATTTGAAGGTGAAGGTGATTTTGTAGACATGTGTAAAAGACATGTTCTGAAATGCAAGTGTTGTGGTTTGGAGAGCACATCGGTTACGTGTCAGATGTGTAGCCAAGCAGTAATTTGTCGCCATAGCTGCAAATATTAGCCGATAATATGAATTGTTGTCAGCTAAAGTCTGATGATGCAGACGACCGTAAGGACGAAGTACCCAAGAGTACCGCTAGGCCGCGCCTCTTTAGCTCAGTGGTAGAGCACTGGTCTAATAAACCAGGGGTCGTAAGTTCCATCCTCACAGGAGAAAGATGAATTTTGGAAATCAGTTGCGCGTCGTGGCCGTATAGCAAACAGTACCTGTGATGACGAACAATTAGCGACAGGCGTTTTTTTAAGATTTACTCTCAGATGTGATTAAGGCGAATGGCGCAGATAAAGCATTTGCCAAAGCGGTACAGCATAAGGTGGGACGAGGCAGTCTGAATTACATTTTATAGATGTATTTCTCACATATCTCAGAGCCTCTCGTCGTCGTCGTCGTCGTCGTCGTCGCCGCCGCCGCTTCTGCAGAAGTAGCAAATGGCCATCGTAGCAAATGCGGCGAGGGACGCCCTGCCTTCGATTCCGAATGCACAAAGTGTGTGGTCTTGTTTCTCAGTCTATATTTGGTCGGTCTCGTCAGAGGTTGAATGTAACGAATGGGTGGGAAAGAGCAAGGGGCAGCGGCTGTGTAGAACGAAAACACAAATCCTCAGGGGTGTGAGCGTTTCGAGATGAGTCGTATACATGTAAATGTTGGTCGTCAGTGACCGTGTGGCCTAATGGATAAGGCGTCGGACTTCGGCTCTGAAGGTTACAGGTTCGAATGCTGTCACGCTTGTGTTTTTCCAGTTCTGAAAAAGAAACATACCGTTTTAATGTAGCAATTGAGCAGTACGAAACCGTCTGAATGTTGCTGTTGACCATTTTTTGCTTGGAGATGCTCTTGAGCTTGAAACACACACAGCAAGACCGGTGTTAACTAGCGAAATGGTCGGCAGAGTGCCGACACCGCGAGTTTTGACTGGCACTTGCACATCTAAAACAACGTCGGAAAGTAACTCGTTCGGCTTTTGAGTCACATAAAGTATGTGTGGTAATTTTGACGCCACTAGCTCTGCTTGTTGTCATGCAATTTCTTTGCCTCTCAGAAATGATTATGACATAAAAGTGAAGTACGTGACGAGTGTGACGTTAGGAAAACATTAGGCAGCATGGAGAGATGCTGTATGGGACCACCCAACCCAAACGAGTACTGTGTGACGTGCTACCCGGCACGTATTCACCGAGGTAGCCGGCTATCTCAGTCGGTAGAGCGTCAGACACTTAATCCCAGGGTCGTGGGTTCGAGCCAGACGCTGGGCGAAACGGAATTTTGTTCCGCTGCAGGTGTGAATTACCGTTTTTCTGATTAACGAGATTTAATGGAAATAGCAACTTTAAACTTTGCCTACGTCTCTGTCAGTCGCAAGGAAACTGTATTTGAAGGTGAAGGTGATTTTGTAGACATTTGTAAAAGACATGTTCTGAAATGCAAGTGTTGTGGTTTGGAGAGCACATCGGTTACGTGTCAGATGTGTAGCCAAGCAGTAATTTGTCGCCATAGCTGCAAATATTAGCCGATAATATGAATTGTTGTCAGCTAAAGTCTGATGATGCAGACGACCGTAAGGACGAAGTACCCTAGAGTACCGCTAGGCCGCGCCTCTTTAGCTCAGTGGTAGAGCACTGGTCTAATAAACCAGGGGTCGTAAGTTCCATCCTCACAGGAGAAAGATGAATTTTGGAAATCAGTTGCGCGTCGTGGCCGTATAGCAAACAGTACCTGTGATGACGAACAATTAGCGACAGGCGTTTTTTTAAGATTTACTCTCAGATGTGATTAAGGCGAATGGCGCAGATAAAGCATTTGCCAAAGCGGTACAGCATAAGGTGGGACGAGGCAGTCTGAATTACATTTTATAGATGTATTTCTCACATATCTCAGAGTCTCTCGCGATCTTCGTCGTCGTCGTCGTCGTCGTCGTCGTCGTCGTCGTCGTCGTCGCCGCCGCCGCTTCTGCAGAAGTAGCAAATGGCCATCGTAGCAAATGCGGCGAGGGACGGCCTGCTTTCGATTCCGAATGCACAAATTGTGTGGTCTTGTTTCTCAGTCTATATTTGGTCGGTCACGTCAGAGGTTGAATGTAACGAATGGGTGGGAAAGAGCAAGGGGCAGCGGCTGTGTAGAACGAAAACACAAATCCTCAGGGGTGTGATCGTTTCGAGATGAGTCGTATACATGTAAATATTGATCGTCAGTGACCGTGTGGTCTAATGGATAAGCCGTCGGACTTCGTATCTGAAGATTACAGGTTCGAATGCTGTCACGCTTGTGTTTTTCCAGTTCTGAAAAAGAAACATACCGTTTTAATGTAGCAATTGAGCAGTACGAAACCGTCTGAATGTTGCTGTTGACCATTTTTTGCTTGGAGATGCTCTTGAGCTTGAAACACACACAGCAAGACCGGTGTTAACTAGCGAAATGGTCGGCAGAGTGCCGACACCGCGAGTTTTGACTGGCACTTGCACATCTAAAACAACGTCGGAAAGTAACTCGTTCGGCTTTTGAGTCACATAAAGTATGTGTGTTAATTTTGACGCCACTAGCTCTGCTTGTTGTCATGCAATTTCTTTACCTCTCAGAAATGATTATGACATAAAAGTGAAGTACGTGACGAGTGTGACGTTAGGAAAACATTAGGCAGCATGGAGAGATGCTATATGGGACCACCCAACCCAAACGAGTACTGTGTGACGTGCTACCCGGCAAGTATTCACCGAGGTAGCCGGCTATCTCAGTCGGTAGAGCGTCAGACACTTAATCCCACCGTCGTGGGTTCGAGCCAGACGCTGGGCGAAACGGAATTTTGTTCCGCTGCAGGTGTGAATTACCGTTTTTCTGATTAACGAGATTTAATGGAAATAGCAACTTTAAACTTTGCCTACGTCTCTGTCAGTCGCAAGGAAACTGTATTTGAAGGTGAAGGTGATTTTGTAGACATGTGTAAAAGACATGTTCTGAAATGCAAGTGTTGTGGTTTGGAGAGCACATCGGTTACGTGTCAGATGTGTAGCCAAGCAGTAATTTGTCGCCATAGCTGCAAATATTAGCCGATAATATGAATTGTTGTCAGCTAAAGTCTGATGATGCAGACGACCGTAAGGACGAAGTACCCAAGAGTACCGCTAGGCCGCGCCTCTTTAGCTCAGTGGTAGAGCACTGGTCTAATAAACCAGGGGTCGTAAGTTCCATCCTCACAGGAGAAAGATGAATTTTGGAAATCAGTTGCGCGTCGTGGCCGTATAGCAAACAGTACCTGTGATGACGAACAATTAGCGACAGGCGTTTTTTTAAGATTTACTCTCAGATGTGATTAAGGCGAATGGCGCAGATAAAGCATTTGCCAAAGCGGTACAGCATAAGGTGGGACGAGGCAGTCTGAATTACATTTTATAGATGTATTTCTCACATATCTCAGAGCCTCTCGTCGTCGTCGTCGTCGTCGTCGTCGTCGTCGCCGCCGCCGCTTCTGCAGAAGTAGCAAATGGCCATCGTAGCAAATGCGGCGAGGGACGCCCTGCCTTCGATTCCGAATGCACAAAGTGTGTGGTCTTGTTTCTCAGTCTATATTTGGTCGGTCTCGTCAGAGGTTGAATGTAACGAATGGGTGGGAAAGAGCAAGGGGCAGCGGCTGTGTAGAACGAAAACACAAATCCTCAGGGGTGTGAGCGTTTCGAGATGAGTCGTATACATGTAAATGTTGGTCGTCAGTGACCGTGTGGCCTAATGGATAAGGCGTCGGACTTCGGCTCTGAAGATTACAGGTTCGAATGCTGTCACGCTTGTGTTTTTCCAGTTCTGAAAAAGAAACATACCGTTTTAATGTAGCAATTGAGCAGTACGAAACCGTCTGAATGTTGCTGTTGACCATATTTTGCTTGGAGATGCTCTTGAGCTTGAAACACACACAGCAAGACCGGTGTTAACTAGCGAAATGGTCGGCAGAGTGCCGACACCGCGAGTTTTGACTGGCACTTGCACATCTAAAACAACGTCGGAAAGTAACTCGTTCGGCTTTTGAGTCACATAAAGTATGTGTGGTAATTTTGACGCCACTAGCTCTGCTTGTTGTCATGCAATTTCTTTGCCTCTCAGAAATGATTATGACATAAAAGTGAAGTACGTGACGAGTGTGACGTTAGGAAAACATTAGGCAGCATGGAGAGATGCTGTATGGGACCACCCAACCCAAACGAGTACTGTGTGACGTGCTACCCGGCACGTATTCACCGAGGTAGCCGGCTATCTCAGTCGGTAGAGCGTCAGACACTTAATCCCACCGTCGTGGGTTCGAGCCAGACGCTGGGCGAAACGGAATTTTGTTCCGCTGCAGGTGTGAATTACCGTTTTTCTGATTAACGAGATTTAATGGAAATAGCAACTTTAAACTTTGCCTACGTCTCTGTCAGTCGCAAGGAAACTGTATTTGAAGGTGAAGGTGATTTTGTAGACATTTGTAAAAGACATGTTCTGAAATGCAAGTGTTGTGGTTTGGAGAGCACATCGGTTACGTGTCAGATGTGTAGCCAAGCAGTAATTTGTCGCCATAGCTGCAAATATTAGCCGATAATATGAATTGTTGTCAGCTAAAGTCTGATGATGCAGACGACCGTAAGGACGAAGTACCCAAGAGTACCGCTAGGCCGCGCCTCTTTAGCTCAGTGGTAGAGCACTGGTCTAATAAACCAGGGGTCGTAAGTTCCATCCTCACAGGAGAAAGATGAATTTTGGAAATCAGTTGCGCGTCGTGGCTGTATAGCAAACAGTACCTGTGATGACGAACAATTAGCGACAGGCGTTTTTTTAAGATTTACTCTCAGATGTGATTAAGGCGAATGGCGCAGATAAAGCATTTGCCAAAGCGGTACAGCATAAGGTGGGACGAGGCAGTCTGAATTACATTTTATAGATGTATTTCTCACATATCTCAGAGTCTCTCGCGATCTTCGTCGTCGTCGTCGTCGTCGTCGTCGTCGTCGTCGTCGTCGTCGCCGCCGCCGCTTCTGCAGAAGTAGCAAATGGCCATCGTAGCAAATGCGGCGAGGGACGGCCTGCCTTCGATTCCGAATGCACAAATTGTGTGGTCTTGTTTCTCAGTCTATATTTGGTCGGTCTCGTCAGAGGTTGAATGTAACGAATGGGTGGGAAAGAGCAAGGGGCAGCGGCTGTGTAGAACGAAAACACAAATCCTCAGGGGTGTGAGCGTTTCGAGATGAGTCGTATACATGTAAATGTTGGTCGTCAGTGACCGTGTGGCCTAATGGATAAGGCGTCGGACTTCGGCTCTGAAGATTACAGGTTCGAATGCTGTCACGCTTGTGTTTTTCCAGTTCTGAAAAAGAAACATACCGTTTTAATGTAGCAATTGAGCAGTACGAAACCGTCTGAATGTTGCTGTTGACCATTTTTTGCTTGGAGATGCTCTTGAGCTTGAAACACAAACAGCAAGACCGGTGTTAACTAGCGAAATGGTCGGCAGAGTGCCGACACCGCGAGTTTTGACTGGCACTTGCACATCTAAAACAACGTCGGAAAGTAACTCGTTCGGCTTTTGAGTCACATAAAGTATGTGTGTTAATTTTGACGCCACTAGCTCTGCTTGTTGTCATGCAATTTCTTTGCCTCTCAGAAATGATTATGACATAAAAGTGAAGTACGTGACGAGTGTGACGTTAGGAAAACATTAGACAGCATGGAGAGATGCTGTATGGGACCACCCAACCCAAACGAGTACTGTGTGACGTGCTACCCGGCAAGTATTCACCGAGGTAGCTGGCTATCTCAGTCGGTAGAGCGTCAGACACTTAATCCCAGGGTCGTGGGTTCGAGCCAGACGCTGGGCGAAACGGAATTTTGTTCCGCTACAGGTGTAAATTACCGTTTTTCTGATTAACGAGATTTAATGGAAATAGCAACTTTAAACTTTGCCTACGTCTCTGTCAGTCGCAAGGAAACTGTATTTGAAGGTGAAGGTGATTTTGTAGACATGTGTAAAAGACATGTTCTGAAATGCAAGTGTTGTGGTTTGGAGAGCACATCGGTTACGTGTCAGATGTGTAGCCAAGCAGTAATTTGTCGCCATAGCTGCAAATATTTGCCGATAATATGAATTGTTGTCAGCTAAAGTCTGATGATGCAGACGACCGTGAGGACGAAGTACCCAAGAGTACCGCTAGGCCGCGCCTCTTTAGCTTAGTGGTAGAGCACTGGTCTAATAAACCAGGGGTCGTAAGTTCCTTCCTCACAGGAGAAAGATGAATTTTGGAAATCAGTTGCGCGTCGTGGCCGTATAGCAAACAGTACCTGTGATGACGAACAATTAGCGACAGGCGTTTTTTTAAGATTTACTCTCAGATGTGATTAAGGCCAATGGCGCAGATAAAGCATTTGCCAAAGCGGTACAGCATAAGGTGGGACGAGGCAGTCTGAATTACATTTTATAGATGTATTTCTCACATATCTCAGAGTCTCTCGCGATCTTCGTCGTCGTCGTCGTCGTCGCCGCCGCCGCTTCTGCAGAAGTAGCAAATGGCCATCGTAGCAAATGCGGCGAGGGACGGCCTGCTTTCGATTCCGAATGCACAAATTGTGTGGTCTTGTTTCTCAGTCTATATTTGGTCGGTCACGTCAGAGGTTGAATGTAACGAATGGGTGGGAAAGAGCAAGGGGCAGCGGCTGTGTAGAACGAAAACACAAATCCTCAGGGGTGTGATCGTTTCGAGATTAGTCGTATACATGTAAATATTGATCGTCAGTGACCGTGTGGTCTAATGGATAAGGCGTCGGACTTCGTATCTGAAGATTACAGGTTCGAATGCTGTCACGCTTGTGTTTTTCCAGTTCTGAAAAAGAAACATACCGTTTTAATGTAGCAATTGAGCAGTACGAAACCGTCTGAATGTTGCTGTTGACCATTTTTTGCTTGGAGATGCTCTTGAGCTTGAAACACACACAGCAAGACCGGTGTTAACTAGCGAAATGGTCGGCAGAGTGCCGACACCGCGAGTTTTGACTGGCACTTGCACATCTAAAACAACGTCGGAAAGTAACTCGTTCGGCTTTTGAGTCACATAAAGTATGTGTGTTAATTTTGACGCCACTAGCTCTGCTTGTTGTCATGCAATTTCTTTGCCTCTCAGAAATGATTATGACATAAAAGTGAAGTGCGTGACGAGTGTGACGTTAGGAAAACATTAGGCAGCATGGAGAGATGCTGTATGGGACCACCCAACCCAAACGAGTACTGTGTGACGTGCTACCCGGCAAATATTCACCGAGGTAGCCGGCTATCTCAGTCGGTAGAGCGTCAGACACTTAATCCCAGGGTCGTGGGTTCGAGCCAGACGCTGGGCGAAACGGAATTTTGTTCCGCTGCAGGTGTAAATTACCGTTTTTCTGATTAACGAGATTTAATGGAAATAGCAACTTTAAACTTTGCCTACGTCTCTGTCAGTCGCAAGGAAACTGTATTTGAAGGTGAAGGTGATTTTGTAGACATGTGTAAAAGACATGTTCTGAAATGCAAGTGTTGTGGTTTGGAGAGCACATCGGTTACGTGTCAGATGTGTAGCCAAGCAGTAATTTGTCGCCATAGCTGCAAATATTTGCCGATAATATGAATTGTTGTCAGCTAAAGTCTGATGATGCAGACGACCGTAAGGACGAAGTACCCAACAGTACCGCTAGGCCGCGCCTCTTTAGCTCAGTGGTAGAGCACTGGTCTAATAAACCAGGGGTCGTAAGTTCCATCCTCACAGGAGAAAGATGAATTTTGGAAATCAGTTGCGCGTCGTGGCCGTATAGCAAACAGTACCTGTGATGACGAACAATTAGCGACAGGCGTTTTTTTAAGATTTACTCTCAGATGTGATTAAGGCGAATGGCGCAGATAAAGCATTTGCCAAAGCGGTACAGCATAAGGTGGGACGAGGCAGTCTGAATTACATTTTATAGATGTTTTTCTCACATATCTCAGAGTCTCTCGCGATCTTCGTCGTCGTCGTCGTCGTCGTCGTCGTCGTCGTCGTCGCCGCCGCCGCTTCTGCAGAAGTAGCAAATGGCCATCGTAGCAAATGCGGCGAGGGACGGCCTGCTTTCGATTCCGAATGCACAAATTGTGTGGTCTTGTTTCTCAGTCTATATTTGGTCGGTCACGTCAGAGGTTGAATGTAACGAATGGGTGGGAAAGAGCAAGGGGCAGCGGCTGTGTAGAACGAAAACACAAATCCTCAGGGGTGTGATCGTTTCGAGATTAGTCGTATACATGTAAATATTGATCGTCAGTGACCGTGTGGTCTAATGGATAAGGCGTCGGACTTAGTATCTGAAGATTACAGGTTCGAATGCTGTCACGCTTGTGTTTTTCCAGTTCTGAAAAAGAAACATACCGTTTTAATGTAGCAATTGAGCAGTACGAAACCGTCTGAATGTTGCTGTTGACCATTTTTTGCTTGGAGATGCTCTTGAGCTTGAAACACACACAGCAAGACCGGTGTTAACTAGCGAAATGGTCGGCAGAGTGCCGACACCGCGAGTTTTGACTGGCACTTGCACATCTAAAACAACGTCGGAAAGTAACTCGTTCGGCTTTTGAGTCACATAAAGTATGTGTGTTAATTTTGACGCCACTAGCTCTGCTTGTTGTCATGCAATTTCTTTGCCTCTCAGAAATGATTATGACATAAAAGTGAAGTACGTGACGAGTGTGACGTTAGGAAAACATTAGGCAGCATGGAGAGATGCTATATGGGACCACCCAACCCAAACGAGTACTGTGTGACGTGCTACCCGGCAAGTATTCACCGAGGTAGCCGGCTATCTCAGTCGGTAGAGCGTCAGACACTTAATCCCACCGTCGTGGGTTCGAGCCAGACGCTGGGCGAAACGGAATTTTGTTCCGCTGCAGGTGTGAATTACCGTTTTTCTGATTAACGAGATTTAATGGAAATAGCAACTTTAAACTTTGCCTACGTCTCTGTCAGTCGCAAGGAAACTGTATTTGAAGGTGAAGGTGATTTTGTAGACATGTGTAAAAGACATGTTCTGAAATGCAAGTGTTGTGGTTTGGAGAGCACATCGGTTACGTGTCAGATGTGTAGCCAAGCAGTAATTTGTCGCCATAGCTGCAAATATTAGCCGATAATATGAATTGTTGTCAGCTAAAGTCTGATGATGCAGACGACCGTAAGGACGAAGTACCCAAGAGTACCGCTAGGCCGCGCCTCTTTAGCTCAGTGGTAGAGCACTGGTCTAGTAAACCAGGGGTCGTAAGTTCCATCCTCACAGGAGAAAGATGAATTTTGGAAATCAGTTGCGCGTCGTGGCCGTATAGCAAACAGTACCTGTGATGACGAACAATTAGCGACAGGCGTTTTTTTAAGATTTACTCTCAGATGTGATTAAGGCGAATGGCGCAGATAAAGCATTTGCCAAAGCGGTACAGCATAAGGTGGGACGAGGCAGTCTGAATTACATTTTATAGATGTATTTCTCACATATCTCAGAGCCTCTCGTCGTCGTCGTCGTCGTCGTCGTCGTCGTCGTCGCCGCCGCCGCTTCTGCAGAAGTAGCAAATGGCCATCGTAGCAAATGCGGCGAGGGACGCCCTGCCTTCGATTCCGAATGCACAAAGTGTGTGGTCTTGTTTCTCAGTCTATATTTGGTCGGTCTCGTCAGAGGTTGAATGTAACGAATGGGTGGGAAAGAGCAAGGGGCAGCGGCTGTGTAGAACGAAAACACAAATCCTCAGGGGTGTGAGCGTTTCGAGATGAGTCGTATACATGTAAATGTTGGTCGTCAGTGACCGTGTGGCCTAATGGATAAGGCGTCGGACTTCGGCTCTGAAGATTACAGGTTCGAATGCTGTCACGCTTGTGTTTTTCCAGTTCTGAAAAAGAAACATACCGTTTTAATGTAGCAATTGAGCAGTACGAAACCGTCTGAATGTTGCTGTTGACCATATTTTGCTTGGAGATGCTCTTGAGCTTGAAACACACACAGCAAGACCGGTGTTAACTAGCGAAATGGTCGGCAGAGTGCCGACACCGCGAGTTTTGACTGGCACTTGCACATCTAAAACAACGTCGGAAAGTAACTCGTTCGGCTTTTGAGTCACATAAAGTATGTGTGGTAATTTTGACGCCACTAGCTCTGCTTGTTGTCATGCAATTTCTTTGCCTCTCAGAAATGATTATGACATAAAAGTGAAGTACGTGACGAGTGTGACGTTAGGAAAACATTAGGCAGCATGGAGAGATGCTGTATGGGACCACCCAACCCAAACGAGTACTGTGTGACGTGCTACCCGGCACGTATTCACCGAGGTAGCCGGCTATCTCAGTCGGTAGAGCGTCAGACACTTAATCCCACCGTCGTGGGTTCGAGCCAGACGCTGGGCGAAACGGAATTTTGTTCCGCTGCAGGTGTGAATTACCGTTTTTCTGATTAACGAGATTTAATGGAAATAGCAACTTTAAACTTTGCCTACGTCTCTGTCAGTCGCAAGGAAACTGTATTTGAAGGTGAAGGTGATTTTGTAGACATGTGTAAAAGACATGTTCTGAAATGCAAGTGTTGTGGTTTGGAGAGCACATCGGTTACGTGTCAGATGTGTAGCCAAGCAGTAATTTGTCGCCATAGCTGCAAATATTAGCCGATAATATGAATTGTTGTCAGCTAAAGTCTGATGATGCAGACGACCGTAAGGACGAAGTACCCAACAGTACCGCTAGGCCGCGCCTCTTTAGCTCAGTGGTAGAGCACTGGTCTAATAAACCAGGGGTCGTAAGTTCCATCCTCACAGGAGAAAGATGAATTTTGGAAATCAGTTGCGCGTCGTGGCCGTATAGCAAACAGTACCTGTGATGACGAACAATTAGCGACAGGCGTTTTTTTAAGATTTACTCTCAGATGTGATTAAGGCGAATGGCGCAGATAAAGCATTTGCCAAAGCGGTACAGCATAAGGTGGGACGAGGCAGTCTGAATTACATTTTATAGATGTATTTCTCACATATCTCAGAGTCTCTCGCGATCTTCGTCGTCGTCGTCGTCGCCGCCGCCGCTTCTGCAGAAGTAGCAAATGGCCATCGTAGCAAATGCGGCGAGGGACGGCCTGCCTTCGATTCCGAATGCACAAATTGTGTGGTCTTGTTTCTCAGTCTATATTTGGTCGGTCACGTCAGAGGTTGAATGTAACGAATGGGTGGGAAAGAGCAAGGGGCAGCGGCTGTGTAGAACGAAAACACAAATCCTCAGGGGTGTGATCGTTTCGAGATGAGTCGTATACATGTAAATGTTGATCGTCAGTGACCGTGTGGTCTAATGGATAAGGCGTCGGACTTCGTATCTGAAGATTACAGGTTCGAATGCTGTCACGCTTGTGTTTTTCCAGTTCTGAAAAAGAAACATACCGTTTTAATGTAGCAATTGAGCAGTACGAAACCGTCTGAATGTTGCTGTTGACCATTTTTTGCTTGGAGATGCTCTTGAGCTTGAAACACACACAGCAAGACCGGTGTTAACTAGCGAAATGGTCGGCAGAGTGCCGACACCGCGAGTTTTGACTGGCACTTGCACATCTAAAACAACGTCGGAAAGTAACTCGTTCGGCTTTTGAGTCACATAAAGTATGTGTGTTAATTTTGACGCCACTAGCTCTGCTTGTTGTCATGCAATTTCTTTGCCTCTCAGAAATGATTATGACATAAAAGTGAAGTACGTGACGAGTGTGACGTTAGGAAAACATTAGGCAGCATGGAGAGATGCTATATGGGACCACCCAACCCAAACGAGTACTGTGTGACGTGCTACCCGGCAAGTATTCACCGAGGTAGCCGGCTATCTCAGTCGGTAGAGCGTCAGACACTTAATCCCAGGGTCGTGGGTTCGAGCCAGACGCTGGGCGAAACGGAATTTTGTTCCGCTGCAGGTGTGAATTACCGTTTTTCTGATTAACGAGATTTAATGGAAATAGCAACTTTAAACTTTGCCTACGTCTCTGTCAGTCGCAAGGAAACTGTATTTGAAGGTGAAGGTGATTTTGTAGACATGTGTAAAAGACATGTTCTGAAATGCAAGTGTTGTGGTTTGGAGAGCACATCGGTTACGTGTCAGATGTGTAGCCAAGCAGTAATTTGTCGCCATAGCTGCAAATATTAGCCGATAATATGAATTGTTGTCAGCTAAAGTCTGATGATGCAGACGACCGTAAGGACGAAGTACCCAAGAGTACCGCTAGGCCGCGCCTCTTTAGCTCAGTGGTAGAGCACTGGTCTAGTAAACCAGGGGTCGTAAGTTCCATCCTCACAGGAGAAAGATGAATTTTGGAAATCAGTTGCGCGTCGTGGCCGTATAGCAAACAGTACCTGTGATGACGAACAATTAGCGACAGGCGTTTTTTTAAGATTTACTCTCAGATGTGATTAAGGCGAATGGCGCAGATAAAGCATTTGCCAAAGCGGTACAGCATAAGGTGGGACGAGGCAGTCTGAATTACATTTTATAGATGTATTTCTCACATATCTCAGAGCCTCTCGTCGTCGTCGTCGTCGTCGTCGTCGTCGCCGCCGCCGCTTCTGCAGAAGTAGCAAATGGCCATCGTAGCAAATGCGGCGAGGGACGCCCTGCCTTCGATTCCGAATGCACAAAGTGTGTGGTCTTGTTTCTCAGTCTATATTTGGTCGGTCTCGTCAGAGGTTGAATGTAACGAATGGGTGGGAAAGAGCAAGGGGCAGCGGCTGTGTAGAACGAAAACACAAATCCTCAGGGGTGTGAGCGTTTCGAGATGAGTCGTATACATGTAAATGTTGGTCGTCAGTGACCGTGTGGCCTAATGGATAAGGCGTCGGACTTCGGCTCTGAAGATTACAGGTTCGAATGCTGTCACGCTTGTGTTTTTCCAGTTCTGAAAAAGAAACATACCGTTTTAATGTAGCAATTGAGCAGTACGAAACCGTCTGAATGTTGCTGTTGACCATATTTTGCTTGGAGATGCTCTTGAGCTTGAAACACACACAGCAAGACCGGTGTTAACTAGCGAAATGGTCGGCAGAGTGCCGACACCGCGAGTTTTGACTGGCACTTGCACATCTAAAACAACGTCGGAAAGTAACTCGTTCGGCTTTTGAGTCACATAAAGTATGTGTGGTAATTTTGACGCCACTAGCTCTGCTTGTTGTCATGCAATTTCTTTGCCTCTCAGAAATGATTATGACATAAAAGTGAAGTACGTGACGAGTGTGACGTTAGGAAAACATTAGGCAGCATGGAGAGATGCTGTATGGGACCACCCAACCCAAACGAGTACTGTGTGACGTGCTACCCGGCACGTATTCACCGAGGTAGCCGGCTATCTCAGTCGGTAGAGCGTCAGACACTTAATCCCAGGGTCGTGGGTTCGAGCCAGACGCTGGGCGAAACGGAATTTTGTTCCGCTGCAGGTGTGAATTACCGTTTTTCTGATTAACGAGATTTAATGGAAATAGCAACTTTAAACTTTGCCTACGTCTCTGTCAGTCGCAAGGAAACTGTATTTGAAGGTGAAGGTGATTTTGTAGACATGTGTAAAAGACATGTTCTGAAATGCAAGTGTTGTGGTTTGGAGAGCACATCGGTTACGTGTCAGATGTGTAGCCAAGCAGTAATTTGTCGCCATAGCTGCAAATATTAGCCGATAATATGAATTGTTGTCAGCTAAAGTCTGATGATGCAGACGACCGTAAGGACGAAGTACCCAAGAGTACCGCTAGGCCGCGCCTCTTTAGCTCAGTGGTAGAGCACTGGTCTAATAAACCAGGGGTCGTAAGTTCCATCCTCACAGGAGAAAGATGAATTTTGGAAATCAGTTGCGCGTCGTGGCCGTATAGCAAACAGTACCTGTGATGACGAACAATTAGCGACAGGCGTTTTTTTAAGATTTACTCTCAGATGTGATTAAGGCGAATGGCGCAGATAAAGCATTTGCCAAAGCGGTACAGCATAAGGTGGGACGAGGCAGTCTGAATTACATTTTATAGATGTATTTCTCACATATCTCAGAGTCTCTCGCGATCTTCGTCGTCGTCGTCGTCGTCGTCGTCGTCGCCGCCGCCGCTTCTGCAGAAGTAGCAAATGGCCATCGTAGCAAATGCGGCGAGGGACGGCCTGCCTTCGATTCCGAATGCACAAATTGTGTGGTCTTGTTTCTCAGTCTATATTTGGTCGGTCTCGTCAGAGGTTGAATGTAACGAATGGGTGGGAAAGAGCAAGGGGCAGCGGCTGTGTAGAACGAAAGCACAAATCCTCAGGGGTGTGAGCGTTTCGAGATGAGTCGTATACATGTAAATGTTGGTCGTCAGTGACCGTGTGGCCTAATGGATAAGGCGTCGGACTTCAGCTCTGAAGATTACAGGTTCGAATGCTGTCACGCTTGTGTTTTTCCAGTTCTGAAAAAGAAACATACCGTTTTAATGTAGCAATTGAGCAGTACGAAACCGTCTGAATGTTGCTGTTGACCATTTTTTGCTTGGAGATGCTCTTGAGCTTGAAACACACACAGCAAGACCGGTGTTAACTAGCGAAATGGTCGGCAGAGTGCCGACACCGCGAGTTTTGACTGGCACTTGCACATCTAAAACAACGTCGGAAAGTAACTCGTTCGGCTTTTGAGTCACATAAAGTATGTGTGTTAATTTTGACGCCACTAGCTCTGCTTGTTGTCATGCAATTTCTTTGCCTCTCAGAAATGATTATGACATAAAAGTGAAGTACGTGACGAGTGTGACGTTAGGAAAACATTAGGCAGCATGGAGAGATGCTGTATGGGACCACCCAACCCAAACGAGTACTGTGTGACGTGCTACCCGGCAAGTATTCACCGAGGTAGCTGGCTATCTCAGTCGGTAGAGCGTCAGACACTTAATCCCAGGGTCGTGGGTTCGAGCCAGACGCTGGGCGAAACGGAATTTTGTTCCGCTGCAGGTGTGAATTACCGTTTTTCTGATTAACGAGATTTAATGGAAATAGCAACTTTAAACTTTGCCTACGTCTCTGTCAGTCGCAAGGAAACTGTATTTGAAGGTGAAGGTGATTTTGTAGACATGTGTAAAAGACATGTTCTGAAATGCAAGTGTTGTGGTTTGGAGAGCACATCGGTTACGTGTCAGATGTGTAGCCAAGCAGTAATTTGTCGCCATAGCTGCAAATATTAGCCGATAATATGAATTGTTGTCAGCTAAAGTCTGATGATGCAGACGACCGTAAGGACGAAGTACCAACAGTACCGCTAGGCCGCGCCTCTTTAGCTCAGTGGTAGAGCACTGGTCTAATAAACCAGGGGTCGTAAGTTCCATCCTCACAGGAAAAAGATGAATTTTGGAAATCAGTTGCGCGTCGTGGCCGTATAGCAAACAGTACCTGTGATGACGAACAATTAGCGACAGGCGTTTTTTTAAGATTTACTCTCAGATGTGATTAAGGCGAATGGCGCAGATAAAGCATTTGCCAAAGCGGTACAGCATAAGGTGGGACGAGGCAGTCTGAATTACATTTTATAGATGTATTTCTCACATATCTCAGAGCCTCTCGTCGTCGTCGTCGTCGTCGTCGTCGTCGTCGTCGTCGCCGCCGCCGCTTCTGCAGAAGTAGCAAATGGCCATCGTAGCAAATGCGGCGAGGGACGCCCTGCCTTCGATTCCGAATGCACAAAGTGTGTGGTCTTGTTTCTCAGTCTATATTTGGTCGGTCTCGTCAGAGGTTGAATGTAACGAATGGGTGGGAAAGAGCAAGGGGCAGCGGCTGTGTAGAACGAAAACACAAATCCTCAGGGGTGTGAGCGTTTCGAGATGAGTCGTATACATGTAAATGTTGGTCGTCAGTGACCGTGTGGCCTAATGGATAAGGCGTCGGACTTCGGCTCTGAAGATTACAGGTTCGAATGCTGTCACGCTTGTGTTTTTCCAGTTCTGAAAAAGAAACATACCGTTTTAATGTAGCAATTGAGCAGTACGAAACCGTCTGAATGTTGCTGTTGACCATTTTTTGCTTGGAGATGCTCTTGAGCTTGAAACACACACAGCAAGACCGGTGTTAACTAGCGAAATGGTCGGCAGAGTGCCGACACCGCGAGTTTTGACTGGCACTTGCACATCTAAAACAACGTCGGAAAGTAACTCGTTCGGCTTTTGAGTCACATAGAGTATGTGTGTTAATTTTGACGCCACTAGCTCTGCTTGTTGTCATGCAATTTCTTTGCCTCTCAGAAATGATTATGACATAAAAGTGAAGTGCGTGACGAGTGTGACGTTAGGAAAACATTAGGCAGCATGGAGAGATGCTGTATGGGACCACCCAACCCAAACGAGTACTGTGTGACGTGCTACCCGGCAAATATTCACCGAGGTAGCCGGCTATCTCAGTCGGTAGAGCGTCAGACACTTAATCCCAGGGTCGTGGGTTCGAGCCAGACGCTGGGCGAAACGGAATTTTGTTCCGCTGCAGGTGTAAATTACCGTTTTTCTGATTAACGAGATTTAATGGAAATAGCAACATTAAACTTTGCCTACGTCTCTGTCAGTCGCAAGGAAACTGTATTTGAAGGTGAAGGTGATTTTGTAGACATGTGTAAAAGACATGTTCTGAAATGCAAGTGTTGTGGTTTGGAGAGCACATCGGTTACGTGTCAGATGTGTAGCCAAGCAGTAATTTGTCGCCATAGCTGCAAATATTTGCCGATAATATGAATTGTTGTCAGCTAAAGTCTGATGATGCAGACGACCGTAAGGACGAAGTACCCAACAGTACCGCTAGGCCGCGCCTCTTTAGCTCAGTGGTAGAGCACTGGTCTAATAAACCAGGGGTCGTAAGTTCCATCCTCACAGGAGAAAGATGAATTTTGGAAATCAGTTGCGCGTCGTGGCCGTATAGCAAACAGTACCTGTGATGACGAACAATTAGCGACAGGCGTTTTTTTAAGATTTACTCTCAGATGTGATTAAGGCGAATGGCGCAGATAAAGCATTTGCCAAAGCGGTACAGCATAAGGTGGGACGAGGCAGTCTGAATTACATTTTATAGATGTATTTCTCACATATCTCAGAGTCTCTCGCGATCTTCGTCGTCGTCGTCGTCGTCGCCGCCGCCGCTTCTGCAGAAGTAGCAAATGGCCATCGTAGCAAATGCGGCGAGGGACGGCGTGCCTTCGATTCCGAATGCACAAATTGTGTGGTCTTGTTTCTCAGTCTATATTTGGTCGGTCTCGTCAGAGGTTGAATGTAACGAATGGGTGGGAAAGAGCAAGAGGCAGCGGCTGTGTAGAACGAAAACACTAATCCTCAGGGGTGTGAGCGTTTCGAGATGAGTCGTATACATGTAAATGTTGGTCGTCAGTGACCGTGTGGCCTAATGGATAAGGCGTCGGACTTCGGCTCTGAAGATTACAGGTTCGAATGCTGTCACGCTTGTGTTTTTCCAGTTCTGAAAAAGAAACATACCGTTTTAATGTAGCAATTGAGCAGTACGAAACCGTCTGAATGTTGCTGTTGACCATTTTTTGCTTGGAGATGCTCTTGAGCTTGAAACACACACAGCAAGACCGGTGTTAACTAGCGAAATGGTCGGCAGAGTGCCGACACCGCGAGTTTTGACTGGCACTTGCACATCTAAAACAACGTCGGAAAGTAACTCGTTCGGCTTTTGAGTCACATAAAGTATGTGTGTTAATTTTGACGCCACTAGCTCTGCTTGTTGTCATGCAATTTCTTTGCCTCTCAGAAATGATTATGACATAAAAGTGAAGTGCGTGACGAGTGTGACGTTAGGAAAACATTAGGCAGCATGGAGAGATGCTGTATGGGACCACCCAACCCAAACGAGTACTGTGTGACGTGCTACCCGGCAAATATTCACCGAGGTAGCCGGCTATCTCAGTCGGTAGAGCGTCAGACACTTAATCCCAGGGTCGTGGGTTCGAGCCAGACGCTGGGCGAAACGGAATTTTGTTCCGCTACAGGTGTAAATTACCGTTTTTCTGATTAACGAGATTTAATGGAAATAGCAACTTTAAACTTTGCCTACGTCTCTGTCAGTCGCAAGGAAACTGTATTTGAAGGTGAAGGTGATTTTGTAGACATGTGTAAAAGACATGTTCTGAAATGCAAGTGTTGTGGTTTGGAGAGCACATCGGTTACGTGTCAGATGTGTAGCCAAGCAGTAATTTGTCGCCATAGCTGCAAATATTTGCCGATAATATGAATTGTTGTCAGCTAAAGTCTGATGATGCAGACGACCGTAAGGACGAAGTACCCAAGAGTACCGCTAGGCCGCGCCTCTTTAGCTCAGTGGTAGAGCACTGGTCTAATAAACCAGGGGTCGTAAGTTCCATCCTCACAGGAGAAAGATGAATTTTGGAAATCAGTTGCGCGTCGTGGCCGTATAGCAAACAGTACCTGTGATGACGAACAATTAGCGACAGGCGTTTTTTTAAGATTTACTCTCAGATGTGATTAAGGCGAATGGCGCAGATAAAGCATTTGCCAAAGCGGTACAGCATAAGGTGGGACGAGGCAGTCTGAATTACATTTTATAGATGTATTTCTCACATATCTCAGAGTCTCTCGCGATCTTCGTCGTCGTCGTCGTCGTCGTCGTCGCCGCCGCCGCTTCTGCAGAAGTAGCAAATGGCCATCGTAGCAAATGCGGCGAGGGACGGCCTGCCTTCGATTCCGAATGCACAAATTGTGTGGTCTTGTTTCTCAGTCTATATTTGGTCGGTCTCGTCAGAGGTTGAATGTAACGAATGGGTGGGAAAGAGCAAGGGGCAGCGGCTGTGTAGAACGAAAACACAAATCCTCAGGGGTGTGAGCGTTTCGAGATGAGTCGTATACATGTAAATGTTGGTCGTCAGTGACCGTGTGGCCTAATGGATAAGGCGTCGGACTTCAGCTCTGAAGATTACAGGTTCGAATGCTGTCACGCTTGTGTTTTTCCAGTTCTGAAAAAGAAACATACCGTTTTAATGTAGCAATTGAGCAGTACGAAACCGTCTGAATGTTGCTGTTGACCATTTTTTGCTTGGAGATGCTCTTGAGCTTGAAACACACACAGCAAGACCGGTGTTAACTAGCGAAATGGTCGGCAGAGTGCCGACACCGCGAGTTTTGACTGGCACTTGCACATCTAAAACAACGTCGGAAAGTAACTCGTTCGGCTTTTGAGTCACATAAAGTATGTGTGTTAATTTTGACGCCACTAGCTCTGCTTGTTGTCATGCAATTTCTTTGCCTCTCAGAAATGATTATGACATAAAAGTGAAGTACGTGACGAGTGTGACGTTAGGAAAACATTAGGCAGCATGGAGAGATGCTGTATGGGACCACCCAACCCAAACGAGTACTGTGTGACGTGCTACCCGGCAAGTATTCACCGAGGTAGCTGGCTATCTCAGTCGGTAGAGCGTCAGACACTTAATCCCAGGGTCGTGGGTTCGAGCCAGACGCTGGGCGAAACGGAATTTTGTTCCGCTGCAGGTGTGAATTACCGTTTTTCTGATTAACGAGATTTAATGGAAATAGCAACTTTAAACTTTGCCTACGTCTCTGTCAGTCGCAAGGAAACTGTATTTGAAGGTGAAGGTGATTTTGTAGACATGTGTAAAAGACATGTTCTGAAATGCAAGTGTTGTGGTTTGGAGAGCACATCGGTTACGTGTCAGATGTGTAGCCAAGCAGTAATTTGTCGCCATAGCTGCAAATATTAGCCGATAATATGAATTGTTGTCAGCTAAAGTCTGATGATGCAGACGACCGTAAGGACGAAGTACCAACAGTACCGCTAGGCCGCGCCTCTTTAGCTCAGTGGTAGAGCACTGGTCTAATAAACCAGGGGTCGTAAGTTCCATCCTCACAGGAGAAAGATGAATTTTGGAAATCAGTTGCGCGTCGTGGCCGTATAGCAAACAGTACCTGTGATGACGAACAATTAGCGACAGGCGTTTTTTTAAGATTTACTCTCAGATGTGATTAAGGCGAATGGCGCAGATAAAGCATTTGCCAAAGCGGTACAGCATAAGGTGGGACGAGGCAGTCTGAATTACATTTTATAGATGTATTTCTCACATATCTCAGAGCCTCTCGTCGTCGTCGTCGTCGTCGTCGTCGTCGTCGTCGTCGTCGTCGTCGTCGCCGCCGCCGCTTCTGCAGAAGTAGCAAATGGCCATCGTAGCAAATGCGGCGAGGGACGCCCTGCCTTCGATTCCGAATGCACAAAGTGTGTGGTCTTGTTTCTCAGTCTATATTTGGTCGGTCTCGTCAGAGGTTGAATGTAACGAATGGGTGGGAAAGAGCAAGGGGCAGCGGCTGTGTAGAACGAAAACACAAATCCTCAGGGGTGTGAGCGTTTCGAGATGAGTCGTATACATGTAAATGTTGGTCGTCAGTGACCGTGTGGCCTAATGGATAAGGCGTCGGACTTCGGCTCTGAAGATTACAGGTTCGAATGCTGTCACGCTTGTGTTTTTCCAGTTCTGAAAAAGAAACATACCGTTTTAATGTAGCAATTGAGCAGTACGAAACCGTCTGAATGTTGCTGTTGACCATTTTTTGCTTGGAGATGCTCTTGAGCTTGAAACACACACAGCAAGACCGGTGTTAACTAGCGAAATGGTCGGCAGAGTGCCGACACCGCGAGTTTTGACTGGCACTTGCACATCTAAAACAACGTCGGAAAGTAACTCGTTCGGCTTTTGAGTCACATAGAGTATGTGTGTTAATTTTGACGCCACTAGCTCTGCTTGTTGTCATGCAATTTCTTTGCCTCTCAGAAATGATTATGACATAAAAGTGAAGTGCGTGACGAGTGTGACGTTAGGAAAACATTAGGCAGCATGGAGAGATGCTGTATGGGACCACCCAACCCAAACGAGTACTGTGTGACGTGCTACCCGGCAAATATTCACCGAGGTAGCCGGCTATCTCAGTCGGTAGAGCGTCAGACACTTAATCCCAGGGTCGTGGGTTCGAGCCAGACGCTGGGCGAAACGGAATTTTGTTCCGCTGCAGGTGTAAATTACCGTTTTTCTGATTAACGAGATTTAATGGAAATAGCAACTTTAAACTTTGCCTACGTCTCTGTCAGTCGCAAGGAAACTGTATTTGAAGGTGAAGGTGATTTTGTAGACATGTGTAAAAGACATGTTCTGAAATGCAAGTGTTGTGGTTTGGAGAGCACATCGGTTACGTGTCAGATGTGTAGCCAAGCAGTAATTTGTCGCCATAGCTGCAAATATTTGCCGATAATATGAATTGTTGTCAGCTAAAGTCTGATGATGCAGACGACCGTAAGGACGAAGTACCCAACAGTACCGCTAGGCCGCGCCTCTTTAGCTCAGTGGTAGAGCACTGGTCTAATAAACCAGGGGTCGTAAGTTCCATCCTCACAGGAGAAAGATGAATTTTGGAAATCAGTTGCGCGTCGTGGCCGTATAGCAAACAGTACCTGTGATGACGAACAATTAGCGACAGGCGTTTTTTTAAGATTTACTCTCAGATGTGATTAAGGCGAATGGCGCAGATAAAGCATTTGCCAAAGCGGTACAGCATAAGGTGGGACGAGGCAGTCTGAATTACATTTTATAGATGTATTTCTCACATATCTCAGAGTCTCTCGCGATCTTCGTCGTCGTCGTCGTCGTCGCCGCCGCCGCTTCTGCAGAAGTAGCAAATGGCCATCGTAGCAAATGCGGCGAGGGACGGCCTGCCTTCGATTCCGAATGCACAAATTGTGTGGTCTTGTTTCTCAGTCTATATTTGGTCGGTCTCGTCAGAGGTTGAATGTAACGAATGGGTGGGAAAGAGCAAGAGGCAGCGGCTGTGTAGAACGAAAACACTAATCCTCAGGGGTGTGAGCGTTTCGAGATGAGTCGTATACATGTAAATGTTGGTCGTCAGTGACCGTGTGGCCTAATGGATAAGGCGTCGGACTTCGGCTCTGAAGATTACAGGTTCGAATGCTGTCACGCTTGTGTTTTTCCAGTTCTGAAAAAGAAACATACCGTTTTAATGTAGCAATTGAGCAGTACGAAACCGTCTGAATGTTGCTGTTGACCATTTTTTGCTTGGAGATGCTCTTGAGCTTGAAACACACACAGCAAGACCGGTGTTAACTAGCGAAATGGTCGGCAGAGTGCCGACACCGCGAGTTTTGACTGGCACTTGCACATCTAAAACAACGTCGGAAAGTAACTCGTTCGGCTTTTGAGTCACATAAAGTATGTGTGTTAATTTTGACGCCACTAGCTCTGCTTGTTGTCATGCAATTTCTTTGCCTCTCAGAAATGATTATGACATAAAAGTGAAGTGCGTGACGAGTGTGACGTTAGGAAAACATTAGGCAGCATGGAGAGATGCTGTATGGGACCACCCAACCCAAACGAGTACTGTGTGACGTGCTACCCGGCAAATATTCACCGAGGTAGCCGGCTATCTCAGTCGGTAGAGCGTCAGACACTTAATCCCAGGGTCGTGGGTTCGAGCCAGACGCTGGGCGAAACGGAATTTTGTTCCGCTACAGGTGTAAATTACCGTTTTTCTGATTAACGAGATTTAATGGAAATAGCAACTTTAAACTTTGCCTACGTCTCTGTCAGTCGCAAGGAAACTGTATTTGAAGGTGAAGGTGATTTTGTAGACATGTGTAAAAGACATGTTCTGAAATGCAAGTGTTGTGGTTTGGAGAGCACATCGGTTACGTGTCAGATGTGTAGCCAAGCAGTAATTTGTCGCCATAGCTGCAAATATTTGCCGATAATATGAATTGTTGTCAGCTAAAGTCTGATGATGCAGACGACCGTAAGGACGAAGTACCCAAGAGTACCGCTAGGCCGCGCCTCTTTAGCTCAGTGGTAGAGCACTGGTCTAATAAACCAGGGGTCGTAAGTTCCATCCTCACAGGAGAAAGATGAATTTTGGAAATCAGTTGCGCGTCGTGGCCGTATAGCAAACAGTACCTGTGATGACGAACAATTAGCGACAGGCGTTTTTTTAAGATTTACTCTCAGATGTGATTAAGGCGAATGGCGCAGATAAAGCATTTGCCAAAGCGGTACAGCATAAGGTGGGACGAGGCAGTCTGAATTACATTTTATAGATGTATTTCTCACATATCTCAGAGTCTCTCGCGATCTTCGTCGTCGTCGTCGTCGCCGCCGCCGCTTCTGCAGAAGTAGCAAATGGCCATCGTAGCAAACGCGGCGAGGGACGGCCTGCTTTCGATTCCGAATGCACAAATTGTGTGGTCTTGTTTCTCAGTCTATATTTGGTCGGTCACGTCAGAGGTTGAATGTAACGAATGGGTGGGAAAGAGCAAGGGGCAGCGGCTGTGTAGAACGAAAACACAAATCCTCAGGGGTGTGATCGTTTCGAGATGAGTCGTATACATGTAAATAATGATCGTCAGTGACCGTGTGGTCTAATGGATAAGGCGTCGGACTTCGTATCTGAAGATTACAGGTTCGAATGCTGTCACGCTTGTGTTTTTCCAGTTCTGAAAAAGAAACATACCGTTTTAATGTAGCAATTGAGCAGTACGAAACCGTCTGAATGTTGCTGTTGACCATTTTTTGCTTGGAGATGCTCTTGAGCTTGAAACACACACAGCAAGACCGGTGTTAACTAGCGAAATGGTCGGCAGAGTGCCGACACCGCGAGTTTTGACTGGCACTTGCACATCTAAAACAACGTCGGAAAGTAACTCGTTCGGCTTTTGAGTCACATAAAGTATGTGTGTTAATTTTGACGCCACTAGCTCTGCTTGTTGTCATGCAATTTCTTTGCCTCTCAGAAATGATTATGACATAAAAGTGAAGTGCGTGACGAGTGTGACGTTAGGAAAACATTAGGCAGCATGGAGAGATGCTGTATGGGACCACCCAACCCAAACGAGTACTGTGTGACGTGCTACCCGGCAAATATTCACCGAGGTAGCCGGCTATCTCAGTCGGTAGAGCGTCAGACACTTAATCCCAGGGTCGTGGGTTCGAGCCAGACGCTGGGCGAAACGGAATTTTGTTCCGCTGCAGGTGTAAATTACCGTTTTTCTGATTAACGAGATTTAATGGAAATAGCAACTTTAAACTTTGCCTACGTCTCTGTCAGTCGCAAGGAAACTGTATTTGAAGGTGAAGGTGATTTTGTAGACATGTGTAAAAGACATGTTCTGAAATGCAAGTGTTGTGGTTTGGAGAGCACATCGGTTACGTGTCAGATGTGTAGCCAAGCAGTAATTTGTCGCCATAGCTGCAAATATTTGCCGATAATATGAATTGTTGTCAGCTAAAGTCTAATGATGCAGACGACCGTAAGGACGAAGTACCCAAGAGTACCGCTAGGCCGCGCCTCTTTAGCTCAGTGGTAGAGCACTGGTCTAATAAACCAGGGGTCGTAAGTTCCATCCTCACAGGAGAAAGATGAATTTTGGAAATCAGTTGCGCGTCGTGGCCGTATAGCAAACAGTACCTGTGATGACGAACAATTAGCGACAGGCGTTTTTTTAAGATTTACTCTCAGATGTGATTAAGGCGAATGGCGCAGATAAAGCATTTGCCAAAGCGGTACAGCATAAGGTGGGACGAGGCAGTCTGAATTACATTTTATAGATGTATTTCTCACATATCTCAGAGTCTCTCGCGATCTTCGTCGTCGTCGTCGTCGTCGTCGTCGTCGTCGCCGCCGCCGCTTCTGCAGAAGTAGCAAATGGCCATCGTAGCAAATGAGGCGAGGGACGGCCTGCTTTCGATTCCGAATGCACAAATTGTGTGGTCTTGTTTCTCAGTCTATATTTGGTCGGTCACGTCAGAGGTTGAATGTAACGAATGGGTGGGAAAGAGCAAGGGGCAGCGGCTGTGTAGAACGAAAACACAAATCCTCAGGGGTGTGATCGTTTCGAGATGAGTCGTATACATGTAAATATTGATCGTCAGTGACCGTGTGGTCTAATGGATAAGGCGTCGGACTTCGTATCTGAAGATTACAGGTTCGAATGCTGTCACGCTTGTGTTTTTCCAGTTCTGAAAAAGAAACATACCGTTTTAATGTAGCAATTGAGCAGTACGAAACCGTCTGAATGTTGCTGTTGACCATTTTTTGCTTGGAGATGCTCTTGAGCTTGAAACACACACAGCAAGACCGGTGTTAACTAGCGAAATGGTCGGCAGAGTGCCGACACCGCGAGTTTTGACTGGCACTTGCACATCTAAAACAACGTCGGAAAGTAACTCGTTCGGCTTTTGAGTCACATAAAGTATGTGTGTTAATTTTGACGCCACTAGCTCTGCTTGTTGTCATGCAATTTCTTTGCCTCTCAGAAATGATTATGACATAAAAGTGAAGTACGTGACGAGTGTGACGTTAGGAAAACATTAGGCAGCATGGAGAGATGCTATATGGGACCACCCAACCCAAACGAGTACTGTGTGACGTGCTACCCGGCAAGTATTCACCGAGGTAGCCGGCTATCTCAGTCGGTAGAGCGTCAGACCCTTAATCCCAGGGTCGTGGGTTCGAGCCAGACGCTGGGCGAAACGGAATTTTGTTCCGCTGCAGGTGTGAATTACCGTTTTTTCTGATTAACGAGATTTAATGGAAATAGCAACTTTAAACTTTGCCTACGTCTCTGTCAGTCGCAAGGAAACTGTATTTGAAGGTGAAGGTGATTTTGTAGACATGTGTAAAAGACATGTTCTGAAATGCAAGTGTTGTGGTTTGGAGAGCACATCGGTTACGTGTCAGATGTGTAGCCAAGCAGTAATTTGTCGCCATAGCTGCAAATATTAGCCGATAATATGAAGTGTTGTCAGCTAAAGTCTGATGATGCAGACGACCGTAAGGACGAAGTACCCAAGAGTACCGCTAGGCCGCGCCTCTTTAGCTCAGTGGTAGAGCACTGGTCTAATAAACCAGGGGTCGTAAGTTCCATCCTCACAGGAGAAAGATGAATTTTGGAAATCAGTTGCGCGTCGTGGCCGTATAGCAAACAGTACCTGTGATGACGAACAATTAGCGACAGGCGTTTTTTTAAGATTTACTCTCAGATGTGATTAAGGCGAATGGCGCAGATAAAGCATTTGCCAAAGCGGTACAGCATAAGGTGGGACGAGGCAGTCTGAATTACATTTTATAGATGTATTTCTCACATATCTCAGAGCCTCTCGTCGTCGTCGTCGTCGTCGTCGTCGTCGTCGTCGTCGTCGCCGCCGCCGCTTCTGCAGAAGTAGCAAATGGCCATCGTAAGCAAATGCGGCGAGGGACGCCCTGCCTTCGATTCCGATGCACAAAGTGTGTGGTCTTGTTTCTCAGTCTATATTTGGTCGGTCACGTCAGAGGTTGAATGTAACGAATGGGTGGGAAAGAGCAAGGGGCAGCGGCTGTGTAGAACGAAAACACAAATCCTCAGGGGTGTGATCGTTTCGAGATGAGTCGTATACATGTAAATAATGATCGTCAGTGACCGTGTGGTCTAATGGATAAGGCGTCGGACTTCGTATCTGAAGATTACAGGTTCGAATGCTGTCACGCTTGTGTTTTTCCAGTTCTGAAAAAGAAACATACCGTTTTAATGTAGCAATTGAGCAGTACGAAACCGTCTGAATGTTGCTGTTGACCATTTTTTTGCTTGGAGATGCTCTTGAGCTTGAAACACACACAGCAAGACCGGGTGTTAACTAGCGAAATGGTCGGCAGAGTGCCGACAACCAGCGAGTTTTGACTGGCAACTTGCACATCTAAAACAACGTCGGAAAGTAACTCGTTCGGCTTTTGAGTCACATAAAGTATGTGTGTTAATTTTGACGCCACTAGCTCTGCTTGTTGTCATGCAATTTCTTTGCCTCTCAGAAATGATTATGACATAAAAGTGAAGTGCGTGACGAGTGTGACGTTAGGAAAACATTAGGCAGCATGGAGAGATGCTGTATGGGACCACCCAACCCAAACGAGTACTGTGTGACGTGCTACCCGGCAAATATTCACCGAGGTAGCCGGCTATCTCAGTCGGTAGAGCGTCAGACACTAATCCCAGGGTCGTGGGTTCGAGCCAGACGCTGGGCAAACGGAATTTTGTTCCGCTGCAGGTGTAAATTACCGTTTTTCTGATTAACGAGATTTAATGGAAATAGCAACTTTAAACTTTGCCTACGTCTCTGTCAGTCGCAAGGAAACTGTATTTGAAGGTGAAGGTGATTTTGTAGACATGTGTAAAAGACATGTTCTGAAATGCAAGTGTTGTGGTTTGGAGAGCACATCGGTTACGTGTCAGATGTGTAGCCAAGCAGTAATTTGTCGCCATAGCTGCAAATATTTTGCCGATAATATGAATTGTTGTCAGCTAAAGTCTAATGATGCAGACGACCGTAAGGACGAAGTACCCCAACAGTACCGCTAGGCCCGCGCCTCTTTAGCTCAGTGGTAGAGCACTGGTCTAATAAACCAGGGGTCGTAAGTTCCATCCTCACAGGAGAAAGATGAATTTTGGAAATCAGTTGCGCGTCGTGGCCGTATAGCAAACAGTACCTGTGATGACGAACAATTAGCGACAGGCGTTTTTTTAAGATTTACTCTCAGATGTGATTAAGGCGAATGGCGCAGATAAAGCATTTGCCAAAGCGGTACAGCATAAGGTGGGACGAGGCAGTCTGAATTACATTTTATAGATGTATTTCTCACATATCTCAGAGTCTCTCGCGATCTTCGTCGTCGTCGTCGTCGTCGTCGTCGTCGTCGTCGTCGTCGTCGTCGTCGTCGCCGCCGCCGCTTCTGCAGAAGTAGCAAATGGCCATCGTAGCAAATGCGGCGAGGGACGCCCTGCCTTCGATTCCGAATGCACAAAGTGTGTGGTCTTGTTTCTCAGTCTATATTTGGTCGGTCACGTCAGAGGTTGAATGTAACGAATGGGTGGGAAAGAGCAAGGGGCAGCGGCTGTGTAGAACGAAAACACAAATCCTCAGGGGTGTGATCGTTTCGAGATGAGTCGTATACATGTAAATAATGATCGTCAGTGACCGTGTGGTCTAATGGATAAGGCGTCGGACTTCGTATCTGAAGATTACAGGTTCGAATGCTGTCACGCTTGTGTTTTTCCAGTTCTGAAAAAGAAACATACCGTTTTAATGTAGCAATTGAGCAGTACGAAACCGTCTGAATGTTGCTGTTGACCATTTTTTGCTTGGAGATGCTCTTGAGCTTGAAACACACACAGCAAGACCGGTGTTAACTAGCGAAATGGTCGGCAGAGTGCCGACACCGCGAGTTTTGACTGGCACTTGCACATCTAAAACAACGTCGGAAAGTAACTCGTTCGGCTTTTGAGTCACATAAAGTATGTGTGTTAATTTTGACGCCACTAGCTCTGCTTGTTGTCATGCAATTTCTTTGCCTCTCAGAAATGATTATGACATAAAAGTGAAGTGCGTGACGAGTGTGACGTTAGGAAAACATTAGGCAGCATGGAGAGATGCTGTATGGGACCACCCAACCCAAACGAGTACTGTGTGACGTGCTACCCGGCAAATATTCACCGAGGTAGCCGGCTATCTCAGTCGGTAGAGCGTCAGACACTTAATCCCAGGGTCGTGGGTTCGAGCCAGACGCTGGGCGAAACGGAATTTTGTTCCGCTGCAGGTGTAAATTACCGTTTTTCTGATTAACGAGATTTAATGGAAATAGCAACTTTAAACTTTGCCTACGTCTCTGTCAGTCGCAAGGAAACTGTATTTGAAGGTGAAGGTGATTTTGTAGACATGTGTAAAAGACATGTTCTGAAATGCAAGTGTTGTGGTTTGGAGAGCACATCGGTTACGTGTCAGATGTGTAGCCAAGCAGTAATTTGTCGCCATAGCTGCAAATATTTGCCGATAATATGAATTGTTGTCAGCTAAAGTCTAATGATGCAGACGACCGTAAGGACGAAGTACCCAACAGTACCGCTAGGCCGCGCCTCTTTAGCTCAGTGGTAGAGCACTGGTCTAATAAACCTGGGGTCGTAAGTTCCATCCTCACAGGAGAAAGATGAATTTTGGAAATCAGTTGCGCGTCGTGGCCGTATAGCAAACAGTACCTGTGATGACGAACAATTAGCGACAGGCGTTTTTTTAAGATTTACTCTCAGATGTGATTAAGGCGAATGGCGCAGATAAAGCATTTGCCAAAGCGGTACAGCATAAGGTGGGACGAGGCAGTCTGAATTACATTTTATAGATGTATTTCTCACATATCTCAGAGTCTCTCGCGATCTTCGTCGTCGTCGTCGTCGTCGTCGTCGTCGTCGTCGTCGTCGTCGTCGCCGCCGCCGCTTCTGCAGAAGTAGCAAATGGCCATCGTAGCAAATGAGGCGAGGGACGGCCTGCTTTCGATTCCGAATGCACAAATTGTGTGGTCTTGTTTCTCAGTCTATATTTGGTCGGTCACGTCAGAGGTTGAATGTAACGAATGGGTGGGAAAGAGCAAGGGGCAGCGGCTGTGTAGAACGAAAACACAAATCCTCAGGGGTGTGATCGTTTCGAGATGAGTCGTATACATGTAAATATTGATCGTCAGTGACCGTGTGGTCTAATGGATAAGGCGTCGGACTTCGTATCTGAAGATTACAGGTTCGAATGCTGTCACGCTTGTGTTTTTCCAGTTCTGAAAAAGAAACATACCGTTTTAATGTAGCAATTGAGCAGTACGAAACCGTCTGAATGTTGCTGTTGACCATTTTTTGCTTGGAGATGCTCTTGAGCTTGAAACACACACAGCAAGACCGGTGTTAACTAGCGAAATGGTCGGCAGAGTGCCGACACCGCGAGTTTTGACTGGCACTTGCACATCTAAAACAACGTCGGAAAGTAACTCGTTCGGCTTTTGAGTCACATAAAGTATGTGTGTTAATTTTGACGCCACTAGCTCTGCTTGTTGTCATGCAATTTCTTTGCCTCTCAGAACTGATTATGACATAAAAGTGAAGTACGTGACGAGTGTGACGTTAGGAAAACATTAGGCAGCATGGAGAGATGCTATATGGGACCACCCAACCCAAACGAGTACTGTGTGACGTGCTACCCGGCAAGTATTCACCGAGGTAGCCGGCTATCTCAGTCGGTAGAGCGTCAGACACTTAATCCCAGGGTCGTGGGTTCGAGCCAGACGCTGGGCGAAACGGAATTTTGTTCCGCTGCAGGTGTGAATTACCGTTTTTCTGATTAACGAGATTTAATGGAAATAGCAACTTTAAACTTTGCCTACGTCTCTGTCAGTCGCAAGGAAACTGTATTTGAAGGTGAAGGTGATTTTGTAGACATGTGTAAAAGACATGTTCTGAAATGCAAGTGTTGTGGTTTGGAGAGCACATCGGTTACGTGTCAGATGTGTAGCCAAGCAGTAATTTGTCGCCATAGCTGCAAATATTAGCCGATAATATGAATTGTTGTCAGCTAAAGTCTGATGATGCAGACGACCGTAAGGACGAAGTACCCAAGAGTACCGCTAGGCCGCGCCTCTTTAGCTCAGTGGTAGAGCACTGGTCTAATAAACCAGGGGTCGTAAGTTCCATCCTCACAGGAGAAAGATGAATTTTGGAAATCAGTTGCGCGTCGTGGCCGTATAGCAAACAGTACCTGTGATGACGAACAATTAGCGACAGGCGTTTTTTTAAGATTTACTCTCAGATGTGATTAAGGCGAATGGCGCAGATAAAGCATTTGCCAAAGCGGTACAGCATAAGGTGGGACGAGGCAGTCTGAATTACATTTTATAGATGTATTTCTCACATATCTCAGAGCCTCTCGTCGTCGTCGTCGTCGTCGTCGTCGTCGTCGTCGTCGTCGTCGTCGTCGTCGCCGCCGCCGCTTCTGCAGAAGTAGCAAATGGCCATCGTAGCAAATGCGGCGAGGGACGCCCTGCCTTCGATTCCGAATGCACAAAGTGTGTGGTCTTGTTTCTCAGTCTATATTTGGTCGGTCTCGTCAGAGGTTGAATGTAACGAATGGGTGGGAAAGAGCAAGGGGCAGCGGCTGTGTAGAACGAAAACACAAATCCTCAGGGGTGTGAGCGTTTCGAGATGAGTCGTATACATGTAAATGTTGGTCGTCAGTGACCGTGTGGCCTAATGGATAAGGCGTCGGACTTCGGCTCTGAAGATTACAGGTTCGAATGCTGTCACGCTTGTGTTTTTCCAGTTCTGAAAAAGAAACATACCGTTTTAATGTAGCAATTGAGCAGTACGAAACCGTCTGAATGTTGCTGTTGACCATATTTTGCTTGGAGATGCTCTTGAGCTTGAAACACACACAGCAAGACCGGTGTTAACTAGCGAAATGGTCGGCAGAGTGCCGACACCGCGAGTTTTGACTGGCACTTGCACATCTAAAACAACGTCGGAAAGTAACTCGTTCGGCTTTTGAGTCACATAAAGTATGTGTGGTAATTTTGACGCCACTAGCTCTGCTTGTTGTCATGCAATTTCTTTGCCTCTCAGAAATGATTATGACATAAAAGTGAAGTGCGTGACGAGTGTGACGTTAGGAAAACATTAGGCAGCATGGAGAGATGCTGTATGGGACCACCCAACCCAAACGAGTACTGTGTGACGTGCTACCCGGCACGTATTCACCGAGGTAGCCGGCTATCTCAGTCGGTAGAGCGTCAGACACTTAATCCCACCGTCGTGGGTTCGAGCCAGACGCTGGGCGAAACGGAATTTTGTTCCGCTGCAGGTGTGAATTACCGTTTTTCTGATTAACGAGATTTAATGGAAATAGCAACTTTAAACTTTGCCTACGTCTCTGTCAGTCGCAAGGAAACTGTATTTGAAGGTGAAGGTGATTTTGTAGACATGTGTAAAAGACATGTTCTGAAATGCAAGTGTTGTGGTTTGGAGAGCACATCGGTTACGTGTCAGATGTGTAGCCAAGCAGTAATTTGTCGCCATAGCTGCAAATATTTGCCGATAATATGAATTGTTGTCAGCTAAAGTCTAATGATGCAGACGACCGTAAGGACGAAGTACCCAAGAGTACCGCTAGGCCGCGCCTCTTTAGCTCAGTGGTAGAGCACTGGTCTAATAAACCAGGGGTCGTAAGTTCCATCCTCACAGGAGAAAGATGAATTTTGGAAATCAGTTGCGCGTCGTGGCCGTATAGCAAACAGTACCTGTGATGACGAACAATTAGCGACAGGCGTTTTTTTAAGATTTACTCTCAGATGTGATTAAGGCGAATGGCGCAGATAAAGCATTTGCCAAAGCGGTACAGCATAAGGTGGGACGAGGCAGTCTGAATTACATTTTATAAATGTATTTCTCACATATCTCAGAGTCTCTCGCGATCTTCGTCGTCGTCGTCGTCGTCGTCGTCGTCGCCGCCGCCGCCGCCGCCGCCGCTTCTGCAGAAGTAGCAAATGGCCATCGTAGCAAATGCGGCGAGGGACGGCCTGCCTTCGATTCCGAATGCACAAATTGTGTGGTCTTGTTTCTCAGTCTATATTTGGTCGGTCTCGTCAGAGGTTGAATGTAACGAATGGGTGGGAAAGAGCAAGGGGCAGCGGCTGTGTAGAACGAAAACACAAATCCTCAGGGGTGTGAGCGTTTCGAGATGAGTCGTATACATGTAAATGTTGGTGGACAGTTTTCGTGTGGCCTAATGGATAAAGCGTCGGACTTCGGCTCTGAAGATTACAGGTTCGAATGCTGTCACGCTTGTGTTTTTCCAGTTCTGAAAAAGAAACATACCGTTTTAATGTAGCAATTGAGCAGTACGAAACCGTCTGAATGTTGCTGTTGACCATTTTTTGCTTGGAGATGCTCTTGAGCTTGAAACACACACAGCAAGACCGGTGTTAACTAGCGAAATGGTCGGCAGAGTGCCGACACCGTGAGTTTTGACTGGCACTTGCACATCTAAAACAACGTCGGAAAGTAACTCGTTCGGCTTTTGAGTCACATAAAGTATGTGTGGTAATTTTGACGCCACTAGCTCTGCTTGTTGTCATGCAATTTCTTTGCCTCTCAGAAATGATTATGACATAAAAGTGAAGTACGTGACGAGTGTGACGTTAGGAAAACATTAGGCAGCATGGAGAGATGCTGTATGGGACCACCCAACCCAAACGAGTACTGTGTGACGTGCTAACCGGCAAATATTCACCGAGGTAGCCGGCTATCTCAGTCGGTAGAGCGTCAGACACTTAATCCCAGGGTCGTGGGTTCGAGCCAGACGCTGGGCGAAACGGAATTATGTTCCGCTGCAGGTGTAAATTACCGTTTTTCTGATTAACGAGATTTAATGGAAATAGCAACTTTAAACTTTGCCTACGTCTCTGTCAGTCGCAAGGAAACTGTATTTGAAGGTGAAGGTGATTTTGTAGACATGTGTAAAAGACATGTTCTGAAATGCAAGTGTTGTGGTTTGGAGAGCACATCGGTTACGTGTCAGATGTGTAGCCAAGCAGTAATTTGTCGCCATAGCTGCAAATATTAGCCGATAATATGAATTGTTGTCAGCTAAAGTCTGATGATGCAGACGACCGTAAGGACGAAGTACCCAAGAGTATCGCTAGGCCGCGCCTCTTTAGCTCAGTGGTAGAGCACTGGTCTAATAAACCAGGGGTCGTAAGTTCCATCCTCCCAGGAGAAAGATGAATTTTGGAAATCAGTTGCGCGTCGTGGCCGTATAGCAAACAGTACCTGTGATGACGAACAATTAGCGACAGGCGTTTTTTTAAGATTTACTCTCAGATGTGATTAAGGCGAATGGCGCAGATAAAGCATTTGCCAAAGCGGTACAGCATAAGGTGGGACGAGGCAGTCTGAATTACATTTTATAGATGTATTTCTCACATATCTCAGAGCCTCTCGCGATCTTCGTCGTCGTCGTCGTCGTCGTCGCCGCTTCTGCAGAAGTAGCAAATGGCCATCGTAGCAAATGCGGCGAGGGACGCCCTGCCTTCGATTCCGAATGCACAAAGTGTGTGGTCTTGTTTCTCAGTCTATATTTGGTCGGTCTCGTCAGAGGTTGAATGTAACGAATGGGTGGGAAAGAGCAAGGGGCAGCGGCTGTGTAGAACGAAAACACAAATCCTCAGGGGTGTGAGCGTTTCGAGATGAGTCGTATACATGTAAATGTTGGTCGTCAGTGACCGTGTGGCCTAATGGATAAGGCGTCGGACTTCGGCTCTGAAGATTACAGGTTCGAATGCTGTCACGCTTGTGTTTTTCCAGTTCTGAAAAAGAAACATACCGTTTTAATGTAGCAATTGAGCAGTACGAAACCGTCTGAATGTTGCTGTTGACCATTTTTTGCTTGGAGATGCTCTTGAGCTTGAAACACACACAGCAAGACCGGTGTTAACTAGCGAAATGGTCGGCAGAGTGCCGACACCGCGAGTTTTGACTGGCACTTGCACATCTAAAACAACGTCGGAAAGTAACTCGTTCGGCTTTTGAGTCACATAAAGTATGTGTGTTAATTTTGACGCCACTAGCTCTGCTTGTTGTCATGCAATTTCTTTGCCTCTCAGAAATGATTATGACATAAAAGTGAAGTGCGTGACGAGTGTGACGTTAGCATAACATTAGGCAGCATGGAGAGATGCTGTATGGGACCACCCAACCCAAACGAGTACTGTGTGACGTGCTACCCGGCAAGTATTCACCGACGTAGCCGGCTATCTCAGTCGGTAGAGCGTCAGACACTTAATCCCACCGTCGTGGGTTCGAGCCAGACGCTGGGCGAAACGGAATTTTGTTCCGCTGCAGGTGTGAATTACCGTTTTTCTGATTAACGAGATTTAATGGAAATAGCAACTTTAAACTTTGCCTACGTCTCTGTCAGTCGCAAGGAAACTGTATTTGAAGGTGAAGGTGATTTTGTAGACATGTGTAAAAGACATGTTCTGAAATGCAAGTGTTGTGGTTTGGAGAGCACATCGGTTACGTGTCAGATGTGTAGCCAAGCAGTAATTTGTCGCCATAGCTGCAAATATTAGCCGATAATATGAATTGTTGTCAGCTAAAGTCTGATGATGCAGACGACCGTAAGGACGAAGTACCCAAGAGTACCGCTAGGCCGCGCCTCTTTGGCTCAGTGGTAGAGCACTGGTCTAATAAACCAGGGGTCGTAAGTTCCATCCTCACAGGAGAAAGATGAATTTTGGAAATCAGTTGCGCGTCGTGGCCGTTTAGCAAACAGTACCTGTGATGACGAACAATTAGCGACAGGCGTTTTTTTAAGATTTACTCTCAGATGTGATTAAGGCGAATGGCGCAGATAAAGCATTTGCCAAAGCGGTACAGCATAAGGTGGGACGAGGCAGTCTGAATTACATTTTATAGATGTATTTCTCACATATCTCAGAGTCTCTCGCGATCTTCGTCGTCGTCGTCGTCGTCGTCGCCGCTTCTGCAGAAGTAGCAAATGGCCATCGTAGCAAATGCGGCGAGGGACGCCCTGCCTTCGATTCCGAATGCACAAAGTGTGTGGTCTTGTTTCTCAGTCTATATTTGGTCGGTCTCGTCAGAGGTTGAATGTAACGAATGGGTGGGAAAGAGCAAGGGGCAGCGGCTGTGTAGAACGAAAACACAAATCCTCAGGGGTGTGAGCGTTTCGAGATGAGTCGTATACATGTAAATGTTGGTCGTCAGTGACCGTGTGGCCTAATGGATAAGGCGTCGGACTTCGGCTCTGAAGATTACAGGTTCGAATGCTGTCACGCTTGTGTTTTTCCAGTTCTGAAAAAGAAACATACCGTTTTAATGTAGCAATTGAGCAGTACGAAACCGTCTGAATGTTGCTGTTGACCATTTTTTGCTTGGAGATGCTCTTGAGCTTGAAACACACACAGCAAGACCGGTGTTAACTAGCGAAATGGTCGGCAGAGTGCCGACACCGCGAGTTTTGACTGGCACTTGCACATCTAAAACAACGTCGGAAAGTAACTCGTTCGGCTTTTGAGTCACATAAAGTATGTGTGTTAATTTTGACGCCACTAGCTCTGCTTGTTGTCATGCAATTTCTTTGCCTCTCAGAAATGATTATGACATAAAAGTGAAGTGCGTGACGAGTGTGACGTTAGCATAACATTAGGCAGCATGGAGAGATGCTGTATGGGACCACCCAACCCAAACGAGTACTGTGTGACGTGCTACCCGGCATATATTCACCGAGGTAGCCGGCTATCTCAGTCGGTAGAGCCTGAGACACTTAATCCCAGGGTCGTGGGTTCGAGCCAGACGCTGGGCGAAACGGAATTTTGTTCCGCTGCAGGTGTAAATTACCGTTTTTCTGATTAACGAGATTTAATGGAAATAGCAACTTTAAACTTTGCCTACGTCTCTGTAAGTCGCAAGGAAACTGTATTTGAAGGTGAAGGTGATTTTGTAGACATGTGTAAAAGACATGTTCTGAAATGCAAGTGTTGTGGTTTGGAGAGCACATCGGTTACGTGTCAGATGTGTAGCCAAGCAGTAATTTGTCGACATAGCTGCAAATATTAGCCGATAATATTAATTGTTGTCAGCTAAAGTCTGATGATGCAGACGACCGTAAGGACGAAGTACCCAAGAGTACCGCTAGGCCGCGCCTCTTTAGCTCAGTGGTAGAGCACTGGTCTAATAAACCAGGGGTCGTAAGTTCCATCCTCACAGGAGAAAGATGAATTTTGGAAATCAGTTGCGCGTCGTGGCCGTATAGCAAACAGTACCTGTGATGACGAACAATTAGCGACAGGCGTTTATTTAAGATTTACTCTCAGATGTGATTAAGGCGAATGGCGCAGATAAAGCATTTGCCAAAGCGGTACAGCATAAGGTGGGACGAGGCAGTCTGAATTACATTTTATAGATGTATTTCTCACATATCTCAGAGTCTCTCGCGATCTTCGTCGTCGTCGTCGTCGTCGTCGCCGCCGCCGCTTCTGCAGAAGTAGCAAATGGCCATCGTAGCAAATGCGGCGAGGGACGGCCTGCCTTCGATTCCGAATGCACAAATTGTGTGGTCTTGTTTCTCAGTCTATATTTGGTCGGTCTCGTCAGAGGTTGAATGTAACGAATGGGTGGGAAAGAGCAAGGGGCAGCGGCTGTGTAGAACGGAAACACAAATCCTCAGGGGTGTGAGCGTTTCGAGATGAGTCGTATACATGTAAACGTTGATCTTCAGTGACCGTGTGGTCTAATGGATAAGGCGTCGGACTTCGTATCTGAAGATTACAGGTTCGAATGCTGTCACGCTTGTGTTTTTCCAGTTCTGAAAAAGAAACATACCGTTTTAATGTAGCAATTGAGCAGTACGAAACCGTCTGAATGTTGCTGTTGACCATTTTTTGCTTGGAGATGCTCTTGAGCTTGAAACACACACAGCAAGACCGGTGTTAACTAGCGAAATGGTCGGCAGAGTGCCGACACCGCGAGTTTTGACTGGCACTTGCACATCTAAAACAACGTCGGAAAGTAACTCGTTCGGCTTTTGAGTCACATAAAGTATGTGTGTTAATTTTGACGCCACTAGCTCTGCTTGTTGTCATGCAATTTCTTTGCCTCTCAGAAATGATTATGACATAAAAGTGAAGTACGTGACGAGTGTGACGTTAGGAAAACATTAGGCAGCATGGAGAGATGCTGTATGGGACCACCCAACCCAAACGAGTACTGTGTGACGTGCTACCCGGCAAGTATTCACCGAGGTAGCCGGCTATCTCAGTCGGTAGAGCGTCAGACACTTAATCCCACCGTCGTGGGTTCGAGCCAGACGCTGGGCGAAACGGAATTTTGTACCGCTGCAGGTGTGAATTACCGTTTTTCTGATTAACGAGATTTAATGGAAATAGCAACTTTAAACTTTGCCTACGTCTCTGTCAGTCGCAAGGAAACTGTATTTGAAGGTGAAGGTGATTTTGTAGACATGTGTAAAAGACATGTTCTGAAATGCAAGTGTTGTGGTTTGGAGAGCACATCGGTTACGTGTCAGATGTGTAGCCAAGCAGTAATTTGTCGCCATAGCTACAAATATTAGCCGATAATATGAATTGTTGTCAGCTAAAGTCTGATGATGCAGACGACCGTAAGGACGAAGTACCCAAGAGTACCGCTAGGCCGCGCTTCTTTAGCTCAGTGGTAGAGCACTGGTCTAATAAACCAGGGGTCGTAAGTTCCATCCTCACAGGAGAAAGATGAATTTCGGAAATCAGTTGCGCGTCGTGGCCGTATAGCAAACAGTACCTGTGATGACGAACAATTAGCGACAGGCGTTTTTTTAAGATTTACTCTCAGATGTGATTAAGGCGAATGGCGCAGATAAAGCATTTGCCAAAGCGGTACAGCATAAGGTGGGACGAGGCAGTCTGAATTACATTTTATAGATGTATTTCTCACATATCTCAGAGCCTCTCGCGATCTTCGTCGTCGTCGTCGTCGTCGTCGTCTCCGCCGCCGCTTCTGCAGAAGTAGCAAATGGCCATCGTAGCAAATGCGGCGAGGGACGCCCTGCCTTCGATTCCGAATGCACAAAGTGTGTGGTCTTGTTTCTCAGTCTATATTTGGTCGGTCTCGTCAGAGGTTGAATGTAACGAATGGGTGGGAAAGAGCAAGGGGCAGCGGCTGTGTAGAACGAAAACACAAATCCTCAGGGGTGCGAGCGTTTCGAGATGAGTCGTATACATGTAAATGTTGGTCGTCAGTGACCGTGTGGCCTAATGGATAAGGCGTCGGACTTCGGCTCTGAAGATTACAGGTTCGAATGCTGTCACGCTTGTGTTTTTCCAGTTCTGAAAAAGAAACATACCGTTTTAATGTAGCAATTGAGCAGTACGAAACCGTCTGAATGTTGCTGTTGACCATTTTTTGCTTGGAGATGCTCTTGAGCTTGAAACACACACAGCAAGACCGGTGTTAACTAGCGAAATGGTCGGCAGAGTGCCGACACCGCGAGTTTTGACTGGCACTTGCACATCTAAAACAACGTCGGAAAGTAACTCGTTCGGCTTTTGAGTCACATAAAGTATGTGTGGTAATTTTGACGCCACTAGCTCTGCTTGTTGTCATGCAATTTCTTTGCCTCTCAGAAATGATTATGACATAAAAGTGAAGTACGTGACGAGTGTGACGTTAGGAAAACATTAGGCAGCATGGAGAGATGCTGTATGGGACCACCCAACCCAAACGAGTACTGTGTGACGTGCTACCCGGCAAGTATTCACCGAGGTAGCCGGCTATCTCAGTCGGTAGAGCGTCAGACACTTAATCCCACCGTCGTGGGTTCGAGCCAGACGCTGGGCGAAACGGAATTTTGTTCCGCTGCAGGTGTGAATTACCGTTTTTCTGATTAACGAGATTTAATGGAAATAGCAACTTTAAACTTTGCCTACGTCTCTGTCAGTCGCAAGGAAACTGTATTTGAAGGTGAAGGTGATTTTGTAGACATGTGTAAAAGACATGTTCTGAAATGCAAGTGTTGTGGTTTGGAGAGCACATCGGTTACGTGTCAGATGTGTAGCCAAGCAGTAATTTGTCGCCATAGCTACAAATATTAGCCGATAATATGAATTGTTGTCAGCTAAAGTCTGATGATGCAGACGACCGTAAGGACGAAGTACCCAAGAGTACCGCTAGGCCGCGCTTCTTTAGCTCAGTGGTAGAGCACTGGTCTAATAAACCAGGGGTCGTAAGTTCCATCCTCACAGGAGAAAGATGAATTTCGGAAATCAGTTGCGCGTCGTGGCCGTATAGCAAACAGTACCTGTGATGACGAACAATTAGCGACAGGCGTTTTTTTAAGATTTACTCTCAGATGTGATTAAGGCGAATGGCGCAGATAAAGCATTTGCCAAAGCGGTACAGCATAAGGTGGGACGAGGCAGTCTGAATTACATTTTATAGATGTATTTCTCACATATCTCAGAGCCTCTCGCGATCTTCGTCGTCGTCGTCGTCGTCGTCGTCTCCGCCGCCGCTTCTGCAGAAGTAGCAAATGGCCATCGTAGCAAATGCGGCGAGGGACGGCCTGCCTTCGATTCCGAATGCACAAATTGTGTGGTCTTGTTTCTCAGTCTATATTTGGTCGGTCTCGTCAGAGGTTGAATGTAACGAATGGGTGGGAAAGAGCAAGGGGCAGCGGCTGTGTAGAACGAAAACACAAATCCTCAGGGGTGTGAGCGTTTCGAGATGAGTCGTATACATGTAAATGTTGATCGTCAGTGACCGTGTGGTCTAATGGATAAGGCGTCGGACTTCGTATCTGAACATTACAGGTTCGAATGCTGTCACGCTTGTGTTTTTCCAGTTCTGAAAAAGAAACATACCGTTTTAATGTAGCAATTGAGCAGTACGAAACCGTCTGAATGTTGCTGTTGACCATTTTTTGCTTGGAGATGCTCTTGAGCTTGAAACACACACAGCAAGACCGGTGTTAACTAGCGAAATGGTCGGCAGAGTGCCGACACCGCGAGTTTTGACTGGCACTTGCACATCTAAAACAACGTCGGAAAGTAACTCGTTCGGCTTTTGAGTCACATAAAGTATGTGTGGTAATTTTGACGCCACTAGCTCTGCTTGTTGTCATGCAATTTCTTTGCCTCTCAGAAATGATTATGACATAAAAGTGAAGTGCGTGACGAGTGTGACGTTAGGAAAACATTAGGCAGCATGGAGAGATGCTGTATGGGACCACCCAACCCAAACGAGTACTGTGTGACGTGCTACCCGGCAAGTATTCAGCGAGGTAGCCGGCTATCTCAGTCGGTAGAGCGTCAGACACTTAATCCCACCGTCGTGGGTTCGAGCCAGACGCTGGGCGAAACGGAATTTTGTTCCGCTGCAGGTGTGAATTACCGTTTTTCTGATTAACGAGATTTAATGGAAATAGCAACTTTAAACTTTGCCTACGTCTCTGTCAGTCGCAAGGAAACTGTATTTGAAGGTGAAGGTGATTTTGTAGACATGTGTAAAAGACATGTTCTGAAATGCAAGTGTTGTGGTTTGGAGAGCACATCGGTTACGTGTCAGATGTGTAGCCAAGCAGTAATTTGTCGCCATAGCTACAAATATTAGCCGATAATATGAATTGTTGTCAGCTAAAGTCTGATGATGCAGACGACCGTAAGGACGAAGTACCCAAGAGTACCGCTAGGCCGCGCTTCTTTAGCTCAGTGGTAGAGCACTGGTCTAATAAACCAGGGGTCGTAAGTTCCATCCTCACAGGAGAAAGATGAATTTCGGAAATCAGTTGCGCGTCGTGGCCGTATAGCAAACAGTACCTGTGATGACGAACAATTAGCGACAGGCGTTTTTTTAAGATTTACTCTCAGATGTGATTAAGGCGAATGGCGCAGATAAAGCATTTGCCAAAGCGGTACAGCATAAGGTGGGACGAGGCAGTCTGAATTACATTTTATAGATGTATTTCTCACATATCTCAGAGCCTCTCGCGATCTTCGTCGTCGTCGTCGTCGTCGTCGTCTCCGCCGCCGCTTCTGCAGAAGTAGCAAATGGCCATCGTAGCAAATGCGGCGAGGGACGCCCTGCCTTCGATTCCGAATGCACAAAGTGTGTGGTCTTGTTTCTCAGTCTATATTTGGTCGGTCTCGTCAGAGGTTGAATGTAACGAATGGGTGGGAAAGAGCAAGGGGCAGCGGCTGTGTAGAACGAAAACACAAATCCTCAGGGGTGTGAGCGTTTCGAGATGAGTCGTATACATGTAAATGTTGGTCGTCAGTGACCGTGTGGCCTAATGGATAAGGCGTCGGACTTCGGCTCTGAAGATTACAGGTTCGAATGCTGTCACGCTTGTGTTTTTCCAGTTCTGAAAAAGAAACATACCGTTTTAATGTAGCAATTGAGCAGTACGAAACCGTCTGAATGTTGCTGTTGACCATTTTTTGCTTGGAGATGCTCTTGAGCTTGAAACACACACAGCAAGACCGGTGTTAACTAGCGAAATGGTCGGCAGAGTGCCGACACCGCGAGTTTTGACTGGCACTTGCACATCTAAAACAACGTCGGAAAGTAACTCGTTCGGCTTTTGAGTCACATAAAGTATGTGTGTTAATTTTGACGCCACTAGCTCTGCTTGTTGTCATGCAATTTCTTTGCCTCTCAGAAATGATTATGACATAAAAGTGAAGTGCGTGACGAGTGTGACGTTAGGAAAACATTAGGCAGCATGGAGAGATGCTGTATGGGACCACCCAACCCAAACGAGTACTGTGTGACGTGCTAACCGGCAAATATTCACCGAGGTAGCCGGCTATCTCAGTCGGTAGAGCGTCAGACACTTAATCCCAGGGTCGTGGGTTCGAGCCAGACGCTGGGCGCAACGGAATTTTGTTCCGCTGCAGGTGTAAATTACCGTTTTTCTGATTAACGAGATTTAATGGAAATAGCAACTTTAAACTTTGCCTACGTCTCTGTCAGTCGCAAGGAAACTGTATTTGAAGGTGAAGGTGATTTTGTAGACATGTGTAAAAGACATGTTCTGAAATGCAAGTGTTGTGGTTTGGAGAGCACATCGGTTACGTGTCAGATGTGTAGCCAAGCAGTAATTTGTCGCCATAGCTGCAAATATTAGCCGATAATATGAATTGTTGTCAGCTAAAGTCTGATGATGCAGACGACCGTAAGGACGAAGTACCCAAGAGTATCGCTAGGCCGCGCCTCTTTAGCTCAGTGGTAGAGCACTGGTCTAATAAACCAGGGGTCGTAAGTTCCATCCTCACAGGAGAAAGATGAATTTCGGAAATCAGTTGCGCGTCGTGGCCGTATAGCAAACAGTACCTGTGATGACGAACAATTAGCGACAGGCGTTTTTTTAAGATTTACTCTCAGATGTGATTAAGGCGAATGGCGCAGATAAAGCATTTGCCAAAGCGGTACAGCATAAGGTGGGACGAGGCAGTCTGAATTACATTTTATAGATGTATTTCTCACATATCTCAGAGCCTCTCGCGATCTTCGTCGTCGTCGTCGTCGTCGTCGTCGTCGTCGCCGCTTCTGCAGAAGTAGCAAATGGCCATCGTAGCAAATGCGGCGAGGGACGCCCTGCCTTCGATTCCGAATGCACAAAGTGTGTGGTCTTGTTTCTCAGTCTATATTTGGTCGGTCTCGTCAGAGGTTGAATGTAACGAATGGGTGGGAAAGAGCAAGGGGCAGCGGCTGTGTAGAACGAAAACACAAATCCTCAGGGGTGTGAGCGTTTCGAGATGAGTCGTATACATGTAAATGTTGGTCGTCAGTGACCGTGTGGCCTAATGGATAAGGCGTCGGACTTCGGCTCTGAAGATTACAGTTTCGAATGCTGTCACGCTTGTGTTTTTCCAGTTCTGAAAAAGAAACATACCGTTTTAATGTAGCAATTGAGCAGTACGAAACCGTCTGAATGTTGCTGTTGACCATTTTTTGCTTGGAGATGCTCTTGAGCTTGAAACACACACAGCAAGACCGGTGTTAACTAGCGAAATGGTCGGCAGAGTGCCGACACCGCGAGTTTTGACTGGCACTTGCACATCTAAAACAACGTCGGAAAGTAACTCGTTCGGCTTTTGAGTCACATAAAGTATGTGTGGTAATTTTGACGCCACTAGCTCTGCTTGTTGTCATGCAATTTCTTTGCCTCTCAGAAATGATTATGACATAAAAGTGAAGTGCGTGACGAGTGTGACGTTAGGAAAACATTAGGCAGCATGGAGAGATGCTGTATGGGACCACCCAACCCAAACGAGTACTGTGTGACGTGCTAACCGGCAAGTATTCACCGAGGTAGCCGGCTATCTCAGTCGGTAGAGCGTCAGACACTTAATCCCAGGGTCGTGGGTTCGAGCCAGACGCTGGGCGCAACGGAATTTTGTTCCGCTGCAGGTGTAAATTACCGTTTTTCTGATTAACGAGATTTAATGGAAATAGCAACTTTAAACTTTGCCTACGTCTCTGTCAGTCGCAAGGAAACTGTATTTGAAGGTGAAGGTGATTTTGTAGACATGTGTAAAAGACATGTTCTGAAATGCAAGTGTTGTGGTTTGGAGAGCACATCGGTTACGTGTCAGATGTGTAGCCAAGCAGTAATTTGTCGCCATAGCTGCAAATATTAGCCGATAATATGAATTGTTGTCAGCTAAAGTCTGATGATGCAGACGACCGTAAGGACGAAGTACCCAAGAGTATCGCTAGGCCGCGCCTCTTTAGCTCAGTGGTAGAGCACTGGTCTAATAAACCAGGGGTCGTAAGTTCCATCCTCACAGGAGAAAGATGAATTTTGGAAATCAGTTGCGCGTCGTGGCCGTATAGCAAACAGTACCTGTGATGACGAACAATTAGCGACAGGCGTTTTTTTAAGATTTACTCTCAGATGTGATTAAGGCGAATGGCGCAGATAAAGCATTTGCCAAAAGCGGTACAGCATAAGGTGGGACGAGGCAGTCTGAATTACATTTTATAGATGTATTTCTCACATATCTCAGAGCCTCTCGCGATCTTCGTCGTCGTCGTCGTCGTCGTCGTCGTCGTCGTCGTCGCCGCTTCTGCAGAAGTAGCAAATGGCCATCGTAGCAAATGCGGCGAGGGACGCCCTGCCTTCGATTCCGAATGCACAAAGTGTGTGGTCTTGTTTCTCAGTCTATATTTGGTCGGTCTCGTCAGAGGTTGAATGTAACGAATGGGTGGGAAAGAGCAAGGGGCAGCGGCTGTGTAGAACGAAAACACAAATCCTCAGGGGTGTGAGCGTTTCGAGATGAGTCGTATACATGTAAATGTTGGTCGTCAGTGACCGTGTGGCCTAATGGCTAAGGCGTCGGACTTCGGCTCTGAAGATTACAGGTTCGAATGCTGTCACGCTTGTGTTTTTCCAGTTTTGAAAAAGAAACATACCGTTTTAATGTAGCAATTGAGCAGTACGAAACCGTCTGAATGTTGCTGTTGACCATTTTTTGCTTGGAGATGCTCTTGAGCTTGAAACACACACAGCAAGACCGGTGTTAACTAGCGAAATGGTCGGCAGAGTGCCGACACCGCGAGTTTTGACTGGCACTTGCACATCTAAAACAACGTCGGAAAGTAACTCGTTCGGCTTTTGAGTCACATAAAGTATGTGTGGTAATTTTGACGCCACTAGCTCTGCTTGTTGTCATGCAATTTCTTTGCCTCTCAGAAATGATTATGACATAAAAGTGAAGTGCGTGACGAGTGTGACGTTAGGAAAACATTAGGCAGCATGGAGAGATGCTGTATGGGACCACCCAACCCAAACGAGTACTGTGTGACGTGCTAACCGGCAAATATTCACCGAGGTAGCCGGCTATCTCAGTCGGTAGAGCGTCAGACACTTAATCCCAGGGTCGTGGGTTCCAGCCAGACGCTGGGCGCAACGGAATTTTGTTCCGCTGCAGGTGTAAATTACCGTTTTTCTGATTAACGAGATTTAATGGAAATAGCAACTTTAAACTTTGCCTACGTCTCTGTCAGTCGCAAGGAAACTGTATTTGAAGGTGAAGGTGATTTTGTAGACATGTGTAAAAGACATGTTCTGAAATGCAAGTGTTGTGGTTTGGAGAGCACATCGGTTACGTGTCAGATGTGTAGCCAAGCAGTAATTTGTCGCCATAGCTGCAAATATTAGCCGATAATATGAATTGTTGTCAGCTAAAGTCTGATGATGCAGACGACCGTAAGGACGAAGTACCCAAGAGTATCGCTAGGCCGCGCCTCTTTAGCTCAGTGGTAGAGCACTGGTCTAATAAACCAGGGGTCGTAAGTTCCATCCTCACAGGAGAAAGATGAATTTTGGAAATCAGTTGCGCGTCGTGGCCGTATAGCAAACAGTACCTGTGATGACGAACAATTAGCGACAGGCGTTTTTTTAAGATTTACTCTCAGATGTGATTAAGGCGAATGGCGCAGATAAAGCATTTGCCAAAGCGGTACAGCATAAGGTGGGACGAGGCAGTCTGAATTACATTTTATAGATGTATTTCTCACATATCTCAGAGTCTCTCGCGATCTTCGTCGTCGTCGTCGTCGTCGTCGTCGTCGTCGCCGCCGCTTCTGCAGAACTAGCAAATGGCCATCGTAGCAAATGCGGCGAGGGACGGCCTGCCTTCGATTCCGAATGCACAAATTGTGTGGTCTTGTTTCTCAGTCTATATTTGGTCGGTCTCGTCAGAGGTTGAATGTAACGAATGGGTGGGAAAGAGCAAGGGGCAGCGGCTGTGTAGAACGAAAACACAAATCCTCAGGGGTGTGAGCGTTTCGAGATGAGTCGTATACATGTAAATGTTGATCGTCAGTGACCGTGTGGTCTAATGGATAAGGCGTCGGACTTCGTATCTGAACATTACAGGTTCGAATGCTGTCACGCTTGTGTTTTTCCAGTTCTGAAAAAGAAACATACCGTTTTAATGTAGCAATTGAGCAGTACGAAACCGTCTGAATGTTGCTGTTGACCATTTTTTGCTTGGAGATGCTCTTGAGCTTGAAACACACACAGCAAGACCGGTGTTAACTAGCGAAATGGTCGGCAGAGTGCCGACACCGCGAGTTTTGACTGGCACTTGCACATCTAAAACAACGTCGGAAAGTAACTCGTTCGGCTTTTGAGTCACATAAAGTATGTGTGGTAATTTTGACGCCACTAGCTCTGCTTGTTGTCATGCAATTTCTTTGCCTCTCAGAAATGATTATGACATAAAAGTGAAGTGCGTGACGAGTGTGACGTTAGGAAAACATTAGGCAGCATGGAGAGATGCTGTATGGGACCACCCAACCCAAACGAGTACTGTGTGACGTGCTACCCGGCAAGTATTCACCGAGGTAGCCGGCTATCTCAGTCGGTAGAGCGTCAGACACTTAATCCCACCGTCGTGGGTTCGAGCCAGATGCTGGGCGAAACGGAATTTTGTTCCGCTGCAGGTGTGAATTACCGTTTTTCTGATTAACGAGATTTAATGGAAATAGCAACTTTAAACTTTGCCTACGTCTCTGTCAGTCGCAAGGAAACTGTATTTGAAGGTGAAGGTGATTTTGTAGACATGTGTAAAAGACATGTTCTGAAATGCAAGTGTTGTGGTTTGGAGAGCACATCGGTTACGTGTCAGATGTGTAGCCAAGCAGTAATTTGTCGCCATAGCTGCAAATATTAGCCGATAATATGAATTGTTGTCAGCTAAAGTCTGATGATGCAGACGACCGTAAGGACGAAGTACCCAAGAGTACCGCTAGGCCGCGCCTCTTTAGCTCAGTGGTAGAGCACTGGTCTAATTAACCAGGGGTCGTAAGTTCCATCCTCACAGGAGAAAGATGAATTTTGGAAATCAGTTGCGCGTCGTGGCCGTATAGCAAACAGTACCTGTGATGACGAACAATTAGCGACAGGCGTTTTTTTAAGATTTACTCTCAGATGTGATTAAGGCGAATGGCGCAGATAAAGCATTTGCCAAAGCGGTACAGCATAAGGTGGGACGAGGCAGTCTGAATTACATTTTATAGATGTATTTCTCACATATCTCAGAGCCTCTCGCGATCTTCGTCGTCGTCGTCGTCGTCGTCGTCGTCGCCGCTTCTGCAGAAGTAGCAAATGGCCATCGTAGCAAATGCGGCGAGGGACGCCCTGCCTTCGATTCCGAATGCACAAAGTGTGTGGTCTTGTTTCTCAGTCTATATTTGGTCGGTCTCGTCAGAGGTTGAATGTAACGAATGGGTGGGAAAGAGCAAGGGGCAGCGGCTGTGTAGAACGAAAACACAAATCCTCAGGGGTGTGAGCGTTTCGAGATGAGTCGTATACATGTAAATGTTGGTCGTCAGTGACCGTGTGGCCTAATGGATAAGGCGTCGGACTTCGGCTCTGAAGATTACAGGTTCGAATGCTGTCACGCTTGTGTTTTTCCAGTTCTGAAAAAGAAACATACCGTTTTAATGTAGCAATTGAGCAGTACGAAACCGTCTGAATGTTGCTGTTGACCATTTTTTGCTTGGAGATGCTCTTGAGCTTGAAACACACACAGCAAGACCGGTGTTAACTAGCGAAATGGTCGGCAGAGTGCCGACACCGCGAGTTTTGACTGGCACTTGCACATCTAAAACAACGTCGGAAAGTAACTCGTTCGGCTTTTGAGTCACATAAAGTATGTGTGGTAATTTTGACGCCACTAGCTCTGCTTGTTGTCATGCAATTTCTTTGCCTCTCAGAAATGATTATGACATAAAAGTGAAGTGCGTGACGAGTGTGACGTTAGGAAAACATTAGGTAGCATGGAGAGATGCTGTATGGGACCACCCAACCCAAACGAGTACAGTGTGACGTGCTACCCGGCAAGTATTCACCGAGGTAGCCGGCTATTTCAGTCGGTAGAGCGTCAGACACTTAATCCCACCGTCGTGGGTTCGAGCCAGATGCTGGGCGAAACGGAATTTTGTTCCGCTGCAGGTGTGAATTACCGTTTTTCTGATTAACGAGATTTAATGGAAATAGCAACTTTAAACTTTGCCTACGTCTCTGTCAGTCGCAAGGAAACTGTATTTGAAGGTGAAGGTGATTTTGTAGACATGTGTAAAAGACATGTTCTGAAATGCAAGTGTTGTGGTTTGGAGAGCACATCGGTTACGTGTCAGATGTGTAGCCAAGCAGTAATTTGTCGCCATAGCTGCAAATATTAGCCGATAATATGAATTGTTGTCAGCTAAAGTCTGATGATGCAGACGACCGTAAGGACGAAGTACCCAAGAGTACCGCTAGGCCGCGCCTCTTTAGCTCAGTGGTAGAGCACTGGTCTAATAAACCAGGGGTCGTAAGTTCCATCCTCACAGGAGAAAGATGAATTTTGGAAATCAGTTGCGCGTCGTGGCCGTATAGCAAACAGTACCTGTGATGACGAACAATTAGCGACAGGCGTTTTTTTAAGATTTACTCTCAGATGTGATTAAGGCGAATGGCGCAGATAAAGCATTTGCCAAAGCGGTACAGCATAAGGTGGGACGAGGCAGTCTGAATTACATTTTATAGATGTATTTCTCACATATCTCAGAGCCTCTCGCGATCTTCGTCGTCGTCGTCGTCGTCGTCGTCGTCGTCGTCGTCGCCGCTTCTGCAGAAGTAGCAAATGGCCATCGTAGCAAATGCGGCGAGGGGCGCCATGCCTTCGATTCCCAATGCACAAAGTGTGTGGTCTTGTTTCTCAGTCTATATTTGGTCGGTCTCGTCAGAGGTTGAATGTAACGAATGGGTGGGAAAGAGCAAGGGGCAGCGGCTGTGTAGAACGAAAACACAAATCCTCAGGGGTGCGAGCGTTTCGAGATGAGTCGTATACATGTAAATGTTGGTCGTCAGTGACCGTGTGGCCTAATGGATAAGGCGTCGGACTTCGGCTCTGAAGATTACGGGTTCGAATGCTGTCACGCTTGTGTTTTTCCAGTTCTGAAAAAGAAACATACCGTTTTAATGTAGCAATTGAGCAGTACGAAACCGTCTGAATGTTGCTGTTGACCATTTTTTGCTTGGAGATGCTCTTGAGCTTGAAACACACACAGCAAGACCGGTGTTAACTAGCGAAATGGTCGGCAGAGTGCCGACACCGCGAGTTTTGACTGGCACTTGCACATCTAAAACAACGTCGGAAAGTAACTCGTTCGGCTTTTGAGTCACATAAAGTATGTGTGGTAATTTTGACGCCACTAGCTCTGCTTGTTGTCATGCAATTTCTTTGCCTCTCAGAAATGATTATGACATAAAAGTGAAGTGCGTGACGAGTGTGACGTTAGGAAAACATTAGGCAGCATGGAGAGATGCTGTATGGGACCACCCAACCCAAACGAGTACTGTGTGACGTGCTACCCGGCAAGTATTCACCGAGGTAGCCGGCTATCTCAGTCGGTAGAGCGTCAGACACTTAATCCCACCGTCGTGGGTTCGAGCCAGATGCTGGGCGAAACGGAATTTTGTTCCGCTGCAGGTGTGAATTACCGTTTTTCTGATTAACGAGATTTAATGGAAATAGCAACTTTAAACTTTGCCTACGTCTCTGTCAGTCGCAAGGAAACTGTATTTGAAGGTGAAGGTGATTTTGTAGACATGTGTAAAAGACATGTTCTGAAATGCAAGTGTTGTGGTTTGGAGAGCACATCGGTTACGTGTCAGATGTGTAGCCAAGCAGTAATTTGTCGCCATAGCTGCAAATATTAGCCGATAATATGAATTGTTGTCAGCTAAAGTCTGATGATGCAGACGACCGTAAGGACGAAGTACCCAAGAGTACCGCTAGGCCGCGCCTCTTTAGCTCAGTGGTAGAGCACTGGTCTAATTAACCAGGGGTCGTAAGTTCCATCCTCACAGGAGAAAGATGAATTTTGGAAATCAGTTGCGCGTCGTGGCCGTATAGCAAACAGTACCTGTGATGACGAACAATTAGCGACAGGCGTTTTTTTAAGATTTACTCTCAGATGTGATTAAGGCGAATGGCGCAGATAAAGCATTTGCCAAAGCGGTACAGCATAAGGTGGGACGAGGCAGTCTGAATTACATTTTATAGATGTATTTCTCACATATCTCAGAGCCTCTCGCGATCTTCGTCGTCGTCGTCGTCGTCGTCGTCGTCGCCGCTTCTGCAGAAGTAGCAAATGGCCATCGTAGCAAATGCGGCGAGGGACGCCCTGCCTTCGATTCCGAATGCACAAAGTGTGTGGTCTTGTTTCTCAGTCTATATTTGGTCGGTCTCGTCAGAGGTTGAATGTAACGAATGGGTGGGAAAGAGCAAGGGGCAGCGGCTGTGTAGAACGAAAACACAAATCCTCAGGGGTGTGAGCGTTTCGAGATGAGTCGTATACATGTAAATGTTGGTCGTCAGTGACCGTGTGGCCTAATGGATAAGGCGTCGGACTTCGGCTCTGAAGATTACAGGTTCGAATGCTGTCACGCTTGTGTTTTTCCAGTTCTGAAAAAGAAACATACCGTTTTAATGTAGCAATTGAGCAGTACGAAACCGTCTGAATGTTGCTGTTGACCATTTTTTGCTTGGAGATGCTCTTGAGCTTGAAACACACACAGCAAGACCGGTGTTAACTAGCGAAATGGTCGGCAGAGTGCCGACACCGCGAGTTTTGACTGGCACTTGCACATCTAAAACAACGTCGGAAAGTAACTCGTTCGGCTTTTGAGTCACATAAAGTATGTGTGGTAATTTTGACGCCACTAGCTCTGCTTGTTGTCATGCAATTTCTTTGCCTCTCAGAAATGATTATGACATAAAAGTGAAGTGCGTGACGAGTGTGACGTTAGGAAAACATTAGGTAGCATGGAGAGATGCTGTATGGGACCACCCAACCCAAACGAGTACAGTGTGACGTGCTACCCGGCAAGTATTCACCGAGGTAGCCGGCTATTTCAGTCGGTAGAGCGTCAGACACTTAATCCCACCGTCGTGGGTTCGAGCCAGATGCTGGGCGAAACGGAATTTTGTTCCGCTGCAGGTGTGAATTACCGTTTTTCTGATTAACGAGATTTAATGGAAATAGCAACTTTAAACTTTGCCTACGTCTCTGTCAGTCGCAAGGAAACTGTATTTGAAGGTGAAGGTGATTTTGTAGACATGTGTAAAAGACATGTTCTGAAATGCAAGTGTTGTGGTTTGGAGAGCACATCGGTTACGTGTCAGATGTGTAGCCAAGCAGTAATTTGTCGCCATAGCTGCAAATATTAGCCGATAATATGAATTGTTGTCAGCTAAAGTCTGATGATGCAGACGACCGTAAGGACGAAGTACCCAAGAGTACCGCTAGGCCGCGCCTCTTTAGCTCAGTGGTAGAGCACTGGTCTAATAAACCAGGGGTCGTAAGTTCCATCCTCACAGGAGAAAGATGAATTTTGGAAATCAGTTGCGCGTCGTGGCCGTATAGCAAACAGTACCTGTGATGACGAACAATTAGCGACAGGCGTTTTTTTAAGATTTACTCTCAGATGTGATTAAGGCGAATGGCGCAGATAAAGCATTTGCCAAAGCGGTACAGCATAAGGTGGGACGAGGCAGTCTGAATTACATTTTATAGATGTATTTCTCACATATCTCAGAGCCTCTCGCGATCTTCGTCGTCGTCGTCGTCGTCGTCGTCGTCGTCGTCGTCGTCGTCGCCGCTTCTGCAGAAGTAGCAAATGGCCATCGTAGCAAATGCGGCGAGGGGCGCCATGCCTTCGATTCCCAATGCACAAAGTGTGTGGTCTTGTTTCTCAGTCTATATTTGGTCGGTCTCGTCAGAGGTTGAATGTAACGAATGGGTGGGAAAGAGCAAGGGGCAGCGGCTGTGTAGAACGAAAACACAAATCCTCAGGGGTGCGAGCGTTTCGAGATGAGTCGTATACATGTAAATGTTGGTCGTCAGTGACCGTGTGGCCTAATGGATAAGGCGTCGGACTTCGGCTCTGAAGATTACGGGTTCGAATGCTGTCACGCTTGTGTTTTTCCAGTTCTGAAAAAGAAACATACCGTTTTAATGTAGCAATTGAGCAGTACGAAACCGTCTGAATGTTGCTGTTGACCATTTTTTGCTTGGAGATGCTCTTGAGCTTGAAACACACACAGCAAGACCGGTGTTAACTAGCGAAATGGTCGGCAGAGTGCCGACACCGCGAGTTTTGACTGGCACTTGCACATCTAAAACAACGTCGGAAAGTAACTCGTTCGGCTTTTGAGTCACATAAAGTATGTGTGGTAATTTTGACGCCACTAGCTCTGCTTGTTGTCATGCAATTTCTTTGCCTCTCAGAAATGATTATGACATAAAAGTGAAGTGCGTGACGAGTGTGACGTTAGGAAAACATTAGGCAGCATGGAGAGATGCTGTATGGGACCACCCAACCCAAACGAGTACTGTGTGACGTGCTACCCGGCAAGTATTCACCGAGGTAGCCGGCTATCTCAGTCGGTAGAGCGTCAGACACTTAATCCCACCGTCGTGGGTTCGAGCCAGACGCTGGGCGAAACGGAATTTTGTTCCGCTGCAGGTGTGAATTACCGTTTTTCTGATTAACGAGATTTAATGGAAATAGCAACTTTAAACTTTGCCTACGTCTCTGTCAGTCGCAAGGAAACTGTATTTGAAGGTGAAGGTGATTTTGTAGACATGTGTAAAAGACATGTTCTGAAATGCAAGTGTTGTGGTTTGGAGAGCACATCGGTTACGTGTCAGATGTGTAGCCAAGCAGTAATTTGTTGCCATAGCTGCAAATATTAGCCGATAATATGAATTGTTGTCAGCTAAAGTCTGATGATGCAGACGACCGTAAGGACGAAGTACCCAACAGTACCGCTAGGCCGCGCCTCTTTAGCTCAGTGGTAGAGCACTGGTCTAATAAACCAGGGGTCGTAAGTTCCATCCTCACAGGAGAAAGATGAATTTTGGAAATCAGTTGCGCGTCGTGGCCGTATAGCAAACAGTACCTGTGATGACGAACAATTAGCGACAGGCGTTTTTTTAAGATTTACTCTCAGATGTGATTAAGGCGAATGGCGCAGATAAAGCATTTGCCAAAAGCGGTACAGCATAAGGTGGGACGAGGCAGTCTGAATTACGTTTTATAGATGTATTTCTCACATATCTCAGAGTCTCTCGCGATCTTCGTCGTCGTCGTCGTCGTCGTCGTCGTCGTCGTCGCCGCCGCCGCTTCTGCAGAAGTAGCAAATGGCCATCGTAGCAAATGCGGCGAGGGACGGCCTGCCTTCGATTCCGAATGCACAAATTGTGTGGTCTTGTTTCTCAGTCTATATTTGGTCGGTCTCGTCAGAGGTTGAATGTAACGAATGGGTGGGAAAGAGCAAGGGGCAGCGGCTGTGTAGAACGAAAACACAAATCCTCAGGGGTGTGAGCGTTTCGAGATGAGTCGTATACATGTAAATGTTGATCGTCAGTGACCGTGTGGTCTAATGGATAAGGCGTCGTACTTCGTATCTGAACATTACAGGTTCGAATGCTGTCACGCTTGTGTTTTTCCAGTTCTGAAAAAGAAACATACCGTTTTAATGTAGCAATTGAGCAGTACGAAACCGTCTGAATGTTGCTGTTGACCATTTTTTGCTTGGAGATGCTCTTGAGCTTGAAACACACACAGCAAGACCGGTGTTAACTAGCGAAATGGTCGGCAGAGTGCCGACACCGCGAGTTTTGACTGGCACTTGCACATCTAAAACAACGTCGGAAAGTAACTCGTTCGGCTTTTGAGTCACATAAAGTATGTGTGGTAATTTTGACGCCACTAGCTCTGCTTGTTGTCATGCAATTTCTTTGCCTCTCAGAAATGATTATGACATAAAAGTGAAGTGCGTGACGAGTGTGACGTTAGGAAAACATTAGGCAGCATGGAGAGATGCTGTATGGGACCACCCAACCCAAACGAGTACTGTGTGACGTGCTACCCGGCAAGTATTCACCGAGGTAGCCGGCTATTTCAGTCGGTAGAGCGTCAGACACTTAATCCCACCGTCGTGGGTTCGAGCCAGATGCTGGGCGAAACGGAATTTTGTTCCGCTGCAGGTGTGAATTACCGTTTTTCTGATTAACGAGATTTAATGGAAATAGCAACTTTAAACTTTGCCTACGTCTCTGTCAGTCGCAAGGAAACTGTATTTGAAGGTGAAGGTGATTTTGTAGACATGTGTAAAAGACATGTTCTGAAATGCAAGTGTTGTGGTTTGGAGAGCACATCGGTTACGTGTCAGATGTGTAGCCAAGCAGTAATTTGTCGCCATAGCTGCAAATATTAGCCGATAATATGAATTGTTGTCAGCTAAAGTCTGATGATGCAGACGACCGTAAGGACGAAGTACCCAAGAGTACCGCTAGGCCGCGCCTCTTTAGCTCAGTGGTAGAGCACTGGTCTAATAAACCAGGGGTCGTAAGTTCCATCCTCACAGGAGAAAGATGAATTTTGGAAATCAGTTGCGCGTCGTGGCCGTATAGCAAACAGTACCTGTGATGACGAACAATTAGCGACAGGCGTTTTTTTAAGATTTACTCTCAGATGTGATTAAGGCGAATGGCGCAGATAAAGCATTTGCCAAAGCGGTACAGCATAAGGTGGGACGAGGCAGTCTGAATTACATTTTATAGATGTATTTCTCACATATCTCAGAGCCTCTCGCGATCTTCGTCGTCGTCGTCGTCGTCGTCGTCGTCGCCGCTTCTGCAGAAGTAGCAAATGGCCATCGTAGCAAATGCGGCGAGGGGCGCCCTGCCTTCGATTCCGAATGCACAAAGTGTGTGGTCTTGTTTCTCAGTCTATATTTGGTCGGTCTCGTCAGAGGTTGAATGTAACGAATGGGTGGGAAAGAGCAAGGGGCAGCGGCTGTGTAGAACGAAAACACAAATCCTCAGGGGTGCGAGCGTTTCGAGATGAGTCGTATACATGTTAATGTTGGTCGTCAGTGACCGTGTGGCCTAATGGATAAGGCGTCGGACTTCGGCTCTGAAGATTACGGGTTCGAATGCTGTCACGCTTGTGTTTTTCCAGTTCTGAAAAAGAAACATACCGTTTTAATGTAGCAATTGAGCAGTACGAAACCGTCTGAATGTTGCTGTTGACCATTTTTTGCTTGGAGATGCTCTTGAGCTTGAAACACACACAGCAAGACCGGTGTTAACTAGCGAAATGGTCGGCAGAGTGCCGACACCGCGAGTTTTGACTGGCACTTGCACATCTAAAACAACGTCGGAAAGTAACTCGTTCGGCTTTTGAGTCACTTAAAGTATGTGTGGTAATTTTGACGCCACTAGCTCTGCTTGTTGTCATGCAATTTCTTTGCCTCTCAGAAATGATTATGACATAAAAGTGAAGTGCGTGACGAGTGTGACGTTAGGAAAACATTAGGCAGCATGGAGAGATGCTGTATGGGACCACCCAACCCAAACGAGTACTGTGTGACGTGCTACCCGGCAAATATTCACCGAGGTAGCCGGCTATCTCAGTCGGTAGAGCGTCAGACACTTAATCCCAGGGTCGTGGGTTCGTGCCAGACGCTGGGCGAAACGGAATTTTGTTCCGCTGCAGGTGTAAATTACCGTTTTTCTGATTAACGAGATTTAATGGAAATAGCAACTTTAAACTTTGCCTACGTCTCTGTCAGTCGCAAGGAAACTGTATTTGAAGGTGAAGGTGATTTTGTAGACATGTGTAAAAGACATGTTCTGAAATGCAAGTGTTGTGGTTTGGAGAGCACATCGGTTACGTGTCAGATGTGTAGCCAAGCAGTAATTTGTCGCCATAGCTGCAAATATTAGCCGATAATATGAATTGTTGTCAGCTAAAAAAGTCTGATGATGCAGACGACCGTAAGGACGAAGTACCCAAGAGTATCGCTAGGCCGCGCCTCTTTAGCTCAGTGGTAGAGCACTGGTCTAATAAACCAGGGGTCGTAAGTTCCATCCTCACAGGAGAAAGATGAATTTTGGAAATCAGTTGCGCGTCGTGGCCGTATAGCAAACAGTACCTGTGATGACGAACAATTAGCGACAGGCGTTTTTTTAAGATTTACTCTCAGATGTGATTAAGGCGAATGGCGCAGATAAAGCATTTGCCAAAAGCGGTACAGCATAAGGTGGGACGAGGCAGTCTGAATTACATTTTATAGATGTATTTCTCACATATCTCAGAGTCTCTCGCGATCTTCGTCGTCGTCGTCGTCGTCGTCGTCGTCGTCGTCGTCGCCGCCGCCGCTTCTGCAGAAGTAGCAAATGGCCATCGTAGCAAATGCGGCGAGGGACGGCCTGCCTTCGATTCCGAATGCACAAATTGTGTGGTCTTGTTTCTCAGTCTATATTTGGTCGGTCACGTCAGAGGTTGAATGTAACGAATGGGTGGGAAAGAGCAAGGGGCAGCGGCTGTGTAGAACGAAAACACAAATCCTCAGGGGTGTGAGCGTTTCGAGATGAGTCGTATACATGTAAATGTTGATCGTCAGTGACCGTGTGGTCTAATGGATAAGGCGTCGGACTTCGTATCTGAAGATTACAGGTTCGAATGCTGTCACGCTTGTGTTTTTCCAGTTCTGAAAAAGAAACATACCGTTTTAATGTAGCAATTGAGCAGTACGAAACCGTCTGAATGTTGCTGTTGACCATTTTTTGCTTGGAGATGCTCTTGAGCTTGAAACACACACAGCAAGACCGGTGTTAACTAGCGAAATGGTCGGCAGAGTGCCGACACCGCGAGTTTTGACTGGCACTTGCACATCTAAAACAACGTCGGAAAGTAACTCGTTCGGCTTTTGAGTCACATAAAGTATGTGTGGTAATTTTGACGCCACTAGCTCTGCTTGTTGTCATGCAATTTCTTTGCCTCTCAGAAATGATTATGACATAAAAGTGAAGTGCGTGACGAGTGTGACGTTAGGAAAACATTAGGCAGCATGGAGAGATGCTGTATGGGACCACCCAACCCAAACGAGTACTGTGTGACGTGCTACCCGGCAAGTATTCACCGAGGTAGCCGGCTATCTCAGTCGGTAGAGCGTCAGACACTTAATCCCACCGTCGTGGGTTCGAGCCAGACGCTGGGCGAAACGGAATTTTGTTCCGCTGCAGGTGTGAATTACCGTTTTTCTGATTAACGAGATTTAATGGAAATAGCAACTTTAAACTTTGCCTACGTCTCTGTCAGTCGCAAGGAAACTGTATTTGAAGGTGAAGGTGATTTTGTAGACATGTGTAAAAGACATGTTCTGAAATGCAAGTGTTGTGGTTTGGAGAGCACATCGGTTACGTGTCAGATGTGTAGCCAAGCAGTAATTTGTCGCCATAGCTGCAAATATTAGCCGATAATATGAATTGTTGTCAGCTAAAGTCTGATGATGCAGACGACCGTAAGGACGAAGTACCCAAGAGTATCGCTAGGCCGCGCCTCTTTAGCTCAGTGGTAGAGCACTGGTCTAATAAACCAGGGGTCGTAAGTTCCATCCTCACAGGAGAAAGATGAATTTTGGAAATCAGTTGCGCGTCGTGGCCGTATAGCAAACAGTACCTGTGATGACGAACAATTAGCGACAGGCGTTTTTTTAAGATTTACTCTCAGATGTGATTAAGGCGAATGGCGCAGATAAAGCATTTGCCAAAAGCGGTACAGCATAAGGTGGGACGAGGCAGTCTGAATTACATTTTATAGATGTATTTCTCACATATCTCAGAGTCTCTCGCGATCTTCGTCGTCGTCGTCGTCGTCGTCGTCGTCGTCGCCGCCGCCGCTTCTGCAGAAGTAGCAAATGGCCATCGTAGCAAATGCGGCGAGGGACGGCCTGCCTTCGATTCCGAATGCACAAATTGTGTGGTCTTGTTTCTCAGTCTATATTTGGTCGGTCACGTCAGAGGTTGAATGTAACGAATGGGTGGGAAAGAGCAAGGGGCAGCGGCTGTGTAGAACGAAAACACAAATCCTCAGGGGTGTGAGCGTTTCGAGCTGAGTCGTATACATGTAAATGTTGATCGTCAGTGACCGTGTGGTCTAATGGATAAGGCGTCGGACTTCGTATCTGAAGATTACAGGTTCGAATGCTGTCACGCTTGTGTTTTTCCAGTTCTGAAAAAGAAACATACCGTTTTAATGTAGCAATTGAGCAGTACGAAACCGTCTGAATGTTGCTGTTGACCATTTTTTGCTTGGAGATGCTCTTGAGCTTGAAACACACACAGCAAGACCGGTGTTAACTAGCGAAATGGTCGGCAGAGTGCCGACACCGCGAGTTTTGACTGGCACTTGCACATCTAAAACAACGTCGGAAAGTAACTCGTTCGGCTTTTGAGTCACATAAAGTATGTGTGGTAATTTTGACGCCACTAGCTCTGCTTGTTGTCATGCAATTTCTTTGCCTCTCAGAAATGATTATGACATAAAAGTGAAGTGCGTGACGAGTGTGACGTTAGGAAAACATTAGGCAGCATGGAGAGATGCTGTATGGGACCACCCAACCCAAACGAGTACTGTGTGACGTGCTACCCGGCAAGTATTCACCGAGGTAGCCGGCTATCTCAGTCGGTAGAGCGTCAGACACTTAATCCCACCGTCGTGGGTTCGAGCCAGACGCTGGGCGAAACGGAATTTTGTTCCGCTGCAGGTGTGAATTACCGTTTTTCTGATTAACGAGATTTAATGGAAATAGCAACTTTAAACTTTGCCTACGTCTCTGTCAGTCGCAAGGAAACTGTATTTGAAGGTGAAGGTGATTTTGTAGACATGTGTAAAAGACATGTTCTGAAATGCAAGTGTTGTGGTTTGGAGAGCACATCGGTTACGTGTCAGATGTGTAGCCAAGCAGTAATTTGTCGCCATAGCTGCAAATATTAGCCGATAATATGAATTGTTGTCAGCTAAAGTCTGATGATGCAGACGACCGTAAGGACGAAGTACCCAAGAGTACCGCTAGGCCGCGCCTCTTTAGCTCAGTGGTAGAGCACTGGTCTAATAAACCAGGGGTCGTAAGTTCCATCCTCACAGGAGAAAGATGAATTTTGGAAATCAGTTGCGCGTCGTGGCCGTATAGCAAACAGTACCTGTGATGACGAACAATTAGCGACAGGCGTTTTTTTAAGATTTACTCTCAGATGTGATTAAGGCGAATGGCGCAGATAAAGCATTTGCCAAAGCGGTACAGCATAAGGTGGGACGAGGCAGTCTGAATTACATTTTATAGATGTATTTCTCACATATCTCAGAGCCTCTCGCGATCTTCGTCGTCGTCGTCGTCGTCGTCGTCGTCGCCGCTTCTGCAGAAGTAGCAAATGGCCATCGTAGCAAATGCGGCGAGGGGCGCCCTGCCTTCGATTCCGAATGCACAAAGTGTGTGGTCTTGTTTCTCAGTCTATATTTGGTCGATCTCGTCAGAGGTTGAATGTAACGAATGGGTGGGAAAGAGCAAGGGGCAGCGGCTGTGTAGAACGAAAACACAAATCCTCAGGGGTGTGAGCGTTTCGAGATGAGTCGTATACATGTAAATGTTGGTCGTCAGTGACCGTGTGGCCTAATGGATAAGGCGTCGGACTTCGGCTCTGAAGATTACAGGTTGAATGCTGTCACGCTTGTGTTTTTCCAGTTCTGAAAAAGAAACATACCGTTTTAATGTAGCAATTGAGCAGTACGAAACCGTCTGAATGTTGCTGTTGACCATTTTTTGCTTGGAGATGCTCTTGAGCTTGAAACACACACAGCAAGACCGGTGTTAACTAGCGAAATGGTCGGCAGAGTGCCGACACCGCGAGTTTTGACTGGCACTTGCACATCTAAAACAACGTCGGAAAGTAACTCGTTCGGCTTTTGAGTCACATAAAGTATGTGTGGTAATTTTGACGCCACTAGCTCTGCTTGTTGTCATGCAATTTCTTTGCCTCTCAGAAATGATTATGACATAAAAGTGAAGTGCGTGACGAGTGTGACGTTAGGAAAACATTAGGCAGCATGGAGAGATGCTGTATGGGACCACCCAACCCAAACGAGTACTGTGTGACGTGCTACCCGGCAAGTATTCACCGAGGTAGCCGGCTATCTCAGTCGGTAGAGCGTCAGACACTTAATCCCAGGGTCGTGGGTTCGAGCCAGACGCTGGGCGAAACGGAATTTTGTTCCGCTGCAGGTGTGAATTACCGTTTTTCTGATTAACGAGATTTAATGGAAATAGCAACTTTAAACTTTGCCTACGTCTCTGTCAGTCGCAAGGAAACTGTATTTGAAGGTGAAGGTGATTTTGTAGACATGTGTAAAAGACATGTTCTGAAATGCAAGTGTTGTGGTTTGGAGAGCACATCGGTTACGTGTCAGATGTGTAGCCAAGCAGTAATTTGTCGCCATAGCTGCAAATATTAGCCGATAATATGAATTGTTGTCAGCTAAAGTCTGATGATGCAGACGACCGTAAGGACGAAGTACCCAAGAGTACCGCTAGGCCGCGCCTCTTTAGCTCAGTGGTAGAGCACTGGTCTAATAAACCAGGGGTCGTAAGTTCCATCCTCACAGGAGAAAGATGAGTTTTGGAAATCAGTTGCGCGTCGTGGCCGTATAGCAAACAGTACCTGTGATGACGAACAATTAGCGACAGGCGTTTTTTTAAGATTTACTCTCAGATGTGATTAAGGCGAATGGCGCAGATAAAGCATTTGCCAAAGCGGTACAGCATAAGGTGGGACGAGGCAGTCTGAATTACATTTTATAGATGTATTTCTCACATATCTCAGAGCCTCTCGCGATCTTCGTCGTCGTCGTCGTCGTCGTCGTCGTCGTCGTCGCCGCTTCTGCAGAAGTAGGAAATGGCCATCGTAGCAAATGCGGCGAGGGGCGCCCTGCCTTCGATTCCGAATGCACAAAGTGTGTGGTCTTGTTTCTCAGTCTATATTTGGTCGGTCTCGTCAGAGGTTGAATGTAACGAATGGGTGGGAAAGAGCAAGGGGCAGCGGCTGTGTAGAACGAAAACACAAATCCTCAGGGGTGTGAGCGTTTCGAGATGAGTCGTATACATGTAAATGTTGGTCGTCAGTGACCGTGTGGCCTAATGGATAAGGCGTCGGACTTCGGCTCTGAAGATTACAGGTTCGAATGCTGTCACGCTTGTGTTTTTCCAGTTCTGAAAAAGAAACATACCGTTTTAATGTAGCAATTGAGCAGTACGAAACCGTCTGAATGTTGCTGTTGACCATTTTTTGCTTGGAGATGCTCTTGAGCTTGAAACACACACAGCAAGACCGGTGTTAACTAGCGAAATGGTCGGCAGAGTGCCGACACCGCGAGTTTTGACTGGCACTTGCACATCTAAAACAACGTCGGAAAGTAACTCGTTCGGCTTTTGAGTCACATAAAGTATGTGTGGTAATTTTGACGCCACTAGCTCTGCTTGTTGTCATGCAATTTCTTTGCCTCTCAGAAATGATTATGACATAAAAGTGAAGTGCGTGACGAGTGTGACGTTAGGAAAACATTAGGCAGCATGGAGAGATGCTGTATGGGACCACCCAACCCAAACGAGTACTGTGTGACGTGCTACCCGGCAAATATTCACCGAGGTAGCCGGCTATCTCAGTCGGTAGAGCGTCAGACACTTAATCCCAGGGTCGTGGGTTCGAGCCAGACGCTGGGCGAAACGGAATTTTGTTCCGCTGCAGGTGTGAATTACCGTTTTTCTGATTAACGAGATTTAATGGAAATAGCAACTTTAAACTTTGCCTACGTCTCTGTCAGTCGCAAGGAAACTGTATTTTAAGGTGAAGGTGATTTTGTAGACATGTGTAAAAGACATGTTCTGAAATGCAAGTGTTGTGGTTTGGAGAGCACATCGGTTACGTGTCAGATGTGTAGCCAAGCAGTAATTTGTCGCCATAGCTGCAAATATTAGCCGATAATATGAATTGTTGTCAGCTAAAGTCTGATGATGCAGACGACCGTAAGGACGAAGTACCCTAGAGTACCGCTAGGCCGCGCCTCTTTAGCTCAGTGGTAGAGCACTGGTCTAATAAACCAGGGGTCGTAAGTTCCATCCTCACAGGAGAAAGATGAATTTTGGAAATCAGTTGCGCGTCGTGGCCGTATAGCAAACAGTACCTGTGATGACGAACAATTAGCGACAGGCGTTTTTTTAAGATTTACTCTCAGATGTGATTAAGGCGAATGGCGCAGATAAAGCATTTGCCAAAGCGGTACAGCATAAGGTGGGACGAGGCAGTCTGAATTACATTTTATAGATGTATTTCTCACATATCTCAGAGCCTCTCGCGATCTTCGTCGTCGTCGTCGTCGTCGTCGTCGTCGTCGCCGCCGCTTCTGCAGAAGTAGCAAATGGCCATCGTAGCAAATGCGGCGAGGGACGCCCTGCCTTCGATTCCGAATGCACAAAGTGTGTGGTCTTGTTTCTCAGTCTATATTTGGTCGGTCTCGTCAGAGGTTGAATGTAACGAATGGGTGGGAAAGAGCAAGGGGCAGCGGCTGTGTAGAACGAAAACACAAATCCTCAGGGGTGTGAGCGTTTCGAGATGAGTCGTATACATGTAAATGTTGGTCGTCAGTGACCGTGTGGCCTAATGGATAAGGCGTCGGACTTCGGCTCTGAAGATTACAGGTTCGAATGCTGTCACGCTTGTGTTTTTCCAGTTCTGAAAAAGAAACATACCGTTTTAATGTAGCAATTGAGCAGTACGAAACCGTCTGAATGTTGCTGTTGACCATTTTTTGCTTGGAGATGCTCTTGAGCTTGAAACACACACAGCAAGACCGGTGTTAACTAGCGAAATGGTCGGCAGAGTGCCGACACCGCGAGTTTTGACTGGCACTTGCACATCTAAAACAACGTCGGAAAGTAACTCGTTCGGCTTTTGAGTCACATAAAGTATGTGTGGTAATTTTGACGCCACTAGCTCTGCTTGTTGTCATGCAATTTCTTTGCCTCTCAGAAATGATTATGACATAAAAGTGAAGTGCGTGACGAGTGTGACGTTAGGAAAACATTAGGCAGCATGGAGAGATGCTGTATGGGACCACCCAACCCAAACGAGTACTGTGTGACGTGCTACCCGGCAAGTATTCACCGAGGTAGCCGGCTATCTCAGTCGGTAGAGCGTCAGACACTTAATGCCACCGTCGTGGGTTCGAGCCAGACGCTGGGCGAAACGGAATTTTGTTCCGCTGCAGGTGTGAATTACCGTTTTTCTGATTAACGAGATTTAATGGAAATAGCAACTTTAAACTTTGCCTACGTCTCTGTCAGTCGCAAGGAAACTGTATTTGAAGGTGAAGGTGATTTTGTAGACATGTGTAAAAGACATGTTCTGAAATGCAAGTGTTGTGGTTTGGAGAGCACATCGGTTACGTGTCAGATGTGTAGCCAAGCAGTAATTTGTCGCCATAGCTGCAAATATTAGCCGATAATATGAATTGTTGTCAGCTAAAGTCTGATGATGCAGACGACCGTAAGGACGAAGTACCCAAGAGTATCGCTAGGCCGCGCCTCTTTAGCTCAGTGGTAGAGCACTGGTCTAATAAACCAGGGGTCGTAAGTTCCATCCTCACAGGAGAAAGATGAATTTTGGAAATCAGTTGCGCGTCGTGGCCGTATAGCAAACAGTACCTGTGATGACGAACAATTAGTGACAGGCGTTTTTTTAAGATTTACTCACAGATGTGATTAAGGCGAATGGCGCAGATAAAGCATTTGCCAAAGCGGTACAGCATAAGGTGGGACGAGGCAGTCTGAATTACATTTTATAGATGTATTTCTCACATATCTCAGAGTCTCTCGCGATCTTCGTCGTCGTCGTCGTCGTCGTCGCCGCCGCCGCTTCTGCAGAAGTAGCAAATGGCCATCGTAGCAAATGCGGCGAGGGACGGCCTGCCTTCGATTCCGAATGCACAAATTGTGTGGTCTTGTTTCTCAGTCTATATTTGGTCGGTCACGTCAGAGGTTGAATGTAACGAATGGGTGGGAAAGAGCAAGGGGCAGCGGCTGTGTAGAACGAAAACACAAATCCTCAGGGGTGTGAGCGTTTCGAGATGAGTCGTATACATGTAAATGTTGATCGTCAGTGACCGTGTGGTCTAATGGATAAGGCGTCGGACTTCGGATCTGAAGATTACAGGTTCGAATGCTGTCACGCTTGTGTTTTTCCAGTTCTGAAAAATAAACATACCGTTTTAATGTAGCAATTGAGCAGTACGAAACCGTCTGAATGTTGCTGTTGACCAATTTTTGCTTGGAGATGCTCTTGAGCTTGAAACACACACAGCAAGACCGGTGTTAACTAGCGAAATGGTCGGCAGAGTGCCGACACCGCGAGTTTTGACTGGCACTTGCACATCTAAAACAACGTCGGAAAGTAACTCGTTCGGCTTTTGAGTCACATAAAGTATGTGTGTTAATTTTGACGCCACTAGCTCTGCTTGTTGTCATGCAATTTCTTTGCCTCTCAGAAATGATTATGACATAAAAGTGAAGTACGTGACGAGTGTGACGTTAGGAAAACATTAGGCAGCATGGAGAGATGCTGTATGGGACCACCCAACCCAAACGAGTACTGTGTGACGTGCTACCCGGCAAGTATTCACCGAGGTAGCCGGCTATCTCAGTCGGTAGAGCGTCAGACACTTAATCCCAGGGTCGTGGGTTCGAGCCAGACGCTGGGCGAAACGGAATTTTGTTCCGCTGCAGGTGTGAATTACCGTTTTTCTGATTAACGAGATTTAATGGAAATAGCAACTTTAAACTTTGCCTACGTCTCTGTCAGTCGCAAGGAAACTGTATTTGAAGGTGAAGGTGATTTTGTAGACATGTGTAAAAGACATGTTCTGAAATGCAAGTGTTGTGGTTTGGAGAGCACATCGGTTACGTGTCAGATGTGTAGCCAAGCAGTAATTTGTCGCCATAGCTGCAAATATTAGCCGATAATATGAATTGTTGTCAGCTAAAGTCTGATGATGCAGACGACCGTAAGGACGAAGTACCCAAGAGTACCGCTACGCCGCGCCTCTTTAGCTCAGTGGTAGAGCACTGGTCTAATAAACCAGGGGTCGTAAGTTCCATCCTCACAGGAGAAAGATGAATTTTGGAAATCAGTTGCGCGTCGTGGCCGTATAGCAAACAGTACCTGTGATGACGAACAATTAGCGACAGGCGTTTTTTTAAGATTTACTCTCAGATGTGATTAAGGCGAATGGCGCAGATAAAGCATTTGCCAAAGCGGTACAGCATAAGGTGGGACGAGGCAGTCTGAATTACATTTTATAGATGTATTTCTCACATATCTCAGAGCCTCTCGCGATCTTCGTCGTCGTCGTCGTCGTCGTCGTCGTCGCCGCCGCCGCTTCTGCAGAAGTAGCAAATGGCCATCGTAGCAAATGCGGCGAGGGACGGCCTGCCTTCGATTCCGAATGCACAAATTGTGTGGTCTTGTTTCTCAGTCTATATTTGGTCGGTCTCGTCAGAGGTTGAATGTAACGAATGGGTGGGAAAGAGCAAGGGGCAGCGGCTGTGTAGAACGAAAACACAAATCCTCAGGGGTGTGAGCGTTTCGAGATGAGTCGTATACATGTAAATGTTGATCGTCAGTGACCGTGTGGTCTAATGGATAAGGCGTCGGACTTCGTATCTGAAGATTACAGGTTCGAATGCTGACACGCTTGCGTTTTTCCAGTTCTGAAAAAGAAACATACCGTTTTAATGTAGCAATTGAGCAGTACGAAACCGTCTGAATGTTGCTGTTGACCATTTTTTGCTTGGAGATGCTCTTGAGCTTGAAACACACACAGCAAGACCGGTGTTAACTAGCGAAATGGGCGGCAGAGTGCCGACACCGCGAGTTTTGACTGGCACTTGCACATCTAAAACAACGTCGGAAAGTAACTCGTTCGGCTTTTGAGTCACATAAAGTATGTGTGTTAATTTTGACGCCACTAGCTCTGCTTGTTGTCATGCAATTTCTTTGCCTCTCAGAAATGATTATGACATAAAAGTGAAGTACGTGACGAGTGTGACGTTAGGAAAACATTAGGCAGCATGGAGAGATGCTGTATGGGACCACCCAACCCAAACGAGTACTGTGTGACGTGCTACCCGGCAAGTATTCACCGAGGTAGCCGGCTATCTCAGTCGGTAGAGCGTCAGACACTTAATCCCACCGTCGTGGGTTCGAGCCAGACGCTGGGCGAAACGGAATTTTGTTCCGCTGCAGGTGTGAATTACCGTTTTTCTGATTAACGAGATTTAATGGAAATAGCAACTTTAAACTTTGCCTACGTCTCTGTCAGTCGCAAGGAAACTGTATTTGAAGGTGAAGGTGATTTTGTAGACATGTGTGAAAGACATGTTCTGAAATGCAAGTGTTGTGGTTTGGAGAGCACATCGGTTACGTGTCAGATGTGTAGCCAAGCAGTAATTTGTCGCCATAGCTGCAAATATTAGCCGGTAATATGAAGTGTTGTCAGCTAAAGTCTGATGGTGCAGACGACCGTAAGGACGAAGTACCCAAGAGTACCGCTAGGCCGCGCCTCTTTAGCTCAGTGGTAGAGCACTGGTCTAATAAACCAGGGGTTGTAAGTTCCATCCTCACAGGAGAAAGATGAATTTTGGAAATCAGTTGCGCGTCGTGGCCGTATAGCAAACAGTACCTGTGATGACGAACAATTAGCGACAGGCGTTTTTTTAAGATTTACTCTCAGATGTGATTAAGGCGAATGGCGCAGATAAAGCATTTGCCAAAGCGGTACAGCATAAGGTGGGACGAGGCAGTCTGAATTACATTTTATAGATGTATTTCTCACATATCTCAGAGCCTCTCGCGATCTTCGTCGTCGTCGTCGTCGTCGTCGTCGTCGTCGTCGTCGCCGCCGCCGCTTTTGCAGAAGTAGCAAATGGCCATCGTAGCAAATGCGGCGAGGGACGCCCTGCCTTCGATTCCGAATGCACAAAGTGTGTGGTCTTGTTTCTCAGTCTATATTTGGTCGGTCACGTCAGAGGTTGAATGTAACGAATGGGTGGGAAAGAGCAAGGGGCAGCGGCTGTGTAGAACGAAAACACAAATCCTCAGGGGTGTGAGCGTTTCGAGATGAGTCGTATACATGTAAATGTTGGTCGTCAGTGACCGTGTGGCCTAATGGATAAGGCGTCGGACTTCGGCTCTGAAGATTACAGGGTCGAATGCTGTCACGCTTGTGTTTTTCCAGTTCTGAAAAAGAAACATACCGTTTTAATGTAGCAATTGAGCAGTACGAAACCGTCTGAATGTTGCTGTTGACCATTTTTTGCTTGGAGATGCTCTTGAGCTTGAAACACACACAGCAAGACCGGTGTTAACTAGCGAAATGGTCGGCAGAGTGCCGACACCGCGAGTTTTGACTGGCACTTGCACATCTAAAACAACGTCGGAAAGTAACTCGTTCGGCTTTTGAGTCACATAAAGTATGTGTGTTAATTTTGACGCCACTAGCTCTGCTTGTTGTCATGCAATTTCTTTGCCTCTCAGAAATGATTATGACATAAAAGTGAAGTACGTGACGAGTGTGACGTTAGGAAAACATTAGGCAGCATGGAGAGATTCTGTATGGGACCACCCAACCCAAACGAGTACTGTGTGACGTGCTACCCGGCAAGTATTCACCGAGGTAGCCGGCTATCTCAGTCGGTAGAGCGTCAGACTCTTATTCCCAGGGTCATGGGTTCGACCCAGACGCTGGGCGGAACGGAATTTTGTTCCGCTGCAGGTGTAAATTACCGTTTTTCTGATTAACGAGATTTAATGGAAATAGCAACTTTAAACTTTGCCTACGTCTCTGTCAGTCGCAAGGAAACTGTATTTGAAGGTGAAGGTGATTTTGTAGACATGTGTGAAAGACATGTTCTGAAATGCAAGTGTTGTGGTTTGGAGAGCACATCGGTTACGTGTCAGATGTGTAGCCAAGCAGTAATTTGTCGCCATAGCTGCAAATATTAGCCGGTAATATGAAGTGTTGTCAGCTAAAGTCTGATGGTGCAGACGACCGTAAGGACGAAGTACCCAAGACTACCGCTAGGCCGCGCCTCTTTAGCTCAGTGGTAGAGCACTGGTCTAATAAACCAGGGGTTGTAAGTTCCATCCTCACAGGAGAAAGATAAATTTTGGAAATCAGTTGCGCGTCGTGGCCGTATAGCAAACAGTACCTGTGATGACGAACAATTAGCGACAGGCGTTTTTTTAAGATTTACTCTCAGATGTGATTAAGGCGAATGGCGCAGATAAAGCATTTGCCAAAGCGGTACAGCATAAGGTGGGACGAGGCAGTCTGAATTACATTTTATAGATGTATTTCTCACATATCTCAGAGTCTCTCGCGATCGTCGTCGTCGTCGTCGTCGTCGTCGTCGTCGTCGTCGTCGCCGCCGCCGCTTCTGCAGAAGTAGCAAATGGCCATCGTAGCAAATGCGGCGAGGGACGCCCTGCCTTCGATTCCGAATGCACAAAGTGTGTGGTCTTGTTTCTCAGTCTATATTTGGTCGGTCACGTCAGAGGTTGAATGTAACGAATGGGAGGGAAAGAGCAAGGGGCAGCGGCTGTGTAGAACGAAAACACAAATCCTCAGGGGTGTGAGCGTTTCGAGATGAGTCGTATACATGTAAATGTTGGTCGTCAGTGACCGTGTGGCCTAATGGATAAGGCGTCGGACTTCGGCTCTGAAGATTACAGGTTCGAATGCTGTCACGCTTGTGTTTTTCCAGTTCTGAAAAAGAAACATACCGTTTTAATGTAGCAATTGAGCAGTACGAAACCGTCTGAATGTTGCTGTTGACCATTTTTTGCTTGGAGATGCTCTTGAGCTTGAAACACACACAGCAAGACCGGTGTTAACTAGCGAAATGGTCGGCAGAGTGCCGACACCGCGAGTTTTGACTGGCACTCGCACATCTAAAACAACGTCGGAAAGTAACTCGTTCGGCTTTTGAGTCACATAAAGTATGTGTGTTAATTTTGACGCCACTAGCTCTGCTTGTTGTCATGCAATTTCTTTGCCTCTCAGAAATGATTATGACATAAAAGTGAAGTACGTGACGAGTGTGACGTTAGGAAAACATTAGGCAGCATGGAGAGATTCTGTATGGGACCACCCAACCCAAACGAGTACTGTGTGACGTGCTACCCGGCAAGTATTCACCGAGGTAGCCGGCTATCTCAGTCGGTAGAGCGTCAGACTCTTAATCCCAGGGTCGTGGGTTCGAGCCAGACGCTGGGCGGAACGGAATTTTGTTCCGCTGCAGGTGTAAATTACCGTTTTTCTGATTAACGAGATTTAATGGAAATAGCAACTTTAAACTTTGCCTACGTCTCTGTCAGTCGCAAGGAAACTGTATTTGAAGGTGAAGGTGATTTTGTAGACATGTGTGAAAGACATGTTCTGAAATGCAAGTGTTGTGGTTTGGAGAGCACATCGGTTACGTGTCAGATGTGTAGCCAAGCAGTAATTTGTCGCCATAGCTGCAAATATTAGCCGGTAATATGAAGTGTTGTCAGCTAAAGTCTGATGGTGCAGACGACCGTAAGGACGAAGTACCCAAGAGTACCGCTAGGCCGCGCCTCTTTAGCTCAGTGGTAGAGCACTGGTCTAATAAACCAGGGGTTGTAAGTTCCATCCTCACAGGAGAAAGATGAATTTTGGAAATCAGTTGCGCGTCGTGGCCGTATAGCAAACAGTACCTGTGATGACGAACAATTAGCGACAGGCGTTTTTTTAAGATTTACTCTCAGATGTGATTAAGGCGAATGGCGCAGATAAAGCATTTGCCAAAGCGGTACAGCATAAGGTGGGACGAGGCAGTCTGAATTACATTTTATAGATGTATTTCTCACATATCTCAGAGTCTCTCGCGATCTTCGTCGTCGTCGTCGTCGTCGTCGTCGCCGCCGCCGCTTATGCAGAAGTAGCAAATGGCCATCGTAGCAAATGCGGCGAGGGACGCCCTGCCTTCGATTCCGAATGCACAAAGTGTGTGGTCTTGTTTCTCAGTCTATATTTGGTCGGTCACGTCAGAGGTTGAATGTAACGAATGGGTGGGAAAGAGCAAGGGGCAGCGGCTGTGTAGAACGAAAACACAAATCCTCAGGGGTGTGAGCGTTTCGAGATGAGTCGTATACATGTAAATGTTGATCGTCAGTGACCGTGTGGTCTAATGGATAAGGCGTCGGACTTCGTATCTGAAGATTACAGGTTCGAATGCTGACACGCTTGCGTTTTTCCAGTTCTGAAAAAGAAACATACCGTTTTAATGTAGCAATTGAGCAGTACGAAACCGTCTGAATGTTGCTGTTGACCATTTTTTGCTTGGAGATGCTCTTGAGCTTGAAACACACACAGCAAGACCGGTGTTAACTAGCGAAATGGTCGGCAGAGTGCCGACACCGCGAGTTTTGACTGGCACTTGCACATCTAAAACAACGTCGGAAAGTAACTCGTTCGGCTTTTGAGTCACATAAAGTATGTGTGTTAATTTTGACGCCACTAGCTCTGCTTGTTGTCATGCAATTTCTTTGCCTCTCAGAAATGATTATGACATAAAAGTGAAGTACGTGACGAGTGTGACGTTAGGAAAACATTAGGCAGCATGGAGAGATTCTGTATGGGACCACCCAACCCAAACGAGTACTGTGTGACGTGCTACCCGGCAAGTATTCACCGAGGTAGCCGGCTATCTCAGTCGGTAGAGCGTCAGACTCTTATTCCCAGGGTCATGGGTTCGAGCCAGACGCTGGGCGAAACGGAATTTTGTTCCGCTGCAGGTGTAAATTACCGTTTTTCTGATTAACGAGATTTAATGGAAATAGCAACTTTAAACTTTGCCTACGTCTCTGTCAGTCGCAAGGAAACTGTATTTGAAGGTGAAGGTGATTTTGTAGACATGTGTGAAAGACATGTTCTGAAATGCAAGTGTTGTGGTTTGGAGAGCACATCGGTTTCGTGTCAGATGTGTAGCCAAGCAGTAATTTGTCGCCATAGCTGCAAATATTAGCCGGTAATATGAAGTGTTGTCAGCTAAAGTCTGATGGTGCAGACGACCGTAAGGACGAAGTTCCCAAGAGTACTGCTAGGCCGCGCCTCTTTAGCTCAGTGGTAGAGCACTGGTCTAATAAACCAGGGGTTGTAAGTTCCATCCTCACAGGAGAAAGATGAATTTTGGAAATCAGTTGCGCGTCGTGGCCGTATAGCAAACAGTACCTGTGATGACGAACAATTAGCGACAGGCGTTTTCTTAAGATTTACTCTCAGATGTGATTAAGGCGAATGGCGCAGATAAAGCATTTGCCAAAGCGGTACAGCATAAGGTGGGACGAGGCAGTCTGAGTTACATTTTATAGATGTATTTCTCACATATCTCAGAGTCTCTCGCGATCTTCGTCGTCGTCGTCGTCGTCGTCGTCGTCGCCGCCGCCGCTTCTGCAGAAGTAGCAAATGGCCATCGTAGCAAATGCGGCGAGGGACGCCCTGCCTTCGATTCCGAATGCACAAAGTGTGTGGTCTTGTTTCTCAGTCTATATTTGGTCGGTCACGTCAGAGGTTGAATGTAACGAATGGGTGGGAAAGAGCAAGGGGCAGCGGCTGTGTAGAACGAAAACACAAATCCTCAGGGGTGTGAGCGTTTCGAGATGAGTCGTATACATGTAAATGTTGGTCGTCAGTGACCGTGTGGCCTAATGGATAAGGCGTCGGACTTCGGCTCTGAAGATTACAGGGTCGAATGCTGTCACGCTTGTGTTTTTCCAGTTCTGAAAAAGAAACATACCGTTTTAATGTAGCAATTGAGCAGTACGAAACCGTCTGAATGTTGCTGTTGACCATTTTTTGCTTGGAGATGCTCTTGAGCTTGAAACACACACAGCAAGACCGGTGTTAACTAGCGAAATGGTCGGCAGAGTGCCGACACCGCGAGTTTTGACTGGCACTTGCACATCTAAAACAACGTCGGAAAGTAACTCGTTCGGCTTTTGAGTCACATAAAGTATGTGTGTTAATTTTGACGCCACTAGCTCTGCTTGTTGTCATGCAATTTCTTTGCCTCTCAGAAATGATTATGACATAAAAGTGAAGTACGTGACGAGTGTGACGTTAGGAAAACATTAGGCAGCATGGAGAGATTCTGTATGGGACCACCCAACCCAAACGAGTACTGTGTGACGTGCTACCCGGCAAGTATTCACCGAGGTAGCCGGCTATCTCAGTCGGTAGAGCGTCAGACTCTTATTCCCAGGGTCATGGGTTCGAGCCAGACGCTGGGCGAAACGGAATTTTGTTCCGCTGCAGGTGTAAATTACCGTTTTTCTGATTAACGAGATTTAATGGAAATAGCAACTTTAAACTTTGCCTACGTCTCTGTCAGTCGCAAGGAAACTGTATTTGAAGGTGAAGGTGATTTTGTAGACATGTGTGAAAGACATGTTCTGAAATGCAAGTGTTGTGGTTTGGAGAGCACATCGGTTACGTGTCAGATGTGTAGCCAAGCAGTAATTTGTCGCCATAGCTGCAAATATTAGCCGGTAATATGAAGTGTTGTCAGCTAAAGTCTGATGGTGCAGACGACCGTAAGGACGAAGTACCCAAGAGTACCGCTAGGCCGCGCCTCTTTAGCTCAGTGGTAGAGCACTGGTCTAATAAACCAGGGGTTGTAAGTTCCATCCTCACAGGAGAAAGATGAATTTTGGAAATCAGTTGCGCGTCGTGGCCGTATAGCAAACAGTACCTGTGATGACGAACAATTAGCGACAGGCGTTTTTTTAAGATTTACTCTCAGATGTGATTAAGGCGAATGGCGCAGATAAAGCATTTGCCAAAGCGGTACAGCATAAGGTGGGACGAGGCAGTCTGAATTACATTTTATAGATGTATTTCTCACATATCTCAGAGCCTCTCGCGATCTTCGTCGTCGTCGTCGTCGTCGTCGTCGTCGTCGTCGTCGTCGTCGTCGCCGCCGCCGCTTCTGCAGAAGTAGCAAATGGCCATCGTAGCAAATGCGGCGAGGGACGGCCTGCCTTCGATTCCGAATGCACAAATTGTGTGGTCTTGTTTCTCAGTCTATATTTGGTCGGTCTCGTCAGAGGTTGAATGTAACGAATGGGTGGGAAAGAGCAAGGGGCAGCGGCTGTGTAGAACGAAAACACAAATCCTCAGGGGTGTGAGCGTTTCGAGATGAGTCGTATACATGTAAATGTTGATCGTCAGTGACCGTGTGGTCTAATGGATAAGGCGTCGGACTTCGTATCTGAAGATTACAGGTTCGAATGCTGACACGCTTGCGTTTTTCCAGTTCTGAAAAAGAAACATACCGTTTTAATGTAGCAATTGAGCAGTACGAAACCGTCTGAATGTTGCTGTTGACCATTTTTTGCTTGGAGATGCTCTTGAGCTTGAAACACACACAGCAAGACCGGTGTTAACTAGCGAAATGGTCGGCAGAGTGCCGACACCGCGAGTTTTGACTGGCACTTGCACATCTAAAACAACGTCGGAAAGTAACTCGTTCGGCTTTTGAGTCACATAAAGTATGTGTGTTAATTTTGACGCCACTAGCTCTGCTTGTTGTCATGCAATTTCTTTGCCTCTCAGAAATGATTATGACATAAAAGTGAAGTACGTGACGAGTGTGACGTTAGGAAAACATTAGGCAGCATGGAGAGATGCTGTATGGGACCACCCAACCCAAACGAGTACTGTGTGACGTGCTACCCGGCAAGTATTCACCGAGGTAGCCGGCTATCTCAGTCGGTAGAGCGTCAGACACTTAATCCCACCGTCGTGGGTTCGAGCCAGACGCTGGGCGAAACGGAATTTTGTTCCGCTGCAGGTGTGAATTACCGTTTTTCTGATTAACGAGATTTAATGGAAATAGCAACTTTAAACTTTGCCTACGTCTCTGTCAGTCGCAAGGAAACTGTATTTGAAGGTGAAGGTGATTTTGTAGACATGTGTAAAAGACATGTTCTGAAATGCAAGTGTTGTGGTTTGGAGAGCACATCGGTTACGTGTCAGATGTGTAGCCAAGCAGTAATTTGTCGCCATAGCTGCAAATATTAGCCGATAATATGAATTGTTGTCAGCTAAAGTCTGATGATGCAGACGACCGTAAGGACGAAGTACCTAAGAGTACCGCTACGCCGCGCCTCTTTAGCTCAGTGGTAGAGCACTGGTCTAATAAACCAGGGGTCGTAAGTTCCATCCTCACAGGAGAAAGATGAATTTTGGAAATCAGTTGCGCGTCGTGGCCGTATAGCAAACAGTACCTGTGATGACGAACAATTAGCGACAGGCGTTTTTTTAAGATTTACTCTCAGATGTGATTAAGGCGAATGGCGCAGATAAAGCATTTGCCAAAGCGGTACAGCATAATGTGGGACGAGGTAGTCTGAATTACATTTTATAGATGTATTTCTCACATATCTCAGAGCCTCTCGCGATCTTCGTCGTCGTCGTCGTCGTCGTCGTCGTCGCCGCCGCCGCTTCTGCAGAAGTAGCAAATGGCCATCGTAGCAAATGCGGCGAGGGACGGCCTGCCTTCGATTCCGAATGCACAAATTGTGTGGTCTTGTTTCTCAGTCTATATTTGGTCGGTCACGTCAGAGGTTGAATGTAACGAATGGGTGGGAAAGAGCAAGGGGCAGCGGCTGTGTAGAACGAAAACACAAATCCTCAGGGGTGTGAGCGTTTCGAGATGAGTCGTATACATGTAAATGTTGGTTGTCAGTGACCGTGTGGCCTAATGGATAAGGCGTCGGACTTCGGCTCTGAAGATTACAGGTTCGAATGCTGTCACGCTTGTGTTTTTCCAGTTCTGAAAAAGAAACATACCGTTTTAATGTAGCAATTGAGCAGTACGAAACCGTCTGAATGTTGCTGTTGACCATTTTTTGCTTGGAGATGCTCTTGAGCTTGAAACACACACAGCAAGACCGGTGTTAACTAGCGAAATGGTCGGCAGAGTGCCGACACCGCGAGTTTTGACTGGCACTTGCACATCTAAAACAACGTCGGAAAGTAACTCGTTCGGCTTTTGAGTCACATAAAGTATGTGTGTTAATTTTGACGCCACTAGCTCTGCTTGTTGTCATGCAATTTCTTTGCCTCTCAGAAATGATTATGACATAAAAGTGAAGTACGTGACGAGTGTGACGTTAGGAAAACATTAGGCAGCATGGAGAGATTCTGTATGGGACCACCCAACCCAAACGAGTACTGTGTGACGTGCTACCCGGCAAGTATTCACCGAGGTAGCCGGCTATCTCAGTCGGTAGAGCGTCAGACTCTTATTCCCAGGGTCATGGGTTCGAGCCAGACGCTGGGCGGAACGGAATTTTGTTCCGCTGCAGGTGTAAATTACCGTTTTTCTGATTAACGAGATTTAATGGAAATAGCAACTTTAAACTTTGCCTACGTCTCTGTCAGTCGCAAGGAAGCTGTATTTGAAGGTGAAGGTGATTTTGTAGACATGTGTGAAAGACATGTTCTGAAATGCAAGTGTTGTGGTTTGGAGAGCACATCGGTTACGTGTCAGATGTGTAGCCAAGCAGTAATTTGTCGCCATAGCTGCAAATATTAGCCGGTAATATGAAGTGTTGTCAGCTAAAGTCTGATGGTGCAGACGACCGTAAGGACGAAGTACCCAAGAGTACCGCTAGGCCGCGCCTCTTTAGCTCAGTGGTAGAGCACTGGTCTAATAAACCAGGGGTTGTAAGTTCCATCCTCACAGGAGAAAGATGAATTTTGGAAATCAGTTGCGCGTCGTGGCCGTATAGCAAACAGTACCTGTGATGACGAACAATTAGCGACAGGCGTTTTTTTAAGATTTACTCTCAGATGTGATTAAGGCGAATGGCGCAGATAAAGCATTTGCCAAAGCGGTACAGCATAAGGTGGGACGAGGCAGTCTGAATTACATTTTATAGATGTATTTCTCACATATCTCAGAGTCTCTCGCGATCTTCGTCGTCGTCGTCGTCGTCGTCGTCGTCGCCGCCGCCGCTTCTGCAGAAGTAGCAAATGGCCATCGTAGCAAATGCGGCGAGGGACGCCCTGCCTTCGATTCCGAATGCACAAAGTGTGTGGTCTTGTTTCTCAGTCTATATTTGGTCGGTCACGTCAGAGGTTGAATGTAACGAATGGGTGGGAAAGAGCAAGGGGCAGCGGCTGTGTAGAACGAAAACACAAATCCTCAGGGGTGTGAGCGTTTCGAGATGAGTCGTATACATGTAAATGTTGGTCGTCAGTGACCGTGTGGCCTAATGGATAAGGCGTCGGACTTCGGCTCTGAAGATTACAGGGTCGAATGCTGTCACGCTTGTGTTTTTCCAGTTCTGAAAAAGAAACATACCGTTTTAATGTAGCAATTGAGCAGTACGAAACCGTCTGAATGTTGCTGTTGACCATTTTTTGCTTGGAGATGCTCTTGAGCTTGAAACACACACAGCAAGACCGGTGTTAACTAGCGAAATGGTCGGCAGAGTGCCGACACCGCGAGTTTTGACTGGCACTTGCACATCTAAAACAACGTCGGAAAGTAACTCGTTCGGCTTTTGAGTCACATAAAGTATGTGTGTTAATTTTGACGCCACTAGCTCTGCTTGTTGTCATGCAATTTCTTTGCCTCTCAGAAATGATTATGACATAAAAGTGAAGTACGTGACGAGTGTGACGTTAGGAAAACATTAGGCAGCATGGAGAGATTCTGTATGGGACCACCCAACCCAAACGAGTACTGTGTGACGTGCTACCCGGCAAGTATTCACCGAGGTAGCCGGCTATCTCAGTCGGTAGAGCGTCAGACTCTTATTCCCAGGGTCGTGGGTTCGACCCAGACGCTGGGCGGAACGGAATTTTGTTCCGCTGCAGGTGTAAATTACCGTTTTTCTGATTAACGAGATTTAATGGAAATAGCAACTTTAAACTTTGCCTACGTCTCTGTCAGTCGCAAGGAAACTGTATTTGAAGGTGAAGGTGATTTTGTAGACATGTGTGAAAGACATGTTCTGAAATGCAAGTGTTGTGGTTTGGAGAGCACATCGGTTACGTGTCAGATGTGTAGCCAAGCAGTAATTTGTCGCCATAGCTGCAAATATTAGCCGGTAATATGAAGTGTTGTCAGCTAAAGTCTGATGGTGCAGACGACCGTAAGGACGAAGTACCCAAGACTACCGCTAGGCCGCGCCTCTTTAGCTCAGTGGTAGAGCACTGGTCTAATAAACCAGGGGTTGTAAGTTCCATCCTCACAGGAGAAAGATAAATTTTGGAAATCAGTTGCGCGTCGTGGCCGTATAGCAAACAGTACCTGTGATGACGAACAATTAGCGACAGGCGTTTTTTTAAGATTTACTCTCAGATGTGATTAAGGCGAATGGCGCAGATAAAGCATTTGCCAAAGCGGTACAGCATAAGGTGGGACGAGGCAGTCTGAATTACATTTTATAGATGTATTTCTCACATATCTCAGAGTCTCTCGCGATCGTCGTCGTCGTCGTCGTCGTCGTCGTCGTCGCCGCCGCCGCTTCTGCAGAAGTAGCAAATGGCCATCGTAGCAAATGCGGCGAGGGACGCCCTGCCTTCGATTCCGAATGCACAAAGTGTGTGGTCTTGTTTCTCAGTCTATATTTGGTCGGTCACGTCAGAGGTTGAATGTAACGAATGGGAGGGAAAGAGCAAGGGGCAGCGGCTGTGTAGAACGAAAACACAAATCCTCAGGGGTGTGAGCGTTTCGAGATGAGTCGTATACATGTAAATGTTGGTCGTCAGTGACCGTGTGGCCTAATGGATAAGGCGTCGGACTTCGGCTCTGAAGATTACAGGTTCGAATGCTGTCACGCTTGTGTTTTTCCAGTTCTGAAAAAGAAACATACCGTTTTAATGTAGCAATTGAGCAGTACGAAACCGTCTGAATGTTGCTGTTGACCATTTTTTGCTTGGAGATGCTCTTGAGCTTGAAACACACACAGCAAGACCGGTGTTAACTAGCGAAATGGTCGGCAGAGTGCCGACACCGCGAGTTTTGACTGGCACTCGCACATCTAAAACAACGTCGGAAAGTAACTCGTTCGGCTTTTGAGTCACATAAAGTATGTGTGTTAATTTTGACGCCACTAGCTCTGCTTGTTGTCATGCAATTTCTTTGCCTCTCAGAAATGATTATGACATAAAAGTGAAGTACGTGACGAGTGTGACGTTAGGAAAACATTAGGCAGCATGGAGAGATTCTGTATGGGACCACCCAACCCAAACGAGTACTGTGTGACGTGCTACCCGGCAAGTATTCACCGAGGTAGCCGGCTATCTCAGTCGGTAGAGCGTCAGACTCTTATTCCCAGGGTCGTGGGTTCGACCCAGACGCTGGGCGGAACGGAATTTTGTTCCGCTGCAGGTGTAAATTACCGTTTTTCTGATTAACGAGATTTAATGGAAATAGCAACTTTAAACTTTGCCTACGTCTCTGTCAGTCGCAAGGAAACTGTATTTGAAGGTGAAGGTGATTTTGTAGACATGTGTGAAAGACATGTTCTGAAATGCAAGTGTTGTGGTTTGGAGAGCACATCGGTTACGTGTCAGATGTGTAGCCAAGCAGTAATTTGTCGCCATAGCTGCAAATATTAGCCGGTAATATGAAGTGTTGTCAGCTAAAGTCTGATGGTGCAGACGACCGTAAGGACGAAGTACCCAAGACTACCGCTAGGCCGCGCCTCTTTAGCTCAGTGGTAGAGCACTGGTCTAATAAACCAGGGGTTGTAAGTTCCATCCTCACAGGAGAAAGATAAATTTTGGAAATCAGTTGCGCGTCGTGGCCGTATAGCAAACAGTACCTGTGATGACGAACAATTAGCGACAGGCGTTTTTTTAAGATTTACTCTCAGATGTGATTAAGGCGAATGGCGCAGATAAAGCATTTGCCAAAGCGGTACAGCATAAGGTGGGACGAGGCAGTCTGAATTACATTTTATAGATGTATTTCTCACATATCTCAGAGTCTCTCGCGATCGTCGTCGTCGTCGTCGTCGTCGTCGTCGTCGTCGTCGTCGTCGTCGTCGCCGCCGCCGCTTCTGCAGAAGTAGCAAATGGCCATCGTAGCAAATGCGGCGAGGGACGCCCTGCCTTCGATTCCGAATGCACAAAGTGTGTGGTCTTGTTTCTCAGTCTATATTTGGTCGGTCACGTCAGAGGTTGAATGTAACGAATGGGAGGGAAAGAGCAAGGGGCAGCGGCTGTGTAGAACGAAAACACAAATCCTCAGGGGTGTGAGCGTTTCGAGATGAGTCGTATACATGTAAATGTTGGTCGTCAGTGACCGTGTGGCCTAATGGATAAGGCGTCGGACTTCGGCTCTGAAGATTACAGGTTCGAATGCTGTCACGCTTGTGTTTTTCCAGTTCTGAAAAAGAAACATACCGTTTTAATGTAGCAATTGAGCAGTACGAAACCGTCTGAATGTTGCTGTTGACCATTTTTTGCTTGGAGATGCTCTTGAGCTTGAAACACACACAGCAAGACCGGTGTTAACTAGCGAAATGGTCGGCAGAGTGCCGACACCGCGAGTTTTGACTGGCACTCGCACATCTAAAACAACGTCGGAAAGTAACTCGTTCGGCTTTTGAGTCACATAAAGTATGTGTGTTAATTTTGACGCCACTAGCTCTGCTTGTTGTCATGCAATTTCTTTGCCTCTCAGAAATGATTATGACATAAAAGTGAAGTACGTGACGAGTGTGACGTTAGGAAAACATTAGGCAGCATGGAGAGATTCTGTATGGGACCACCCAACCCAAACGAGTACTGTGTGACGTGCTACCCGGCAAGTATTCACCGAGGTAGCCGGCTATCTCAGTCGGTAGAGCGTCAGACTCTTATTCCCAGGGTCGTGGGTTCGACCCAGACGCTGGGCGGAACGGAATTTTGTTCCGCTGCAGGTGTAAATTACCGTTTTTCTGATTAACGAGATTTAATGGAAATAGCAACTTTAAACTTTGCCTACGTCTCTGTCAGTCGCAAGGAAACTGTATTTGAAGGTGAAGGTGATTTTGTAGACATGTGTGAAAGACATGTTCTGAAATGCAAGTGTTGTGGTTTGGAGAGCACATCGGTTACGTGTCAGATGTGTAGCCAAGCAGTAATTTGTCGCCATAGCTGCAAATATTAGCCGGTAATATGAAGTGTTGTCAGCTAAAGTCTGATGGTGCAGACGACCGTAAGGACGAAGTACCCAAGACTACCGCTAGGCCGCGCCTCTTTAGCTCAGTGGTAGAGCACTGGTCTAATAAACCAGGGGTTGTAAGTTCCATCCTCACAGGAGAAAGATAAATTTTGGAAATCAGTTGCGCGTCGTGGCCGTATAGCAAACAGTACCTGTGATGACGAACAATTAGCGACAGGCGTTTTTTTAAGATTTACTCTCAGATGTGATTAAGGCGAATGGCGCAGATAAAGCATTTGCCAAAGCGGTACAGCATAAGGTGGGACGAGGCAGTCTGAATTACATTTTATAGATGTATTTCTCACATATCTCAGAGTCTCTCGCGATCGTCGTCGTCGTCGTCGTCGTCGTCGTCGCCGCCGCCGCTTCTGCAGAAGTAGCAAATGGCCATCGTAGCAAATGCGGCGAGGGACGCCCTGCCTTCGATTCCGAATGCACAAAGTGTGTGGTCTTGTTTCTCAGTCTATATTTGGTCGGTCACGTCAGAGGTTGAATGTAACGAATGGGAGGGAAAGAGCAAGGGGCAGCGGCTGTGTAGAACGAAAACACAAATCCTCAGGGGTGTGAGCGTTTCGAGATGAGTCGTATACATGTAAATGTTGGTCGTCAGTGACCGTGTGGCCTAATGGATAAGGCGTCGGACTTCGGCTCTGAAGATTACAGGTTCGAATGCTGTCACGCTTGTGTTTTTCCAGTTCTGAAAAAGAAACATACCGTTTTAATGTAGCAATTGAGCAGTACGAAACCGTCTGAATGTTGCTGTTGACCATTTTTTGCTTGGAGATGCTCTTGAGCTTGAAACACACACAGCAAGACCGGTGTTAACTAGCGAAATGGTCGGCAGAGTGCCGACACCGCGAGTTTTGACTGGCACTCGCACATCTAAAACAACGTCGGAAAGTAACTCGTTCGGCTTTTGAGTCACATAAAGTATGTGTGTTAATTTTGACGCCACTAGCTCTGCTTGTTGTCATGCAATTTCTTTGCCTCTCAGAAATGATTATGACATAAAAGTGAAGTACGTGACGAGTGTGACGTTAGGAAAACATTAGGCAGCATGGAGAGATTCTGTATGGGACCACCCAACCCAAACGAGTACTGTGTGACGTGCTACCCGGCAAGTATTCACCGAGGTAGCCGGCTATCTCAGTCGGTAGAGCGTCAGACTCTTAATCCCAGGGTCGTGGGTTCGAGCCAGACGCTGGGCGGAACGGAATTTTGTTCCGCTGCAGGTGTAAATTACCGTTTTTCTGATTAACGAGATTTAATGGAAATAGCAACTTTAAACTTTGCCTACGTCTCTGTCAGTCGCAAGGAAACTGTATTTGAAGGTGAAGGTGATTTTGTAGACATGTGTGAAAGACATGTTCTGAAATGCAAGTGTTGTGGTTTGGAGAGCACATCGGTTACGTGTCAGATGTGTAGCCAAGCAGTAATTTGTCGCCATAGCTGCAAATATTAGCCGGTAATATGAAGTATTGTCAGCTAAAGTCTGATGGTGCAGACGACCGTAACGACGAAGTACCCAAGAGTACCGCTAGGCCGCGCCTCTTTAGCTCAGTGGTAGAGCACTGGTCTAATAAACCAGGGGTTGTAAGTTCCATCCTCACAGGAGAAAGATGAATTTTGGAAATCAGTTGCGCGTCGTGGCCGTATAGCAAACAGTACCTGTGATGACGAACAATTAGCGACAGGCGTTTTTTTAAGATTTACTCTCAGATGTGATTAAGGCGAATGGCGCAGATAAAGCATTTGCCAAAGCGGTACAGCATAAGGTGGGACGAGGCAGTCTGAATTACATTTTATAGATGTATTTCTCACATATCTCAGAGTCTCTCGCGATCTTCGTCGTCGTCGTCGTCGTCGTCGTCGCCGCCGCCGCTTATGCAGAAGTAGCAAATGGCCATCGTAGCAAATGCGGCGAGGGACGCCCTGCCTTCGATTCCGAATGCACAAAGTGTGTGGTCTTGTTTCTCAGTCTATATTTGGTCGGTCACGTCAGAGGTTGAATGTAACGAATGGGTGGGAAAGAGCAAGGGGCAGCGGCTGTGTAGAACGAAAACACAAATCCTCAGGGGTGTGAGCGTTTCGAGATGAGTCGTATACATGTAAATGTTGATCGTCAGTGACCGTGTGGTCTAATGGATAAGGCGTCGGACTTCGTATCTGAAGATTACAGGTTCGAATGCTGACACGCTTGCGTTTTTCCAGTTCTGAAAAAGAAACATACCGTTTTAATGTAGCAATTGAGCAGTACGAAACCGTCTGAATGTTGCTGTTGACCATTTTTTGCTTGGAGATGCTCTTGAGCTTGAAACACACACAGCAAGACCGGTGTTAACTAGCGAAATGGTCGGCAGAGTGCCGACACCGCGAGTTTTGACTGGCACTTGCACATCTAAAACAACGTCGGAAAGTAACTCGTTCGGCTTTTGAGTCACATAAAGTATGTGTGTTAATTTTGACGCCACTAGCTCTGCTTGTTGTCATGCAATTTCTTTGCCTCTCAGAAATGATTATGACATAAAAGTGAAGTACGTGACGAGTGTGACGTTAGGAAAACATTAGGCAGCATGGAGAGATTCTGTATGGGACCACCCAACCCAAACGAGTACTGTGTGACGTGCTACCCGGCAAGTATTCACCGAGGTAGCCGGCTATCTCAGTCGGTAGAGCGTCAGACTCTTATTCCCAGGGTCATGGGTTCGAGCCAGACGCTGGGCGAAACGGAATTTTGTTCCGCTGCAGGTGTAAATTACCGTTTTTCTGATTAACGAGATTTAATGGAAATAGCAACTTTAAACTTTGCCTACGTCTCTGTCAGTCGCAAGGAAACTGTATTTGAAGGTGAAGGTGATTTTGTAGACATGTGTGAAAGACATGTTCTGAAATGCAAGTGTTGTGGTTTGGAGAGCACATCGGTTACGTGTCAGATGTGTAGCCAAGCAGTAATTTGTCGCCATAGCTGCAAATATTAGCCGGTAATATGAAGTGTTGTCAGCTAAAGTCTGATGGTGCAGACGACCGTAAGGACGAAGTACCCAAGAGTACCGCTAGGCCGCGCCTCTTTAGCTCAGTGGTAGAGCACTGGTCTAATAAACCAGGGGTTGTAAGTTCCATCCTCACAGGAGAAAGATGAATTTTGGAAATCAGTTGCGCGTCGTGGCCGTATAGCAAACAGTACCTGTGATGACGAACAATTAGCGACAGGCGTTTTTTTAAGATTTACTCTCAGATGTGATTAAGGCGAATGGCGCAGATAAAGCATTTGCCAAAGCGGTACAGCATAAGGTGGGACGAGGCAGTCTGAATTACATTTTATAGATGTATTTCTCACATATCTCAGAGCCTCTCGCGATCTTCGTCGTCGTCGTCGTCGTCGTCGTCGTCGTCGTCGTCGTCGCCGCTTCTGCAGAAGTAGCAAATGGCCATCGTAGCAAATGCGGCGAGGGACGGCCTGCCTTCGATTCCGAATGCACAAATTGTGTGGTCTTGTTTCTCAGTCTATATTTGGTCGGTCTCGTCAGAGGTTGAATGTAACGAATGGGTGGGAAAGAGCAAGGGGCAGCGGCTGTGTAGAACGAAAACACAAATCCTCAGGGGTGTGAGCGTTTCGAGATGAGTCGTATACATGTAAATGTTGATCGTCAGTGACCGTGTGGTCTAATGGATAAGGCGTCGGACTTCGTATCTGAAGATTACAGGTTCGAATGCTGACACGCTTGCGTTTTTCCAGTTCTGAAAAAGAAACATACCGTTTTAATGTAGCAATTGAGCAGTACGAAACCGTCTGAATGTTGCTGTTGACCATTTTTTGCTTGGAGATGCTCTTGAGCTTGAAACACACACAGCAAGACCGGTGTTAACTAGCGAAATGGTCGGCAGAGTGCCGACACCGCGAGTTTTGACTGGCACTTGCACATCTAAAACAACGTCGGAAAGTAACTCGTTCGGCTTTTGAGTCACATAAAGTATGTGTGTTAATTTTGACGCCACTAGCTCTGCTTGTTGTCATGCAATTTCTTTGCCTCTCAGAAATGATTATGACATAAAAGTGAAGTACGTGACGAGTGTGACGTTAGGAAAACATTAGGCAGCATGGAGAGATGCTGTATGGGACCACCCAACCCAAACGAGTACTGTGTGACGTGCTACCCGGCAAGTATTCACCGAGGTAGCCGGCTATCTCAGTCGGTAGAGCGTCAGACACTTAATGCCACCGTCGTGGGTTCGAGCCAGACGCTGGGCGAAACGGAATTTTGTTCCGCTGCAGGTGTGAATTACCGTTTTTCTGATTAACGAGATTTAATGGAAATAGCAACTTTAAACTTTGCCTACGTCTCTGTCAGTCGCAAGGAAACTGTATTTGAAGGTGAAGGTGATTTTGTAGACATGTGTAAAAGACATGTTCTGAAATGCAAGTGTTGTGGTTTGGAGAGCACATCGGTTACGTGTCAGATGTGTAGCCAAGCAGTAATTTGTCGCCATAGCTGCAAATATTAGCCGATAATATGAATTGTTGTCAGCTAAAGTCTGATGATGCAGACGACCGTAAGGACGAAGTACCTAAGAGTACCGCTACGCCGCGCCTCTTTAGCTCAGTGGTAGAGCACTGGTCTAATAAACCAGGGGTCGTAAGTTCCATCCTCACAGGAGAAAGATGAATTTTGGAAATCAGTTGCGCGTCGTGGCCGTATAGCAAACAGTACCTGTGATGACGAACAATTAGCGACAGGCGTTTTTTTAAGATTTACTCTCAGATGTGATTAAGGCGAATGGCGCAGATAAAGCATTTGCCAAAGCGGTACAGCATAAGGTGGGACGAGGCAGTCTGAATTACATTTTATAGATGTATTTCTCACATATCTCAGAGCCTCTCGCGATCTTCGTCGTCGTCGTCGTCGTCGTCGTCGTCGTCGTCGTCGTCGTCGCCGCTTCTGCAGAAGTAGCAAATGGCCATCGTAGCAAATGCGGCGAGGGACGGCCTGCCTTCGATTCCGAATGCACAAATTGTGTGGTCTTGTTTCTCAGTCTATATTTGGTCGGTCTCGTCAGAGGTTGAATGTAACGAATGGGTGGGAAAGAGCAAGGGGCAGCGGCTGTGTAGAACGAAAACACAAATCCTCAGGGGTGTGAGCGTTTCGAGATGAGTCGTATACATGTAAATGTTGATCGTCAGTGACCGTGTGGTCTAATGGATAAGGCGTCGGACTTCGTATCTGAAGATTACAGGTTCGAATGCTGACACGCTTGCGTTTTTCCAGTTCTGAAAAAGAAACATACCGTTTTAATGTAGCAATTGAGCAGTACGAAACCGTCTGAATGTTGCTGTTGACCATTTTTTGCTTGGAGATGCTCTTGAGCTTGAAACACACACAGCAAGACCGGTGTTAACTAGCGAAATGGTCGGCAGAGTGCCGACACCGCGAGTTTTGACTGGCACTTGCACATCTAAAACAACGTCGGAAAGTAACTCGTTCGGCTTTTGAGTCACATAAAGTATGTGTGTTAATTTTGACGCCACTAGCTCTGCTTGTTGTCATGCAATTTCTTTGCCTCTCAGAAATGATTATGACATAAAAGTGAAGTACGTGACGAGTGTGACGTTAGGAAAACATTAGGCAGCATGGAGAGATGCTGTATGGGACCACCCAACCCAAACGAGTACTGTGTGACGTGCTACCCGGCAAGTATTCACCGAGGTAGCCGGCTATCTCAGTCGGTAGAGCGTCAGACACTTAATGCCACCGTCGTGGGTTCGAGCCAGACGCTGGGCGAAACGGAATTTTGTTCCGCTGCAGGTGTGAATTACCGTTTTTCTGATTAACGAGATTTAATGGAAATAGCAACTTTAAACTTTGCCTACGTCTCTGTCAGTCGCAAGGAAACTGTATTTGAAGGTGAAGGTGATTTTGTAGACATGTGTAAAAGACATGTTCTGAAATGCAAGTGTTGTGGTTTGGAGAGCACATCGGTTACGTGTCAGATGTGTAGCCAAGCAGTAATTTGTCGCCATAGCTGCAAATATTAGCCGATAATATGAATTGTTGTCAGCTAAAGTCTGATGATGCAGACGACCGTAAGGACGAAGTACCTAAGAGTACCGCTACGCCGCGCCTCTTTAGCTCAGTGGTAGAGCACTGGTCTAATAAACCAGGGGTCGTAAGTTCCATCCTCACAGGAGAAAGATGAATTTTGGAAATCAGTTGCGCGTCGTGGCCGTATAGCAAACAGTACCTGTGATGACGAACAATTAGCGACAGGCGTTTTTTTAAGATTTACTCTCAGATGTGATTAAGGCGAATGGCGCAGATAAAGCATTTGCCAAAGCGGTACAGCATAAGGTGGGACGAGGCAGTCTGAATTACATTTTATAGATGTATTTCTCACATATCTCAGAGTCTCTCGCGATCTTCGTCGTCGTCGTCGTCGTCGTCGTCGTCGCCGCCGCCGCTTATGCAGAAGTAGCAAATGGCCATCGTAGCAAATGCGGCGAGGGACGCCCTGCCTTCGATTCCGAATGCACAAAGTGTGTGGTCTTGTTTCTCAGTCTATATTTGGTCGGTCACGTCAGAGGTTGAATGTAACGAATGGGTGGGAAAGAGCAAGGGGCAGCGGCTGTGTAGAACGAAAACACAAATCCTCAGGGGTGTGAGCGTTTCGAGATGAGTCGTATACATGTAAATGTTGATCGTCAGTGACCGTGTGGTCTAATGGATAAGGCGTCGGACTTCGTATCTGAAGATTACAGGTTCGAATGCTGACACGCTTGCGTTTTTCCAGTTCTGAAAAAGAAACATACCGTTTTAATGTAGCAATTGAGCAGTACGAAACCGTCTGAATGTTGCTGTTGACCATTTTTTGCTTGGAGATGCTCTTGAGCTTGAAACACACACAGCAAGACCGGTGTTAACTAGCGAAATGGTCGGCAGAGTGCCGACACCGCGAGTTTTGACTGGCACTTGCACATCTAAAACAACGTCGGAAAGTAACTCGTTCGGCTTTTGAGTCACATAAAGTATGTGTGTTAATTTTGACGCCACTAGCTCTGCTTGTTGTCATGCAATTTCTTTGCCTCTCAGAAATGATTATGACATAAAAGTGAAGTACGTGACGAGTGTGACGTTAGGAAAACATTAGGCAGCATGGAGAGATTCTGTATGGGACCACCCAACCCAAACGAGTACTGTGTGACGTGCTACCCGGCAAGTATTCACCGAGGTAGCCGGCTATCTCAGTCGGTAGAGCGTCAGACTCTTATTCCCAGGGTCATGGGTTCGAGCCAGACGCTGGGCGAAACGGAATTTTGTTCCGCTGCAGGTGTAAATTACCGTTTTTCTGATTAACGAGATTTAATGGAAATAGCAACTTTAAACTTTGCCTACGTCTCTGTCAGTCGCAAGGAAACTGTATTTGAAGGTGAAGGTGATTTTGTAGACATGTGTGAAAGACATGTTCTGAAATGCAAGTGTTGTGGTTTGGAGAGCACATCGGTTACGTGTCAGATGTGTAGCCAAGCAGTAATTTGTCGCCATAGCTGCAAATATTAGCCGGTAATATGAAGTGTTGTCAGCTAAAGTCTGATGGTGCAGACGACCGTAAGGACGAAGTACCCAAGAGTACCGCTAGGCCGCGCCTCTTTAGCTCAGTGGTAGAGCACTGGTCTAATAAACCAGGGGTTGTAAGTTCCATCCTCACAGGAGAAAGATGAATTTTGGAAATCAGTTGCGCGTCGTGGCCGTATAGCAAACAGTACCTGTGATGACGAACAATTAGCGACAGGCGTTTTTTTAAGATTTACTCTCAGATGTGATTAAGGCGAATGGCGCAGATAAAGCATTTGCCAAAGCGGTACAGCATAATGTGGGACGAGGCAGTCTGAATTACATTTTATAGATGTATTTCTCACATATCTCAGAGCCTCTCGCGATCTTCGTCGTCGTCGTCGTCGTCGTCGTCGTCGTCGTCGTCGTCGTCGTCGTCGCCGCCGCCGCTTCTGCAGAAGTAGCAAATGGCCATCGTAGCAAATGCGGCGAGGGACGGCCTGCCTTCGATTCCGAATGCACAAATTGTGTGGTCTTGTTTCTCAGTCTATATTTGGTCGGTCACGTCAGAGGTTGAATGTAACGAATGGGTGGGAAAGAGCAAGGGGCAGCGGCTGTGTAGAACGAAAACACAAATCCTCAGGGGTGTGAGCGTTTCGAGATGAGTCGTATACATGTAAATGTTGGTTGTCAGTGACCGTGTGGCCTAATGGATAAGGTGTCGGACTTCGGCTCTGAAGATTACAGGTTCGAATGCTGTCACGCTTGTGTTTTTCCAGTTCTGAAAAAGAAACATACCGTTTTAATGTAGCAATTGAGCAGTACGAAACCGTCTGAATGTTGCTGTTGACCATTTTTTGCTTGGAGATGCTCTTGAGCTTGAAACACACACAGCAAGACCGGTGTTAACTAGCGAAATGGTCGGCAGAGTGCCGACACCGCGAGTTTTGACTGGCACTTGCACATCTAAAACAACGTCGGAAAGTAACTCGTTCGGCTTTTGAGTCACATAAAGTATGTGTGTTAATTTTGACGCCACTAGCTCTGCTTGTTGTCATGCAATTTCTTTGCCTCTCAGAAATGATTATGACATAAAAGTGAAGTACGTGACGAGTGTGACGTTAGGAAAACATTAGGCAGCATGGAGAGATTCTGTATGGGACCACCCAACCCAAACGAGTACTGTGTGACGTGCTACCCGGCAAGTATTCACCGAGGTAGCCGGCTATCTCAGTCGGTAGAGCGTCAGACTCTTATTCCCAGGGTCATGGGTTCGAGCCAGACGCTGGGCGGAACGGAATTTTGTTCCGCTGCAGGTGTAAATTACCGTTTTTCTGATTAACGAGATTTAATGGAAATAGCAACTTTAAACTTTGCCTACGTCTCTGTCAGTCGCAAGGAAGCTGTATTTGAAGGTGAAGGTGATTTTGTAGACATGTGTGAAAGACATGTTCTGAAATGCAAGTGTTGTGGTTTGGAGAGCACATCGGTTACGTGTCAGATGTGTAGCCAAGCAGTAATTTGTCGCCATAGCTGCAAATATTAGCCGGTAATATGAAGTGTTGTCAGCTAAAGTCTGATGGTGCAGACGACCGTAAGGACGAAGTACCCAAGAGTACCGCTAGGCCGCGCCTCTTTAGCTCAGTGGTAGAGCACTGGTCTAATAAACCAGGGGTTGTAAGTTCCATCCTCACAGGAGAAAGATGAATTTTGGAAATCAGTTGCGCGTCGTGGCCGTATAGCAAACAGTACCTGTGATGACGAACAATTAGCGACAGGCGTTTTTTTAAGATTTACTCTCAGATGTGATTAAGGCGAATGGCGCAGATAAAGCATTTGCCAAAGCGGTACAGCATAAGGTGGGACGAGGCAGTCTGAATTACATTTTATAGATGTATTTCTCACATATCTCAGAGTCTCTCGCGATCTTCGTCGTCGTCGTCGTCGTCGTCGTCGTCGCCGCCGCCGCTTCTGCAGAAGTAGCAAATGGCCATCGTAGCAAATGCGGCGAGGGACGCCCTGCCTTCGATTCCGAATGCACAAAGTGTGTGGTCTTGTTTCTCAGTCTATATTTGGTCGGTCACGTCAGAGGTTGAATGTAACGAATGGGTGGGAAAGAGCAAGGGGCAGCGGCTGTGTAGAACGAAAACACAAATCCTCAGGGGTGTGAGCGTTTCGAGATGAGTCGTATACATGTAAATGTTGGTCGTCAGTGACCGTGTGGCCTAATGGATAAGGCGTCGGACTTCGGCTCTGAAGATTACAGGTTCGAATGCTGTCACGCTTGTGTTTTTCCAGTTCTGAAAAAGAAACATACCGTTTTAATGTAGCAATTGAGCAGTACGAAACCGTCTGAATGTTGCTGTTGACCATTTTTTGCTTGGAGATGCTCTTGAGCTTGAAACACACACAGCAAGACCGGTGTTAACTAGCGAAATGGTCGGCAGAGTGCCGACACCGCGAGTTTTGACTGGCACTTGCACATCTAAAACAACGTCGGAAAGTAACTCGTTCGGCTTTTGAGTCACATAAAGTATGTGTGTTAATTTTGACGCCACTAGCTCTGCTTGTTGTCATGCAATTTCTTTGCCTCTCAGAAATGATTATGACATAAAAGTGAAGTACGTGACGAGTGTGACGTTAGGAAAACATTAGGCAGCATGGAGAGATTCTGTATGGGACCACCCAACCCAAACGAGTACTGTGTGACGTGCTACCCGGCAAGTATTCACCGAGGTAGCCGGCTATCTCAGTCGGTAGAGCGTCAGACTCTTAATCCCAGGGTCGTGGGTTCGAGCCAGACGCTGGGCGGAACGGAATTTTGTTCCGCTGCAGGTGTAAATTACCGTTTTTCTGATTAACGAGATTTAATGGAAATAGCAACTTTAAACTTTGCCTACGTCTCTGTCAGTCGCAAGGAAACTGTATTTGAAGGTGAAGGTGATTTTGTAGACATGTGTGAAAGACATGTTCTGAAATGCAAGTGTTGTGGTTTGGAGAGCACATCGGTTACGTGTCAGATGTGTAGCCAAGCAGTAATTTGTCGCCATAGCTGCAAATATTAGCCGGTAATATGAAGTGTTGTCAGCTAAAGTCTGATGGTGCAGACGACCGTAAGGACGAAGTACCCAAGAGTACCGCTAGGCCGCGCCTCTTTAGCTCAGTGGTAGAGCACTGGTCTAATAAACCAGGGGTTGTAAGTTCCATCCTCACAGGAGAAAGATGAATTTTGGAAATCAGTTGCGCGTCGTGGCCGTATAGCAAACAGTACCTGTGATGACGAACAATTAGCGACAGGCGTTTTTTTAAGATTTACTCTCAGATGTGATTAAGGCGAATGGCGCAGATAAAGCATTTGCCAAAGCGGTACAGCATAAGGTGGGACGAGGCAGTCTGAATTACATTTTATAGATGTATTTCTCACATATCTCAGAGTCTCTCGCGATCTTCGTCGTCGTCGTCGTCGTCGTCGTCGTCGTCGCCGCCGCCGCTTCTGCAGAAGTAGCAAATGGCCATCGTAGCAAATGCGGCGAGGGACGCCCTGCCTTCGATTCCGAATGCACAAAGTGTGTGGTCTTGTTTCTCAGTCTATATTTGGTCGGTCACGTCAGAGGTTGAATGTAACGAATGGGTGGGAAAGAGCAAGGGGCAGCGGCTGTGTAGAACGAAAACACAAATCCTCAGGGGTGTGAGCGTTTCGAGATGAGTCGTATACATGTAAATGTTGGTCGTCAGTGACCGTGTGGCCTAATGGATAAGGCGTCGGACTTCGGCTCTGAAGATTACAGGTTCGAATGCTGTCACGCTTGTGTTTTTCCAGTTCTGAAAAAGAAACATACCGTTTTAATGTAGCAATTGAGCAGTACGAAACCGTCTGAATGTTGCTGTTGACCATTTTTTGCTTGGAGATGCTCTTGAGCTTGAAACACACACAGCAAGACCGGTGTTAACTAGCGAAATGGTCGGCAGAGTGCCGACACCGCGAGTTTTGACTGGCACTTGCACATCTAAAACAACGTCGGAAAGTAACTCGTTCGGCTTTTGAGTCACATAAAGTATGTGTGTTAATTTTGACGCCACTAGCTCTGCTTGTTGTCATGCAATTTCTTTGCCTCTCAGAAATGATTATGACATAAAAGTGAAGTACGTGACGAGTGTGACGTTAGGAAAACATTAGGCAGCATGGAGAGATTCTGTATGGGACCACCCAACCCAAACGAGTACTGTGTGACGTGCTACCCGCCAAGTATTCACCGAGGTAGCCGGCTATCTCAGTCGGTAGAGCGTCAGACTCTTATTCCCAGGGTCATGGGTTCGAGCCAGACGCTGGGCGGAACGGAATTTTGTTCCGCTGCAGGTGTAAATTACCGTTTTTCTGATTAACGAGATTTAATGGAAATAGCAACTTTAAACTTTGCCTACGTCTCTGTCAGTCGCAAGGAAGCTGTATTTGAAGGTGAAGGTGATTTTGTAGACATGTGTGAAAGACATGTTCTGAAATGCAAGTGTTGTGGTTTGGAGAGCACATCGGTTACGTGTCAGATGTGTAGCCAAGCAGTAATTTGTCGCCATAGCTGCAAATATTAGCCGGTAATATGAAGTGTTGTCAGCTAAAGTCTGATGGTGCAGACGACCGTAAGGACGAAGTACCCAAGAGTACCGCTAGGCCGCGCCTCTTTAGCTCAGTGGTAGAGCACTGGTCTAATAAACCAGGGGTTGTAAGTTCCATCCTCACAGGAGAAAGATGAATTTTGGAAATCAGTTGCGCGTCGTGGCCGTATAGCAAACAGTACCTGTGATGACGAACAATTAGCGACAGGCGTTTTTTTAAGATTTACTCTCAGATGTGATTAAGGCGAATGGCGCAGATAAAGCATTTGCCAAAGCGGTACAGCATAAGGTGGGACGAGGCAGTCTGAATTACATTTTATAGATGTATTTCTCACATATCTCAGAGTCTCTCGCGATCTTCGTCGTCGTCGTCGTCGTCGTCGTCGTCGTCGTCGTCGCCGCCGCCGCTTCTGCAGAAGTAGCAAATGGCCATCGTAGCAAATGCGGCGAGGGACGCCCTGCCTTCGATTCCGAATGCACAAAGTGTGTGGTCTTGTTTCTCAGTCTATATTTGGTCGGTCACGTCAGAGGTTGAATGTAACGAATGGGTGGGAAAGAGCAAGGGGCAGCGGCTGTGTAGAACGAAAACACAAATCCTCAGGGGTGTGAGCGTTTCGAGATGAGTCGTATACATGTAAATGTTGGTCGTCAGTGACCGTGTGGCCTAATGCACATTCTGGCTTTAGCCGTCGCCGCGGTCGGACGTGCTTGTTGTTTACTCCGCGTACGTTAGCGCTATCGCCGGTGTTTGGTGTTTACGTGAAGTTAGCTGTACATTTTCGCTGTTATTTTTTGAGTGGTGTCTCTGATAAGTGTTTTTATAGTGCTTTCGTCCGTTCCACGTTTCGTGCTTCGCCGCAATTTCGGTTGTTGCCGGAATTTCGTCGGAACCGACGACCATGTCTGACACCGTCAGGAAGAATACTTTAGTCTTTTCGTTCGAGAAAGAAACACGGCCGGTCCAACCCACTGCGCTGGAAATCCACGATTGGCTGACTGAGGTAATCGGTATAAATTCTGACTCTGTTCATACCACGCAATTAGATGCTGAAAAATACTGTGTTTTTGTTAAATTTCTGAACTCAGTGACAGTCGATAAGTTGCTTGCAAAATGGGGTAATTCCGTCGAATTTGTTCATCGAGACGGTTCAAAAAGTAATGTCTCTGTACGAAAAGCTGATATCATGTACACCAATGTCAGGATTTTGAATGTTCCAATTGAAATTGATAATCAGTTGATCAAGGACGCTCTATCTAAATATGGCGAAGTTAAATCTATCTATAACGAAAGATGGTCGAAGCTATACAAGATACAGTGTTTTAATGGCATTAGATCCGTTGAAATGGAGGTGAAAGCCAACATTCCGTCCCATATATCCGTTGCAGGCCATAAAGCACATGTTGTGTATTCTGGTCAGGAGCGCACGTGCAATATTTGCAATGAGACAGGTCATTTCCGACAAGATTGTCCGCGCCGTGTTTTTGTTCTTCGGAACAATCTAACACAGCGTCAAAAACTGACCCTCAGCGATGTCTTACCAAATAGCACTTCCCTTCTTTCGGTTAACGACAGTGGTGCATGTACTTCTGCAGTGCCCGCCATAACTACTACGGAGTTCCCTCCCCTGAGCGTCATTACATCACACCCTTCTGTCCCCGATTGCGATCTCCAGAATAAGAAGCGACCGTTGGAAACGACCGATGACGGCTCGGACGGCGAGTCCGCCCGTAATTCGCCTTCCACCCGCAAGCAGAAGCAATGTAATGCGGATGTGCTCGAGGAAACAAACAGTACATGTATTGACGTGACGACAGCCGCTGAGGCAACCCGGCCGCTGTCGGCGGCTGAACAGGTACAAACGGTCCACGGAGGGGACGCAGTAACGATTGTCGCGGAGACGGAAGAGGCGCACTCCGAAGCACAAGAGGTGACGGAGCGGAACCCAACTCAAGAACTTACAGACCCACAAACCGCCGACTCAGTCAGTGCTCTGGAGCAAGTGACGGAAGAACAAGGAAATGGCACTCGTAAAAAGGACGCTGTGGAGGCAGCTTCGGTCACAACGGTGGTAAAGATAGACAATCCGAATGACGGCGCGTTGAACCAAGATGTCCGAAGACGCCGACTCAAACCGCAACCTACTCTCAAAGCTTCCCGTAACCAAAGCAAACAACAACCAGCACAAGAGGAAGCGACGGCCAAGAACGTCTTGTATGAAATCATCACGGAAAGACCTAAGGAGGTACCTTCAAGTGACATTAGTGATGCAAAGCCCCTCGGTAAAACTAAAACCCGAGATGTTCGGAATCCTGCACCAAAATGAGGCTGTAAGATGAAAAAAAAAAAAAAAGGATTTTGTTGAACCAGTTTCATTTCTAATTCTACTACTGTCTTAGTCATATTTCAGAGGAACCAGATGAAGTGTTTACCGAGCTTCAAATACTGACTATTCTTTTAGATGTTTGTTTAAGCGGAGTCGTTTCTCCCTTCTAGAAGCTGCACATCTCTTTTCTTTTTTTTTATTAATATTTTGTTATCTTTTTAACCACTTATTTACTTTTTATGCAAACTAAATGTCCCAGGCATATACAATTACGACTATCAATATTAACAGGATTACATCCGTGACTAAAGTTACAGCGCTCAAGGATTATTTATATGAGTCAGGGACGGACATTGCTTTCCTACAGGAAGTAGTGCTGACTAATCTTACAGTGCCTGGATATTTGGCGATTTTAAATGTCTCACTTGACACCAACGTCGGTACAGCAATTTTAGTCAGGGAGGGGATTCCTGTCTCGGATATCGAGAGGTTGGACTCCGGCAGAGCGATAGGTATAAAAGTCTTTGGTTCTACCCTTATCAATCTGTATGCCCCTTCTGGCACATCCAATAGAATGGAAAGAGCACAGTTCTATAAAGAAGAAATCATTTATTTATTACGGAAAAACCCAAAAGATCTTATAATAGGCGGTGATTTTAATTGTGTGATAAATAAGAAAGACCAGTTTCCGAATTTTAATAACTGCAATGAACTGAAGCGTTTCGTCACTGTTTTACAGCTTAAAGATGCTTGGGAACTAATGTATCCCACATTTGTGGCATTTACATTCCTAGGTCCTCACTCACGTAGCAGGATCGACAGACTCTACATATCGCAAAGTCTAGTTAGCTCCTTCATTAAAGCAGAGACGATTCCAGTTTACTTTTCTGATCATAGCTCCGTGCTAGCTTCCATCAACCTTACTGCGCAACCCACTCGCCGTTTTAGAAGTTCATGGCACCTTAATACGTCACTGATGCAGGACGACGGATTAGAAGAAAGTTTGACAGAAGCGTGGGCATTGTGCCTCCGCTCTGCAGATAGACACGTCTCAGTACTAGACTGGTGGTGCAACAGGGCAAAGCCTAAACTGAGAAAAGTTCTCATCCAGTATAGTGTACAACGATCGAAAGACTTGAAAAATTCCATAGAATTTTATTATACCATGCTGCGAAATTTATATGAGCAGGCAAACACTTCCAACGTCCGTCTGGCAGATATCAAGCAAACTAAGGCCAAATTGCTCAGTCTTAAAAGACAGCAGATGGAGGGTCTGAAATTAAAATCCAAGGCTAAGACAGTCGTGGAGGATGAACATGCTTCCTTGTACCATCTACTGAAGCACGAAAGAAACAGGAGACGCACCTTCATTGATGGACTTCAGTCTGAAACTGGCGAGACACTCACGACTCAGAGAGACATCGTCAATGCAGTGCACAAATATTACGAAGACCTATACACTGCCAACCCGGTATGTGAAGAGTCCTTCGATGAGTTCCTTAATTTCATAGCTCCACAGGTCTCGGACGAGGAAAACGAAGACCTTCTCGTTGAGTGTACTAACGAAGATATCCACAGAATCATCTGCAAATCTCCTCTGAGGAAATCGCCGGGACCGGATGGTTTGCCTGTTGAATTTTATAAACGATACTGGCCACTGATTGGTGACATGTTTACCCGAATGACGAACGAGGTGCTTCAGGGAAAGCATTTACCTGCTGTTTTTAAAGAGAGCACAATAGTACTAATCCCAAAAAATGCTGCAAAAAGAAACCTCAACAACTTTCGTCCTATCTCCCTGTTAAACTCCGATTATAAAATCATCGGCAGAATTTTAAACAACAGACTCTCACAGTTGGCCAAAAAGATAGTAAGTCCATACCAGTCCTGTGTGCCTACCAAGAGCATTTTCAAAAGCATAGCTGAATATAGAGATATAATTGCAATCACTGCTGTGACCACCATAAAATGTGCTATCATGTTTATTGACTTCCAGAAAGCATTTGATCGTGTGGATCATAGATTCCTTAGTGCCACACTGAACAAAATAGGTTTTAATGAGCGAGTCGTAAGTGTGATCAGAAATGTTGCAACAGGCATCAGCGCTTGTATATCAGTTAACTGCCAGAATACAAAGCAGATTCAGATCAGGCGCGGCGTTCCTCAAGGAAGCCCCCTCTCCATGTTCCTATTCGTGCTTTCATTAGAACCTTTCCTCCGCAGTGTTCATGCCACTCTAACTGGCATCACATTATCTGGTCACCGAACAGTCATAAACGCCTATGCCGATGATGTCGGAGTCGTCCTGCGAAATCCCGACGACATTTTGAAATTGGACACGCTAATTAAAAAGTACTGTAGAGTCTCCGGAGCAGGTGTCAACGCAAACAAAAGCAAACTCCTAAACCTGCGGGGTTTTCAACATACCACCTTAGCCTGGGCCACAATGGTCACCCAATGCAAAGCACTAGGAATAACACTGACACCTTGTCCGTTAAAAATGGCAGCTATCAATTGGAGAAATACGTCGGGACAACTTCTTGGAACAACAAGAGAAAACCTCCACCGTAACATGAACCAAGTTCAGAGGGTGATTTTCATTAACCACTGCATTCTCTCCAGGAGTTACTTTATAGCACAGATCTTCCCACTACCGAAAATGATTGGAAAAAAGATAATGTCTACCGTTGCCAGCTATCTTTGGAGAGGGGATATATTCAGAGTCGACGCAAAAACTGCGACCTTAGATCCCAGGAATGGAGGTTTGGGGTTAGTTGACATCAGAAATAAGGCGTCTGCGCTTTTTATAAAAAGGACCGCCACTATCCTTAGCGACCACGCTGATAGCATTACAACTAAATTATTTGAAGTTGTCAGGCCTGCCAGTTTACAGGCGCCGGTGAATGTGCAAAAAATAAATAACCGGCTCCAGTACGTTCGTGTATATTTTGTGGAATTCAGCTATCTCGGCGGTGTCATCATCAACTCACGACGGATCACGGCCCGCGATATTCTGTGCCATCGAAAGAAAATGGAGGGGAGAAACAAATTGGAAAGTAAATACCCACACACTGATTGGGACGCCATATGGAAAAATATTAATATGCGTGGTCTACCATCGGACGTCAAGTCAGCGTGGTATAAAACAGTGAATGAGACCGTAAGCACCAATGAAAGGTTACATGCAATCGGCGTTAGCGACACGAACCTATGTCTCAAATGTAAATTGATCGACACGTTAGTGCACAGATTCACGTGCGGTGGCAATCTACAACTCTGTAATTGGATTAGGGAACAACTGGCTTTTCTTACGAGATCTTCGGTGGAAAATTTTCCCCCTGTTACATTCCTCAGGCCTCAGACTTGCTATTTTCCAGCAGCAAAAAACAACTCGGTCCATTGGTTAATGGGACACTATGTGAATTACGTAATTAATCACCTGGGAAATGACAATTCCACTGATTTTTACATGTACTTGAAGTGTGCTTTTTATAACGCCCTGAAATATAAAGACCACAAGAAAAACTACGGCAATATGCTTAAAATTGTATTCGAGCGACTGGGCATTGGTTGACAAGCCAACGAGATAAACAAAAATCGTTTATTTAAGCGAAACGACGCTTAAACAAAAACAATTGGGGAGAAGTACAATTTTACAGTTTCATATTACAATCACTTATCCTCTGCTGGCAAAGAAGGCTATTTTGTTTATTGCACAGAAGAAGCCGAAGCCGAAAGCCAGTATCGCAGGGTTAAAGATAAATTGTTTTCTTATACATTCATTTTATGACTGAGAAGGAAGTCTCATTTGTTTCCATGGAAGGGAACATACTTTTTTTATTATAATTATTAATCTCAAGAAGGAAAGGAGGCTATGGAATTAGTGCCTTAACATAAAATTCCTTCTTCACATTCCATGAAGATTTTTCTTTTACAATAAAAAAATAACAAACAAACAAAAATAATAATAATAACAATAAAAAAACTAAACAGAAATTAAAAAAAAAATAATATACAGGTTCAGGGTCCACTACTTCCTACAACTTTATTATATATTACAAAGAAGTATGCTAGGTTGCCGAAAAGCAGTGGATGAGAAAAAAAAAAAAAAAAAAAAAAAAAGCACTAAAGCTATAACCTTCAATCTCTATTGCCTCGGCATGACATAAATTTTTTGTTTCAAAAAAAAAAAAAAAAAAAAAAAAAAAAAAAAAAAAAAAAAAAAAAAAAAATGGATAAGGCGTCGGACTTCGGCTCTGAAGATTACAGGTTCGAATGCTGTCACGCTTGTGTTTTTCCAGTTCTGAAAAAGAAACATACCGTTTTAATGTAGCAATTGAGCAGTACGAAACCGTCTGAATGTTGCTGTTGACCATTTTTTGCTTGGAGATGCTCTTGAGCTTGAAACACACACAGCAAGACCGGTGTTAACTAGCGAAATGGTCGGCAGAGTGCCGACACCGCGAGTTTTGACTGGCACTTGCACATCTAAAACAACGTCGGAAAGTAACTCGTTCGGCTTTTGAGTCACATAAAGTATGTGTGTTAATTTTGACGCCACTAGCTCTGCTTGTTGTCATGCAATTTCTTTGCCTCTCAGAAATGATTATGACATAAAAGTGAAGTACGTGACGAGTGTGACGTTAGGAAAACATTAGGCAGCATGGAGAGATTCTGTATGGGACCACCCAACCCAAACGAGTACTGTGTGACGTGCTACCCGGCAAGTATTCACCGAGGTAGCCGGCTATCTCAGTCGGTAGAGCGTCAGACTCTTATTCCCAGGGTCGTGGGTTCGACCCAGACGCTGGGCGGAACGGAATTTTGTTCCGCTGCAGGTGTAAATTACCGTTTTTCTGATTAACGAGATTTAATGGAAATAGCAACTTTAAACTTTGCCTACGTCTCTGTCAGTCGCAAGGAAACTGTATTTGAAGGTGAAGGTGATTTTGTAGACATGTGTGAAAGACATGTTCTGAAATGCAAGTGTTGTGGTTTGGAGAGCACATCTGTTACGTGTCAGATGTGTAGCCAAGCAGTAATTTGTCGCCATAGCTGCAAATATTAGCCGGTAATATGAAGTGTTGTCAGCTAAAGTCTGATGGTGCAGACGACCGTAAGGACGAAGTACCCAAGAGTACCGCTAGGCCGCGCCTCTTTAGCTCAGTGGTAGAGCACTCGTCTAATAAACCAGGGGTTGTAAGTTCCATCCTCACAGGAGAAAGATAAATTTTGGAAATCAGTTGCGCGTCGTGGCCGTATAGCAAACAGTACCTGTGATGACGAACAATTAGCGACAGGCGTTTTTTTAAGATTTACTCTCAGATGTGATTAAGGCGAATGGCGCAGATACAGCATTTGCCAAAGCGGTACAGCATAAGGTGGGACGAGGCAGTCTGAATTACATTTTATAGATGTATTTCTCACATATCTCAGAGTCTCTCGCGATCGTCGTCGTCGTCGTCGTCGTCGTCGTCGTCGTCGTCGTCGCCGCCGCCGCTTCTGCAGAAGTAGCAAATGGCCATCGTAGCAAATGCGGCGAGGGACGCCCTGCCTTCGATTCCGAATGCACAAAGTGTGTGGTCTTGTTTCTCAGTCTATATTTGGTCGGTCACGTCAGAGGTTGAATGTAACGAATGGGAGGGAAAGAGCAAGGGGCAGCGGCTGTGTAGAACGAAAACACAAATCCTCAGGGGTGTGAGCGATTCGAGATGAGTCGTATACATGTAAATGTTGGTCGTCAGTGACCGTGTGGCCTAATGGATAAGGCGTCGGACTTCGGCTCTGAAGATTACAGGTTCGAATGCTGTCACGCTTGTGTTTTTCCAGTTCTGAAAAAGAAACATACCGTTTTAATGTAGCAATTGAGCAGTACGAAACCGTCTGAATGTTGCTGTTGACCATTTTTTGCTTGGAGATGCTCTTGAGCTTGAAACACACACAGCAAGACCGGTGTTAACTAGCGAAATGGTCGGCAGAGTGCCGACACCGCGAGTTTTGACTGGCACTCGCACATCTAAAACAACGTCGGAAAGTAACTCGTTCGGCTTTTGAGTCACATAAAGTATGTGTGTTAATTTTGACGCCACTAGCTCTGCTTGTTGTCATGCAATTTCTTTGCCTCTCAGAAATGATTATGACATAAAAGTGAAGTACGTGACGAGTGTGACGTTAGGAAAACATTAGGCAGCATGGAGAGATTCTGTATGGGACCACCCAACCCAAACGAGTACTGTGTGACGTTCTACCCGGCAAGTATTCATCGAGGTAGCCGGCTATCTCAGTCGGTAGAGCGTCAGACTCTTAATCCCAGGGTCGTGGGTTCGAGCCAGACGCTGGGCGGAACGGAATTTTGTTCCGCTGCAGGTGTAAATTACCGTTTTTCTGATTAACGAGATTTAATGGAAATAGCAACTTTAAACTTTGCCCACGTCTCTGTCAGTCGCAAGGAAACTGTATTTGAAGGTGAAGGTGATTTTGTAGACATGTGTGAAAGACATGTTCTGAAATGCAAGTGTTGTGGTTTGGAGAGCACATCGGTTACGTGTCAGATGTGTAGCCAAGCAGTAATTTGTCGCCATAGCTGCAAATATTAGCCGGTAATATGAAGTGTTGTCAGCTAAAGTCTGATGGTGCAGACGACCGTAAGGACGAAGTACCCAAGAGTACCGCTAGGCCGCGCCTCTTTAGCTCAGTGGTAGAGCACTGGTCTAATAAACCAGGGGTTGTAAGTTCCATCCTCACAGGAGAAAGATAAATTTTGGAAATCAGTTGCGCGTCGTGGCCGTATAGCAAACAGTACCTGTGATGACGAACAATTAGCGACAGGCGTTTTTTTAAGATTTACTGTCAGATGTGATTAAGGCGAATGGCGCAGATAAAGCATTTGCCAAAGCGGTACAGCATAAGGTGGGACGAGGCAGTCTGAATTACATTTTATAGATGTATTTCTCACATATCTCAGAGTCTCTCGCGATCGTCGTCGTCGTCGTCGTCGTCGTCGTCGTCGCCGCCGCCGCTTCTGCAGAAGTAGCAAATGGCCATCGTAGCAAATGCGGCGAGGGACGCCCTGCCTTCGATTCCGAATGCACAAAGTGTGTGGTCTTGTTTCTCAGTCTATATTTGGTCGGTCACGTCAGAGGTTGAATGTAACGAATGGGAGGGAAAGAGCAAGGGGCAGCGGCTGTGTAGAACGAAAACACAAATCCTCAGGGGTGTGAGCGTTTCGAGATGAGTCGTATACATGTAAATGTTGGTCGTCAGTGACCGTGTGGCCTAATGGATAAGGCGTCGGACTTCGGCTCTGAAGATTACAGGTTCGAATGCTGTCACGCTTGTGTTTTTCCAGTTCTGAAAAAGAAACATACCGTTTTAATGTAGCAATTGAGCAGTACGAAACCGTCTGAATGTTGCTGTTGACCATTTTTTGCTTGGAGATGCTCTTGAGCTTGAAACACACACAGCAAGACCGGTGTTAACTAGCGAAATGGTCGGCAGAGTGCCGACACCGCGAGTTTTGACTGGCACTCGCACATCTAAAACAACGTCGGAAAGTAACTCGTTCGGCTTTTGAGTCACATAAAGTATGTGTGTTAATTTTGACGCCACTAGCTCTGCTTGTTGTCATGCAATTTCTTTGCCTCTCAGAAATGATTATGACATAAAAGTGAAGTACGTGACGAGTGTGACGTTAGGAAAACATTAGGCAGCATGGAGAGATTCTGTATGGGACCACCCAACCCAAACGAGTACTGTGTGACGTTCTACCCGGCAAGTATTCATCGAGGTAGCCGGCTATCTCAGTCGGTAGAGCGTCAGACTCTTAATCCCAGGGTCGTGGGTTCGAGCCAGACGCTGGGCGGAACGGAATTTTGTTCCGCTGCAGGTGTAAATTACCGTTTTTCTGATTAACGAGATTTAATGGAAATAGCAACTTTAAACTTTGCCCACGTCTCTGTCAGTCGCAAGGAAACTGTATTTGAAGGTGAAGGTGATTTTGTAGACATGTGTGAAAGACATGTTCTGAAATGCAAGTGTTGTGGTTTGGAGAGCACATCGGTTACGTGTCAGATGTGTAGCCAAGCAGTAATTTGTCGCCATAGCTGCAAATATTAGCCGGTAATATGAAGTGTTGTCAGCTAAAGTCTGATGGTGCAGACGACCGTAAGGACGAAGTACCCAAGAGTACCGCTAGGCCGCGCCTCTTTAGCTCAGTGGTAGAGCACTGGTGTAATAAACCAGGGGTTGTAAGTTCCATCCTCACAGGAGAAAGATGAATTTTGGAAATCAGTTGCGCGTCGTGGCCGTATAGCAAACAGTACCTGTGATGACGAACAATTAGCGACAGGCGTTTTTTTAACATTTACTCTCAGATGTGATTAAGGCGAATGGCGCAGATAAAGCATTTGCCAAAGCGGTACAGCATAAGATGGGACGAGGCAGTCTGAATTACATTTTATAGATGTATTTCTCACATATCTCAGAGCCTCTCGCGATCTTCGTCGTCGTCGTCGTCGTCGCCGCCGCCGCTTCTGCAGAAGTAGCAAATGGCCATCGTAGCAAATGCGGCGAGGGACACCCTGCCTTCGATTCCGAATGCACAAAGTGTGTGGTCTTGTTTCTCAGTCTATATTTGGTCGGTCACGTCAGAGGTTGAATGTAACGAATGGGTGGGAAAGAGCAAGGGGCAGCGGCTGTGTAGAACGAAAACACAAATCCTCAGGGGTGTGAGCGTTTCGAGATGAGTCGTATACATGTAAATGTTGGTCGTCAGTGACCGTGTGGCCTAATGGATAAGGCGTCGGACTTCGGCTCTGAAGATTACAGGTTCGAATGCTGTCACGCTTGTGTTTTTCCAGTTCTGAAAAAGAAACATACCGTTTTAATGTAGCAATTGAGCAGTACGAAACCGTCTGAATGTTGCTGTTGACCATTTTTTGCTTGGAGATGCTCTTGAGCTTGAAACACACACAGCAAGACCGGTGTTAACTAGCGAAATGGTCGGCAGAGTGCCGACACCGCGAGTTTTGACTGGCACTCGCACATCTAAAACAACGTCGGAAAGTAACTCGTTCGGCTTTTGAGTCACATAAAGTATGTGTGTTAATTTTGACGCCACTAGCTCTGCTTGTTGTCATGCAATTTCTTTGCCTCTCAGAAATGATTATGACATAAAAGTGAAGTACGTGACGAGTGTGACGTTAGGAAAACATTAGGCAGCATGGAGAGATTCTGTATGGGACCACCCAACCCAAACGAGTACTGTGTGACGTTCTACCCGGCAAGTATTCACCGAGGTAGCCGGCTATCTCAGTCGGTAGAGCGTCAGACTCTTAATCCCAGGGTCGTGGGTTCGAGCCAGACGCTGGGCGGAACGGAATTTTGTTCCGCTGCAGGTGTAAATTACCGTTTTTCTGATTAACGAGATTTAATGGAAATAGCAACTTTAAACTTTGCCCACGTCTCTGTCAGTCGCAAGGAAACTGTATTTGAAGGTGAAGGTGATTTTGTAGACATGTGTGAAAGACATGTTCTGAAATGCAAGTGTTGTGGTTTGGAGAGCACATCGGTTACGTGTCAGATGTGTAGCCAAGCAGTAATTTGTCGCCATAGCTGCAAATATTAGCCGGTAATATGAAGTGTTGTCAGCTAAAGTCTGATGGTGCAGACGACCGTAAGGACGAAGTACCCAAGAGTACCGCTAGGCCGCGCCTCTTTAGCTCAGTGGTAGAGCACTGGTGTAATAAACCAGGGGTTGTAAGTTCCATCCTCACAGGAGAAAGATGAATTTTGGAAATCAGTTGCGCGTCGTGGCCGTATAGCAAACAGTACCTGTGATGACGAACAATTAGCGACAGGCGTTTTTTTAACATTTACTCTCAGATGTGATTAAGGCGAATGGCGCAGATAAAGCATTTGCCAAAGCGGTACAGCATAAGATGGGACGAGGCAGTCTGAATTACATTTTATAGATGTATTTCTCACATATCTCAGAGCCTCTCGCGATCTTCGTCGTCGTCGTCGTCGTCGTCGTCGTCGTCGTCGCCGCCGCCGCTTCTGCAGAAGTAGCAAATGGCCATCGTAGCAAATGCGGCGAGGGACACCCTGCCTTCGATTCCGAATGCACAAAGTGTGTGGTCTTGTTTCTCAGTCTATATTTGGTCGGTCACGTCAGAGGTTGAATGTAACGAATGGGTGGGAAAGAGCAAGGGGCAGCGGCTGTGTAGAACGAAAACACAAATCCTCAGGGGTGTGAGCGTTTCGAGATGAGTCGTATACATGTAAATGTTGGTCGTCAGTGACCGTGTGGCCTAATGGATAAGGCGTCGGACTTCGGCTCTGAAGATTACAGGTTCGAATGCTGTCACGCTTGTGTTTTTCCAGTTCTGAAAAAGAAACATACCGTTTTAATGTAGCAATTGAGCAGTACGAAACCGTCTGAATGTTGCTGTTGACCATTTTTTGCTTGGAGATGCTCTTGAGCTGGAAACACACACAGCAAGACCGGTGTTAACTAGCGAAATGGTCGGCAGAGTGCCGACACCGCGAGTTTTGACTGGCACTTGCACATCTAAAACAACGTCGGAAAGTAACTCGTTCGGCTTTTGAGTCACATAAAGTATGTGTGTTAATTTTGACGCCACTAGCTCTGCTTGTTGTCATGCAATTTCTTTGCCTCTCAGAAATGATTATGACATAAAAGTGAAGTACGTGACGAGTGTGACGTTAGGAAAACATTAGGCAGCATGGAGAGATTCTGTATGGGACCACCCAACCCAAACGAGTACTGTGTGACGTGCTACCCGGCAAGTATTCACCGAGGTAGCCGGCTATCTCAGTCGGTAGAGCGTCAGACTCTTAATCCCAGGGTCGTGGGTTCGAGCCAGACGCTGGGCGGAACGGAATTTTGTTCCGCTGCAGGTGTAAATTACCGTTTTTCTGATTAACGAGATTTAATGGAAATAGCAACTTTAAACTTTGCCTACGTCTCTGTCAGTCGCAAGGAAACTGTATTTGAAGGTGAAGGTGATTTTGTAGACATGTGTGAAAGACATGTTCTGAAATGCAAGTGTTGTGGTTTGGAGAGCACATCGGTTACGTGTCAGATGTGTAGCCAAGCAGTAATTTGTCGCCATAGCTGCAAATATTAGCCGGTAATATGAAGTGTTGTCAGCTAAAGTCTGATGGTGCAGACGACCGTAAGGACGAAGTACCCAAGAGTACCGCTAGGCCGCGCCTCTTTAGCTCAGTGGTAGAGCACTGGTCTAATAAACCAGGGGTTGTAAGTTCCATCCTCACAGGAGAAAGATGAATTTTGGAAATCAGTTGCGCGTCGTGGCCGTATAGCAAACAGTACCTGTGATGACGAACAATTAGCGACAGGCGTTTTTTTAAGATTTACTCTCAGATGTGATTAAGGCGAATGGCGCAGTTAAAGCATTTGCCAAAGCGATACAGCATAAGGTGGGACGAGGCAGTCTGAATTACATTTTATAGATGTATTTCTCACATATCTCAGAGTCTCTCGCGATCGTCGTCGTCGTCGTCGTCGTCGTCGCCGCCGCCGCTTCTGCAGAAGTAGCAAATGGCCATCGTAGCAAATGCGGCGAGGGACGCCCTGCCTTCGATTCCGAATGCACAAAGTGTGTGGTCTTGTTTCTCAGTCTATATTTGGTCGGTCACGTCAGAGGTTGAATGTAACGAATGGGTGGGAAAGAGCAAGGGGCAGCGGCTGTGTAGAACGAAAACACAAATCCTCAGGGGTGTGAGCGTTTCGAGATGAGTCGTATACATGTAAATGTTGGTCGTCAGTGACCGTGTGGCCTAATGGATAAGGCGTCGGACTTCGGCTCTGAAGATTACAGGTTCGAATGCTGTCACGCTTGTGTTTTTCCAGTTCTGAAAAAGAAACATACCGTTTTAATGTAGCAATTGAGCAGTACGAAACCGTCTGAATGTTGCTGTTGACCATTTTTTGCTTGGAGATGCTCTTGAGCTTGAAACACACACAGCAAGACCGGTGTTAACTAGCGAAATGGTCGGCAGAGTGCCGACACCGCGAGTTTTGACTGGCACTTGCACATCTAAAACAACGTCGGAAAGTAACTCGTTCGGCTTTTGAGTCACATAAAGTATGTGTGTTAATTTTGACGCCACTAGCTCTGCTTGTTGTCATGCAATTTCTTTGCCTCTCAGAAATGATTATGACATAAAAGTGAAGTACGTGACGAGTGTGACGTTAGGAAAACATTAGGCAGCATGGAGAGATTCTGTATGGGACCACCCAACCCAAACGAGTACTGTGTGACGTTCTACCCGGCAAGTATTCACCGAGGTAGCCGGCTATCTCAGTCGGTAGAGCGTCAGACTCTTAATCCCAGGGTCGTGGGTTCGAGCCAGACGCTGGGCGGAACGGAATTTTGTTCCGCTGCAGGTGTAAATTACCGTTTTTCTGATTAACGAGATTTAATGGAAATAGCAACTTTAAACTTTGCCCACGTCTCTGTCAGTCGCAAGGAAACTGTATTTGAAGGTGAAGGTGATTTTGTAGACATGTGTGAAAGACATGTTCTGAAATGCAAGTGTTGTGGTTTGGAGAGCACATCGGTTACGTGTCAGATGTGTAGCCAAGCAGTAATTTGTCGCCATAGCTGCAAATATTAGCCGGTAATATGAAGTGTTGTCAGCTAAAGTCTGATGGTGCAGACGACCGTAAGGACGAAGTACCCAAGAGTACCGCTAGGCCGCGCCTCTTTAGCTCAGTGGTAGAGCACTGGTGTAATAAACCAGGGGTTGTAAGTTCCATCCTCACAGGAGAAAGATGAATTTTGGAAATCAGTTGCGCGTCGTGGCCGTATAGCAAACAGTACCTGTGATGACGAACAATTAGCGACAGGCGTTTTTTTAACATTTACTCTCAGATGTGATTAAGGCGAATGGCGCAGATAAAGCATTTGCCAAAGCGGTACAGCATAAGATGGGACGAGGCAGTCTGAATTACATTTTATAGATGTATTTCTCACATATCTCAGAGCCTCTCGCGATCTTCGTCGTCGTCGTCGTCGTCGTCGTCGTCGTCGTCGTCGCCGCCGCCGCTTCTGCAGAAGTAGCAAATGGCCATCGTAGCAAATGCGGCGAGGGACACCCTGCCTTCGATTCCGAATGCACAAAGTGTGTGGTCTTGTTTCTCAGTCTATATTTGGTCGGTCACGTCAGAGGTTGAATGTAACGAATGGGTGGGAAAGAGCAAGGGGCAGCGGCTGTGTAGAACGAAAACACAAATCCTCAGGGGTGTGAGCGTTTCGAGATGAGTCGTATACATGTAAATGTTGGTCGTCAGTGACCGTGTGGCCTAATGGATAAGGCGTCGGACTTCGGCTCTGAAGATTACAGGTTCGAATGCTGTCACGCTTGTGTTTTTCCAGTTCTGAAAAAGAAACATACCGTTTTAATGTAGCAATTGAGCAGTACGAAACCGTCTGAATGTTGCTGTTGACCATTTTTTGCTTGGAGATGGTCTTGAGCTGGAAACACACACAGCAAGACCGGTGTTAACTAGCGAAATGGTCGGCAGAGTGCCGACACCGCGAGTTTTGACTGGCACTTGCACATCTAAAACAACGTCGGAAAGTAACTCGTTCGGCTTTTGAGTCACATAAAGTATGTGTGTTAATTTTGACGCCACTAGCTCTGCTTGTTGTCATGCAATTTCTTTGCCTCTCAGAAATGATTATGACATAAAAGTGAAGTACGTGACGAGTGTGACGTTAGGAAAACATTAGGCAGCATGGAGAGATTCTGTATGGGACCACCCAACCCAAACGAGTACTGTGTGACGTGCTACCCGGCAAGTATTCACCGAGGTAGCCGGCTATCTCAGTCGGTAGAGCGTCAGACTCTTAATCCCAGGGTCGTGGGTTCGAGCCAGACGCTGGGCGGAACGGAATTTTGTTCCGCTGCAGGTGTAAATTACCGTTTTTCTGATTAACGAGATTTAATGGAAATAGCAACTTTAAACTTTGCCTACGTCTCTGTCAGTCGCAAGGAAACTGTATTTGAAGGTGAAGGTGATTTTGTAGACATGTGTGAAAGACATGTTCTGAAATGCAAGTGTTGTGGTTTGGAGAGCACATCGGTTACGTGTCAGATGTGTAGCCAAGCAGTAATTTGTCGCCATAGCTGCAAATATTAGCCGGTAATATGAAGTGTTGTCAGCTAAAGTCTGATGGTGCAGACGACCGTAAGGACGAAGTACCCAAGAGTACCGCTAGGCCGCGCCTCTTTAGCTCAGTGGTAGAGCACTGGTGTAATAAACCAGGGGTTGTAAGTTCCATCCTCACAGGAGAAAGATGAATTTTGGAAATCAGTTGCGCGTCGTGGCCGTATAGCAAACAGTACCTGTGATGACGAACAATTAGCGACAGGCGTTTTTTTAACATTTACTCTCAGATGTGATTAAGGCGAATGGCGCAGATAAAGCATTTGCCAAAGCGGTACAGCATAAGATGGGACGAGGCAGTCTGAATTACATTTTATAGATGTATTTCTCACATATCTCAGAGCCTCTCGCGATCTTCGTCGTCGTCGTCGTCGTCGTCGTCGTCGTCGCCGCCGCCGCTTCTGCAGAAGTAGCAAATGGCCATCGTAGCAAATGCGGCGAGGGACACCCTGCCTTCGATTCCGAATGCACAAAGTGTGTGGTCTTGTTTCTCAGTCTATATTTGGTCGGTCACGTCAGAGGTTGAATGTAACGAATGGGTGGGAAAGAGCAAGGGGCAGCGGCTGTGTAGAACGAAAACACAAATCCTCAGGGGTGTGAGCGTTTCGAGATGAGTCGTATACATGTAAATGTTGGTCGTCAGTGACCGTGTGGCCTAATGGATAAGGCGTCGGACTTCGGCTCTGAAGATTACAGGTTCGAATGCTGTCACGCTTGTGTTTTTCCAGTTCTGAAAAAGAAACATACCGTTTTAATGTAGCAATTGAGCAGTACGAAACCGTCTGAATGTTGCTGTTGACCATTTTTTGCTTGGAGATGCTCTTGAGCTTGAAACACACACAGCAAGACCGGTGTTAACTAGCGAAATGGTCGGCAGAGTGCCGACACCGCGAGTTTTGACTGGCACTTGCACATCTAAAACAACGTCGGAAAGTAACTCGTTCGGCTTTTGAGTCACATAAAGTATGTGTGTTAATTTTGACGCCACTAGCTCTGCTTGTTGTCATGCAATTTCTTTGCCTCTCAGAAATGATTATGACATAAAAGTGAAGTACGTGACGAGTGTGACGTTAGGAAAACATTAGGCAGCATGGAGAGATTCTGTATGGGACCACCCAACCCAAACGAGTACTGTGTGACGTTCTACCCGGCAAGTATTCACCGAGGTAGCCGGCTATCTCAGTCGGTAGAGCGTCAGACTCTTAATCCCAGGGTCGTGGGTTCGAGCCAGACGCTGGGCGGAACGGAATTTTGTTCCGCTGCAGGTGTAAATTACCGTTTTTCTGATTAACGAGATTTAATGGAAATAGCAACTTTAAACTTTGCCCACGTCTCTGTCAGTCGCAAGGAAACTGTATTTGAAGGTGAAGGTGATTTTGTAGACATGTGTGAAAGACATGTTCTGAAATGCAAGTGTTGTGGTTTGGAGAGCACATCGGTTACGTGTCAGATGTGTAGCCAAGCAGTAATTTGTCGCCATAGCTGCAAATATTAGCCGGTAATATGAAGTGTTGTCAGCTAAAGTCTGATGGTGCAGACGACCGTAAGGACGAAGTACCCAAGAGTACCGCTAGGCCGCGCCTCTTTAGCTCAGTGGTAGAGCACTGGTGTAATAAACCAGGGGTTGTAAGTTCCATCCTCACAGGAGAAAGATGAATTTTGGAAATCAGTTGCGCGTCGTGGCCGTATAGCAAACAGTACCTGTGATGACGAACAATTAGCGACAGGCGTTTTTTTAACATTTACTCTCAGATGTGATTAAGGCGAATGGCGCAGATAAAGCATTTGCCAAAGCGGTACAGCATAAGATGGGACGAGGCAGTCTGAATTACATTTTATAGATGTATTTCTCACATATCTCAGAGCCTCTCGCGATCTTCGTCGTCGTCGTCGTCGTCGTCGTCGTCGTCGTCGTCGTCGTCGCCGCCGCCGCTTCTGCAGAAGTAGCAAATGGCCATCGTAGCAAATGCGGCGAGGGACACCCTGCCTTCGATTCCGAATGCACAAAGTGTGTGGTCTTGTTTCTCAGTCTATATTTGGTCGGTCACGTCAGAGGTTGAATGTAACGAATGGGTGGGAAAGAGCAAGGGGCAGCGGCTGTGTAGAACGAAAACACAAATCCTCAGGGGTGTGAGCGTTTCGAGATGAGTCGTATACATGTAAATGTTGGTCGTCAGTGACCGTGTGGCCTAATGGATAAGGCGTCGGACTTCGGCTCTGAAGATTACAGGTTCGAATGCTGTCACGCTTGTGTTTTTCCAGTTCTGAAAAAGAAACATACCGTTTTAATGTAGCAATTGAGCAGTACGAAACCGTCTGAATGTTGCTGTTGACCATTTTTTGCTTGGAGATGGTCTTGAGCTGGAAACACACACAGCAAGACCGGTGTTAACTAGCGAAATGGTCGGCAGAGTGCCGACACCGCGAGTTTTGACTGGCACTTGCACATCTAAAACAACGTCGGAAAGTAACTCGTTCGGCTTTTGAGTCACATAAAGTATGTGTGTTAATTTTGACGCCACTAGCTCTGCTTGTTGTCATGCAATTTCTTTGCCTCTCAGAAATGATTATGACATAAAAGTGAAGTACGTGACGAGTGTGACGTTAGGAAAACATTAGGCAGCATGGAGAGATTCTGTATGGGACCACCCAACCCAAACGAGTACTGTGTGACGTGCTACCCGGCAAGTATTCACCGAGGTAGCCGGCTATCTCAGTCGGTAGAGCGTCAGACTCTTAATCCCAGGGTCGTGGGTTCGAGCCAGACGCTGGGCGGAACGGAATTTTGTTCCGCTGCAGGTGTAAATTACCGTTTTTCTGATTAACGAGATTTAATGGAAATAGCAACTTTAAACTTTGCCTACGTCTCTGTCAGTCGCAAGGAAACTGTATTTGAAGGTGAAGGTGATTTTGTAGACATGTGTGAAAGACATGTTCTGAAATGCAAGTGTTGTGGTTTGGAGAGCACATCGGTTACGTGTCAGATGTGTAGCCAAGCAGTAATTTGTCGCCATAGCTGCAAATATTAGCCGGTAATATGAAGTGTTGTCAGCTAAAGTCTGATGGTGCAGACGACCGTAAGGACGAAGTACCCAAGAGTACCGCTAGGCCGCGCCTCTTTAGCTCAGTGGTAGAGCACTGGTGTAATAAACCAGGGGTTGTAAGTTCCATCCTCACAGGAGAAAGATGAATTTTGGAAATCAGTTGCGCGTCGTGGCCGTATAGCAAACAGTACCTGTGATGACGAACAATTAGCGACAGGCGTTTTTTTAACATTTACTCTCAGATGTGATTAAGGCGAATGGCGCAGATAAAGCATTTGCCAAAGCGGTACAGCATAAGATGGGACGAGGCAGTCTGAATTACATTTTATAGATGTATTTCTCACATATCTCAGAGCCTCTCGCGATCTTCGTCGTCGTCGTCGTCGTCGTCGTCGTCGTCGCCGCCGCCGCTTCTGCAGAAGTAGCAAATGGCCATCGTAGCAAATGCGGCGAGGGACACCCTGCCTTCGATTCCGAATGCACAAAGTGTGTGGTCTTGTTTCTCAGTCTATATTTGGTCGGTCACGTCAGAGGTTGAATGTAACGAATGGGTGGGAAAGAGCAAGGGGCAGCGGCTGTGTAGAACGAAAACACAAATCCTCAGGGGTGTGAGCGTTTCGAGATGAGTCGTATACATGTAAATGTTGGTCGTCAGTGACCGTGTGGCCTAATGGATAAGGCGTCGGACTTCGGCTCTGAAGATTACAGGTTCGAATGCTGTCACGCTTGTGTTTTTCCAGTTCTGAAAAAGAAACATACCGTTTTAATGTAGCAATTGAGCAGTACGAAACCGTCTGAATGTTGCTGTTGACCATTTTTTGCTTGGAGATGCTCTTGAGCTTGAAACACACACAGCAAGACCGGTGTTAACTAGCGAAATGGTCGGCAGAGTGCCGACACCGCGAGTTTTGACTGGCACTCGCACATCTAAAACAACGTCGGAAAGTAACTCGTTCGGCTTTTGAGTCACATAAAGTATGTGTGTTAATTTTGACGCCACTAGCTCTGCTTGTTGTCATGCAATTTCTTTGCCTCTCAGAAATGATTATGACATAAAAGTGAAGTACGTGACGAGTGTGACGTTAGGAAAACATTAGGCAGCATGGAGAGATTCTGTATGGGACCACCCAACCCAAACGAGTACTGTGTGACGTTCTACCCGGCAAGTATTCACCGAGGTAGCCGGCTATCTCAGTCGGTAGAGCGTCAGACTCTTAATCCCAGGGTCGTGGGTTCGAGCCAGACGCTGGGCGGAACGGAATTTTGTTCCGCTGCAGGTGTAAATTACCGTTTTTCTGATTAACGAGATTTAATGGAAATAGCAACTTTAAACTTTGCCCACGTCTCTGTCAGTCGCAAGGAAACTGTATTTGAAGGTGAAGGTGATTTTGTAGACATGTGTGAAAGACATGTTCTGAAATGCAAGTGTTGTGGTTTGGAGAGCACATCGGTTACGTGTCAGATGTGTAGCCAAGCAGTAATTTGTCGCCATAGCTGCAAATATTAGCCGGTAATATGAAGTGTTGTCAGCTAAAGTCTGATGGTGCAGACGACCGTAAGGACGAAGTACCCAAGAGTACCGCTAGGCCGCGCCTCTTTAGCTCAGTGGTAGAGCACTGGTGTAATAAACCAGGGGTTGTAAGTTCCATCCTCACAGGAGAAAGATGAATTTTGGAAATCAGTTGCGCGTCGTGGCCGTATAGCAAACAGTACCTGTGATGACGAACAATTAGCGACAGGCGTTTTTTTAACATTTACTCTCAGATGTGATTAAGGCGAATGGCGCAGATAAAGCATTTGCCAAAGCGGTACAGCATAAGATGGGACGAGGCAGTCTGAATTACATTTTATAGATGTATTTCTCACATATCTCAGAGCCTCTCGCGATCTTCGTCGTCGTCGTCGTCGTCGTCGTCGTCGTCGTCGTCGTCGTCGCCGCCGCCGCTTCTGCAGAAGTAGCAAATGGCCATCGTAGCAAATGCGGCGAGGGACACCCTGCCTTCGATTCCGAATGCACAAAGTGTGTGGTCTTGTTTCTCAGTCTATATTTGGTCGGTCACGTCAGAGGTTGAATGTAACGAATGGGTGGGAAAGAGCAAGGGGCAGCGGCTGTGTAGAACGAAAACACAAATCCTCAGGGGTGTGAGCGTTTCGAGATGAGTCGTATACATGTAAATGTTGGTCGTCAGTGACCGTGTGGCCTAATGGATAAGGCGTCGGACTTCGGCTCTGAAGATTACAGGTTCGAATGCTGTCACGCTTGTGTTTTTCCAGTTCTGAAAAAGAAACATACCGTTTTAATGTAGCAATTGAGCAGTACGAAACCGTCTGAATGTTGCTGTTGACCATTTTTTGCTTGGAGATGGTCTTGAGCTGGAAACACACACAGCAAGACCGGTGTTAACTAGCGAAATGGTCGGCAGAGTGCCGACACCGCGAGTTTTGACTGGCACTTGCACATCTAAAACAACGTCGGAAAGTAACTCGTTCGGCTTTTGAGTCACATAAAGTATGTGTGTTAATTTTGACGCCACTAGCTCTGCTTGTTGTCATGCAATTTCTTTGCCTCTCAGAAATGATTATGACATAAAAGTGAAGTACGTGACGAGTGTGACGTTAGGAAAACATTAGGCAGCATGGAGAGATTCTGTATGGGACCACCCAACCCAAACGAGTACTGTGTGACGTGCTACCCGGCAAGTATTCACCGAGGTAGCCGGCTATCTCAGTCGGTAGAGCGTCAGACTCTTAATCCCAGGGTCGTGGGTTCGAGCCAGACGCTGGGCGGAACGGAATTTTGTTCCGCTGCAGGTGTAAATTACCGTTTTTCTGATTAACGAGATTTAATGGAAATAGCAACTTTAAACTTTGCCTACGTCTCTGTCAGTCGCAAGGAAACTGTATTTGAAGGTGAAGGTGATTTTGTAGACATGTGTGAAAGACATGTTCTGAAATGCAAGTGTTGTGGTTTGGAGAGCACATCGGTTACGTGTCAGATGTGTAGCCAAGCAGTAATTTGTCGCCATAGCTGCAAATATTAGCCGGTAATATGAAGTGTTGTCAGCTAAAGTCTGATGGTGCAGACGACCGTAAGGACGAAGTACCCAAGAGTACCGCTAGGCCGCGCCTCTTTAGCTCAGTGGTAGAGCACTGGTGTAATAAACCAGGGGTTGTAAGTTCCATCCTCACAGGAGAAAGATGAATTTTGGAAATCAGTTGCGCGTCGTGGCCGTATAGCAAACAGTACCTGTGATGACGAACAATTAGCGACAGGCGTTTTTTTAACATTTACTCTCAGATGTGATTAAGGCGAATGGCGCAGATAAAGCATTTGCCAAAGCGGTACAGCATAAGATGGGACGAGGCAGTCTGAATTACATTTTATAGATGTATTTCTCACATATCTCAGAGCCTCTCGCGATCTTCGTCGTCGTCGTCGTCGTCGTCGTCGTCGTCGCCGCCGCCGCTTCTGCAGAAGTAGCAAATGGCCATCGTAGCAAATGCGGCGAGGGACACCCTGCCTTCGATTCCGAATGCACAAAGTGTGTGGTCTTGTTTCTCAGTCTATATTTGGTCGGTCACGTCAGACGTTGAATGTAACGAATGGGTGGGAAAGAGCAAGGGGCAGCGGCTGTGTAGAACGAAAACACAAATCCTCAGGGGTGTGAGCGTTTCGAGATGAGTCGTATACATGTAAATGTTGGTCGTCAGTGACCGTGTGGCCTAATGGATAAGGCGTCGGACTTCGGCTCTGAAGATTACAGGTTCGAATGCTGTCACGCTTGTGTTTTTCCAGTTCTGAAAAAGAAACATACCGTTTTAATGTAGCAATTGAGCAGTACGAAACCGTCTGAATGTTGCTGTTGACCATTTTTTGCTTGGAGATGCTCTTGAGCTTGAAACACACACAGCAAGACCGGTGTTAACTAGCGAAATGGTCGGCAGAGTGCCGACACCGCGAGTTTTGACTGGCACTCGCACATCTAAAACAACGTCGGAAAGTAACTCGTTCGGCTTTTGAGTCACATAAAGTATGTGTGTTAATTTTGACGCCACTAGCTCTGCTTGTTGTCATGCAATTTCTTTGCCTCTCAGAAATGATTATGACATAAAAGTGAAGTACGTGACGAGTGTGACGTTAGGAAAACATTAGGCAGCATGGAGAGATTCTGTATGGGACCACCCAACCCAAACGAGTACTGTGTGACGTTCTACCCGGCAAGTATTCACCGAGGTAGCCGGCTATCTCAGTCGGTAGAGCGTCAGACTCTTAATCCCAGGGTCGTGGGTTCGAGCCAGACGCTGGGCGGAACGGAATTTTGTTCCGCTGCAGGTGTAAATTACCGTTTTTCTGATTAACGAGATTTAATGGAAATAGCAACTTTAAACTTTGCCCACGTCTCTGTCAGTCGCAAGGAAACTGTATTTGAAGGTGAAGGTGATTTTGTAGACATGTGTGAAAGACATGTTCTGAAATGCAAGTGTTGTGGTTTGGAGAGCACATCGGTTACGTGTCAGATGTGTAGCCAAGCAGTAATTTGTCGCCATAGCTGCAAATATTAGCCGGTAATATGAAGTGTTGTCAGCTAAAGTCTGATGGTGCAGACGACCGTAAGGACGAAGTACCCAAGAGTACCGCTAGGCCGCGCCTCTTTAGCTCAGTGGTAGAGCACTGGTGTAATAAACCAGGGGTTGTAAGTTCCATCCTCACAGGAGAAAGATGAATTTTGGAAATCAGTTGCGCGTCGTGGCCGTATAGCAAACAGTACCTGTGATGACGAACAATTAGCGACAGGCGTTTTTTTAACATTTACTCTCAGATGTGATTAAGGCGAATGGCGCAGATAAAGCATTTGCCAAAGCGGTACAGCATAAGATGGGACGAGGCAGTCTGAATTACATTTTATAGATGTATTTCTCACATATCTCAGAGCCTCTCGCGATCGTCGTCGTCGTCGTCGTCGTCGTCGTCGTCGTCGTCGTCGTCGTCGCCGCCGCCGCTTCTGCAGAAGTAGCAAATGGCCATCGTAGCAAATGCGGCGAGGGACACCCTGCCTTCGATTCCGAATGCACAAAGTGTGTGGTCTTGTTTCTCAGTCTATATTTGGTCGGTCACGTCAGAGGTTGAATGTAACGAATGGGTGGGAAAGAGCAAGGGGCAGCGGCTGTGTAGAACGAAAACACAAATCCTCAGGGGTGTGAGCGTTTCGAGATGAGTCGTATACATGTAAATGTTGGTCGTCAGTGACCGTGTGGCCTAATGGATAAGGCGTCGGACTTCGGCTCTGAAGATTACAGGTTCGAATGCTGTCACGCTTGTGTTTTTCCAGTTCTGAAAAAGAAACATACCGTTTTAATGTAGCAATTGAGCAGTACGAAACCGTCTGAATGTTGCTGTTGACCATTTTTTGCTTGGAGATGGTCTTGAGCTGGAAACACACACAGCAAGACCGGTGTTAACTAGCGAAATGGTCGGCAGAGTGCCGACACCGCGAGTTTTGACTGGCACTTGCACATCTAAAACAACGTCGGAAAGTAACTCGTTCGGCTTTTGAGTCACATAAAGTATGTGTGTTAATTTTGACGCCACTAGCTCTGCTTGTTGTCATGCAATTTCTTTGCCTCTCAGAAATGATTATGACATAAAAGTGAAGTACGTGACGAGTGTGACGTTAGGAAAACATTAGGCAGCATGGAGAGATTCTGTATGGGACCACCCAACCCAAACGAGTACTGTGTGACGTGCTACCCGGCAAGTATTCACCGAGGTAGCCGGCTATCTCAGTCGGTAGAGCGTCAGACTCTTAATCCCAGGGTCGTGGGTTCGAGCCAGACGCTGGGCGGAACGGAATTTTGTTCCGCTGCAGGTGTAAATTACCGTTTTTCTGATTAACGAGATTTAATGGAAATAGCAACTTTAAACTTTGCCTACGTCTCTGTCAGTCGCAAGGAAACTGTATTTGAAGGTGAAGGTGATTTTGTAGACATGTGTGAAAGACATGTTCTGAAATGCAAGTGTTGTGGTTTGGAGAGCACATCGGTTACGTGTCAGATGTGTAGCCAAGCAGTAATTTGTCGCCATAGCTGCAAATATTAGCCGGTAATATGAAGTGTTGTCAGCTAAAGTCTGATGGTGCAGACGACCGTAAGGACGAAGTACCCAAGAGTACCGCTAGGCCGCGCCTCTTTAGCTCAGTGGTAGAGCACTGGTGTAATAAACCAGGGGTTGTAAGTTCCATCCTCACAGGAGAAAGATGAATTTTGGAAATCAGTTGCGCGTCGTGGCCGTATAGCAAACAGTACCTGTGATGACGAACAATTAGCGACAGGCGTTTTTTTAACATTTACTCTCAGATGTGATTAAGGCGAATGGCGCAGATAAAGCATTTGCCAAAGCGGTACAGCATAAGATGGGACGAGGCAGTCTGAATTACATTTTATAGATGTATTTCTCACATATCTCAGAGCCTCTCGCGATCTTCGTCGTCGTCGTCGTCGTCGTCGTCGTCGTCGTCGCCGCCGCCGCTTCTGCAGAAGTAGCAAATGGCCATCGTAGCAAATGCGGCGAGGGACACCCTGCCTTCGATTCCGAATGCACAAAGTGTGTGGTCTTGTTTCTCAGTCTATATTTGGTCGGTCACGTCAGAGGTTGAATGTAACGAATGGGTGGGAAAGAGCAAGGGGCAGCGGCTGTGTAGAACGAAAACACAAATCCTCAGGGGTGTGAGCGTTTCGAGATGAGTCGTATACATGTAAATGTTGGTCGTCAGTGACCGTGTGGCCTAATGGATAAGGCGTCGGACTTCGGCTCTGAAGATTACAGGTTCGAATGCTGTCACGCTTGTGTTTTTCCAGTTCTGAAAAAGAAACATACCGTTTTAATGTAGCAATTGAGCAGTACGAAACCGTCTGAATGTTGCTGTTGACCATTTTTTGCTTGGAGATGCTCTTGAGCTTGAAACACACACAGCAAGACCGGTGTTAACTAGCGAAATGGTCGGCAGAGTGCCGACACCGCGAGTTTTGACTGGCACTCGCACATCTAAAACAACGTCGGAAAGTAACTCGTTCGGCTTTTGAGTCACATAAAGTATGTGTGTTAATTTTGACGCCACTAGCTCTGCTTGTTGTCATGCAATTTCTTTGCCTCTCAGAAATGATTATGACATAAAAGTGAAGTACGTGACGAGTGTGACGTTAGGAAAACATTAGGCAGCATGGAGAGATTCTGTATGGGACCACCCAACCCAAACGAGTACTGTGTGACGTTCTACCCGGCAAGTATTCACCGAGGTAGCCGGCTATCTCAGTCGGTAGAGCGTCAGACTCTTAATCCCAGGGTCGTGGGTTCGAGCCAGACGCTGGGCGGAACGGAATTTTGTTCCGCTGCAGGTGTAAATTACCGTTTTTCTGATTAACGAGATTTAATGGAAATAGCAACTTTAAACTTTGCCCACGTCTCTGTCAGTCGCAAGGAAACTGTATTTGAAGGTGAAGGTGATTTTGTAGACATGTGTGAAAGACATGTTCTGAAATGCAAGTGTTGTGGTTTGGAGAGCACATCGGTTACGTGTCAGATGTGTAGCCAAGCAGTAATTTGTCGCCATAGCTGCAAATATTAGCCGGTAATATGAAGTGTTGTCAGCTAAAGTCTGATGGTGCAGACGACCGTAAGGACGAAGTACCCAAGAGTACCGCTAGGCCGCGCCTCTTTAGCTCAGTGGTAGAGCACTGGTGTAATAAACCAGGGGTTGTAAGTTCCATCCTCACAGGAGAAAGATGAATTTTGGAAATCAGTTGCGCGTCGTGGCCGTATAGCAAACAGTACCTGTGATGACGAACAATTAGCGACAGGCGTTTTTTTAACATTTACTCTCAGATGTGATTAAGGCGAATGGCGCAGATAAAGCATTTGCCAAAGCGGTACAGCATAAGATGGGACGAGGCAGTCTGAATTACATTTTATAGATGTATTTCTCACATATCTCAGAGCCTCTCGCGATCTTCGTCGTCGTCGTCGTCGTCGTCGTCGTCGTCGCCGCCGCCGCTTCTGCAGAAGTAGCAAATGGCCATCGTAGCAAATGCGGCGAGGGACACCCTGCCTTCGATTCCGAATGCACAAAGTGTGTGGTCTTGTTTCTCAGTCTATATTTGGTCGGTCACGTCAGAGGTTGAATGTAACGAATGGGTGGGAAAGAGCAAGGGGCAGCGGCTGTGTAGAACGAAAACACAAATCCTCAGGGGTGTGAGCGTTTCGAGATGAGTCGTATACATGTAAATGTTGGTCGTCAGTGACCGTGTGGCCTAATGGATAAGGCGTCGGACTTCGGCTCTGAAGATTACAGGTTCGAATGCTGTCACGCTTGTGTTTTTCCAGTTCTGAAAAAGAAACATACCGTTTTAATGTAGCAATTGAGCAGTACGAAACCGTCTGAATGTTGCTGTTGACCATTTTTTGCTTGGAGATGCTCTTGAGCTGGAAACACACACAGCAAGACCGGTGTTAACTAGCGAAATGGTCGGCAGAGTGCCGACACCGCGAGTTTTGACTGGCACTTGCACATCTAAAACAACGTCGGAAAGTAACTCGTTCGGCTTTTGAGTCACATAAAGTATGTGTGTTAATTTTGACGCCACTAGCTCTGCTTGTTGTCATGCAATTTCTTTGCCTCTCAGAAATGATTATGACATAAAAGTGAAGTACGTGACGAGTGTGACGTTAGGAAAACATTAGGCAGCATGGAGAGATTCTGTATGGGACCACCCAACCCAAACGAGTACTGTGTGACGTGCTACCCGGCAAGTATTCACCGAGGTAGCCGGCTATCTCAGTCGGTAGAGCGTCAGACTCTTAATCCCAGGGTCGTGGGTTCGAGCCAGACGCTGGGCGGAACGGAATTTTGTTCCGCTGCAGGTGTAAATTACCGTTTTTCTGATTAACGAGATTTAATGGAAATAGCAACTTTAAACTTTGCCTACGTCTCTGTCAGTCGCAAGGAAACTGTATTTGAAGGTGAAGGTGATTTTGTAGACATGTGTGAAAGACATGTTCTGAAATGCAAGTGTTGTGGTTTGGAGAGCACATCGGTTACGTGTCAGATGTGTAGCCAAGCAGTAATTTGTCGCCATAGCTGCAAATATTAGCCGGTAATATGAAGTGTTGTCAGCTAAAGTCTGATGGTGCAGACGACCGTAAGGACGAAGTACCCAAGAGTACCGCTAGGCCGCGCCTCTTTAGCTCAGTGGTAGAGCACTGGTCTAATAAACCAGGGGTTGTAAGTTCCATCCTCACAGGAGAAAGATGAATTTTGGAAATCAGTTGCGCGTCGTGGCCGTATAGCAAACAGTACCTGTGATGACGAACAATTAGCGACAGGCGTTTTTTTAAGATTTACTCTCAGATGTGATTAAGGCGAATGGCGCAGTTAAAGCATTTGCCAAAGCGATACAGCATAAGGTGGGACGAGGCAGTCTGAATTACATTTTATAGATGTATTTCTCACATATCTCAGAGTCTCTCGCGATCGTCGTCGTCGTCGTCGTCGTCGCCGCCGCCGCTTCTGCAGAAGTAGCAAATGGCCATCGTAGCAAATGCGGCGAGGGACGCCCTGCCTTCGATTCCGAATGCACAAAGTGTGTGGTCTTGTTTCTCAGTCTATATTTGGTCGGTCACGTCAGAGGTTGAATGTAACGAATGGGTGGGAAAGAGCAAGGGGCAGCGGCTGTGTAGAACGAAAACACAAATCCTCAGGGGTGTGAGCGTTTCGAGATGAGTCGTATACATGTAAATGTTGGTCGTCAGTGACCGTGTGGCCTAATGGATAAGGCGTCGGACTTCGGCTCTGAAGATTACAGGTTCGAATGCTGTCACGCTTGTGTTTTTCCAGTTCTGAAAAAGAAACATACCGTTTTAATGTAGCAATTGAGCAGTACGAAACCGTCTGAATGTTGCTGTTGACCATTTTTTGCTTGGAGATGCTCTTGAGCTTGAAACACACACAGCAAGACCGGTGTTAACTAGCGAAATGGTCGGCAGAGTGCCGACACCGCGAGTTTTGACTGGCACTTGCACATCTAAAACAACGTCGGAAAGTAACTCGTTCGGCTTTTGAGTCACATAAAGTATGTGTGTTAATTTTGACGCCACTAGCTCTGCTTGTTGTCATGCAATTTCTTTGCCTCTCAGAAATGATTATGACATAAAAGTGAAGTACGTGACGAGTGTGACGTTAGGAAAACATTAGGCAGCATGGAGAGATTCTGTATGGGACCACCCAACCCAAACGAGTACTGTGTGACGTGCTACCCGGCAAGTATTCACCGAGGTAGCCGGCTATCTCAGTCGGTAGAGCGTCAGACTCTTAATCCCAGGGTCGTGGGTTCGAGCCAGACGCTGGGCGGAACGGAATTTTGTTCCGCTGCAGGTGTAAATTACCGTTTTTCTGATTAACGAGATTTAATGGAAATAGCAACTTTAAACTTTGCCCACGTCTCTGTCAGTCGCAAGGAAACTGTATTTGAAGGTGAAGGTGATTTTGTAGACATGTGTGAAAGACATGTTCTGAAATGCAAGTGTTGTGGTTTGGAGAGCACATCGGTTACGTGTCAGATGTGTAGCCAAGCAGTAATTTGTCGCCATAGCTGCAAATATTAGCCGGTAATATGAAGTGTTGTCAGCTAAAGTCTGATGGTGCAGACGACCGTAAGGACGAAGTACCCAAGAGTACCGCTAGGCCGCGCCTCTTTAGCTCAGTGGTAGAGCACTGGTGTAATAAACCAGGGGTTGTAAGTTCCATCCTCACAGGAGAAAGATGAATTTTGGAAATCAGTTGCGCGTCGTGGCCGTATAGCAAACAGTACCTGTGATGACGAACAATTAGCGACAGGCGTTTTTTTAACATTTACTCTCAGATGTGATTAAGGCGAATGGCGCAGATAAAGCATTTGCCAAAGCGGTACAGCATAAGATGGGACGAGGCAGTCTGAATTACATTTTATAGATGTATTTCTCACATATCTCAGAGCCTCTCGCGATCTTCGTCGTCGTCGTCGTCGTCGTCGTCGTCGTCGTCGTCGCCGCCGCCGCTTCTGCAGAAGTAGCAAATGGCCATCGTAGCAAATGCGGCGAGGGACGCCCTGCCTTCGATTCCGAATGCACAAAGTGTGTGGTCTTGTTTCTCAGTCTATATTTGGTCGGTCACGTCAGAGGTTGAATGTAACGAATGGGTGGGAAAGAGCAAGGGGCAGCGGCTGTGTAGAACGAAAACACAAATCCTCAGGGGTGTGAGCGTTTCGAGATGAGTCGTATACATGTAAATGTTGGTCGTCAGTGACCGTGTGGCCTAATGGATCAGGCGTCGGACTTCGGATCTGAAGATTACAGGTTCGAATGCTGTCACGCTTGTGTTTTTCCAGTTCTGAAAAAGAAACATACCGTTTTAATGTAGCAATTGAGCAGTACGAAACCGTCTGAATGTTGCTGTTGACCATTTTTTGCTTGGAGATGCTCTTGAGCTTGAAACACACACAGCAAGACCGGTGTTAACTAGCGAAATGGTCGGCAGAGTGCCGACACCGCGAGTTTTGACTGGCACTTGCACATCTAAAACAACGTCGGAAAGTAACTCGTTCGGCTTTTGAGTCACATAAAGTATGTGTGTTAATTTTGACGCCACTAGCTCTGCTTGTTGTCATGCAATTTCTTTGCCTCTCAGAAATGATTATGACATAAAAGTGAAGTACGTGACGAGTGTGACGTTAGGAAAACATTAGGCAGCATGGAGAGATTCTGTATGGGACCACCCAACCCAAACGAGTACTGTGTGACGTGCTACCCGGCAAGTATTCACCGAGGTAGCCGGCTATCTCAGTCGGTAGAGCGTCAGACTCTTATTCCCAGGGTCGTGGGTTCGAGCCAGACGCTGGGCGGAACGGAATTTTGTTCCGCTGCAGGTGTAAATTACCGTTTTTCTGATTAACGAGATTTAATGGAAATAGCAACTTTAAACTTTGCCTACGTCTCTGTCAGTCGCAAGGAAACTGTATTTGAAGGTGAAGGTGATTTTGTAGACATGTGTGAAAGACATGTTCTGAAATGCAAGTGTTGTGGTTTGGAGAGCACATCGGTTACGTGTCAGATGTGTAGCCAAGCAGTAATTTGTCGCCATAGCTGCAAATATTAGCCGGTAATATGAAGTGTTGTCAGCTAAAGTCTGATGATGCAGACGACCGTAAGGACGAAGTACCCAAGAGTACCGCTAGGCCGCGCCTCTTTAGCTCAGTGGTAGAGCACTGGTCTAATAAACCAGGGGTCGTAAGTTCCATCCTCACAGGAAAAAGATGAATTTTGGAAATCAGTTGCGCGTCGTGGCCGTATAGCAAACAGTACCTGTGATGACGAACAATTAGCGACAGGCGTTTTTTTAAGATTTACTCTCAGATGTGATTAAGGCGAATGGCGCAGATAAAGCATTTGCCAAAGCGGTACAGCATAAGATGGGACGAGGCAGTCTGAATTACATTTTATAGATGTATTTCTCACATATCTCAGAGCCTCTCGCGATCTTCGTCGTCGTCGTCGTCGTCGTCGTCGTCGCCGCCGCCGCTTCTGCAGAAGTAGCAAATGGCCATCGTAGCAAATGCGGCGAGGGACACCCTGCCTTCGATTCCGAATGCACAAAGTGTGTGGTCTTGTTTCTCAGTCTATATTTGGTCGGTCACGTCAGAGGTTGAATGTAACGAATGGGTGGGAAAGAGCAAGGGGCAGCGGCTGTGTAGAACGAAAACACAAATCCTCAGGGGTGTGAGCGTTTCGAGATGAGTCGTATACATGTAAATGTTGGTCGTCAGTGACCGTGTGGCCTAATGGATAAGGCGTCGGACTTCGGCTCTGAAGATTACAGGTTCGAATGCTGTCACGCTTGTGTTTTTCCAGTTCTGAAAAAGAAACATACCGTTTTAATGTAGCAATTGAGCAGTACGAAACCGTCTGAATGTTGCTGTTGACCATTTTTTGCTTGGAGATGCTCTTGAGCTGGAAACACACACAGCAAGACCGGTGTTAACTAGCGAAATGGTCGGCAGAGTGCCGACACCGCGAGTTTTGACTGGCACTTGCACATCTAAAACAACGTCGGAAAGTAACTCGTTCGGCTTTTGAGTCACATAAAGTATGTGTGTTAATTTTGACGCCACTAGCTCTGCTTGTTGTCATGCAATTTCTTTGCCTCTCAGAAATGATTATGACATAAAAGTGAAGTACATGACGAGTGTGACGTTAGGAAAACATTAGGCAGCATGGAGAGATTCTGTATGGGACCACCCAACCCAAACGAGTACTGTGTGACGTGCTACCCGGCAAGTATTCACCGAGGTAGCCGGCTATCTCAGTCGGTAGAGCGTCAGACTCTTAATCCCAGGGTCGTGGGTTCGAGCCAGACGCTGGGCGGAACGGAATTTTGTTCCGCTGCAGGTGTAAATTACCGTTTTTCTGATTAACGAGATTTAATGGAAATAGCAACTTTAAACTTTGCCTACGTCTCTGTCAGTCGCAAGGAAACTGTATTTGAAGGTGAAGGTGATTTTGTAGACATGTGTGAAAGACATGTTCTGAAATGCAAGTGTTGTGGTTTGGAGAGCACATCGGTTACGTGTCAGATGTGTAGCCAAGCAGTAATTTGTCGCCATAGCTGCAAATATTAGCCGGTAATATGAAGTGTTGTCAGCTAAAGTCTGATGGTGCAGACGACCGTAAGGACGAAGTACCCAAGAGTACCGCTAGGCCGCGCCTCTTTAGCTCAGTGGTAGAGCACTGGTCTAATAAACCAGGGGTTGTAAGTTCCATCCTCACAGGAGAAAGATGAATTTTGGAAATCAGTTGCGCGTCGTGGCCGTATAGCAAACAGTACCTGTGATGACGAACAATTAGCGACAGGCGTTTTTTTAAGATTTACTCTCAGATGTGATTAAGGCGAATGGCGCAGTTAAAGCATTTGCCAAAGCGATACAGCATAAGGTGGGACGAGGCAGTCTGAATTACATTTTATAGATGTATTTCTCACATATCTCAGAGTCTCTCGCGATCGTCGTCGTCGTCGTCGTCGTCGCCGCCGCCGCTTCTGCAGAAGTAGCAAATGGCCATCGTAGCAAATGCGGCGAGGGACGCCCTGCCTTCGATTCCGAATGCACAAAGTGTGTGGTCTTGTTTCTCAGTCTATATTTGGTCGGTCACGTCAGAGGTTGAATGTAACGAATGGGTGGGAAAGAGCAAGGGGCAGCGGCTGTGTAGAACGAAAACACAAATCCTCAGGGGTGTGAGCGTTTCGAGATGAGTCGTATACATGTAAATGTTGGTCGTCAGTGACCGTGTGGCCTAATGGATAAGGCGTCGGACTTCGGCTCTGAAGATTACAGGTTCGAATGCTGTCACGCTTGTGTTTTTCCAGTTCTGAAAAAGAAACATACCGTTTTAATGTAGCAATTGAGCAGTACGAAACCGTCTGAATGTTGCTGTTGACCATTTTTTGCTTGGAGATGCTCTTGAGCTTGAAACACACACAGCAAGACCGGTGTTAACTAGCGAAATGGTCGGCAGAGTGCCGACACCGCGAGTTTTGACTGGCACTTGCACATCTAAAACAACGTCGGAAAGTAACTCGTTCGGCTTTTGAGTCACATAAAGTATGTGTGTTAATTTTGACGCCACTAGCTCTGCTTGTTGTCATGCAATTTCTTTGCCTCTCAGAAATGATTATGACATAAAAGTGAAGTACGTGACGAGTGTGACGTTAGGAAAACATTAGGCAGCATGGAGAGATTCTGTATGGGACCACCCAACCCAAACGAGTACTGTGTGACGTGCTACCCGGCAAGTATTCACCGAGGTAGCCGGCTATCTCAGTCGGTAGAGCGTCAGACTCTTAATCCCAGGGTCGTGGGTTCGAGCCAGACGCTGGGCGGAACGGAATTTTGTTCCGCTGCAGGTGTAAATTACCGTTTTTCTGATTAACGAGATTTAATGGAAATAGCAACTTTAAACTTTGCCCACGTCTCTGTCAGTCGCAAGGAAACTGTATTTGAAGGTGAAGGTGATTTTGTAGACATGTGTGAAAGACATGTTCTGAAATGCAAGTGTTGTGGTTTGGAGAGCACATCGGTTACGTGTCAGATGTGTAGCCAAGCAGTAATTTGTCGCCATAGCTGCAAATATTAGCCGGTAATATGAAGTGTTGTCAGCTAAAGTCTGATGGTGCAGACGACCGTAAGGACGAAGTACCCAAGAGTACCGCTAGGCCGCGCCTCTTTAGCTCAGTGGTAGAGCACTGGTGTAATAAACCAGGGGTTGTAAGTTCCATCCTCACAGGAGAAAGATGAATTTTGGAAATCAGTTGCGCGTCGTGGCCGTATAGCAAACAGTACCTGTGATGACGAACAATTAGCGACAGGCGTTTTTTTAACATTTACTCTCAGATGTGATTAAGGCGAATGGCGCAGATAAAGCATTTGCCAAAGCGGTACAGCATAAGATGGGACGAGGCAGTCTGAATTACATTTTATAGATGTATTTCTCACATATCTCAGAGCCTCTCGCGATCTTCGTCGTCGTCGTCGTCGTCGTCGTCGTCGTCGTCGCCGCCGCCGCTTCTGCAGAAGTAGCAAATGGCCATCGTAGCAAATGCGGCGAGGGACGCCCTGCCTTCGATTCCGAATGCACAAAGTGTGTGGTCTTGTTTCTCAGTCTATATTTGGTCGGTCACGTCAGAGGTTGAATGTAACGAATGGGTGGGAAAGAGCAAGGGGCAGCGGCTGTGTAGAACGAAAACACAAATCCTCAGGGGTGTGAGCGTTTCGAGATGAGTCGTATACATGTAAATGTTGGTCGTCAGTGACCGTGTGGCCTAATGGATCAGGCGTCGGACTTCGGATCTGAAGATTACAGGTTCGAATGCTGTCACGCTTGTGTTTTTCCAGTTCTGAAAAAGAAACATACCGTTTTAATGTAGCAATTGAGCAGTACGAAACCGTCTGAATGTTGCTGTTGACCATTTTTTGCTTGGAGATGCTCTTGAGCTTGAAACACACACAGCAAGACCGGTGTTAACTAGCGAAATGGTCGGCAGAGTGCCGACACCGCGAGTTTTGACTGGCACTTGCACATCTAAAACAACGTCGGAAAGTAACTCGTTCGGCTTTTGAGTCACATAAAGTATGTGTGTTAATTTTGACGCCACTAGCTCTGCTTGTTGTCATGCAATTTCTTTGCCTCTCAGAAATGATTATGACATAAAAGTGAAGTACGTGACGAGTGTGACGTTAGGAAAACATTAGGCAGCATGGAGAGATTCTGTATGGGACCACCCAACCCAAACGAGTACTGTGTGACGTGCTACCCGGCAAGTATTCACCGAGGTAGCCGGCTATCTCAGTCGGTAGAGCGTCAGACTCTTATTCCCAGGGTCGTGGGTTCGAGCCAGACGCTGGGCGGAACGGAATTTTGTTCCGCTGCAGGTGTAAATTACCGTTTTTCTGATTAACGAGATTTAATGGAAATAGCAACTTTAAACTTTGCCTACGTCTCTGTCAGTCGCAAGGAAACTGTATTTGAAGGTGAAGGTGATTTTGTAGACATGTGTGAAAGACATGTTCTGAAATGCAAGTGTTGTGGTTTGGAGAGCACATCGGTTACGTGTCAGATGTGTAGCCAAGCAGTAATTTGTCGCCATAGCTGCAAATATTAGCCGGTAATATGAAGTGTTGTCAGCTAAAGTCTGATGATGCAGACGACCGTAAGGACGAAGTACCCAAGAGTACCGCTAGGCCGCGCCTCTTTAGCTCAGTGGTAGAGCACTGGTCTAATAAACCAGGGGTCGTATGTTCCATCCTCACAGGAAAAAGATGAATTTTGGAAATCAGTTGCGCGTCGTGGCCGTATAGCAAACAGTACCTGTGATGACGAACAATTAGCGACAGGCGTTTTTTTAAGATTTACTCTCAGATGTGATTAAGGCGAATGGCGCAGATAAAGCATTTGCCAAAGCGGTACAGCATAAGATGGGACGAGGCAGTCTGAATTACATTTTATAGATGTATTTCTCACATATCTCAGAGCCTCTCGCGATCTTCGTCGTCGTCGTCGTCGTCGTCGTCGTCGCCGCCGCCGCTTCTGCAGAAGTAGCAAATGGCCATCGTAGCAAATGCGGCGAGGGACACCCTGCCTTCGATTCCGAATGCACAAAGTGTGTGGTCTTGTTTCTCAGTCTATATTTGGTCGGTCACGTCAGAGGTTGAATGTAACGAATGGGTGGGAAAGAGCAAGGGGCAGCGGCTGTGTAGAACGAAAACACAAATCCTCAGGGGTGTGAGCGTTTCGAGATGAGTCGTATACATGTAAATGTTGGTCGTCAGTGACCGTGTGGCCTAATGGATAAGGCGTCGGACTTCGGCTCTGAAGATTACAGGTTCGAATGCTGTCACGCTTGTGTTTTTCCAGTTCTGAAAAAGAAACATACCGTTTTAATGTAGCAATTGAGCAGTACGAAACCGTCTGAATGTTGCTGTTGACCATTTTTTGCTTGGAGATGCTCTTGAGCTGGAAACACACACAGCAAGACCGGTGTTAACTAGCGAAATGGTCGGCAGAGTGCCGACACCGCGAGTTTTGACTGGCACTTGCACATCTAAAACAACGTCGGAAAGTAACTCGTTCGGCTTTTGAGTCACATAAAGTATGTGTGTTAATTTTGACGCCACTAGCTCTGCTTGTTGTCATGCAATTTCTTTGCCTCTCAGAAATGATTATGACATAAAAGTGAAGTACATGACGAGTGTGACGTTAGGAAAACATTAGGCAGCATGGAGAGATTCTGTATGGGACCACCCAACCCAAACGAGTACTGTGTGACGTGCTACCCGGCAAGTATTCACCGAGGTAGCCGGCTATCTCAGTCGGTAGAGCGTCAGACTCTTAATCCCAGGGTCGTGGGTTCGAGCCAGACGCTGGGCGGAACGGAATTTTGTTCCGCTGCAGGTGTAAATTACCGTTTTTCTGATTAACGAGATTTAATGGAAATAGCAACTTTAAACTTTGCCTACGTCTCTGTCAGTCGCAAGGAAACTGTATTTGAAGGTGAAGGTGATTTTGTAGACATGTGTGAAAGACATGTTCTGAAATGCAAGTGTTGTGGTTTGGAGAGCACATCGGTTACGTGTCAGATGTGTAGCCAAGCAGTAATTTGTCGCCATAGCTGCAAATATTAGCCGGTAATATGAAGTGTTGTCAGCTAAAGTCTGATGGTGCAGACGACCGTAAGGACGAAGTACCCAAGAGTACCGCTAGGCCGCGCCTCTTTAGCTCAGTGGTAGAGCACTGGTCTAATAAACCAGGGGTCGTAAGTTCCATCCTCACAGGAAAAAGATGAATTTTGGAAATCAGTTGCGCGTCGTGGCCGTATAGCAAACAGTACCTGTGATGACGAACAATTAGCGACAGGCGTTTTTTTAAGATTTACTCTCAGATGTGATTAAGGCGAATGGCGCAGATAAAGCATTTGCCAAAGCGGTACAGCATAAGATGGGACGAGGCAGTCTGAATTACATTTTATAGATGTATTTCTCACATATCTCAGAGCCTCTCGCGATCTTCGTCGTCGTCGTCGTCGTCGTCGTCGTCGCCGCCGCCGCTTCTGCAGAAGTAGCAAATGGCCATCGTAGCAAATGCGGCGAGGGACACCCTGCCTTCAATTCCGAATGCACAAAGTGTGTGGTCTTGTTTCTCAGTCTATATTTGGTCGGTCACGTCAGAGGTTGAATGTAACGAATGGGTGGGAAAGAGCAAGGGGCAGCGGCTGTGTAGAACGAAAACACAAATCCTCAGGGGTGTGAGCGTTTCGAGATGAGTCGTATACATGTAAATGTTGGTCGTCAGTGACCGTGTGGCCTAATGGATAAGGCGTCGGACTTCGGCTCTGAAGATTACAGGTTCGAATGCTGTCACGCTTGTGTTTTTCCAGTTCTGAAAAAGAAACATACCGTTTTAATGTAGCAATTGAGCAGTACGAAACCGTCTGAATGTTGCTGTTGACCATTTTTTGCTTGGAGATGCTCTTGAGCTTGAAACACACACAGCAAGACCGGTGTTAACTAGCGAAATGGTCGGCAGAGTGCCGACACCGCGAGTTTTGACTGGCACTCGCACATCTAAAACAACGTCGGAAAGTAACTCGTTCGGCTTTTGAGTCACATAAAGTATGTGTGTTAATTTTGACGCCACTAGCTCTGCTTGTTGTCATGCAATTTCTTTGCCTCTCAGAAATGATTATGACATAAAAGTGAAGTACGTGACGAGTGTGACGTTAGGAAAACATTAGGCAGCATGGAGAGATTCTGTATGGGACCACCCAACCCAAACGAGTACTGTGTGACGTTCTACCCGGCAAGTATTCACCGAGGTAGCCGGCTATCTCAGTCGGTAGAGCGTCAGACTCTTAATCCCAGGGTCGTGGGTTCGAGCCAGACGCTGGGCGGAACGGAATTTTGTTCCGCTGCAGGTGTAAATTACCGTTTTTCTGATTAACGAGATTTAATGGAAATAGCAACTTTAAACTTTGCCCACGTCTCTGTCAGTCGCAAGGAAACTGTATTTGAAGGTGAAGGTGATTTTGTAGACATGTGTGAAAGACATGTTCTGAAATGCAAGTGTTGTGGTTTGGAGAGCACATCGGTTACGTGTCAGATGTGTAGCCAAGCAGTAATTTGTCGCCATAGCTGCAAATATTAGCCGGTAATATGAAGTGTTGTCAGCTAAAGTCTGATGGTGCAGACGACCGTAAGGACGAAGTACCCAAGAGTACCGCTAGGCCGCGCCTCTTTAGCTCAGTGGTAGAGCACTGGTGTAATAAACCAGGGGTTGTAAGTTCCATCCTCACAGGAGAAAGATGAATTTTGGAAATCAGTTGCGCGTCGTGGCCGTATAGCAAACAGTACCTGTGATGACGAACAATTAGCGACAGGCGTTTTTTTAACATTTACTCTCAGATGTGATTAAGGCGAATGGCGCAGATAAAGCATTTGCCAAAGCGGTACAGCATAAGATGGGACGAGGCAGTCTGAATTACATTTTATAGATGTATTTCTCACATATCTCAGAGCCTCTCGCGATCTTCGTCGTCGTCGTCGTCGTCGTCGCCGCCGCCGCTTCTGCAGAAGTAGCAAATGGCCATCGTAGCAAATGCGGCGAGGGACGCCCTGCCTTCGATTCCGAATGCACAAAGTGTGTGGTCTTGTTTCTCAGTCTATATTTGGTCGGTCACGTCAGAGGTTGAATGTAACGAATGGGTGGGAAAGAGCAAGGGGCAGCGGCTGTGTAGAACGAAAACACAAATCCTCAGGGGTGTGAGCGTTTCGAGATGAGTCGTATACATGTAAATGTTGGTCGTCAGTGACCGTGTGGCCTAATGGATCAGGCGTCGGACTTCGGATCTGAAGATTACAGGTTCGAATGCTGTCACGCTTGTGTTTTTCCAGTTCTGAAAAAGAAACATACCGTTTTAATGTAGCAATTGAGCAGTACGAAACCGTCTGAATGTTGCTGTTGACCATTTTTTGCTTGGAGATGCTCTTGAGCTTGAAACACACACAGCAAGACCGGTGTTAACTAGCGAAATGGTCGGCAGAGTGCCGACACCGCGAGTTTTGACTGGCACTTGCACATCTAAAACAACGTCGGAAAGTAACTCGTTCGGCTTTTGAGTCACATAAAGTATGTGTGTTAATTTTGACGCCACTAGCTCTGCTTGTTGTCATGCAATTTCTTTGCCTCTCAGAAATGATTATGACATAAAAGTGAAGTACGTGACGAGTGTGACGTTAGGAAAACATTAGGCAGCATGGAGAGATTCTGTATGGGACCACCCAACCCAAACGAGTACTGTGTGACGTGCTACCCGGCAAGTATTCACCGAGGTAGCCGGCTATCTCAGTCGGTAGAGCGTCAGACTCTTATTCCCAGGGTCGTGGGTTCGAGCCAGACGCTGGGCGGAACGGAATTTTGTTCCGCTGCAGGTGTAAATTACCGTTTTTCTGATTAACGAGATTTAATGGAAATAGCAACTTTAAACTTTGCCTACGTCTCTGTCAGTCGCAAGGAAACTGTATTTGAAGGTGAAGGTGATTTTGTAGACATGTGTGAAAGACATGTTCTGAAATGCAAGTGTTGTGGTTTGGAGAGCACATCGGTTACGTGTCAGATGTGTAGCCAAGCAGTAATTTGTCGCCATAGCTGCAAATATTAGCCGGTAATATGAAGTGTTGTCAGCTAAAGTCTGATGATGCAGACGACCGTAAGGACGAAGTACCCAAGAGTACCGCTAGGCCGCGCCTCTTTAGCTCAGTGGTAGAGCACTGGTCTAATAAACCAGGGGTCGTAAGTTCCATCCTCACAGGAAAAAGATGAATTTTGGAAATCAGTTGCGCGTCGTGGCCGTATAGCAAACAGTACCTGTGATGACGAACAATTAGCGACAGGCGTTTTTTTAAGATTTACTCTCAGATGTGATTAAGGCGAATGGCGCAGATAAAGCATTTGCCAAAGCGGTACAGCATAAGATGGGACGAGGCAGTCTGAATTACATTTTATAGATGTATTTCTCACATATCTCAGAGCCTCTCGCGATCTTCGTCGTCGTCGTCGTCGTCGTCGTCGTCGTCGCCGCCGCCGCCGCTTCTGCAGAAGTAGCAAATGGCCATCGTAGCAAATGCGGCGAGGGACACCCTGCCTTCGATTCCGAATGCACAAAGTGTGTGGTCTTGTTTCTCAGTCTATATTTGGTCGGTCACGTCAGAGGTTGAATGTAACGAATGGGTGGGAAAGAGCAAGGGGCAGCGGCTGTGTAGAACGAAAACACAAATCCTCAGGGGTGTGAGCGTTTCGAGATGAGTCGTATACATGTAAATGTTGGTCGTCAGTGACCGTGTGGCCTAATGGATAAGGCGTCGGACTTCGGCTCTGAAGATTACAGGTTCGAATGCTGTCACGCTTGTGTTTTTCCAGTTCTGAAAAAGAAACATACCGTTTTAATGTAGCAATTGAGCAGTACGAAACCGTCTGAATGTTGCTGTTGACCATTTTTTGCTTGGAGATGCTCTTGAGCTGGAAACACACACAGCAAGACCGGCGTTAACTAGCGAAATGGTCGGCAGAGTGCCGACACCGCGAGTTTTGACTGGCACTTGCACATCTAAAACAACGTCGGAAAGTAACTCGTTCGGCTTTTGAGTCACATAAAGTATGTGTGTTAATTTTGACGCCACTAGCTCTGCTTGTTGTCATGCAATTTCTTTGCCTCTCAGAAATGATTATGACATAAAAGTGAAGTACGTGACGAGTGTGACGTTAGGAAAACATTAGGCAGCATGGAGAGATTCTGTATGGGACCACCCAACCCAAACGAGTACTGTGTGACGTGCTACCCGGCAAGTATTCACCGAGGTAGCCGGCTATCTCAGTCGGTAGAGCGTCAGACTCTTAATCCCAGGGTCGTGGGTTCGAGCCAGACGCTGGGCGGAACGGAATTTTGTTCCGCTGCAGGTGTAAATTACCGTTTTTCTGATTAACGAGATTTAATGGAAATAGCAACTTTAAACTTTGCCTACGTCTCTGTCAGTCGCAAGGAAACTGTATTTGAAGGTGAAGGTGATTTTGTAGACATGTGTGAAAGACATGTTCTGAAATGCAAGTGTTGTGGTTTGGAGAGCACATCGGTTACGTGTCAGATGTGTAGCCAAGCAGTAATTTGTCGCCATAGCTGCAAATATTAGCCGGTAATATGAAGTGTTGTCAGCTAAAGTCTGATGGTGCAGACGACCGTAAGGACGAAGTACCCAAGAGTACCGCTAGGCCGCGCCTCTTTAGCTCAGTGGTAGAGCACTGGTCTAATAAACCAGGGGTTGTAAGTTCCATCCTCACAGGAGAAAGATGAATTTTGGAAATCAGTTGCGCGTCGTGGCCGTATAGCAAACAGTACCTGTGATGACGAACAATTAGCGACAGGCGTTTTTTTAAGATTTACTCTCAGATGTGATTAAGGCGAATGGCGCAGTTAAAGCATTTGCCAAAGCGATACAGCATAAGGTGGGACGAGGCAGTCTGAATTACATTTTATAGATGTATTTCTCACATATCTCAGAGTCTCTCGCGATCGTCGTCGTCGTCGTCGTCGCCGCCGCCGCTTCTGCAGAAGTAGCAAATGGCCATCGTAGCAAATGCGGCGAGGGACGCCCTGCCTTCGATTCCGAATGCACAAAGTGTGTGGTCTTGTTTCTCAGTCTATATTTGGTCGGTCACGTCAGAGGTTGAATGTAACGAATGGGTGGGAAAGAGCAAGGGGCAGCGGCTGTGTAGAACGAAAACACAAATCCTCAGGGGTGTGAGCGTTTCGAGATGAGTCGTATACATGTAAATGTTGGTCGTCAGTGACCGTGTGGCCTAATGGATAAGGCGTCGGACTTCGGCTCTGAAGATTACAGGTTCGAGTGCTGTCACGCTTGTGTTTTTCCAGTTCTGAAAAAGAAACATACCGTTTTAATGTAGCAATTGAGCAGTACGAAACCGTCTGAATGTTGCTGTTGACCATTTTTTGCTTGGAGATGCTCTTGAGCTTGAAACACACACAGCAAGACCGGTGTTAACTAGCGAAATGGTCGGCAGAGTGCCGACACCGCGAGTTTTGACTGGCACTTGCACATCTAAAACAACGTCGGAAAGTAACTCGTTCGGCTTTTGAGTCACATAAAGTATGTGTGTTAATTTTGACGCCACTAGCTCTGCTTGTTGTCATGCAATTTCTTTGCCTCTCAGAAATGATTATGACATAAAAGTGAAGTACGTGACGAGTGTGACGTTAGGAAAACATTAGGCAGCATGGAGAGATTCTGTATGGGACCACCCAACCCAAACGAGTACTGTGTGACGTGCTACCCGGCAAGTATTCACCGAGGTAGCCGGCTATCTCAGTCGGTAGAGCGTCAGACTCTTATTCCCAGGGTCGTGGGTTCGACCCAGACGCTGGGCGGAACGGAATTTTGTTCCGCTGCAGGTGTAAATTACCGTTTTTCTGATTAACGAGATTTAATGGAAATAGCAACTTTAAACTTTGCCTACGTCTCTGTCAGTCGCAAGGAAACTGTATTTGAAGGTGAAGGTGATTTTGTAGACATGTGTGAAAGACATGTTCTGAAATGCAAGTGTTGTGGTTTGGAGAGCACATCGGTTACGTGTCAGATGTGTAGCCAAGCAGTAATTTGTCGCCATAGCTGCAAATATTAGCCGGTAATATGAAGTGTTGTCAGCTAAAGTCTGATGGTGCAGACGACCGTAAGGACGAAGTACCCAGGAGTACCGCTAGGCCGCGCCTCTTTAGCTCAGTGGTAGAGCACTGGTCTAATAAACCAGGGGTTGTAAGTTCCATCCTCACAGGAGAAAGATGAATTTTGGAAATCAGTTGCGCGTCGTGGCCGTATAGCAAACAGTACCTGTGATGACGAACAATTAGCGACAGGCGTTTTTTTAAGATTTACTCTCAGATGTGATTAAGGCGAATGGCGCAGATAAAGCATTTGCCAAAGCGGTACAGCATAAGGTGGGACGAGGCAGTCTGAATTACATTTTATAGATGTATTTCTCACATATCTCAGAGTCTCTCGCGATCTTCGTCGTCGTCGTCGTCGTCGTCGCCGCCGCCGCTTATGCAGAAGTAGCAAATGGCCATCGTAGCAAATGCGGCGAGGGACGCCCTGCCTTCGATTCCGAATGCACAAAGTGTGTGGTCTTGTTTCTCAGTCTATATTTGGTCGGTCACGTCAGAGGTTGAATGTAACGAATGGGTGGGAAAGAGCAAGGGGCAGCGGCTGTGTAGAACGAAAACACAAATCCTCAGGGGTGTGAGCGTTTCGAGATGAGTCGTATACATGTAAATGTTGGTCGTCAGTGACCGTGTGGCCTAATGGATAAGGCGTCGGACTTCGGCTCTGAAGATTACAGGTTCGAGTGCTGTCACGCTTGTGTTTTTCCAGTTCTGAAAAAGAAACATACCGTTTTAATGTAGCAATTGAGCAGTACGAAACCGTCTGAATGTTGCTGTTGACCATTTTTTGCTTGGAGATGCTCTTGAGCTTGAAACACACACAGCAAGACCGGTGTTAACTAGCGAAATGGTCGGCAGAGTGCCGACACCGCGAGTTTTGACTGGCACTTGCACATCTAAAACAACGTCGGAAAGTAACTCGTTCGGCTTTTGAGTCACATAAAGTATGTGTGTTAATTTTGACGCCACTAGCTCTGCTTGTTGTCATGCAATTTCTTTGCCTCTCAGAAATGATTATGACATAAAAGTGAAGTACGTGACGAGTGTGACGTTAGGAAAACATTAGGCAGCATGGAGAGATTCTGTATGGGACCACCCAACCCAAACGAGTACTGTGTGACGTGCTACCCGGCAAGTATTCACCGAGGTAGCCGGCTATCTCAGTCGGTAGAGCGTCAGACTCTTAATCCCAGGGTCGTGGGTTCGAGCCAGACGCTGGGCGGAACGGAATTTTGTTCCGCTGCAGGTGTAAATTACCGTTTTTCTGATTAACGAGATTTAATGGAAATAGCAACTTTAAACTTTGCCTACGTCTCTGTCAGTCGCAAGGAAACTGTATTTGAAGGTGAAGGTGATTTTGTAGACATGTGTGAAAGACATGTTCTGAAATGCAAGTGTTGTGGTTTGGAGAGCACATCGGTTACGTGTCAGATGTGTAGCCAAGCAGTAATTTGTCGCCATAGCTGCAAATATTAGCCGGTAATATGAAGTGTTGTCAGCTAAAGTCTGATGGTGCAGACGACCGTAAGGACGAAGTACCCAAGAGTACCGCTAGGCCGCGCCTCTTTAGCTCAGTGGTAGAGCACTGGTCTAATAAACCAGGGGTTGTAAGTTCCATCCTCACAGGAGAAAGATGAATTTTGGAAATCAGTTGCGCGTCGTGGCCGTATAGCAAACAGTACCTGTGATGACGAACAATTAGCGACAGGCGTTTTTTTAAGATTTACTCTCAGATGTGATTAAGGCGAATGGCGCAGTTAAAGCATTTGCCAAAGCGATACAGCATAAGGTGGGACGAGGCAGTCTGAATTACATTTTATAGATGTATTTCTCACATATCTCAGAGTCTCTCGCGATCGTCGTCGTCGTCGTCGTCGCCGCCGCCGCTTCTGCAGAAGTAGCAAATGGCCATCGTAGCAAATGCGGCGAGGGACGCCCTGCCTTCGATTCCGAATGCACAAAGTGTGTGGTCTTGTTTCTCAGTCTATATTTGGTCGGTCACGTCAGAGGTTGAATGTAACGAATGGGTGGGAAAGAGCAAGGGGCAGCGGCTGTGTAGAACGAAAACACAAATCCTCAGGGGTGTGAGCGTTTCGAGATGAGTCGTATACATGTAAATGTTGGTCGTCAGTGACCGTGTGGCCTAATGGATAAGGCGTCGGACTTCGGCTCTGAAGATTACAGGTTCGAGTGCTGTCACGCTTGTGTTTTTCCAGTTCTGAAAAAGAAACATACCGTTTTAATGTAGCAATTGAGCAGTACGAAACCGTCTGAATGTTGCTGTTGACCATTTTTTGCTTGGAGATGCTCTTGAGCTTGAAACACACACAGCAAGACCGGTGTTAACTAGCGAAATGGTCGGCAGAGTGCCGACACCGCGAGTTTTGACTGGCACTTGCACATCTAAAACAACGTCGGAAAGTAACTCGTTCGGCTTTTGAGTCACATAAAGTATGTGTGTTAATTTTGACGCCACTAGCTCTGCTTGTTGTCATGCAATTTCTTTGCCTCTCAGAAATGATTATGACATAAAAGTGAAGTACGTGACGAGTGTGACGTTAGGAAAACATTAGGCAGCATGGAGAGATTCTGTATGGGACCACCCAACCCAAACGAGTACTGTGTGACGTGCTACCCGGCAAGTATTCACCGAGGTAGCCGGCTATCTCAGTCGGTAGAGCGTCAGACTCTTAATCCCAGGGTCGTGGGTTCGAGCCAGACGCTGGGCGGAACGGAATTTTGTTCCGCTGCAGGTGTAAATTACCGTTTTTCTGATTAACGAGATTTAATGGAAATAGCAACTTTAAACTTTGCCTACGTCTCTGTCAGTCGCAAGGAAACTGTATTTGAAGGTGAAGGTGATTTTGTAGACATGTGTGAAAGACATGTTCTGAAATGCAAGTGTTGTGGTTTGGAGAGCACATCGGTTACGTGTCAGATGTGTAGCCAAGCAGTAATTTGTCGCCATAGCTGCAAATATTAGCCGGTAATATGAAGTGTTGTCAGCTAAAGTCTGATGGTGCAGACGACCGTAAGGACGAAGTACCCAAGAGTACCGCTAGGCCGCGCCTCTTTAGCTCAGTGGTAGAGCACTGGTCTAATAAACCAGGGGTTGTAAGTTCCATCCTCACAGGAGAAAGATGAATTTTGGAAATCAGTTGCGCGTCGTGGCCGTATAGCAAACAGTACCTGTGATGACGAACAATTAGCGACAGGCGTTTTTTTAAGATTTACTCTCAGATGTGATTAAGGCGAATGGCGCAGATAAAGCATTTGCCAAAGCGGTACAGCATAAGATGGGAAGAGGCAGTCTGAATTACATTTTATAGATGTATTTCTCACATATCTCAGAGCCTCTCGCGATCTTCGTCGTCGTCGTCGTCGTCGTCGTCGCCGCCGCCGCTTCTGCAGAAGTAGCAAATGGCCATCGTAGCAAATGCGGCGAGGGACGCCCTGCCTTCGATTCCGAATGCACAAAGTGTGTGGTCTTGTTTCTCAGTCTATATTTGGTCGGTCACGTCAGAGGTTGAATGTAACGAATGGGTGGGAAAGAGCAAGGGGCAGCGGCTGTGTAGAACGAAAACACAAATCCTCAGGGGTGTGAGCGTTTCGAGATGAGTCGTATACATGTAAATGTTGGTCGTCAGTGACCGTGTGGCCTAATGGATAAGGCGTCGGACTTCGGCTCTGAAGATTACAGGTTCGAATGCTGTCACGCTTGTGTTTTTCCAGTTCTGAAAAAGAAACATACCGTTTTAATGTAGCAATTGAGCAGTACGAAACCGTCTGAATGTTGCTGTTGACCATTTTTTGCTTGGAGATGCTCTTGAGCTTGAAACACACACAGCAAGACCGGTGTTAACTAGCGAAATGGTCGGCAGAGTACCGACACCGCGAGTTTTGACTGGCACTTGCACATCTAAAACAACGTCGGAAAGTAACTCGTTCGGCTTTTGAGTCACATAAAGTATGTGTGTTAATTTTGACGCCACTAGCTCTGCTTGTTGTCATGCAATTTCTTTGCCTCTCAGAAATGATTATGACATAAAAGTGAAGTACGTGACGAGTGTGACGTTAGGAAAACATTAGGCAGCATGGAGAGATTCTGTATGGGACCACCCAACCCAAACGAGTACTGTGTGACGTGCTACCCGGCAAGTATTCACCGAGGTAGCCGGCTATCTCAGTCGGTAGAGCGTCAGACTCTTATTCCCAGGGTCGTGGGTTCGACCCAGACGCTGGGCGGAACGGAATTTTGTTCCGCTGCAGGTGTAAATTACCGTTTTTCTGATTAACGAGATTTAATGGAAATAGCAACTTTAAACTTTGCCTACGTCTCTGTCAGTCGCAAGGAAACTGTATTTGAAGGTGAAGGTGATTTTGTAGACATGTGTGAAAGACATGTTCTGAAATGCAAGTGTTGTGGTTTGGAGAGCACATCGGTTACGTGTCAGATGTGTAGCCAAGCAGTAATTTGTCGCCATAGCTGCAAATATTAGCCGGTAATATGAAGTGTTGTCAGCTAAAGTCTGATGGTGCAGACGACCGTAAGGACGAAGTACCCAGGAGTACCGCTAGGCCGCGCCTCTTTAGCTCAGTGGTAGAGCACTGGTCTAATAAACCAGGGGTTGTAAGTTCCATCCTCACAGGAGAAAGATGAATTTTGGAAATCAGTTGCGCGTCGTGGCCGTATAGCAAACAGTACCTGTGATGACGAACAATTAGCGACAGGCGTTTTTTTAAGATTTACTCTCAGATGTGATTAAGGCGAATGGCGCAGATAAAGCATTTGCCAAAGCGGTACAGCATAAGGTGGGACGAGGCAGTCTGAATTACATTTTATAGATGTATTTCTCACATATCTCAGAGTCTCTCGCGATCTTCGTCGTCGTCGTCGTCGTCGTCGCCGCCGCCGCTTATGCAGAAGTAGCAAATGGCCATCGTAGCAAATGCGGCGAGGGACGCCCTGCCTTCGATTCCGAATGCACAAAGTGTGTGGTCTTGTTTCTCAGTCTATATTTGGTCGGTCACGTCAGAGGTTGAATGTAACGAATGGGTGGGAAAGAGCAAGGGGCAGCGGCTGTGTAGAACGAAAACACAAATCCTCAGGGGTGTGAGCGTTTCGAGATGAGTCGTATACATGTAAATGTTGGTCGTCAGTGACCGTGTGGCCTAATGGATAAGGCGTCGGACTTCGGCTCTGAAGATTACAGGTTCGAGTGCTGTCACGCTTGTGTTTTTCCAGTTCTGAAAAAGAAACATACCGTTTTAATGTAGCAATTGAGCAGTACGAAACCGTCTGAATGTTGCTGTTGACCATTTTTTGCTTGGAGATGCTCTTGAGCTTGAAACACACACAGCAAGACCGGTGTTAACTAGCGAAATGGTCGGCAGAGTGCCGACACCGCGAGTTTTGACTGGCACTTGCACATCTAAAACAACGTCGGAAAGTAACTCGTTCGGCTTTTGAGTCACATAAAGTATGTGTGTTAATTTTGACGCCACTAGCTCTGCTTGTTGTCATGCAATTTCTTTGCCTCTCAGAAATGATTATGACATAAAAGTGAAGTACGTGACGAGTGTGACGTTAGGAAAACATTAGGCAGCATGGAGAGATTCTGTATGGGACCACCCAACCCAAACGAGTACTGTGTGACGTGCTACCCGGCAAGTATTCACCGAGGTAGCCGGCTATCTCAGTCGGTAGAGCGTCAGACTCTTAATCCCAGGGTCGTGGGTTCGAGCCAGACGCTGGGCGGAACGGAATTTTGTTCCGCTGCAGGTGTAAATTACCGTTTTTCTGATTAACGAGATTTAATGGAAATAGCAACTTTAAACTTTGCCTACGTCTCTGTCAGTCGCAAGGAAACTGTATTTGAAGGTGAAGGTGATTTTGTAGACATGTGTGAAAGACATGTTCTGAAATGCAAGTGTTGTGGTTTGGAGAGCACATCGGTTACGTGTCAGATGTGTAGCCAAGCAGTAATTTGTCGCCATAGCTGCAAATATTAGCCGGTAATATGAAGTGTTGTCAGCTAAAGTCTGATGGTGCAGACGACCGTAAGGACGAAGTACCCAAGAGTACCGCTAGGCCGCGCCTCTTTAGCTCAGTGGTAGAGCACTGGTCTAATAAACCAGGGGTTGTAAGTTCCATCCTCACAGGAGAAAGATGAATTTTGGAAATCAGTTGCGCGTCGTGGCCGTATAGCAAACAGTACCTGTGATGACGAACAATTAGCGACAGGCGTTTTTTTAAGATTTACTCTCAGATGTGATTAAGGCGAATGGCGCAGATAAAGCATTTGCCAAAGCGGTACAGCATAAGATGGGACGAGGCAGTCTGAATTACATTTTATAGATGTATTTCTCACATATCTCAGAGCCTCTCGCGATCTTCGTCGTCGTCGTCGTCGTCGTCGTCGTCGTCGCCGCCGCCGCTTCTGCAGAAGTAGCAAATGGCCATCGTAGCAAATGCGTCGAGGGACGCCCTGCCTTCGATTCCGAATGCACAAAGTGTGTGGTCTTGTTTCTCAGTCTATATTTGGTCGGTCACGTCAGAGGTTGAATGTAACGAATGGGTGGGAAAGAGCAAGGGGCAGCGGCTGTGTAGAACGAAAACACAAATCCTCAGGGGTGTGAGCGTTTCGAGATGAGTCGTATACATGTAAATGTTGGTCGTCAGTGACCGTGTGGCCTAATGGATAAGGCGTCGGACTTCGGCTCTGAAGATTACAGGTTCGAATGCTGTCACGCTTGTGTTTTTCCAGGTCTGAAAAAGAAACATACCGTTTTAATGTAGCAATTGAGCAGTACGAAACCGTCTGAATGTTGCTGTTGACCATGTTTTGCTTGGAGATGCTCTTGAGCTTGAAACACACACAGCAAGACCGGTGTTAACTAGCGAAATGGTCGGCAGAGTGCCGACACCGCGAGTTTTGACTGGCACTTGCACATCTAAAACAACGTCGGAAAGTAACTCGTTCGGCTTTTGAGTCACATAAAGTATGTGTGTTAATTTTGACGCCACTAGCTCTGCTTGTTGTCATGCAATTTCTTTGCCTCTCAGAAATGATTATGACATAAAAGTGAAGTACGTGACGAGTGTGACGTTAGGAAAACATTAGGCAGCATGGAGAGATTCTGTATGGGACCACCCAACCCAAACGAGTACTGTGTGACGTGCTACCCGGCAAGTATTCACCGAGGTAGCCGGCTATCTCAGTCGGTAGAGCGTCAGACTCTTAATCCCAGGGTCGTGGGTTCGAGCCAGACGCTGGGCGGAACGGAATTTTGTTCCGCTGCAGGTGTAAATTACCGTTTTTCTGATTAACGAGATTTAATGGAAATAGCAACTTTAAACTTTGCCTACGTCTCTGTCAGTCGCAAGGAAACTGTATTTGAAGGTGAAGGTGATTTTGTAGACATGTGTGAAAGACATGTTCTGAAATGCAAGTGTTGTGGTTTGGAGAGCACATCGGTTACGTGTCAGATGTGTAGCCAAGCAGTAATTTGTCGCCATAGCTGCAAATATTAGCCGGTAATATGAAGTGTTGTCAGCTAAAGTCTGATGGTGCAGACGACCGTAAGGACGAAGTACCCAAGAGTACCGCTAGGCCGCGCCTCTTTAGCTCAGTGGTAGAGCACTGGTCTAATAAACCAGGGGTTGTAAGTTCCATCCTCACAGGAGAAAGATGAATTTTGGAAATCAGTTGCGCGTCGTGGCCGTATAGCAAACAGTACCTGTGATGACGAACAATTAGCGACAGGCGTTTTTTTAAGATTTACTCTCAGATGTGATTAAGGCGAATGGCGCAGATAAAGCATTTGCCAAAGCGGTACAGCATAAGATGGGACGAGGCAGTCTGAATTACATTTTATAGATGTATTTCTCACATATCTCAGAGCCTCTCGCGATCTTCGTCGTCGTCGTCGTCGTCGTCGTCGTCGCCGCCGCCGCTTCTGCAGAAGTAGCAAATGGCCATCGTAGCAAATGCGGCGAGGGACGCCCTGCCTTCGATTCCGAATGCACAAAGTGTGTGGTCTTGTTTCTCAGTCTATATTTGGTCGGTCACGTCAGAGGTTGAATGTAACGAATGGGTGGGAAAGAGCAAGGGGCAGCGGCTGTGTAGAACGAAAACACAAATCCTCAGGGGTGTGAGCGTTTCGAGATGAGTCGTATACATGTAATTGTTGGTCGTCAGTGACCGTGTGGCCTAATGGATAAGGCGTCGGACTTCGGCTCTGAAGATTACAGGTTCGAATGCTGTCACGCTTGTGTTTTTCCAGTTCTGAAAAAGAAACATACCGTTTTAATGTAGCAATTGAGCAGTACGAAACCGTCTGAATGTTGCTGTTGACCATGTTTTGCTTGGAGATGCTCTTGAGCTTGAAACACACACAGCAAGACCGGTGTTAACTAGCGAAATGGTCGGCAGAGTGCCGACACCGCGAGTTTTGACTGGCACTTGCACATCTAAAACAACGTCGGAAAGTAACTCGTTCGGCTTTTGAGTCACATAAAGTATGTGTGTTAATTTTGACGCCACTAGCTCTGCTTGTTGTCATGCAATTTCTTTGCCTCTCAGAAATGATTATGACATAAAAGTGAAGTACGTGACGAGTGTGACGTTAGGAAAACATTAGGCAGCATGGAGAGATTCTGTATGGGACCACCCAACCCAAACGAGTACTGTGTGACGTGCTACCCGGCAAGTATTCACCGAGGTAGCCGGCTATCTCAGTCGGTAGAGCGTCAGACTCTTAATCCCAGGGTCGTGGGTTCGAGCCAGACGCTGGGCGGAACGGAATTTTGTTCCGCTGCAGGTGTAAATTACCGTTTTTCTGATTAACGAGATTTAATGGAAATAGCAACTTTAAACTTTGCCTACGTCTCTGTCAGTCGCAAGGAAACTGTATTTGAAGGTGAAGGTGATTTTGTAGACATGTGTGAAAGACATGTTCTGAAATGCAAGTGTTGTGGTTTGGAGAGCACATCGGTTACGTGTCAGATGTGTAGCCAAGCAGTAATTTGTCGCCATAGCTGCAAATATTAGCCGGTAATATGAAGTGTTGTCAGCTAAAGTCTGATGGTGCAGACGACCGTAAGGACGAAGTACCCAGGAGTACCGCTAGGCCGCGCCTCTTTAGCTCAGTGGTAGAGCACTGGTCTAATAAACCAGGGGTTGTAAGTTCCATCCTCACAGGAGAAAGATGAATTTTGGAAATCAGTTGCGCGTCGTGGCCGTATAGCAAACAGTACCTGTGATGACGAACAATTAGCGACAGGCGTTTTTTTAAGATTTACTCTCAGATGTGATTAAGGCGAATGGCGCAGATAAAGCATTTGCCAAAGCGGTACAGCATAAGGTGGGACGAGGCAGTCTGAATTACATTTTATAGATGTATTTCTCACATATCTCAGAGTCTCTCGCGATCTTCGTCGTCGTCGTCGTCGTCGTCGCCGCCGCCGCTTATGCAGAAGTAGCAAATGGCCATCGTAGCAAATGCGGCGAGGGACGCCCTGCCTTCGATTCCGAATGCACAAAGTGTGTGGTCTTGTTTCTCAGTCTATATTTGGTCGGTCACGTCAGAGGTTGAATGTAACGAATGGGTGGGAAAGAGCAAGGGGCAGCGGCTGTGTAGAACGAAAACACAAATCCTCAGGGGTGTGAGCGTTTCGAGATGAGTCGTATACATGTAAATGTTGGTCGTCAGTGACCGTGTGGCCTAATGGATAAGGCGTCGGACTTCGGCTCTGAAGATTACAGGTTCGAGTGCTGTCACGCTTGTGTTTTTCCAGTTCTGAAAAAGAAACATACCGTTTTAATGTAGCAATTGAGCAGTACGAAACCGTCTGAATGTTGCTGTTGACCATTTTTTGCTTGGAGATGCTCTTGAGCTTGAAACACACACAGCAAGACCGGTGTTAACTAGCGAAATGGTCGGCAGAGTGCCGACACCGCGAGTTTTGACTGGCACTTGCACATCTAAAACAACGTCGGAAAGTAACTCGTTCGGCTTTTGAGTCACATAAAGTATGTGTGTTAATTTTGACGCCACTAGCTCTGCTTGTTGTCATGCAATTTCTTTGCCTCTCAGAAATGATTATGACATAAAAGTGAAGTACGTGACGAGTGTGACGTTAGGAAAACATTAGGCAGCATGGAGAGATTCTGTATGGGACCACCCAACCCAAACGAGTACTGTGTGACGTGCTACCCGGCAAGTATTCACCGAGGTAGCCGGCTATCTCAGTCGGTAGAGCGTCAGACTCTTAATCCCAGGGTCGTGGGTTCGAGCCAGACGCTGGGCGGAACGGAATTTTGTTCCGCTGCAGGTGTAAATTACCGTTTTTCTGATTAACGAGATTTAATGGAAATAGCAACTTTAAACTTTGCCTACGTCTCTGTCAGTCGCAAGGAAACTGTATTTGAAGGTGAAGGTGATTTTGTAGACATGTGTGAAAGACATGTTCTGAAATGCAAGTGTTGTGGTTTGGAGAGCACATCGGTTACGTGTCAGATGTGTAGCCAAGCAGTAATTTGTCGCCATAGCTGCAAATATTAGCCGGTAATATGAAGTGTTGTCAGCTAAAGTCTGATGGTGCAGACGACCGTAAGGACGAAGTACCCAGGAGTACCGCTAGGCCGCGCCTCTTTAGCTCAGTGGTAGAGCACTGGTCTAATAAACCAGGGGTTGTAAGTTCCATCCTCACAGGAGAAAGATGAATTTTGGAAATCAGTTGCGCGTCGTGGCCGTATAGCAAACAGTACCTGTGATGACGAACAATTAGCGACAGGCGTTTTTTTAAGATTTACTCTCAGATGTGATTAAGGCGAATGGCGCAGATAAAGCATTTGCCAAAGCGGTACAGCATAAGGTGGGACGAGGCAGTCTGAATTACATTTTATAGATGTATTTCTCACATATCTCAGAGTCTCTCGCGATCTTCGTCGTCGTCGTCGTCGTCGTCGTCGCCGCCGCCGCTTATGCAGAAGTAGCAAATGGCCATCGTAGCAAATGCGGCGAGGGACGCCCTGCCTTCGATTCCGAATGCACAAAGTGTGTGGTCTTGTTTCTCAGTCTATATTTGGTCGGTCACGTCAGAGGTTGAATGTAACGAATGGGTGGGAAAGAGCAAGGGGCAGCGGCTGTGTAGAACGAAAACACAAATCCTCAGGGGTGTGAGCGTTTCGAGATGAGTCGTATACATGTAAATGTTGGTCGTCAGTGACCGTGTGGCCTAATGGATAAGGCGTCGGACTTCGGCTCTGAAGATTACAGGTTCGAGTGCTGTCACGCTTGTGTTTTTCCAGTTCTGAAAAAGAAACATACCGTTTTAATGTAGCAATTGAGCAGTACGAAACCGTCTGAATGTTGCTGTTGACCATTTTTTGCTTGGAGATGCTCTTGAGCTTGAAACACACACAGCAAGACCGGTGTTAACTAGCGAAATGGTCGGCAGAGTGCCGACACCGCGAGTTTTGACTGGCACTTGCACATCTAAAACAACGTCGGAAAGTAACTCGTTCGGCTTTTGAGTCACATAAAGTATGTGTGTTAATTTTGACGCCACTAGCTCTGCTTGTTGTCATGCAATTTCTTTGCCTCTCAGAAATGATTATGACATAAAAGTGAAGTACGTGACGAGTGTGACGTTAGGAAAACATTAGGCAGCATGGAGAGATTCTGTATGGGACCACCCAACCCAAACGAGTACTGTGTGACGTGCTACCCGGCAAGTATTCACCGAGGTAGCCGGCTATCTCAGTCGGTAGAGCGTCAGACTCTTAATCCCAGGGTCGTGGGTTCGAGCCAGACGCTGGGCGGAACGGAATTTTGTTCCGCTGCAGGTGTAAATTACCGTTTTTCTGATTAACGAGATTTAATGGAAATAGCAACTTTAAACTTTGCCTACGTCTCTGTCAGTCGCAAGGAAACTGTATTTGAAGGTGAAGGTGATTTTGTAGACATGTGTGAAAGACATGTTCTGAAATGCAAGTGTTGTGGTTTGGAGAGCACATCGGTTACGTGTCAGATGTGTAGCCAAGCAGTAATTTGTCGCCATAGCTGCAAATATTAGCCGGTAATATGAAGTGTTGTCAGCTAAAGTCTGATGGTGCAGACGACCGTAAGGACGAAGTACCCAAGAGTACCGCTAGGCCGCGCCTCTTTAGCTCAGTGGTAGAGCACTGGTCTAATAAACCAGGGGTTGTAAGTTCCATCCTCACAGGAGAAAGATGAATTTTGGAAATCAGTTGCGCGTCGTGGCCGTATAGCAAACAGTACCTGTGATGACGAACAATTAGCGACAGGCGTTTTTTTAAGATTTACTCTCAGATGTGATTAAGGCGAATGGCGCAGATAAAGCATTTGCCAAAGCGGTACAGCATAAGATGGGACGAGGCAGTCTGAATTACATTTTATAGATGTATTTCTCACATATCTCAGAGCCTCTCGCGATCTTCGTCGTCGTCGTCGTCGTCGTCGTCGTCGCCGCCGCCGCTTCTGCAGAAGTAGCAAATGGCCATCGTAGCAAATGCGTCGAGGGACGCCCTGCCTTCGATTCCGAATGCACAAAGTGTGTGGTCTTGTTTCTCAGTCTATATTTGGTCGGTCACGTCAGAGGTTGAATGTAACGAATGGGTGGGAAAGAGCAAGGGGCAGCGGCTGTGTAGAACGAAAACACAAATCCTCAGGGGTGTGAGCGTTTCGAGATGAGTCGTATACATGTAAATGTTGGTCGTCAGTGACCGTGTGGCCTAATGGATAAGGCGTCGGACTTCGGCTCTGAAGATTACAGGTTCGAATGCTGTCACGCTTGTGTTTTTCCAGTTCTGAAAAAGAAACATACCGTTTTAATGTAGCAATTGAGCAGTACGAAACCGTCTGAATGTTGCTGTTGACCATATTTTGCTTGGAGATGCTCTTGAGCTTGAAACACACACAGCAAGACCGGTGTTAACTAGCGAAATGGTCGGCAGAGTGCCGACACCGCGAGTTTTGACTGGCACTTGCACATCTAAAACAACGTCGGAAAGTAACTCGTTCGGCTTTTGAGTCACATAAAGTATGTGTGGTAATTTTGACGCCACTAGCTCTGCTTGTTGTCATGCAATTTCTTTGCCTCTCAGAAATGATTATGACATAAAAGTGAAGTACGTGACGAGTGTGACGTTAGGAAAACATTAGGCAGCATGGAGAGATGCTGTATGGGACCACCCAACCCAAACGAGTACTGTGTGACGTGCTACCCGGCACGTATTCACCGAGGTAGCCGGCTATCTCAGTCGGTAGAGCGTCAGACACTTAATCCCACCGTCGTGGGTTCGAGCCAGACGCTGGGCGAAACGGAATTTTGTTCCGCTGCAGGTGTGAATTACCGTTTTTCTGATTAACGAGATTTAATGGAAATAGCAACTTTAAACTTTGCCTACGTCTCTGTCAGTCGCAAGGAAACTGTATTTGAAGGTGAAGGTGATTTTGTAGACATTTGTAAAAGACATGTTCTGAAATGCAAGTGTTGTGGTTTGGAGAGCACATCGGTTACGTGTCAGATGTGTAGCCAAGCAGTAATTTGTCGCCATAGCTGCAAATATTAGCCGATAATATGAATTGTTGTCAGCTAAAGTCTGATGATGCAGACGACCGTAAGGACGAAGTACCCAAGAGTACCGCTAGGCCGCGCCTCTTTAGCTCAGTGGTAGAGCACTGGTCTAATAAACCAGGGGTCGTAAGTTCCATCCTCACAGGAGAAAGATGAATTTTGGAAATCAGTTGCGCGTCGTGGCCGTATAGCAAACAGTACCTGTGATGACGAACAATTAGCGACAGGCGTTTTTTTAAGATTTACTCTCAGATGTGATTAAGGCGAATGGCGCAGATAAAGCATTTGCCAAAGCGGTACAGCATAAGATGGGACGAGGCAGTCTGAATTACATTTTATAGATGTATTTCTCACATATCTCAGAGCCTCTCGCGATCTTCGTCGTCGTCGTCGTCGTCGTCGCCGCCGCCGCTTCTGCAGAAGTAGCAAATGGCCATCGTAGCAAATGCGGCGAGGGACGCCCTGCCTTCGATTCCGAATGCACAAAGTGTGTGGTCTTGTTTCTCAGTCTATATTTGGTCGGTCACGTCAGAGGTTGAATGTAACGAATGGGTGGGAAAGAGCAAGGGGCAGCGGCTGTGTAGAACGAAAACACAAATCCTCAGGGGTGTGAGCGTTTCGAGATGAGTCGTATACATGTAAATGTTGGTCGTCAGTGACCGTGTGGCCTAATGGATAAGGCGTCGGACTTCGGCTCTGAAGATTACAGGTTCGAATGCTGTCACGCTTGTGTTTTTCCAGTTCTGAAAAAGAAACATACCGTTTTAATGTAGCAATTGAGCAGTACGAAACCGTCTGAATGTTGCTGTTGACCATGTTTTGCTTGGAGATGCTCTTGAGCTTGAAACACACACAGCAAGACCGGTGTTAACTAGCGAAATGGTCGGCAGAGTGCCGACACCGCGAGTTTTGACTGGCACTTGCACATCTAAAACAACGTCGGAAAGTAACTCGTTCGGCTTTTGAGTCACATAAAGTATGTGTGTTAATTTTGACGCCACTAGCTCTGCTTGTTGTCATGCAATTTCTTTGCCTCTCAGAAATGATTATGACATAAAAGTGAAGTACGTGACGAGTGTGACGTTAGGAAAACATTAGGCAGCATGGAGAGATTCTGTATGGGACCACCCAACCCAAACGAGTACTGTGTGACGTGCTACCCGTCAAGTATTCACTGAGGTAGCCGGCTATCTCAGTCGGTAGAGCGTCAGACTCTTAATCCCAGGGTCGTGGGTTCGAGCCAGACGCTGGGCGGAACGGAATTTTGTTCCGCTGCAGGTGTAAATTACCGTTTTTCTGATTAACGAGATTTAATGGAAATAGCAACTTTAAACTTTGCCTACGTCTCTGTCAGTCGCAAGAAAACTGTATTTGAAGGTGAAGGTGATTTTGTTGACATGTGTGAAAGACATGTTCTGAAATGCAAGTGTTGTGGTTTGGAGAGCACATCGGTTACGTGTCAGATGTGTAGCCAAGCAGTAATTTGTCGCCATAGCTGCAAATATTAGCCGGTAATATGAAGTGTTGTCAGCTAAAGTCTGATGGTGCAGACGACCGTAAGGACGAAGTACCCAGGAGTACCGCTAGGCCGCGCCTCTTTAGCTCAGTGGTAGAGCACTGGTCTAATAAACCAGGGGTTGTAAGTTCCATCCTCACAGGAGAAAGATGAATTTTGGAAATCAGTTGCGCGTCGTGGCCGTATAGCAAACAGTACCTGTGATGACGAACAATTAGCGACAGGCGTTTTTTTAAGATTTACTCTCAGATGTGATTAAGGCGAATGGCGCAGATAAAGCATTTGCCAAAGCGGTACAGCATAAGATGGGACGAGGCAGTCTGAATTACATTTTATAGATGTATTTCTCACATATCTCAGAGCCTCTCGCGATCTTCGTCGTCGTCGTCGTCGTCGTCGTCGTCGCCGCCGCCGCTTCTGCAGAAGTAGCAAATGGCCATCGTAGCAAATGCGGCGAGGGACGCCCTGCCTTCGATTCCGAATGCACAAAGTGTGTGGTCTTGTTTCTCAGTCTATATTTGGTCGGTCACGTCAGAGGTTGAATGTAACGAATGGGTGGGAAAGAGCAAGGGGCAGCGGCTGTGTAGAACGAAAACACAAATCCTCAGGGGTGTGAGCGTTTCGAGATGAGTCGTATACATGTAAATGTTGGTCGTCAGTGACCGTGTGGCCTAATGGATAAGGCGTCGGACTTCGGCTCTGAAGATTACAGGTTCGAATGCTGTCATGCTTGTGTTTTTCCAGTTCTGAAAAAGAAACATACCGTTTTAATGTAGCAATTGAGCAGTACGAAACCGTCTGAATGTTGCTGTTGACCATTTTTTGCTTGGAGATGCTCTTGAGCTTGAAACACACACAGCAAGACCGGTGTTAATTAGCGAAATGGTCGGCAGAGTACCGACACCGCGAGTTTTGACTGGCACTTGCACATCTAAAACAACGTCGGAAAGTAACTCGTTCGGCTTTTGAGTCACATAAAGTATGTGTGTTAATTTTGACGCCACTAGCTCTGCTTGTTGTCATGCAATTTCTTTGCCTCTCAGAAATGATTATGACATAAAAGTGAAGTACGTGACGAGTGTGACGTTAGGAAAACATTAGGCAGCATGGAGAGATTCTGTATGGGACCACCCAACCCAAACGAGTACTGTGTGACGTGCTACCCGGCAAGTATTCACCGAGGTAGCCGGCTATCTCAGTCGGTAGAGCGTCAGACTCTTATTCCCAGGGTCGTGGGTTCGACCCAGACGCTGGGCGGAACGGAATTTTGTTCCGCTGCAGGTGTAAATTACCGTTTTTCTGATTAACGAGATTTAATGGAAATAGCAACTTTAAACTTTGCCTACGTCTCTGTCAGTCGCAAGGAAACTGTATTTGAAGGTGAAGGTGATTTTGTAGACATGTGTGAAAGACATGTTCTGAAATGCAAGTGTTGTGGTTTGGAGAGCACATCGGTTACGTGTCAGATGTGTAGCCAAGCAGTAATTTGTCGCCATAGCTGCAAATATTAGCCGGTAATATGAAGTGTTGTCAGCTAAAGTCTGATGGTGCAGACGACCGTAAGGACGAAGTACCCAAGAGTACCGCTAGGCCGCGCCTCTTTAGCTCAGTGGTAGAGCACTGGTCTAATAAACCAGGGGTTGTAAGTTCCATCCTCAAAGGAGAAAGATGAATTTTGGAAATCAGTTGCGCGTCGTGGCCGTATAGCAAACAGTACCTGTGATGACGAACAATTAGCGACAGGCGTTTTTTTAAGATTTACTCTCAGATGTGATTAAGGCGAATGGCGCAGATAAAGCATTTGCCAAAGCGGTACAGCATAAGGTGGGACGAGGCAGTCTGAATTACATTTTATAGATGTATTTCTCACATATCTCAGAGTCTCTCGCGATCTTCGTCGTCGTCGTCGTCGTTGTCGTCGTCGTCGTCGTCGCCGCCGCCGCTTATGCAGAAGTAGCAAATGGCCATCGTAGCAAATGCGGCGAGGGACGCCCTGCCTTCGATTCCGAATGCACAAAGTGTGTGGTCTTGTTTCTCAGTCTATATTTGGTCGGTCACGTCAGAGGTTGAATGTAACGAATGGGTGGGAAAGAGCAAGGGGCAGCGGCTGTGTAGAACGAAAACACAAATCCTCAGGGGTGTGAGCGTTTCGAGATGAGTCGTATACATGTAAATGTTGGTCGTCAGTGACCGTGTGGCCTAATGGATAAGGCGTCGGACTTCGGCTCTGAAGATTACAGGTTCGAATGCTGTCACGCTTGTGTTTTTCCAGTTCTGAAAAAGAAACATACCGTTTTAATGTAGCAATTGAGCAGTACGAAACCGTCTGAATGTTGCTGTTGACCATTTTTTGCTTGGAGATGCTCTTGAGCTTGAAACACACACAGCAAGACCGGTGTTAACTAGCGAAATGGTCGGCAGAGTGCCGACACCGCGAGTTTTGACTGGCACTTGCACATCTAAAACAACGTCGGAAAGTAACTCGTTCGGCTTTTGAGTCACATAAAGTATGTGTGTTAATTTTGACGCCACTAGCTCTGCTTGTTGTCATGCAATTTCTTTGCCTCTCAGAAATGATTATGACATAAAAGTGAAGTACGTGACGAGTGTGACGTTAGGAAAACATTAGGCAGCATGGAGAGATTCTGTATGGGACCACCCAACCCAAACGAGTACTGTGTGACGTGCTACCCGGCAAGTATTCACCGAGGTAGCCGGCTATCTCAGTCGGTAGAGCGTCAGACTCTTAATCCCAGGGTCGTGGGTTCGAGCCAGACGCTGGGCGGAACGGAATTTTGTTCCGCTGCAGGTGTAAATTACCGTTTTTCTGATTAACGAGATTTAATGGAAATAGCAACTTTAAACTTTGCCTACGTCTCTGTCAGTCGCAAGGAAACTGTATTTGAAGGTGAAGGTGATTTTGTAGACATGTGTGAAAGACATGTTCTGAAATGCAAGTGTTGTGGTTTGGAGAGCACATCGGTTACGTGTCAGATGTGTAGCCAAGCAGTAATTTGTCGCCATAGCTGCAAATATTAGCCGGTAATATGAAGTGTTGTCAGCTAAAGTCTGATGGCGCAGACGACCGTAAGGACGAAGTACCCAAGAGTACCGATAGGCCGCGCCTCTTTAGCTCAGTGGTAGAGCACTGGTCTAATAAACCAGGGGTTGTAAGTTCCATCCTCACAGGAGAAAGATGAATTTTGGAAATCAGTTGCGCGTCGTGGCCGTATAGCAAACAGTACCTGTGATGACGAACAATTAGCGACAGGCGTTTTTTTAAGATTTACTCTCAGATGTGATTAAGGCGAATGGCGCAGATAAAGCATTTGCCAAAGCGGTACAGCATAAGATGGGACGAGGCAGTCTGAATTACATTTTATAGATGTATTTCTCACATATCTCAGAGCCTCTCGCGATCTTCGTCGTCGTCGTCGTCGTCGTCGCCGCCGCCGCTTCTGCAGAAGTAGCAAATGGCCATCGTAGCAAATGCGTCGAGGGACGCCCTGCCTTCGATTCCGAATGCACAAAGTGTGTGGTCTTGTTTCTCAGTCTATATTTGGTCGGTCACGTCAGAGGTTGAATGTAACGAATGGGTGGGAAAGAGCAAGGGGCAGCGGCTGTGTAGAACGAAAACACAAATCCTCAGGGGTGTGAGCGTTTCGAGATGAGTCGTATACATGTAAATGTTGGTCGTCAGTGACCGTGTGGCCTAATGGATCAGGCGTCGGACTTCGGATCTGAAGATTACAGGTTCGAATGCTGTCACGCTTGTGTTTTTCCAGTTCTGAAAAAGAAACATACCGTTTTAATGTAGCAACTGAGCAGTACGAAACCGTCTGAATGTTGCTGTTGACCATTTTTTGCTTGGAGATGCTCTTGAGCTTGAAACACACACAGCAAGACCGGTGTTAACTAGCGAAATGGTCGGCAGAGTGCCGACACCGCGAGTTTTGACTGGCACTTGCACATCTAAAACAACGTCGGAAAGTAACTCGTTCGGCTTTTGAGTCACATAAAGTATGTGTGTTAATTTTGACGCCACTAGCTCTGCTTGTTGTCATGCAATTTCTTTGCCTCTCAGAAATGATTATGACATAAAAGTGAAGTACGTGACGAGTGTGACGTTAGGAAAACATTAGGCAGCATGGAGAGATTCTGTATGGGACCACCCAACCCAAACGAGTACTGTGTGACGTGCTACCCGGCGAGTATTCACCGAGGTAGCCGGCTATCTCAGTCGGTAGAGCGTCAGACTCTTATTCCCAGGGTCGTGGGTTCGAGCCAGACGCTGGGCGGAACGGAATTTTGTTCCGCTGCAGGTGTAAATTACCGTTTTTCTGATTAACGAGATTTAATGGAAATAGCAACTTTAAACTTTGCCTACGTCTCTGTCAGTCGCAAGGAAACTGTATTTGAAGGTGAAGGTGATTTTGTAGACATGTGTGAAAGACATGTTCTGAAATGCAAGTGTTGTGGTTTGGAGAGCACATCGGTTACGTGTCAGATGTGTAGCCAAGCAGTAATTTGTCGCCATAGCTGCAAATATTAGCCGGTAATATGAAGTGTTGTCAGCTAAAGTCTGATGATGCAGACGACCGTAAGGACGAAGTACCCAAGAGTACCGCTAGGCCGCGCCTCTTTAGCTCAGTGGTAGAGCACTGGTCTAATAAACCAGGGGTCGTAAGTTCCATCCTCACAGGAAAAAGATGAATTTTGGAAATCAGTTGCGCGTCGTGGCCGTATAGCAAACAGTACCTGTGATGACGAACAATTAGCGACAGGCGTTTTTTTAAGATTTACTCTCAGATGTGATTAAGGCGAATGGCGCAGATAAAGCATTTGCCAAAGCGGTACAGCATAAGGTGGGACGAGGCAGTCTGAATTACATTTTATAGATGTATTTCTCACATATCTCAGAGCCTCTCGCGATCTTCGTCGTCGTCGTCGTCGTCGTCGTCGTCGCCGCCGCCGCTTCTGCAGAAGTAGCAAATGGCCATCGTAGCAAATGCGGCGAGGGACACCCTGCCTTCGATTCCGAATGCACAAAGTGTGTGGTCTTGTTTCTCAGTCTATATTTGGTCGGTCACGTCAGAGGTTGAATGTAACGAATGGGTGGGAAAGAGCAAGGGGCAGCGGCTGTGTAGAACGAAAACACAAATCCTCAGGGGTGTGAGCGTTTCGAGATGAGTCGTATACATGTAAATGTTGGTCGTCAGTGACCGTGTGGCCTAATGGATAAGGCGTCGGACTTCGGCTCTGAAGATTACAGGTTCGAATGCTGTCACGCTTGTGTTTTTCCAGTTCTGAAAAAGAAACATACCGTTTTAATGTAGCAATTGAGCAGTACGAAACCGTCTGAATGTTGCTGTTGACCATTTTTTGCTTGGAGATGCTCTTGAGCTGGAAACACACACAGCAAGACCGGTGTTAACTAGCGAAATGGTCGGCAGAGTGCCGACACCGCGAGTTTTGACTGGCACTTGCACATCTAAAACAACGTCGGAAAGTAACTCGTTCGGCTTTTGAGTCACATAAAGTATGTGTGTTAATTTTGACGCCACTAGCTCTGCTTGTTGTCATGCAATTTCTTTGCCTCTCAGAAATGATTATGACATAAAAGTGAAGTACGTGACGAGTGTGACGTTAGGAAAACATTAGGCAGCATGGAGAGATTCTGTATGGGACCACCCAACCCAAACGAGTACTGTGTGACGTGCTACCCGGCAAGTATTCACCGAGGTAGCCGGCTATCTCAGTCGGTAGAGCGTCAGACTCTTAATCCCAGGGTCGTGGGTTCGAGCCAGACGCTGGGCGGAACGGAATTTTGTTCCGCTGCAGGTGTAAATTACCGTTTTTCTGATTAACGAGATTTAATGGAAATAGCAACTTTAAACTTTGCCTACGTCTCTGTCAGTCGCAAGGAAACTGTATTTGAAGGTGAAGGTGATTTTGTAGACATGTGTGAAAGACATGTTCTGAAATGCAAGTGTTGTGGTTTGGAGAGCACATCGGTTACGTGTCAGATGTGTAGCCAAGCAGTAATTTGTCGCCATAGCTGCAAATATTAGCCGGTAATATGAAGTGTTGTCAGCTAAAGTCTGATGGTGCAGACGACCGTAAGGACGAAGTACCCAAGAGTACCGCTAGGCCGCGCCTCTTTAGCTCAGTGGTAGAGCACTGGTCTAATAAACCAGGGGTTGTAAGTTCCATCCTCACAGGAGAAAGATGAATTTTGGAAATCAGTTGCGCGTCGTGGCCGTATAGCAAACAGTACCTGTGATGACGAACAATTAGCGACAGGCGTTTTTTTAAGATTTACTCTCAGATGTGATTAAGGCGAATGGCGCAGTTAAAGCATTTGCCAAAGCGATACAGCATAAGGTGGGACGAGGCAGTCTGAATTACATTTTATAGATGTATTTCTCACATATCTCAGAGTCTCTCGCGATCGTCGTCGTCGTCGTCGGCGTCGTCGTCGCCGTCGTCGCCGCCGCCGCTTCTGCAGAAGTAGCAAATGGCCATCGTAGCAAATGCGGCGAGGGACGCCCTGCCTTCGATTCCGAATGCACAAAGTGTGTGGTCTTGTTTCTCAGTCTATATTTGGTCGGTCACGTCAGAGGTTGAATGTAACGAATGGGTGGGAAAGAGCAAGGGGCAGCGGCTGTGTAGAACGAAAACACAAATCCTCAGGGGTGTGAGCGTTTCGAGATGAGTCGTATACATGTAAATGTTGGTCGTCAGTGACCGTGTGGCCTAATGGATAAGGCGTCGGACTTCGGCTCTGAAGATTACAGGTTCGAATGCTGTCACGCTTGTGTTTTTCCAGTTCTGAAAAAGAAACATACCGTTTTAATGTAGCAATTGAGCAGTACGAAACCGTCTGAATGTTGCTGTTGACCATTTTTTGCTTGGAGATGCTCTTGAGCTTGAAACACACACAGCAAGACCGGTGTTAACTAGCGAAATGGTCGGCAGAGTGCCGACACCGCGAGTTTTGACTGGCACTTGCACATCTAAAACAACGTCGGAAAGTAACTCGTTCGGCTTTTGAGTCACATAAAGTATGTGTGTTACTTTTGACGCCACTAGCTCTGCTTATTGTCATGCAATTTCTTTGCCTCTCAGAAATGATTATGACATAAAAGTGAAGTACGTGACGAGTGTGACGTTAGGAAAACATTAGGCAGCATGGAGAGATGCTGTATGGGACCACCCAACCCAAACGAGTACTGTGTGACGTGCTACCCGGCAAGTATTCACCGAGGTAGCCGGCTATCTCAGTCGGTAGAGCGTCAGACTCTTATTCCCAGGGTCGTGGGTTCGAGCCAGACGCTGGGCGGAACGGAATTTTGTTCCGCTGCAGGTGTAAATTACCGTTTTTCTGATTAACGAGATTTAATGGAAATAGCAACTTTAAACTTTGCCTACGTCTCTGTCAGTCGCAAGGAAACTGTATTTGAAGGTGAAGGTGATTTTGTAGACATGTGTGAAAGACATGTTCTGAAATGCAAGTGTTGTGGTTTGGAGAGCACATCGGTTACGTGTCAGATGTGTAGCCAAGCAGTAATTTGTCGCCATAGCTGCAAATATTAGCCGGTAATATGAAGTGTTGTCAGCTAAAGTCTGATGGTGCAGACGACCGTAAGGACGAAGTACCCAAGAGTACCGCTAGGCCGCGCCTCTTTAGCTCAGTGGTAGAGCACTGGTCTAATAAACCAGGGGTTGTAAGTTCCATCCTCACAGGAGAAAGATGAATTTTGGAAATCAGTTGCGCGTCGTGGCCGTATAGCAAACAGTACCTGTGATGACGAACAATTAGCGACAGGCTTTTTTTTTAAGATTTACTCTCAGATGTGATTAAGGCGAATGGCGCAGTTAAAGCATTTGCCAAAGCGATACAGCATAAGGTGGGACGAGGCAGTCTGAATTACATTTTATAGATGTATTTCTCACATATCTCAGAGTCTCTCGCGATCGTCGTCGTCGTCGTCGTCGTCGTCGCCGTCGTCGCCGCCGCCGCTTCTGCAGAAGTAGCAAATGGCCATCGTAGCAAATGCGGCGAGGGACGCCCTGCCTTCGATTCCGAATGCACAAAGTGTGTGGTCTTGTTTCTCAGTCTATATTTGGTCGGTCACGTCAGAGGTTGAATGTAACGAATGGGTGGGAAAGAGCAAGGGGCAGCGGCTGTGTAGAACGAAAACACAAATCCTCAGGGGTGTGAGCGTTTCGAGATGAGTCGTATACATGTAAATGTTGGTCGTCAGTGACCGTGTGGCCTAATGGATAAGGCGTCGGACTTCGGCTCTGAAGATTACAGGTTCGAATGCTGTCACGCTTGTGTTTTTCCAGTTCTGAAAAAGAAACATACCGTTTTAATGTAGCAATTGAGCAGTACGAAACCGTCTGAATGTTGCTGTTGACCATTTTTTGCTTGGAGATGCTCTTGAGCTTGAAACACACACACCAAGACCGGTGTTAACTAGCGAAATGGTCGGCAGAGTGCCGACACCGCGAGTTTTGACTGGCACTTGCACATCTAAAACAACGTCGGAAAGTAACTCGTTCGGCTTTTGAGTCACATAAAGTATGTGTGTTACTTTTGACGCCACTAGCTCTGCTTATTGTCATGCAATTTCTTTGCCTCTCAGAAATGATTATGACATAAAAGTGAAGTACGTGACGAGTGTGACGTTAGGAAAACATTAGGCAGCATGGAGAGATGCTGTATGGGACCACCCAACCCAAACGAGTACTGTGTGACGTGCTACCCGGCAAGTATTCACCGAGGTAGCCGGCTATCTCAGTCGGTAGAGCGTCAGACTCTTATTCCCAGGGTCGTGGGTTCGACCCAGACGCTGGGCGGAACGGAATTTTGTTCCGCTGCAGGTGTAAATTACCGTTTTTCTGATTAACGAGATTTAATGGAAATAGCAACTTTAAACTTTGCCTACGTCTCTGTCAGTCGCAAGGAAACTGTATTTGAAGGTGAAGGTGATTTTGTAGACATGTGTGAAAGACATGTTCTGAAATGCAAGTGTTGTGGTTTGGAGAGCACATCGGTTACGTGTCAGATGTGTAGCCAAGCAGTAATTTGTCGCCATAGCTGCAAATATTAGCCGGTAATATGAAGTGTTGTCAGCTAAAGTCTGATGGTGCAGACGACCGTAAGGACGAAGTACCCAAGAGTACCGCTAGGCCGCGCCTCTTTAGCTCAGTGGTAGAGCACTGGTCTAATAAACCAGGGGTTGTAAGTTCCATCCTCACAGGAGAAAGATGAATTTTGGAAATCAGTTGCGCGTCGTGGCCGTATAGCAAACAGTACCTGTGATGACGAACAATTAGCGACAGGCGTTTTTTTAAGATTTACTCTCAGATGTGATTAAGGCGAATGGCGCAGATAAAGCATTTGCCAAAGCGGTACAGCATAAGGTGGGACGAGGCAGTCTGAATTACATTTTATAGATGTATTTCTCACATATCTCAGAGTCTCTCGCGATCTTCGTCGTCGTCGTCGTCGTCGTCGTCGTCGTCGTCGTCGTCGTCGTCGTCGTCGCCGCCGCCGCTTATGCAGAAGTAGCAAATGGCCATCGTAGCAAATGCGGCGAGGGACGCCCTGCCTTCGATTCCGAATGCACAAAGTGTGTGGTCTTGTTTCTCAGTCTATATTTGGTCGGTCACGTCAGAGGTTGAATGTAACGAATGGGTGGGAAAGAGCAAGGGGCAGCGGCTGTGTAGAACGAAAACACAAATCCTCAGGGGTGTGAGCGTTTCGAGATGAGTCGTATACATGTAAATGTTGGTCGTCAGTGACCGTGTGGCCTAATGGATAAGGCGTCGGACTTCGGCTCTGAAGATTACAGGTTCGAGTGCTGTCACGCTTGTGTTTTTCCAGTTCTGAAAAAGAAACATACCGTTTTAATGTAGCAATTGAGCAGTACGAAACCGTCTGAATGTTGCTGTTGACCATTTTTTGCTTGGAGATGCTCTTGAGCTTGAAACACACACAGCAAGACCGGTGTTAACTAGCGAAATGGTCGGCAGAGTGCCGACACCGCGAGTTTTGACTGGCACTTGCACATCTAAAACAACGTCGGAAAGTAACTCGTTCGGCTTTTGAGTCACATAAAGTATGTGTGTTAATTTTGACGCCACTAGCTCTGCTTGTTGTCATGCAATTTCTTTGCCTCTCAGAAATGATTATGACATAAAAGTGAAGTACGTGACGAGTGTGACGTTAGGAAAACATTAGGCAGCATGGAGAGATTCTGTATGGGACCACCCAACCCAAACGAGTACTGTGTGACGTGCTACCCGGCAAGTATTCACCGAGGTAGCCGGCTATCTCAGTCGGTAGAGCGTCAGACTCTTAATCCCAGGGTCGTGGGTTCGAGCCAGACGCTGGGCGGAACGGAATTTTGTTCCGCTGCAGGTGTAAATTACCGTTTTTCTGATTAACGAGATTTAATGGAAATAGCAACTTTAAACTTTGCCTACGTCTCTGTCAGTCGCAAGGAAACTGTATTTGAAGGTGAAGGTGATTTTGTAGACATGTGTGAAAGACATGTTCTGAAATGCAAGTGTTGTGGTTTGGAGAGCACATCGGTTACGTGTCAGATGTGTAGCCAAGCAGTAATTTGTCGCCATAGCTGCAAATATTAGCCGGTAATATGAAGTGTTGTCAGCTAAAGTCTGATGGTGCAGACGACCGTAAGGACGAAGTACCCAAGAGTACCGCTAGGCCGCGCCTCTTTAGCTCAGTGGTAGAGCACTGGTCTAATAAACCAGGGGTTGTAAGTTCCATCCTCACAGGAGAAAGATGAATTTTGGAAATCAGTTGCGCGTCGTGGCCGTATAGCAAACAGTACCTGTGATGACGAACAATTAGCGACAGGCGTTTTTTTAAGATTTACTCTCAGATGTGATTAAGGCGAATGGCGCAGATAAAGCATTTGCCAAAGCGGTACAGCATAAGATGGGACGAGGCAGTCTGAATTACATTTTATAGATGTATTTCTCACATATCTCAGAGCCTCTCGCGATCTTCGTCGTCGTCGTCGTCGTCGTCGTCGTCGTCGCCGCCGCCGCTTCTGCAGAAGTAGCAAATGGCCATCGTAGCAAATGCGTCGAGGGACGCCCTGCCTTCGATTCCGAATGCACAAAGTGTGTGGTCTTGTTTCTCAGTCTATATTTGGTCGGTCACGTCAGAGGTTGAATGTAACGAATGGGTGGGAAAGAGCAAGGGGCAGCGGCTGTGTAGAACGAAAACACAAATCCTCAGGGGTGTGAGCGTTTCGAGATGAGTCGTATACATGTAAATGTTGGTCGTCAGTGACCGTGTGGCCTAATGGATAAGGCGTCGGACTTCGGCTCTGAAGATTACAGGTTCGAATGCTGTCACGCTTGTGTTTTTCCAGGTCTGAAAAAGAAACATACCGTTTTAATGTAGCAATTGAGCAGTACGAAACCGTCTGAATGTTGCTGTTGACCATGTTTTGCTTGGAGATGCTCTTGAGCTTGAAACACACACAGCAAGACCGGTGTTAACTAGCGAAATGGTCGGCAGAGTGCCGACACCGCGAGTTTTGACTGGCACTTGCACATCTAAAACAACGTCGGAAAGTAACTCGTTCGGCTTTTGAGTCACATAAAGTATGTGTGTTAATTTTGACGCCACTAGCTCTGCTTGTTGTCATGCAATTTCTTTGCCTCTCAGAAATGATTATGACATAAAAGTGAAGTACGTGACGAGTGTGACGTTAGGAAAACATTAGGCAGCATGGAGAGATTCTGTATGGGACCACCCAACCCAAACGAGTACTGTGTGACGTGCTACCCGTCAAGTATTCACTGAGGTAGCCGGCTATCTCAGTCGGTAGAGCGTCAGACTCTTAATCCCAGGGTCGTGGGTTCGAGCCAGACGCTGGGCGGAACGGAATTTTGTTCCGCTGCAGGTGTAAATTACCGTTTTTCTGATTAACGAGATTTAATGGAAATAGCAACTTTAAACTTTGCCTACGTCTCTGTCAGTCGCAAGGAAACTGTATTTGAAGGTGAAGGTGATTTTGTAGACATGTGTGAAAGACATGTTCTGAAATGCAAGTGTTGTGGTTTGGAGAGCACATCGGTTACGTGTCAGATGTGTAGCCAAGCAGTAATTTGTCGCCATAGCTGCAAATATTAGCCGGTAATATGAAGTGTTGTCAGCTAAAGTCTGATGGTGCAGACGACCGTAAGGACGAAGTACCCAAGAGTACCGCTAGGCCGCGCCTCTTTAGCTCAGTGGTAGAGCACTGGTCTAATAAACCAGGGGTTGTAAGTTCCATCCTCACAGGAGAAAGATGAATTTTGGAAATCAGTTGCGCGTCGTGGCCGTATAGCAAACAATACCTGTGATGACGAACAATTAGCGACAGGCGTTTTTTTAAGATTTACTCTCAGATGTGATTAAGGCGAATGGCGCAGATAAAGCATTTGCCAAAGCGGTACAGCATAAGATGGGACGAGGCAGTCTGAATTACATTTTATAGATGTATTTCTCACATATCTCAGAGCCTCTCGCGATCTTCGTCGTCGTCGTCGTCGTCGTCGTCGTCGCCGCCGCCGCTTCTGCAGAAGTAGCAAATGGCCATCGTAGCAAATGCGGCGAGGGACGCCCTGCCTTCGATTCCGAATGCACAAAGTGTGTGGTCTTGTTTCTCAGTCTATATTTGGTCGGTCACGTCAGAGGTTGAATGTAACGAATGGGTGGGAAAGAGCAAGGGGCAGCGGCTGTGTTGAACGAAAACACAAATCCTCAGGGGTGTGAGCGTTTCGAGATGAGTCGTATACATGTAAATGTTGGTCGTCAGTGACCGTGTGGCCTAATGGATAAGGCGTCGGACTTCGGCTCTGAAGATTACAGGTTCGAATGCTGTCACGCTTGTGTTTTTCCAGTTCTGAAAAAGAAACATACCGTTTTAATGTAGCAATTGAGCAGTACGAAACCGTCTGAATGTTGCTGTTGACCATTTTTTGCTTGGAGATGCTCTTGAGCTTGAAACACACACACCAAGACCGGTGTTAACTAGCGAAATGGTCGGCAGAGTACCGACACCGCGAGTTTTGACTGGCACTTGCACATCTAAAACAACGTCGGAAAGTAACTCGTTCGGCTTTTGAGTCACATAAAGTATGTGTGTTAATTTTGACGCCACTAGCTCTGCTTGTTGTCATGCAATTTCTTTGCCTCTCAGAAATGATTATGACATAAAAGTGAAGTACGTGACGAGTGTGACGTTAGGAAAACATTAGGCAGCATGGAGAGATTCTGTATGGGACCACCCAACCCAAACGAGTACTGTGTGACGTGCTACCCGGCAAGTATTCACCGAGGTAGCCGGCTATCTCAGTCGGTAGAGCGTCAGACTCTTATTCCCAGGGTCGTGGATTCGACCCAGACGCTGGGCGGAACGGAATTTTGTTCCGCTGCAGGTGTAAATTACCGTTTTTCTGATTAACGAGATTTAATGGAAATAGCAACTTTAAACTTTGCCTACGTCTCTGTCAGTCGCAAGGAAACTGTATTTGAAGGTGAAGGTGATTTTGTAGACATGTGTGAAAGACATGTTCTGAAATGCAAGTGTTGTGGTTTGGAGAGCACATCGGTTACGTGTCAGATGTGTAGCCAAGCAGTAATTTGTCGCCATAGCTGCAAATATTAGCCGGTAATATGAAGTGTTGTCAGCTAAAGTCTGATGGTGCAGACGACCGTAAGGACGAAGTACCCAAGAGTACCGCTAGGCCGCGCCTCTTTAGCTCAGTGGTAGAGCACTGGTCTAATAAACCAGGGGTTGTAAGTTCCATCCTCACAGGAGAAAGATGAATTTTGGAAATCAGTTGCGCGTCGTGGCCGTATAGCAAACAGTACCTGTGATGACGAACAATTAGCGACAGGCGTTTTTTTAAGATTTACTCTCAGATGTGATTAAGGCGAATGGCGCAGTTAAAGCATTTGCCAAAGCGATACAGCATAAGGTGGGACGAGGCAGTCTGAATTACATTTTATAGATGTATTTCTCACATATCTCAGAGTCTCTCGCGATCGTCGTCGTCGTCGTCGTCGTCGTCGCCGTCGTCGCCGCCGCCGCTTCTGCAGAAGTAGCAAATGGCCATCGTAGCAAATGCGGCGAGGGACGCCCTGCCTTCGATTCCGAATGCACAAAGTGTGTGGTCTTGTTTCTCAGTCTATATTTGGTCGGTCACGTCAGAGGTTGAATGTAACGAATGGGTGGGAAAGAGCAAGGGGCAGCGGCTGTGTAGAACGAAAACACAAATCCTCAGGGGTGTGAGCGTTTCGAGATGAGTCGTATACATATAAATGTTGGTCGTCAGTGACCGTGTGGCCTAATGGATAAGGCGTCGGACTTCGGCTCTGAAGATTACAGGTTCGAATGCTGTCACGCTTGTGTTTTTCCAGTTCTGAAAAAGAAACATACCGTTTTAATGTAGCAATTGAGCAGTACGAAACCGTCTGAATGTTGCTGTTGACCATTTTTTGCTTGGAGATGCTCTTGAGCTTGAAACACACACAGCAAGACCGGTGTTAACTAGCGAAATGGTCGGCAGAGTGCCGACACCGCGAGTTTTGACTGGCACTTGCACATCTAAAACAACGTCGGAAAGTAACTCGTTCGGCTTTTGAGTCACATAAAGTATGTGTGTTACTTTTGACGCCACTAGCTCTGCTTGTTGTCATGCAATTTCTTTGCCTCTCAGAAATGATTATGACATAAAAGTGAAGTACGTGACGAGTGTGACGTTAGGAAAACATTAGGCAGCATGGAGAGATGCTGTATGGGACCACCCAACCCAAACGAGTACTGTGTGACGTGCTACCCGGCAAGTATTCACCGAGGTAGCCGGCTATCTCAGTCGGTAGAGCGTCAGACTCTTATTCCCAGGGTCGTGGGTTCGACCCAGACGCTGGGCGGAACGGAATTTTGTTCCGCTGCAGGTGTAAATTACCGTTTTTCTGATTAACGAGATTTAATGGAAATAGCAACTTTAAACTTTGCCTACGTCTCTGTCAGTCGCAAGGAAACTGTATTTGAAGGTGAAGGTGATTTTGTAGACATGTGTGAAAGACATGTTCTGAAATGCAAGTGTTGTGGTTTGGAGAGCACATCGGTTACGTGTCAGATGTGTAGCCAAGCAGTAATTTGTCGCCATAGCTGCAAATATTAGCCGGTAATATGAAGTGTTGTCAGCTAAAGTCTGATGGTGCAGACGACCGTAAGGACGAAGTACCCAAGAGTACCGCTAGGCCGCGCCTCTTTAGCTCAGTGGTAGAGCACTGGTCTAATAAACCAGGGGTTGTAAGTTCCATCCTCACAGGAGAAAGATGAATTTTGGAAATCAGTTGCGCGTCGTGGCCGTATAGCAAACAGTACCTGTGATGACGAACAATTAGCGACAGGCGTTTTTTTAAGATTTACTCTCAGATGTGATTAAGGCGAATGGCGCAGATAAAGCATTTGCCAAAGCGGTACAGCATTAGATGGGACGAGGCAGTCTGAATTACATTTTATAGATGTATTTCTCACATATCTCAGAGCCTCTCGCGATCTTCGTCGTCGTCGTCGTCGTCGTCGTCGTCGTCGTCGCCGCCGCCGCTTCTGCAGAAGTAGCAAATGGCCATCGTAGCAAATGCGTCGAGGGACGCCCTGCCTTCGATTCCGAATGCACAAAGTGTGTGGTCTTGTTTCTCAGTCTATATTTGGTCGGTCACGTCAGAGGTTGAATGTAACGAATGGGTGGGAAAGAGCAAGGGGCAGCGGCTGTGTAGAACGAAAACACAAATCCTCAGGGGTGTGAGCGTTTCGAGATGAGTCGTATACATGTAAATGTTGGTCGTCAGTGACCGTGTGGCCTAATGGATCAGGCGTCGGACTTCGGATCTGAAGATTACAGTTTCGAATGCTGTCACGCTTGTGTTTTTCCAGTTCTGAAAAAGAAACATACCGTTTTAATGTAGCAATTGAGCAGTACGAAACCGTCTGAATGTTGCTGTTGACCATTTTTTGCTTGGAGATGCTCTTGAGCTTGAAACAAACACAGCAAGACCGGTGTTAACTAGCGAAATGGTCGGCAGAGTGCCGACACCGCGAGTTTTGACTGGCACTTGCACATCTAAAACAACGTCGGAAAGTAACTCGTTCGGCTTTTGAGTCACATAAAGTATGTGTGTTAATTTTGACGCCACTAGCTCTGCTTGTTGTCATGCAATTTCTTTGCCTCTCAGAAATGATTATGACATAAAAGTGAAGTACGTGACGAGTGTGACGTTAGGAAAACATTAGGCAGCATGGAGAGATTCTGTATGGGACCACCCAACCCAAACGAGTACTGTGTGACGTGCTACCCGGCAAGTATTCACCGAGGTAGCCGGCTATCTCAGTCGGTAGAGCGTCAGACTCTTATTCCCAGGGTCGTGGGTTCGACCCAGACGCTGGGCGGAACGGAATTTTGTTCCGCTGCAGGTGTAAATTACCGTTTTTCTGATTAACGAGATTTAATGGAAATAGCAACTTTAAACTTTGCCTACGTCTCTGTCAGTCGCAAGGAAACTGTATTTGAAGGTGAAGGTGATTTTGTAGACATGTGTGAAAGACATGTTCTGAAATGCAAGTGTTGTGGTTTGGAGAGCACATCGGTTACGTGTCAGATGTGTAGCCAAGCAGTAATTTGTCGCCATAGCTGCAAATATTAGCCGGTAATATGAAGTGTTGTCAGCTAAAGTCTGATGATGCAGACGACCGTAAGGACGAAGTACCCAAGAGTACCGCTAGGCCGCGCCTCTTTAGCTCAGTGGTAGAGCACTGGTCTAATAAACCAGGGGTCGTAAGTTCCATCCTCACAGGAAAAAGATGAATTTTGGAAATCAGTTGCGCGTCGTGGCCGTATAGCAAACAGTACCTGTGATGACGAACAATTAGCGACAGGCGTTTTTTTAAGATTTACTCTCAGATGTGATTAAGGCGAATGGCGCAGATAAAGCATTTGCCAAAGCGGTACAGCATAAGGTGGGACGAGGCAGTCTGAATTACATTTTATAGATGTATTTCTCACATATCTCAGAGCCTCTCGCGATCTTCGTTGTCGTCGTCGTCGTCGTCGCCGCCGCTTCTGCAGAAGTAGCAAATGGCCATCGTAGCAAATGCGGCGAGGGACGCCCTGCCTTCGATTCCGAATGCACAAAGTGTGTGGTCTTGTTTCTCAGTCTATATTTGGTCGGTCACGTCAGAGGTTGAATGTAACGAATGGGTGGGAAAGAGCAAGGGGCAGCGGCTGTGTAGAACGTAAACACAAATCCTCAGGGGAATGAGCGTTTCGAGATGAGTCGTATACATGTAAATGTTGGTCGTCAGTGACCGTGTGGCCTAATGGATATTACCGCTTGCGACGCGGCAGCGTGCGGACGTTCGGAGCGCTCAGTGTCACTTGCTTGTTTACGTTGTATTTGTGCTTTCTGTTTCACGTGATTGTGCGTGGTTGTGTGTTCGTGTCGTTGTTTGAAGCATTTGCTGTATGCAGTTAGCCCATTTGGGTTAATTTGCAAAATGGTTCCCACGATTCCAAGGAAAAATACCCTGCAGTTCGAGTTTGACAAGGCTACACGATCAGTTCAGCCAAGTTCACTAGAAGTTCATGAATGGATCGTCGATACAATAGGCATAACCACTGATCAAGTTCACACTGCCTACTACGACCTGGATTTATACTGCTTTTTCGTGAAGCTTCTGAATCCCCTCTTACTGGAACGTCTTTTGCAGAAACATGGCGGCGGCGTCGATTTCCGGCATCGCGACGGCACTGTGAGTACTGTCAAAATTACTAACGCTGATGTCGAGATCTCCAACGTTCGTATTTACAACCTGCCCCCTGAAGTAGACAACTGTTTCTTAAAAGATGTGCTCACTAAATATGGCGAGGTGCGTAACATTCGACTTGAAAAGTGGTCCAGGCAACATAAGTTGCAATGTTTTTCTGGTATCAGATCGGTTGAGATGCAAGTCAAAGTCAACATCCCATCGCATGTATTTGTTTGTGGTTATAAGGTGCAGGTTACCTATTCCGGACAAGCTTCTACGTGTTTTATCTGCAATGAAAGTGGTCATTTACGGCAAAATTGCCCTAAAAGGGTGACCGTCTTAAAGCCTACTTTCCAGCAACGTAAGAGACTCACTTTAGCTGATTTAGTGACAGGTACTCAATTAACAAGTACTGGGCCGTCCCCCTCCAGTGATACTGTGACTGTACATGAAAAACCTTTTGAAGAAGAGTTCCCTGCTATTCCTCTTGCGACGGGCGGGGATCAGAACCCTCTCACCCGTCCCGTCACTGCAGTAGCGTCCAAGAGACGTCGAACGTGCGACAGTAGTAGTTCCGATGAAGGCGTCTCCGTACCGGTAACACCTGCCACACTTGATATCAAACAACCGGCACGAGACACTGAGGTTTCGCATGACGCTCTACCAGAATCAAGCGTTGAAGTTGATACTTCTTCGCCCGCTGACGGTAGTGCTACGCCCCAGGTTGGTTGTTGCTTACCATCCGCGTCTATCGCGTCGGCTCTCCAACCGACCGATATTGAACCTCAGCACGTTGCCCACAGTTACGTCGGCGGGGTGTGCCCAAGTTCACAACTCGTATCACAGCAATGCGACACTGACAACAAACACGCTTACGAGTGTGTCAACACAGAGCGAGATCTCAGCCTTGCTTGTCAACAACCTGACCGAGAGAGTGTTTCCACACAATCCCAACGTGTGGCCAAACAAGAACTTAGCGTGTCTCTGGAAGGGTTAACCGGCGAGACGCAACTGCACGTTGCTGTCGCAGGGCAACCTGCACAGGAGACCTGTGTAGATTCTCCGATGCCGCTTTCTGCGGAAAAAGTCGCCAGTGGCGGGAGGAACAAAAAGAAATTCCAACCGAACTTGAATGTACCACGCAGCAAACACAAACAGCAAGCCCTCTCGGATGCAAACGATGGTGATGGCCACTCTCCACCAGCTGTTTCACGAATGGACTGGTTTGCTGGAGACGATGATCACGTTAATTTAAAGTAGCTCCGTAAACTACATGGCACAAGCGTACAAGTTCCTGAGTGTTAATGTAAACAGGATCACGTCTGATTTGAAACTTGCAGTCTTTAGGCAGTTCGTATATGAGTCTGCCGCTGATGTACTTCTATTGCAGGAATTCCTTCTTTCAGATCTGGTCATTCCCGGTTTCCACTGTATTACCAATGTTGCTTTCGAGCTTAGCACTGGTACAGCCATTCTCGTGCGTGAGGGCATCCCTGTCTCGGACGTTGAAACACTGGAGTCAGGGCGTGGCATATGCTGCAAAATATTCGGCGTCACGCTCGTGAACCTATACGCGCCCTCCGGGAGTGACCACAGGTTCGCAAGGACCGAGTTCTTTAAAGACGAACTAATTTACTTGCTTCGTAAAAATCCGACTGCCCTTGTATTAGGCGGAGATTTTAACTGTGTTGTGCATCAAAAAGGTCAGAGGCCAAATTTTAACTATTGTAAGGAGCTTCATGATCTGGTTTTACGAATGAATCTCCAGGATACGTGGGAAGTCCTTCACCCTACCCTTGTGAAATTTACATACTTCACTTCCACCTCGAGTAGCCGCCTCGACAGAATATATGTGTCTTCTCAGCTCGGAGAACATGTTGTTGATTCAGAGGTCATTCCCGTCCCATGTAGCGATCACTGCGCCTACGCAACCGTCATACAACTGGACAGACAACCCACCAAACGATTCAGAGGTCACTGGATGTTGAACTTTTCCCACCTTCAGGACGCCGATCTCGAGGAGCTTGTCACACGAACTTGGACTTTTTGTCTTCGCTCTGTCAATAGGTACCGTACGAAAGTAGAGTGGTGGACGTCCTTTGCTAAACCAAAGTTGCGACGGTATTTAATTTCGTACTGTAATACGCAATCGAGGGATGCAAAGAAGACCACGGAATTTTATTATTCAATTTTAAGGGAGCTCTACGACAAATCTGGCGTCAATAATATTTACACTGCTCAAATAAAGCAAATCAAGGCTAAGATGCTCTGTATCAAACGTAAACAACTAGAAGGGTTAAAAATCAAGTCCAAAGTCAACTCTTTGGTTCAATCTGAGACAACTTCCATGTACCATCTTATTAAGCATCAGACCAACCGTAGACGCTTATTTATAGACGAACTGGCAACTGATAACGGGGAAATTCTCACTCGGCAACCTGACATAGTCACGGCAATTCAGAGATATTATCACGGCCTGTATTCGGACTACCCAACCAATGATGACTTGACTGCTACTGTACTCCAATTCATGGACACGTCCGTTACTGCGGATGATAATCGTGACTTTCTGGCTCCGTTTAGTGTCGAGGAGACTTTAGAACTTATTGTTAAGTCGCCCGCTAACAAAGCCCCAGGACTGGACGGCCTACCCAAGGAGTTTTACCTTCGGTATTGGGATGTAATTGGTGTTACATTTACAGAAATTTTAAATGAAATCATTGCCGGGGCGCCTGTTCCTAATGCGATGAAGGAGGGTAAAATTGTCCTTGTTCCCAAACGCAAAGGGTGTAAGCGATTTGATAATCTGCGCCCGCTCACCCTGCTTAATTTTGACTACAAAACTATAGCCAGAGCTGTTAACGCCCGAATGTCGCCGCTCCTTCACAAAGTTGTCTGGCGGCACCAGGCCTGCGTGCCAGGACGGAATGCCATGTCTGCGATGTCTGAAATTAGGGACCTAATCTCCATTGCCTCAGTCACCAACCTGAATTGTGCCCTGCTATTTCTAGACTTTCATAAAGCCTTTGATCATGTGAACCACCGCTATCTTTTTCACATACTGGACAAAATAGGACTCGAGGAAGGGGCATTAAAAGTCCTTCGCAATTTGACATCTGGCATATCGGCGAGGATACAAGTCAATGGAAAGCTGACGCAACCAATATCCATTCAGCGGGGTGTCCCCCAGGGCAGTCCACTCTCTATGTCACTTTTTGTGCTGTCACTGGAACCCTTCCTTCGGTCTCTTTATCACCATTTGTCAGGTGTGTCAATGTCAGGTCACACATTCATCGTCCGTGCATACGCTGACGATGTTGCCGTTCTGTTACGCAGTGACGACGAGGTGGTCCGTATTAAACGGGCGATCGACCAGTATAGTGCAGTGTCTGGAGCACAACTAAGTGACCAGAAATGTAAAGTGCTCGATCTCAAGGGTTTTGAGAGCTTAACTATACCGTGGGCGCATCTTGTGGAATCTCACAAACTACTAGGAATCACCTTGAATAGGTGCCCTCTGAAAATGGCGGCCTCCAATTGGAAGTCAGTGACGCATCTGATACAGGGTACCATTATCGAATGTCGCTGGCGTGCTGTGAACATTATAGAAAAAATTAGGATTCTCAATACCTACGTCTTCTCCAAGGCGTATTATGTTGCACAGTTTTTTCCCATTCCCAAGCTTCAGGCCAGAAAGATCATGCAGGTTGCCAATCAATACATCTGGAAGGGAAACATATTTAAATTGTCCTCCGATACACTAGCCAAGTCGAGAACTACTGGTGGGCTTGAGTTGGTTAACATCGCCGGGAAGGCAATGGCCTTGTACGTCAAGCGGACCACGACTTTACTGCATGACAGCCACTGCACTGTTACTCAAAAGTTGTACCTCACAGTGCGTCCAGCGAGTGTGCGACCTCCTATTGACGTTGGAAGAATCCATTACAAATTGAAACACATCAGGGAATTTTTCCTTCATGTTAGTTATACAGATGTTGGTGTTCTACGGCGCCGACCACTGTCAACTCGCGACTTGCAACGTGAGTGGGAAAAGTCGGCGACCCCAAATACAATAGAACGGAAGTATCCGACTACTGACTGGAAAACGGTGTGGGCCAACATCAGCTTGAAAGTACACTCTTCGGATGTTGCTTCAACTTGGTACAGGGTGGTAAATAACACAATTGCCACTAATGAAAAACTACATGCAATTGGGTTAAGTGACACAAATCTCTGCCTCTGTTGTGGACTCGTCGATTCTCTGATCCATCGGTTTACCTGCGGGGGCCATGCACTGAATTGGCGATGGGTCAAGAAAAGGATTGCGGTACTGTCAAGGAGCGCGGAAGACAATCTGCAACTGGATATCCTACTGCGTCCCGACAAAAAGTTTTATCCAGCAACGAAAAACAATACAGTAATGTGGATCCTAGGGCACTACGTCAACTACATCGTTAATGTTCGTGGAAAAGACGATTATATTAGTTTTCTGACCTACATGGAGCTGGCATACTGGAAGATTCAATGTGTCACTAACAGTAAAAAATTATTCGGAAACATGATGGACATCACCTTTGAAAAACATGGCATAGGATGACCACATTGGATGATCGAAGCCAATTAAGAGGAAATCTATTCAGTTTTATTCTATTTTTCTTAAGTTACACTTTCTGTTATACCTGGTCAGTTTACTTCTTTTCATTAGTCTCCTTATATTTGTTTGCTTATTCGTGTCAATTTCACACCTCTAACGGAAGAGCAAAGTATTTCGATATGGATCAAAACACACAACTGACACACGACAAAGAAGAAATGTTCCTTTCCAAATGTGTCAGCACTATATACCTCGGAGCAGAGGAGAAACAACTATAAAAATATTAATACTATAACAAAAAAAATATATGTATAAAAACTGTCTGCTTGGAGAAGTGACTCAGGGATGGGCAGGGGGAGCCATTGTGGACAGGCCTCGGGATTCGACCGCTGCCCGCTTTGTCTCCACCTGCACGGAACTGACCACTCACCAATTCTTTTACACAAGAGTCAGGAAAAAAAGGAAAAAAAATAGCTTAAAAAAAGAAAAAAAAAGTGGTAGAGCACTGATCTGATAAACCAGTAAAAAATAAAAAAAAAGTGGATAAGGCGTCGGACTTCGGAGTTGATGCTTACAGGTAAAAAAAAAAAAAAAAAAATGGATAAGGCGTCGGACTTCGGCTCTGAAGATTACAGGTTCGAATGCTGTCACGCTTGTGTTTTTCCAGTTCTGAAAAAGAAACATACCGTTTTAATGTAGCAATTGAGCAGTACGAAACCGTCTGAATGTTGCTGTTGACCATTTTTTGCTTGGAGATGCTCTTGAGCTTGAAACACACACAGCAAGACCGGTGTTAACTAGCGAAATGGTCGGCAGAGTGCCGACACCGCGAGTTTTGACTGGCACTCGCACATCTAAAACAACGTCGGAAAGTAACTCGTTCGGCTTTTGAGTCACATAAAGTATGTGTGTTAATTTTGACGCCACTAGCTCTGCTTGTTGTCATGCAATTTCTTTGCCTCTCAGAATTGATTATGACATAAAAGTGAAGTACGTGACGAGTGTGACGTTAGGAAAACATTAGGCAGCATGGAGAGATTCTGTATGGGACCACCCAACCCAAACGAGTACTGTGTGACGTGCTACCCGGCAAGTATTCTCCGAGGTAGCCGGCTATCTCAGTCGGTAGAGCGTCAGACTCTTAATCCCAGGGTCGTGGGTTCGAGCCAGACGCTGGGCGGAACGGAATTTTGTTCCGCTGCAGGTGTAAATTACCGTTTTTCTGATTAACGAGATTTAATGGAAATAGCAACTTTAAACTTTGCCTACGTCTCTGTCAGTCGCAAGGAAACTGTATTTGAAGGTGAAGGTGATTTTGTAGACATGTGTGAAAGACATGTTCTGAAATGCAAGTGTTGTGGTTTGGAGAGCACATCGGTTACGTGTCAGATGTGTAGCCAAGCAGTAATTTGTCGCCATAGCTGCAAATATTAGCCGGTAATATGAAGTGTTGTCAGCTAAAGTCTGATGGTGCAGACGACCGTAAGGACGAAGTACCCAAGAGTACCGCTAGGCCGCGCCTCTTCAGCTCAGTGGTAGAGCACTGGTCTAATAAACCAGGGGTTGTAAGTTCCATCCTCACAGGAGAAAGATGAATTTTGGAAATCAGTTGCGCGTCGTGGCCGTATAGCAAACAGTACCTGTGATGACGAACAATTAGCGACAGGCGTTTTTTTAAGATTTACTCTCAGATGTGATTAAGGCGAATGGCGCAGATAAAGCATTTGCCAAAGCGGTACAGCATAAGGTGGGACGAGGCAGTCTGAATTACATTTTATAGATGTATTTCTCACATATCTCAGAGCCTCTCGCGATCTTCGTCGTCGTCGTGGCCATCGTAGCAAATGCGGCGAGGGACGCCCTGCCTTCGATTCCGAATGCACAAAGTGTGTGGTCTTGTTTCTCAGTCTATATTTGGTCGGTCACGTCAGAGGTTGAATGTAACGAATGGGTGGGAAAGAGCAAGGGGCAGCGGCTGTGTAGAACGAAAACACAAATCCTCAGGGGTGTGAGCGTTTCGAGATGAGTCGTATACATGTAAATGTTGGTCGTCAGTGACCGTGTGGCCTAATTGATAAGGCGTCGGACTTCGGCTCTGAAGATTACAGGTTCGAATGCTGTCACGCTTGTGTTTTTCCAGTTCTGAAAAAGAAACATACCGTTGTAATGTAGCAATTGAGCAGTACGAAACCGTCTGAATGTTGCTGTTGACCATTTTTTGCTTGGAGATGCTCTTGAGCTTGAAACACACACAGCAAGACCGGTGTTAACTAGCGAAATGGTCGGCAGAGTGCCGACACCGCGAGTTTTGACTGGCACTCGCACATCTAAAACAACGTCGGAAAGTAACTCGTTCGGCTTTTGAGTCACATAAAGTATGTGTGTTAATTTTGACGCCACTAGCTCTGCTTGTTGTCATGCAATTTCTTTGCCTCTCAGAAATGATTATGACATAAAAGTGAAGTACGTGACGAGTGTGACGTTAGGAAAACATTAGGCAGCATGGAGAGATTCTGTATGGGACCACCCAACCCAAACGAGTACTGTGTGACGTGCTACCCGGCAAGTATTCACCGAGGTAGCCGGCTATCTCAGTCGGTAGAGCGTCAGACTCTTAATCCCAGGGTCGTGGGTTCGAGCCAGACGCTGGGCGGAACGGAATTTTGTTCCGCTGCAGGTGTAAATTACCGTTTTTCTGATTAACGAGATTTAATGGAAATAGCAACTTTAAACTTTGCCTACGTCTCTGTCAGTCGCAAGGAAACTGTATTTGAAGGTGAAGGTGATTTTGTAGACATGTGTGAAAGACATGTTCTGAAATGCAAGTGTTGTGGTTTGGAGAGCACATCGGTTACGTGTCAGATGTGTAGCCAAGCAGTAATTTGTCGCCATAGCTGCAAATATTAGCCGGTAATATGAAGTGTTGTCAGCTAAAGTCTGATGGTGCAGACGACCGTAAGGACGAAGTACCCAAGAGTACCGCTAGGCCGCGCCTCTTTAGCTCAGTGGTAGAGCACTGGTCTAATAAACCAGGGGTTGTAAGTTCCATCCTCACAGGAGAAAGATGAATTTTGGAAATCAGTTGCGCGTCGTGGCCGTATAGCAAACAGTACCTGTGATGACGAACAATTAGCGACAGGCGTTTTTTTAAGATTTACTCTCAGATGTGATTAAGGCGAATGGCGCAGATAAAGCATTTGCCAAAGCGGTACAGCATAAGGTGGGACGAGGCAGTCTGAATTACATTTTATAGATGTATTTCTCACATATCTCAGAGCCTCTCGCGATCTTCGTTGTCGTCGTCGTCGTCGCCGCCGCCGCTTCTGCAGAAGTAGCAAATGGCCATCGTAGCAAATGCGGCGAGGGACGCCCTGCCTTCGATTCCGAATGCACAAAGTGTGTGGTCTTGTTTCTCAGTCTATATTTGGTCGGTCACGTCAGAGGTTGAATGTAACGAATGGGTGGGAAAGAGCAAGGGGCAGCGGCTGTGTAGAACGAAAACACAAATCCTCAGGGGTGTGAGCGTTTCGAGATGAGTCGTATACATGTAAATGTTGGTCGTCAGTGACCGTGTGGCCTAATGGATAAGGCGTCGGACTTCGGCTCTGAAGATTACAGGTTCGAATGCTGTCACGCTTGTGTTTTTCCAGTTCTGAAAAAGAAACATACCGTTTTAATGTAGCAATTGAGCAGTACGAAACCGTCTGAATGTTGCTGTTGACCATTTTTTGCTTGGAGATGCTCTTGAGCTTGAAACACACACAGCAAGACCGGTGTTAACTAGCGAAATGGTCGGCAGAGTGCCGACACCGCGAGTTTTGACTGGCACTTGCACATCTAAAACAACGTCGGAAAGTAACTCGTTCGGCTTTTGAGTCACATAAAGTATGTGTGTTAATTTTGACGCCACTAGCTCTGCTTGTTGTCATGCAATTTCTTTGCCTCTCAGAAATGATTATGACATAAAAGTGAAGTACGTGACGAGTGTGACGTTAGGAAAACATTAGGCAGCATGGAGGGATTCTGTATGGGACCACCCAACCCAAACGAGTACTGTGTGACGTGCTATCCGGCAAGTATTCACCGAGGTAGCCGGCTATCTCAGTCGGTAGAGCCTCAGGCACTTTATCCCACCGTCGTGGGTTCGAGCCAGACGCTGGGCGAAACGGAATTTTGTTCCGCTGCAGGTGTGAATTACCGTTTTTCTGATTAACGAGATTTAATGGAAATAGCAACTTTAAACTTTGCCTACGTCTCTGTCAGTCGCAAGGAAACTGTATTTGAAGGTGAAGGTGATTTTGTAGACATGTGTAAAAGACATGTTCTGAAATGCAAGTGTTGTGGTTTGGAGAGTACATCGGTTACGTGTCAGATGTGTAGCCAAGCAGTAATTTGTCGCCATAGCTGCAAATATTAGCCGGTAATATGAAGTGTTGTCAGCTAAAGTCTGATGGTGCAGACGACCGTAAGGACGAAGTACCCAAGAGTACCGCTAGGCCGCGCATCTTTAGCTCAGTGGTAGAGCACTGGTCTAATAAACCAGGGGTTGTAAGTTCCATCCTCACAGGAGAAAGATGAATTTCGGAAATCAGTTGCGCGTCGTGGCCGTATAGCAAACAGTACCTGTGATGACGAACAATTGGCGACAGGCGTTTTTTTAAGATTTACTCTCAGATGTGATTAAGGCGAATGGCGCAGATAAAGCATTTGCCAAAGCGGTACAGCATAAGGTGGGACGAGGCAGTCTGAATTACATTTTATAGATGTATTTCTCACATATCTCAGAGCCTCTCGCGATCTTCGTTGTCGTCGTCGTCGCCGCCGCCGCCGCCGCCGCCGCTTCTGCAGAAGTAGCAAATGGCCATCGTAGCAAATGCGGCGAGGGACGCCCTGCCTTCGATTCCGAATGCACAAAGTGTGTGGTCTTGTTTCTCAGTCTATATTTGGTCGGTCACGTCAGAGGTTGAATGTAACGAATGGGTGGGAAGGAGCAAGGGGCAGCGGCTGTGTAGAACGAAAACACAAATCCTCAGGGGTGTGAGCGTTTCGAGATGAGTCGTATACATGTAAATGTTGGTCGTCAGTGACCGTGTGGCCTAATGGATAAGGCGTCGGACTTCGGCTCTGAAGATTACAGGTTCGAATGCTGTCACGCTTGTGTTTTTCCAGTTCTCAAAAAGAAACATACCGTTTTAATGTAGCAATTGAGCAGTACGAAACCGTCTGAATGTTGCTGTTGACCATTTTTTGCTTGGAGATGCTCTTGAGCTTTAAACACACACAGCAAGACCGGTGTTAACTAGCGAAATGGTCGGCAGAGTGCCGACACCGCGAGTTTTGACTGGCACTTGCACATCTAAAACAACGTCGGAAAGTAACTCGTTCGGCTTTTGAGTCACATAAAGTATGTGTGTTAATTTTGACGCCATTAGCTCTGCTTGTTGTCATGCAATTTCTTTGCCTCTCAGAAATGATTATGACATAAAAGTGAAGTACGTGACGAGTGTGACGTTAGGAAAACATTAGGCAGCATGGAGAGATGCTGTATGGGACCACCCAACCCAAACGAGTACTGTGTGACGTGCTATCCGGCAAGTATTCACCGAGGTAGCCGGCTATCTCAGTCGGTAGAGCGTCAGGCACTTTATCCCACCGTCGTGGGTTCGAGCCAGACGCTGGGCGAAACGGAATTTTGTTCCGCTTCAGGTGTGAATTACCGTTTTTCTGATTAACGAGATTTAATGGAAATAGCAACTTTAAACTTTGCCTACGTCTCTGTCAGTCGCAAGGAAACTGTATTTGAAGGTGAAGGTGATTTTGTAGACATGTGTAAAAGACATGTTCTGAAATGCAAGTGTTGTGGTTTGGAGAGCACATCGGTTACGTGTCAGATGTGTAGCCAAGCAGTAATTTGTCGCCATAGCTGCAAATATTAGCCGGTAATATGAAGTGTTGTCAGCTAAAGTCTGATGGTGCAGACGACCGTAAGGACGAAGTACCCAAGAGTACCGCTAGGCCGCGCCTCTTTAGCTCAGTGGTAGAGCACTGGTCTAATAAACCAGGGGTTGTAAGTTCCATCCTCACAGGAGAAAGATGAATTTTGGAAATCAGTTGCGCGTCGTGGCCGTATAGCAAACAGTACCTGTGATGACGAACAATTAGCGACAGGCGTTTTTTTAAGATTTACTCTCAGATGTGATTAAGGCGAATGGCGCAGATAAAGCATTTGCCAAAGCGGTACAGCATAAGGTGGGACGAGGCAGTCTGAATTACATTTTATAGATGTATTTCTCACATATCTCAGAGCCTCTCGCGATCTTCGTCGTCGTCGTCGTCGTCGTCGTCGTCGTCGCCGCCGCCGCCGCTTCTGCAGAAGTAGCAAATGGCCATCGTAGCAAATGCGGCGAGGGACGCCCTGCCTTCGATTCCGAATGCACAAAGTGTGTGGTCTTGTTTCTCAGTCTATATTTGGTCGGTCACGTCAGAGGTTGAATGTAACGAATGGGTGGGAAAGAGCAAGGGGCAGCGGCTGTGTAGAACGAAAACACAAATCCTCAGGGGTGTGAGCGTTTCGAGATGAGTCGTATACATGTAAATGTTGGTCGTCAGTGACCGTGTGGCCTAATGGATAAGGCGTCGGACTTCGGCTCTGAAGATTAGAGGTTCGAATGCTGTCACGCTTGTGTTTTTCCAGTTCTGAAAAAGAAACATACCGTTTTAATGTAGCAATTGAGCAGTACGAAACCGTCTGAATGTTGCTGTTGACCATTTTTTGCTTGGAGATGCTCTTGAGCTTGAAACACACACAGCAAGACCGGTGTTAACTAGCGAAATGGTCGGCAGAGTGCCGACACCGCAAGTTTTGACTGGCACTCGCACATCTAAAACAACGTCGGAAAGTAACTCGTTCGGCTTTTGAGTCACATAAAGTATGTGTGTTAATTTTGACGCCACTAGCTCTGCTTGTTGTCATGCAATTTCTTTGCCTCTCAGAAATGATTATGACATAAAAGTGAAGTACGTGACGAGTGTGACGTTAGGAAAACATTAGGCAGCATGGAGAGATTCTGTATGGGACCACCCAACCCAAACGAGTACTGTGTGACGTGCTATCCGGCAAGTATTCACCGAGGTAGCCGGCTATCTCAGTCGGTAGAGCGTCAGGCACTTTATCCCACCGTCGTGGGTTCGAGCCAGACGCTGGGCGAAACGGAATTTTGTTCCGCTGCAGGTGTGAATTACCGTTTTTCTGATTAACGAGATTTAATGGAAATAGCAACTTTAAACTTTGCCTACGTCTCTGTCAGTCGCAAGGAAACTGTATTTGAAGGTGAAGGTGATTTTGTAGACATGTGTAAAAGACATGTTCTGAAATGCAAGTGTTGTGGTTTGGAGAGCACATCGGTTACGTGTCAGATGTGTAGCCAAGCAGTAATTTGTCGCCATAGCTGCAAATATTAGCCGGTAATATGAAGTGTTGTCAGGTAAAGTCTGATGGTGCAGACGACCGTAAGGACGAAGTACCCAAGAGTACCGCTAGGCCGCGCCTCTTTAGCTCAGTGGTAGAGCACTGGTCTAATAAACCAGGGGTTGTAAGTTCCATCCTCACAGGAGAAAGATGAATTTTGGAAATCAGTTGCGCGTCGTGGCCGTATAGCAAACAGTACCTGTGATGACGAACAATTAGCGACAGGCGTTTTTTTAAGATTTACTCTCAGATGTGATTAAGGCGAATGGCGCAGATAAAGCATTTGCCAAAGCGGTACAGCATAAGGTGGGACGAGGCAGTCTGAATTACATTTTATAGATGTATTTCTCACATATCTCAGAGCCTCTCGCGATCTTCGTCGTCGTCGTCGTCGTCGTCGTCGTCGCCGCCGCCGCTTCTGCAGAAGTAGCAAATGGCCATCGTAGCAAATGCGGCGAGGGACGCCCTGCCTTCGATTCCGAATGCACAAAGTGTGTGGTCTTGTTTCTCAGTCTATATTTGGTCGGTCACGTCAGAGGTTGAATGTAACGAATGGGTGGGAAAGAGCAAGGGGCAGCGGCTGTGTAGAACGAAAACACAAATCCTCAGGGGTGTGAGCGTTTCGAGATGAGTCGTATACATGTAAATGTTGGTCGTCAGTGACCGTGTGGCCTAATGGATAAGGCGTCGGACTTCGGCTCTGAAGATTAGAGGTTCGAATGCTGTCACGCTTGTGTTTTTCCAGTTCTGAAAAAGAAACATACCGTTTTAATGTAGCAATTGAGCAGTACGAAACCGTCTGAATGTTGCTGTTGACCATTTTTTGCTTGGAGATGCTCTTGAGCTTGAAACACACACAGCAAGACCGGTGTTAACTAGCGAAATGGTCGGCAGAGTGCCGACACCGCAAGTTTTGACTGGCACTCGCACATCTAAAACAACGTCGGAAAGTAACTCGTTCGGCTTTTGAGTCACATAAAGTATGTGTGTTAATTTTGACGCCACTAGCTCTGCTTGTTGTCATGCAATTTCTTTGCCTCTCAGAAATGATTATGACATAAAAGTGAAGTACGTGACGAGTGTGACGTTAGGAAAACATTAGGCAGCATGGAGAGATTCTGTATGGGACCACCCAACCCAAACGAGTACTGTGTGACGTGCTATCCGGCAAGTATTCACCGAGGTAGCCGGCTATCTCAGTCGGTAGAGCGTCAGGCACTTTATCCCACCGTCGTGGGTTCGAGCCAGACGCTGGGCGAAACGGAATTTTGTTCCGCTGCAGGTGTGAATTACCGTTTTTCTGATTAACGAGATTTAATGGAAATAGCAACTTTAAACTTTGCCTACGTCTCTGTCAGTCGCAAGGAAACTGTATTTGAAGGTGAAGGTGATTTTGTAGACATGTGTAAAAGACATGTTCTGAAATGCAAGTGTTGTGGTTTGGAGAGCACATCGGTTACGTGTCAGATGTGTAGCCAAGCAGTAATTTGTCGCCATAGCTGCAAATATTAGCCGGTAATATGAAGTGTTGTCAGCTAAAGTCTGATGGTGCAGACGACCGTAAGGACGAAGTACCCAAGAGTACCGCTAGGCCGCGCCTCTTTAGCTCAGTGGTAGAGCACTGGTCTAATAAACCAGGGGTTGTAAGTTCCATCCTCACAGGAGAAAGATGAATTTTGGAAATCAGTTGCGCGTCGTGGCCGTATAGCAAACAGTACCTGTGATGACGAACAATTAGCGACAGGCGTTTTTTTAAGATTTACTCTCAGATGTGATTAAGGCGAATGGCGCAGATAAAGCATTTGCCAAAGCGGTACAGCATAAGGTGGGACGAGGCAGTCTGAATTACATTTTATAGATGTATTTCTCACATATCTCAGAGCCTCTCGCGATCTTCGTCGTCGTCGTCGTCGTCGTCGTCGTCGTCGCCGCCGCCGCTTCTGCAGAAGTAGCAAATGGCCATCGTAGCAAATGCGGCGAGGGACGCCCTGCCTTCGATTCCGAATGCACAAAGTGTGTGGTCTTGTTTCTCAGTCTATATTTGGTCGGTCACGTCAGAGGTTGAATGTAACGAATGGGTGGGAAAGAGCAAGGGGCAGCGGCTGTGTAGAACGAAAACACAAATCCTCAGGGGTGTGAGCGTTTCGAGATGAGTCGTATACATGTAAATGTTGGTCGTCAGTGACCGTGTGGCCTAATGGATAAGGCGTCGGACTTCGGCTCTGAAGATTAGAGGTTCGAATGCTGTCACGCTTGTGTTTTTCCAGTTCTGAAAAAGAAACATACCGTTTTAATGTAGCAATTGAGCAGTACGAAACCGTCTGAATGTTGCTGTTGACCATTTTTTGCTTGGAGATGCTCTTGAGCTTGAAACACACACAGCAAGACCGGTGTTAACTAGCGAAATGGTCGGCAGAGTGCCGACACCGCGAGTTTTGACTGGCACTCGCACATCTAAAACAACGTCGGAAAGTAACTCGTTCGGCTTTTGAGTCACATAAAGTATGTGTGTTAATTTTGACGCCACTAGCTCTGCTTGTTGTCATGCAATTTCTTTGCCTCTCAGAAATGATTATGACATAAAAGTGAAGTACGTGACGAGTGTGACGTTAGGAAAACATTAGGCAGCATGGAGAGATTCTGTATGGGACCACCCAACCCAAACGAGTACTGTGTGACGTGCTATCCGGCAAGTATTCACCGAGGTAGCCGGCTATCTCAGTCGGTAGAGCGTCAGGCACTTTATCCCACCGTCGTGGGTTCGAGCCAGACGCTGGGCGAAACGGAATTTTGTTCCGTTTCAGGTGTGAATTACCGTTTTTCTGATTAACGAGATTTAATGGAAATAGCAACTTTAAACTTTGCCTACGTCTCTGTCAGTCGCAAGGAAACTGTATTTGAAGGTGAAGGTGATTTTGTAGACATGTGTGAAAGACATGTTCTGAAATGCAAGTGTTGTGGTTTGGAGAGCACATCGGTTACGTGTCAGATGTGTAGCCAAGCAGTAATTTGTCGCCATAGCTGCAAATATTAGCCGGTAATATGAAGTGTTGTCAGCTAAAGTCTGATGGTGCAGACGACCGTAAGGACGAAGTACCCAAGAGTACCGCTAGGCCGCGCCTCTTTAGCTCAGTGGTAGAGCACTGGTCTAATAAACCAGGGGTTGTAAGTTCCATCCTCACAGGAGAAAGATGAATTTTGGAAATCAGTTGCGCGTCGTGGCCGTATAGCAAACAGTACCTGTGATGACGAACAATTAGCGACAGGCGTTTTTTTAAGATTTACTCTCAGATGTGATTAAGGCGAATGGCGCAGATAAAGCATTTGCCAAAGCGGTACAGCATAAGGTGGGACGAGGCAGTCTGAATTACATTTTATAGATGTATTTCTCACATATCTCAGAGCCTCTCGCGATCTTCGTCGTCGTCGTCGTCGTCGTCGTCGTCGTCGTCGTCGTCGTCGTCGCCGCCGCCGCTTCTGCAGAAGTAGCAAATGGCCATCGTAGCAAATGCGGCGAGGGACGCCCTGCCTTCGATTCCGAATGCACAAAGTGTGTGGTCTTGTTTCTCAGTCTATATTTGGTCGGTCACGTCAGAGGTTGAATGTAACGAATGGGTGGGAAAGAGCAAGGGGCAGCGGCTGTGTAGAACGAAAACACAAATCCTCAGGGGTGTGAGCGTTTCGAGATGAGTCGTATACATGTAAATGTTGGTCGTCAGTGACCGTGTGGCCAAATGGATAAGGCGTCGGACTTCGGCTCTGAAGATTACAGGTTCGAATGCTGTCACGCTTGTGTTTTTCCAGTTCTGAAAAAGAAACATACCGTTTTAATGTAGCAATTGAGCAGTACGAAACCGTCTGAATGTTGCTGTTGACCATTTTTTGCTTGGAGATGCTCTTGAGCTTGAAACACACACAGCAAGACCGGTGTTAACTAGCGAAATGGTCGGCAGAGTGCCGACACCGCGAGTTTTGACTGGCACTCGCACATCTAAAACAACGTCGGAAAGTAACTCGTTCGGCTTTTGAGTCACATAAAGTATGTGTGTTAATTTTGACGCCACTAGCTCTGCTTGTTGTCATGCAATTTCTTTGCCTCTCAGAAATGATTATGACATAAAAGTGAAGTACGTGACGAGTGTGACGTTAGGAAAACATTAGGCAGCATGGAGAGATTCTGTATGGGACCACCCAACCCAAACGAGTACTGTGTGACGTGCTACCCGGCAAGTATTCACCGAGGTAGCCGGCTATCTCAGTCGGTAGAGCGTCAGACTCTTAATCCCAGGGTCGTGGGTTCGAGCCAGACGCTGGGCGGAACGGAATTTTGTTCCGCTGCAGGTGTAAATTACCGTTTTTCTGATTAACGAGATTTAATGGAAATAGCAACTTTAAACTTTGCCTACGTCTCTGTCAGTCGCAAGGAAACTGTATTTGAAGGTGAAGGTGATTTTGTAGACATGTGTGAAAGACATGTTCTGAAATGCAAGTGTTGTGGTTTGGAGAGCACATCGGTTACGTGTCAGATGTGTAGCCAAGCAGTAATTTGTCGCCATAGCTGCAAATATTAGCCGGTAATATGAAGTGTTGTCAGCTAAAGTCTGATGGTGCAGACGACCGTAAGGACGAAGTACCCAAGAGTACCGCTAGGCCGCGCATCTTTAGCTCAGTGGTAGAGCACTGGTCTAATAAACCAGGGGTTGTAAGTTCCATCCTCACAGGAAAAAGATGAATTTCGGAAATCAGTTGCGCGTCGTGGCCGTATAGCAAACAGTACCTGTGATGACGAACAATTAGCGACAGGCGTTTTTTTAAGATTTACTCTCAGATGTGATTAAGGCGAATGGCGCAGATAAAGCATTTGCCAAAGCGGTACAGCATAAGGTGGGACGAGGCAGTCTGAATTACATTTTATAGATGTATTTCTCACATATCTCAGAGCCTCTCGCGATCTTCGTTGTCGTCGTCGTCGTCGCCGCCGCCGCCGCCGCCGCCGCCGCCGCCGCTTCTGCAGAAGTAGCAAATGGCCATCGTAGCAAATGCGGCGAGGGACGCCCTGCCTTCGATTCCGAATGCACAAAGTGTGTGGTCTTGTTTCTCAGTCTATATTTGGTCGGTCACGTCAGAGGTTGAATGTAACGAATGGGTGGGAAAGAGCAAGGGGCAGCGGCTGTGTAGAACGAAAACACAAATCCTCAGGGGTGTGAGCGTTTCGAGATGAGTCGTATTCATGTAAATGTTGGTCGTCAGTGACCGTGTGGCCTAATGGATAAGGCGTCGGACTTCGGCTCTGAAGATTACAGGTTCGAATGCTGTCACGCTTGTGTTTTTCCAGTTCTGAAAAAGAAACATACCGTTTTAATGTAGCAATTGAGCAGTACGAAACCGTCTGAATGTTGCTGTTGACCATTTTTTGCTTGGAGATGCTCTTGAGCTTGAAACACACACAGCAAGACCGGTGTTAACTAGCGAAATGGTCGGCAGAGTGCCGACACCGCGAGTTTTGACTGGCACTTGCACATCTAAAACAACGTCGGAAAGTAACTCGTTCGGCTTTTGAGTCACATAAAGTATGTGTGTTAATTTTGACGCCACTAGCTCTGCTTGTTGTCATGCAATTTCTTTGCCTCTCAGAAATGATTATGACATAAAAGTGAAGTACGTGACGAGTGTGACGTTAGGAAAACATTAGGCAGCATGGAGAGATGCTGTATGGGACCACCCAACCCAAACGAGTACTGTGTGACGTGCTATCCGGCAAGTATTCACCGAGGTAGCCGGCTATCTCAGTCGGTAGAGCCTCAGGCACTTTATCCCACCGTCGTGGGTTCGAGCCAGACGCTGGGCGAAACGGAATTTTGTTCCGCTGCAGGTGTGAATTACCGTTTTTCTGATTAACGAGATTTAATGGAAATAGCAACTTTAAACTTTGCCTACGTCTCTGTCAGTCGCAAGGAAACTGTATTTGAAGGTGAAGGTGATTTTGTAGACATGTGTAAAAGACATGTTCTGAAATGCAAGTGTTGTGGTTTGGAGAGCACATCGGTTACGTGTCAGATGTGTAGCCAAGCAGTAATTTGTCGCCATAGCTGCAAATATTAGCCGGTAATATGAAGTGTTGTCAGCTAAAGTCTGATGGTGCAGACGACCGTAAGGACGAAGTACCCAAGAGTACCGCTAGGCCGCGCATCTTTAGCTCAGTGGTAGAGCACTGGTCTAATAAACCAGGGGTTGTAAGTTCCATCCTCACAGGAGAAAGATGAATTTCGGAAATCAGTTGCGCGTCGTGGCCGTATAGCAAACAGTACCTGTGATGACGAACAATTAGCGACAGGCGTTTTTTTAAGATTTACTCTCAGATGTGATTAAGGCGAATGACGCAGATAAAGCATTTGCCAAAGCGGTACAGCATAAGGTGGGACGAGGCAGTCTGAATTACATTTTATAGATGTATTTCTCACATATCTCAGAGCCTCTCGCGATCTTCGTCGTCGTCGTCGTCGTCGTCGTCGTCGTCGTCGTCGTCGTCGTCGCCGCCGCCGCCGCTTGTGCAGAAGTAGCAAATGGCCATCGTAGCAAATGCGGCGAGGGACGCCCTGCCTTCGATTCCGAATGCACAAAGTGTGTGGTCTTGTTTCTCAGTCTATATTTGGTCGGTCACGTCAGAGGTTGAATGTAACGAATGGGTGGGAAAGAGCAAGGGGCAGCGGCTGTGTAGAACGAAAACACAAATCCTCAGGGGTGTGAGCGTTTCGAGATGAGTCGTATACATGTAAATGTTGGTCGTCAGTGACCGTGTGGCCTAATGGATAAGGCGTCGGACTTCGGCTCTGAAGATTACAGGTTCGAATGCTGTCACGCTTGTGTTTTTCCAGTTCTGAAAAAGAAACATACCGTTTTAATGTAGCAATTGAGCAGTACGAAACCGTCTGAATGTTGCTGTTGACCATTTTTTGCTTGGAGATGCTCTTGAGCTTGAAACACACACAGCAAGACCGGTGTTAACTAGCGAAATGGTCGGCAGAGTGCCGACACCGCGAGTTTTGACTGGCACTTGCACATCTAAAACAACGTCGGAAAGTAACTCGTTCGGCTTTTGAGTCACATAAAGTATGTGTGTTAATTTTGACGCCACTAGCTCTGCTTGTTGTCATGCAATTTCTTTGCCTCTCAGAAATGATTATGACATAAAAGTGAAGTACGTGACGAGTGTGACGTTAGGAAAACATTAGGCAGCATGGAGAGATGCTGTATGGGACCACCCAACCCAAACGAGTACTGTGTGACGTGCTATCCGGCAAGTATTCACCGAGGTAGCCGGCTATCTCAGTCGGTAGAGCGTCAGGCACTTTATCCCACCGTCGTGGGTTCGAGCCAGACGCTGGGCGAAACGGAATTTTGTTCCGCTGCAGGTGTGAATTACCGTTTTTCTGATTAACGAGATTTAATGGAAATAGCAACTTTAAACTTTGCCTACGTCTCTGTCAGTCGCAAGGAAACTGTATTTGAAGGTGAAGGTGATTTTGTAGACATGTGTAAAAGACATGTTCTGAAATGCAAGTGTTGTGGTTTGGAGAGCACATCGGTTACGTGTCAGATGTGTAGCCAAGCAGTAATTTGTCGCCATAGCTGCAAATATTAGCCGGTAATATGAAGTGTTGTCAGCTAAAGTCTGATGGTGCAGACGACCGTAAGGACGAAGTACCCAAGAGTACCGCTAGGTCGCGCCTCTTTAGCTCAGTGGTAGAGCACTGGTCTAATAAACCAGGGGTTGTAAGTTCCATCCTCACAGGAGAAAGATGAATTTTGGAAATCAGTTGCGCGTCGTGGCCGTATAGCAAACAGTACCTGTGATGACGAACAATTAGCGACAGGCGTTTTTTTAAGATTTACTCTCAGATGTGATTAAGGCGAATGGCGCAGATAAAGCATTTGCCAAAGCGGTACAGCATAAGGTGGGACGAGGCAGTCTGAATTACATTTTATAGATGTATTTCTCACATATCTCAGAGCCTCTCGCGATCTTCGTCGTCGTCGTCGTCGTCGTCGTCGTCGCCGCCGCCGCTTCTGCAGAAGTAGCAAATGGCCATCGTAGCAAATGCGGCGAGGGACGCCCTGCCTTCGATTCCGAATGCACAAAGTGTGTGGTCTTGTTTCTCAGTCTATATTTGGTCGGTCACGTCAGAGGTTGAATGTAACGAATGGGTGGGAAAGAGCAAGGGGCAGCGGCTGTGTAGAACGAAAACACAAATCCTCAGGGGTGTGAGCGTTTCGAGATGAGTCGTATACATGTAAATGTTGGTCGTCAGTGACCGTGTGGCCTAATGGATAAGGCGTCGGACTTCGGCTCTGAAGATTACAGGTTCGAATCATTCTGGCTTTAGCCGTCGCCGCGGTCGGACGTGCTTGTTGTTAACTCCGCGTACGTTAGCGCTCTCGCCGGTGTTTGGTGTTTACGTGAAGTTAGCTGTACATTTTCGCTGTTATTTTTTGAGTGGTGTCTCTGATAAGTGTTTTTATAGTGCTTTCGTCCGTTCCACGTCTCGTGCTTCGCCGCAATTTCGGTTGTTGCCGGAATTTCGTCGGAACCGACGACCATGTCTGACACCGTCAGGAAGAATACTTTAGTCTTCTCGTTCGAGAAAGAAACACGGCCGGTCCAACCCACTGCGCTGGAAATCCACGATTGGCTGACTGAGGTAATCGGTATAAATTCTGACTCTGTTCATACCACGCAATTAGATGCTGAAAAATACTGTGTTTTTGTTAAATTTCTGAACTCAGTGACAGTCGATAAGTTGCTTGCAAAATGGGGTAATTCCGTCGAATTTGTTCATCGAGACGGTTCAAAAAGTAATGTCTCTGTACGCAAAGCTGATATCATGTACACCAATGTCAGGATTTTGAATGTTCCAATTGAAATTGATAATCAGTTGATCAAGGACGCTCTATCTAAATATGGCGAAGTTAAGTCTATATATAACGAAAGATGGTCGAAGCTATACAAGATACAGTGTTTTAATGGCATTAGATCCGTTGAAATGGAGGTGAAAGCCAACATTCCGTCCCATATATCCGTTGCAGGCCATAAAGCACATGTTGTGTATTCTGGTCAGGAGCGCACGTGCAATATTTGCAATGAGACAGGTCATTTCCGACAAGATTGTCCGCGCCGTGTTTTTGTTCTTCGGAACAATCTAACACAGCGTCAAAAACTGACCCTCAGCGATGTCTTACCAAATAGCACTTCCCTTCTTTCGGTTAACGACAGTGGTGCATGTACTTCTGCAGTGCCCGCCATAACTACTACGGAGTTCCCTCCCCTGAGCGTCATTACATCACACCCTTCTGTTCCCGCTTGCGATCTCCAGAATAAGAAGCGACCGTTGGAAACGACCGATGACGGCTCGGACGGCGAGTCCGCCCGTAATTCGCCTTCCACCCGCAAGCAGAAGCAGTGTAATGCGGATGTGCTCGAGGAAACAAACAGTACATGTATTGACGTGACGACAGCCGCTGAGGCAACCCGGCCGCTGTCGGCGGCTGAACAGGTACAAACGGTCCACGGAGGGGACGCAGTAACGATTGTCGCGGAGACGGAAGAGGCGCACTCCGAAGCACAAGAGGTGACGGAGCGGAACCCAACTCAAGAACTTACAGACCCACAAACCGCCGACTCAGTCAGTGCTCTGGAGCTAGTGACGGAAGAACAAGGAAATGGCACTCGTAAAAAGGACGCTGTTGAGGCAGCTTCGGTCACAACGGTGGTAAAGATAGACAATCCGAATGACGGCGCGTTGAACCAAGATGTCCGAAGACGCCGACTCAAACCGCAACCTAATCTCAAAGCTTCCCGTAACCAAAGCAAACAACGACCAGCACAAGAGGAAGCGACGGCCAAGAACGTCTTGTATGAAATCATCACGGAAAGACCTAAGGAGGTACCTTCAAGTGACATTAGTGATGCAAAGCCCCTCGGTAAAACTAAAACCCGAGATGTTCGGAATCCTGCACCACAATGAGGCTGTAAGATGAAAAAAAAAAGGATTTTGTTGAACCAGTTTCATTTCTAATTGTACTACTGTCTTAGTCATATTTCAGAGGAACCAGATGAAGTGTTTACCGAGCTTCAAATACTGACTATTCTTTTAGATGTTTGTTTAAGCGGAGTCGTTTCTCCCTTCTAGAAGCTGCACATCTCTTTTTTTTTTATTAATATTTTGTTATCTTTTTAATCACTTATTTACTTTTTATGCAAACTAAATGTCCCAGGCATATACAATTACGACTATCAATATTAACAGGATTACATCCGTGACTAAAGTTACAGCGCTCAAGGATTATTTATATGAGTCAGGGACGGACATTGCTTTCCTACAGGAAGTAGTGCTGACTAATCTTACAGTGCCTGGATATTTGGCGATTTTAAATGTCTCACTTGACACCAACGTCGGTACAGCAATTTTAGTCAGGGAGGGGATTCCTGTCTCGGATATCGAGAGGTTGGACTCCGGCAGAGCGATAGGTATAAAAGTCTTTGGTTCTACCCTTATCAATCTGTATGCCCCTTCTGGCACATCCAATAGAATGGAAAGAGCACAGTTCTATAAAGAAGAACTCATTTATTTATTACGGAAAAACCCACAAGATCTTATAATAGGCGGTGATTTTAATTGTGTGATAAATAAGAAAGACCAGGTTCCGAATTTTAATAACTGCAATGAACTGAAGCGTTTCGTCACTGTTTTACAGCTTAAAGATGCTTGGGAAATAATGTATCCCACATTTGTGGCATTTACATTCCTAGGTCCTCACTCACGTAGCAGGATCGACAGACTCTACATATCGCAAAGTCTAGTTAGCTCCTTCATTAAAGCAGAGACGATTCCAGTTTACTTTTCTGATCATAGCTCCGTGCTAGCTTCCATCAACCTTACTGCGCAACCCACTCGCCGTTTTAGAAGTTCATGGCACCTTAATACGTCACTGATGCAGGACGACGGATTAGAAGAAAGTTTGACAGAAGCGTGGGCATTGTGCCTCCGCTCTGCAGATAGACACGTCTCAGTACTAGACTGGTGGTGCAACAGGGCAAAGCCTAAACTGAGAAAAGTTCTCATCCAGTATAGTGTACAACGATCGAAAGACTTGAAAAATTCCATAGAATTTTATTATACCATGCTGCGAAATTTATATGAGCAGGCAAACACTTCCAACGTCCGTCTGGCAGATATCAAGCAAACTAAGGCCAAATTGCTCAGTCTTAAAAGACAGCAGATGGAGGGTCTGAAATTAAAATCCAAGGCTAAGACAGTCGCGGAGGATGAACATGCTTCCTTGTACCATCTACTGAAGCACGAAAGAAACAGGAGACGCACCTTCATTGATGGACTTCAGTCTGAAACTGGCGAGACACTCACGACTCAGAGAGACATCGTCAATGCAGTGCACCAATATTACGAAGACCTATACACTGCCAACCCGGTATGTGAAGAGTCCTTCGATGAGTTCCTTAGTTCCATAGCTCCACAGGTCTCGGACGAGGAAAACGAAGACCTTCTCGTTGAGTGTACTAACGAAGATATCCACAGAATCATCTGCAAATCTCCTCTGAGGAAATCGCCGGGACCGGATGGTTTGCCTGTTGAATTTTATAAACGATACTGGCCACTGATTGGTGACATGTTTACCCGAATGACGAACGAGGTGCTTCAGGGAAAGCATTTACCTGCTGTTTTTAAAGAGAGCACAATAGTACTAATCCCAAAAAATGCTGCAAAAAGAAACCTCAACAACTTTCGTCCTATCTCCCTGTTAAACTCCGATTATAAAATCATCGGCAGAATTTTAAACAACAGACTCTCACAGTTGGCCAAAAAGATAGTAAGTCCATACCAGTCCTGTGTGCCTACCAAGAGCATTTTCAAAAGCATAGCTGAATATAGAGATATAATTGCAATCACTGCTGTGACCACCATAAAATGTGCTATCATGTTTATTGACTTCCAGAAAGCATTTGATCGTGTGGATCATAGATTCCTTAGTGCCACACTGAACAAAATAGGTTTTAATGAGCGAGTCGTAAGTGTGATCAGAAATGTTGCAACAGGCATCAGCGCTTGTATATCAGTTAACTGCCAGAGGACAAAGCAGATTCAGATCAGGCGCGGCGTTCCTCAAGGAAGCCCCCTCTCCATGTTCCTATTCGTGCTTTCATTAGAACCTTTCCTCCGCAGTGTTCATGCCACTCTAACTGGCATCACATTATCTGGTCACCGAACAGTCATAAACGCCTATGCCGATGATGTCGGAGTCGTCCTGCGAAATCCCGACGACATTTTGAAATTGGAAACGCTGATTAAAAAGTACTGTAGAGTCTCCGGAGCAGGTGTCAACGCAAACAAAAGCAAACTCCTAAACCTGCGGGGTTTTCAACATACCACCTTAGCCTGGGCCACAATGGTCACCCAATGCAAAGCACTAGGAATAACACTGACACCTTGTCCGTTAAAAATGGCAGCTATCAATTGGAGAAATACGTCGGGACAACTTCTTGGAACAACAAGAGAAAACCTCCACCGTAACATGAACCAAGTTCAGAGGGTGATTTTCATTCACCACTGCATTCTCTCCAGGAGTTACTTTATAGCACAGATCTTCCCACTACCGAAAATGATTGGAAAAAAGATAATGTCTACCATTGCCAGCTATCTTTGGAGAGGGGATATATTCAGAGTCGACGCAAAAACTGCGACCTTAGATCCCAGGAATGGAGGTTTGGGGTTAGTTGACATCAGAAATAAGGCGTCTGCGCTTTTTATAAAAAGGACCGCCACTATCCTTAGCGACCACGCTGATAGCATTACAACTAAATTATTTGAAGTTGTCAGGCCTGCCAGTTTACAGGCGCCGGTGAATGTGCAAAAAATAAATAACCGGCTCCAGTACGTTCGTGTATATTTTGTGGAATTCAGCTATCTCGGCGGTGTCATCATCAACTCACGACGGATCACGGCCCGCGATATTCTGTGCCATCGAAAGAAAATGGAGGGGAGAAACAAATTGGAAAGTAAATACCCACACACTGATTGGGACGCCATATGGAAAAATATTAATATGCGTGGTCTACCATCGGACGTCAAGTCAGCGTGGTATAAAACAGTGAATGAGACCGTAAGCACCAATGAAAGGTTACATGCAATCGGCGTTAGCGACACGAACCTATGTCTCAAATGTAAATTGATCGACACGTTAGTGCACAGATTCACGTGCGGTGGCAATCTACAACTCTGTAATTGGATTAGGGAACAACTGGCTTTTCTTACGAGATCTTCGGTGGAAAATTTTCCCCCTGTTACATTCCTCAGGCCTCAGACTTGCTATTTTCCAGCAGCAAAAAACAACTCGGTCCATTGGTTAATGGGACACTATGTGAATTACGTAATTAATCACCTGGGAAATGACAATTCCACTGATTTTTACATGTACTTGAAGTGTGCTTTTTATAACGCCCTGAAATATAAAGACCACAAGAAAAACTACGGCAATATGCTGAAAATTGTATTCGAGCGACTGGGCATTGGTTGACAAGCCAACGAGATAAACAAAAATCGTTTATTTAAGCGAAACGACGCTTAAACAAAAACAATTGGGGAGAAGTACAATTTTACAGTTTCATATTACAATCACTTATCCTCTGCTGGCAAAGAAGGCTATTTTGTTTATTGCACAGAAGAAGCCGAAGCCGAAAGCCAGTATCGCAGGGTTAAAGATAAATTGTTTTCTTATACATTCATTTTATGACTGAGAAGGAAGTCTCATTTGTTTCCATGGAAGGGTACATACTTTTTTATTATTATTATTACTCTCAAGAAGGAAAGGAGGCTATGGAATTAGTGCCTTAACATAAAATTCCTTCTTCACATTCCATGAAGATTTTTCTTTTACAATAAAAAAATAACAAACAAACAAAAATAATAATAATAACAATTAAAAAACTAAACAGAAATTCAAAAAAAAAAATAATACACAGGTTCAGGGTCCACTACTTCCTACAACTTTATTATATATTACAAAGAAGTATGCTAGGTTGCCGAGAAGCAGTGGATGAGAAAAAAAAAAAAAAAAAAAAAAAAAAAAAAAAAAAAAAAAAAAAACACTAAAGCTATAACCTTCAATCTCTATTGCCTCGGCATGACATAAATTTTTTGTTTCAAATGAAGCATCTTTTGGTTCAGGATTTCGAAGGCAAAACAGCATATATCTACGTATACACAAGATGTAAAATTTCTTATTGAAAACTATGATAAAGACACGCCTCAGCAACAGGACTGGGTGGAGACATCGCGGCCAGGCCTCGAGATTTTGACCCCTGCCCGCTTTGCCTCCGCCTGCCTCATGCTGCCACTAAAAAAAAAAAAAAAAAAAAAAAAAAAAAAAAAAAAAAAAAAAAAAAAAATGCTGTCACGCTTGTGTTTTTCCAGTTCTGAAAAAGAAACATACCGTTTTAATGTAGCAATTGAGCAGTACGAAACCGTCTGAATGTTGCTGTTGACCATTTTTTGCTTGGAGATGCTCTTGAGCTTGAAACACACACAGCAAGACCGGTGTTAACTAGCGAAATGGTCGGCAGAGTGCCGACACCGCGAGTTTTGACTGGCACTCGCACATCTAAAACAACGTCGGAAAGTAACTCGTTCGGCTTTTGAGTCACATAAAGTATGTGTGTTAATTTTGACGCCACTAGCTCTGCTTGTTGTCATGCAATTTCTTTGCCTCTCAGAAATGATTATGACATAAAAGTGAAGTACGTGACGAGTGTGACGTTAGGAAAACATTAGGCAGCATGGAGAGATTCTGTATGGGACCACCCAACCCAAACGAGTACTGTGTGACGTGCTACCCGGCAAGTATTCACCGAGGTAGCCGGCTATCTCAGTCGGTAGAGCGTCAGACTCTTAATCCCAGGGTCGTGGGTTCGAGCCAGACGCTGGGCGGAACGGAATTTTGTTCCGCTGCAGGTGTAAATTACCGTTTTTCTGATTAACGAGATTTAATGGAAATAGCAACTTTAAACTTTGCCTACGTCTCTGTCAGTCGCAAGGAAACTGTATTTGAAGGTGAAGGTGATTTTGTAGACATGTGTAAAAGACATGTTCTGAAATGCAAGTGTTGTGGTTTGGAGAGCACATCGGTTACGTGTCAGATGTGTAGCCAAGCAGTAATTTGTCGCCATAGCTGCAAATATTAGCCGATAATATGAATTGTTGTCAGCTAAAGTCTGATGATGCAGACGACCGTAAGGACGAAGTACCCAAGAGTACCGCTAGGCCGCGCCTCTTTAGCTCAGTGGTAGAGCACTGGTCTAATAAACCAGGGGTCGTAAGTTCCATCCTCACAGGAAAAAGATGAATTTTGGAAATCAGTTGCGCGTCGTGGCCGTATAGCAAACAGTACCTGTGATGACGAACAATTAGCGACAGGCGTTTTTTTAAGATTTACTCTCAGATGTGATTAAGGCGAATGGCGCAGATAAAGCATTTGCCAAAGCGGTACAGCATAAGGTGGGACGAGGCAGTCTGAATTACATTTTATAGATGTATTTCTCACATATCTCAGAGCCTCTCGCGATATTCGTCGTCGTCGTCGTCGTCGTCGTCGTCGTCGTCGTCGCCGCCGCCGCTTCTGCAGAAGTAGCAAATGGCCATCGTAGCAAATGCGGCGAGGGACGCCCTGCCTTCGATTCCGAATGCACAAAGTGTGTGGTCTTGTTTCTCAGTCTATATTTGGTCGGTCACGTCAGAGGTTGAATGTAACGAATGGGTGGGAAAGAGCAAGGGGCAGCGGCTGTGTAGAACGAAAACACAAATCCTCAGGGGTGTGAGCGTTTCGAGATGAGTCGTATACATGTAAATGTTGGTCGTCAGTGACCGTGTGGCCTAATGGATAAGGCGTCGGACTTCGGCTCTGAAGATTACAGGTTCGAATGCTGTCACGCTTGTGTTTTTCCAGTTCTGAAAAAGAAACATACCGTTTTAATGTAGCAATTGAGCAGTACGAAACCGTCTGAATGTTGCTGTTGACCATTTTTTGCTTGGAGATGCTCTTGAGCTTGAAACACACACAGCAAGACCGGTGTTAACTAGCGAAATGGTCGGCAGAGTGCCGACACCGCGAGTTTTGACTGGCACTTGCACATCTAAAACAACGTCGGAAAGTAACTCGTTCGGCTTTTGAGTCACATAAAGTATGTGTGTTAATTTTGACGCCACTAGCTCTGCTTGTTGTCATGCAATTTCTTTGCCTCTCAGAAATGATTATGACATAAAAGTGAAGTACGTGACGAGTGTGACGTTAGGAAAACATTAGGCAGCATGGAGAGATGCTGTATGGGACCACCCAACCCAAACGAGTACTGTGTGACGTGCTATCCGGCAAGTATTCACCGAGGTAGCCGGCTATCTCAGTCGGTAGAGCGTCAGGCACTTTATCCCACCGTCGTGGGTTCGAGCCAGACGCTGGGCGAAACGGAATTTTGTTCCGCTGCAGGTGTGAATTACCGTTTTTCTGATTAACGAGATTTAATGGAAATAGCAACTTTAAACTTTGCCTACGTCTCTGTCAGTCGCAAGGAAACTGTATTTGAAGGTGAAGGTGATTTTGTAGACATGTGTAAAAGACATGTTCTGAAATGCAAGTGTTGTGGTTTGGAGAGCACATCGGTTACGTGTCAGATGTGTAGCCAAGCAGTAATTTGTCGCCATAGCTGCAAATATTAGCCGGTAATATGAAGTGTTGTCAGCTAAAGTCTGATGGTGCAGACGACCGTAAGGACGAAGTACCCAAGAGTACCGCTAGGCCGCGCCTCTTTAGCTCAGTGGTAGAGCACTGGTCTGATAAACCAGGGGTTGTAAGTTCCATCCTCACAGGAGAAAGATGAATTTTGGAAATCAGTTGCGCGTCGTGGCCGTATAGCAAACAGTACCTGTGATGACGAACAATTAGCGACAGGCGTTTTTTTAAGATTTACTCTCAGATGTGATTAAGGCGAATGGCGCAGATAAAGCATTTGCCAAAGCGGTACAGCATAAGGTGGGACGAGGCAGTCTGAATTACATTTTATAGATGTATTTCTCACATATCTCAGAGCCTCTCGCGATCTTCGTCGTCGTCGTCGTCGTCGTCGTCGTCGTCGTCGTCGTCGTCGCCGCCGCCGCTTCTGCAGAAGTAGCAAATGGCCATCGTAGCAAATGCGGCGAGGGACGCCCTGCCTTCGATTCCGAATGCACAAAGTGTGTGGTCTTGTTTCTCAGTCTCAGTCTATATTTGGTCGGTCACGTCAGAGGTTGAATGTAACGAATGGGTGGGAAAGAGCAAGGGGCAGCGGCTGTGTAGAACGAAAACACAAATCCTCAGGGGTGTGAGCGTTTCGAGATGAGTCGTATACATGTAAATGTTGGTCGTCAGTGACCGTGTGGCCTAATGGATAAGGCGTCGGACTTCGGCTCTGAAGATTACAGGTTCGAATGCTGTCACGCTTGTGTTTTTCCAGTTCTGAAAAAGAAACATACCGTTTTAATGTAGCAATTGAGCAGTACGAAACCGTCTGAATGTTGCTGTTGACCATTTTTTGCTTGGAGATGCTCTTGAGCTTGAAACACACACAGCAAGACCGGTGTTAACTAGCGAAATGGTCGGCAGAGTGCCGACACCGCGAGTTTTGACTGGCACTCGCACATCTAAAACAACGTCGGAAAGTAACTCGTTCGGCTTTTGAGTCACATAAAGTATGTGTGTTAATTTTGACGCCACTAGCTCTGCTTGTTGTCATGCAATTTCTTTGCCTCTCAGAAATGATTATGACATAAAAGTGAAGTACGTGACGAGTGTGACGTTAGGAAAACATTAGGCAGCATGGAGAGATTCTGTATGGGACCACCCAACCCAAACGAGTACTGTGTGACGTGCTACCCGGCAAGTATTCACCGAGGTAGCCGGCTATCTCAGTCGGTAGAGCGTCAGACTCTTAATCCCAGGGTCGTGGGTTCGAGCCAGACGCTGGGCGGAACGGAATTTTGTTCCGCTGCAGGTGTAAATTACCGTTTTTCTGATTAACGAGATTTAATGGAAATAGCAACTTTAAACTTTGCCTACGTCTCTGTCAGTCGCAAGGAAACTGTATTTGAAGGTGAAGGTGATTTTGTAGACATGTGTAAAAGACATGTTCTGAAATGCAAGTGTTGTGGTTTGGAGAGCACATCGGTTACGTGTCAGATGTGTAGCCAAGCAGTAATTTGTCGCCATAGCTGCAAATATTAGCCGATAATATGAATTGTTGTCAGCTAAAGTCTGATGATGCAGACGACCGTAAGGACGAAGTACCCAAGAGTACCGCTAGGCCGCGCCTCTTTAGCTCAGTGGTAGAGCACTGGTCTAATAAACCAGGGGTCGTAAGTTCCATCCTCACAGGAAAAAGATGAATTTTGGAAATCAGTTGCGCGTCGTGGCCGTATAGCAAACAGTACCTGTGATGACGAACAATTAGCGACAGGCGTTTTTTTAAGATTTACTCTCAGATGTGATTAAGGCGAATGGCGCAGATAAAGCATTTGCCAAAGCGGTACAGCATAAGGTGGGACGAGGCAGTCTGAATTACATTTTATAGATGTATTTCTCACATATCTCAGAGCCTCTCGCGATCTTCGTCGTCGTCGTCGTCGTCGTCGTCGTCGCCGCCGCTTCTGCAGAAGTAGCAAATGGCCATCGTAGCAAATGCGGCGAGGGACGCCCTGCCTTCGATTCCGAATGCACAAAGTGTGTGGTCTTGTTTCTCAGTCTATATTTGGTCGGTCACGTCAGAGGTTGAATGTAACGAATGGGTGGGAAAGAGCAAGGGGCAGCGGCTGTGTAGAACGAAAACACAAATCCTCAGGGGTGTGAGCGTTTCGAGATGAGTCGTATACATGTAAATGTTGGTCGTCAGTGACCGTGTGGCCTAATGGATAAGGCGTCGGACTTCGGCTCTGAAGATTACAGGTTCGAATGCTGTCACGCTTGTGTTTTTCCAGTTCTGAAAAAGAAACATACCGTTTTAATGTAGCAATTGAGCAGTACGAAACCGTCTGAATGTTGCTGTTGACCATTTTTTGCTTGGAGATGCTCTTGAGCTTGAAACACACACAGCAAGACCGGTGTTAACTAGCGAAATGGTCGGCAGAGTGCCGACACCGCGAGTTTTGACTGGCACTCGCACATCTAAAACAACGTCGGAAAGTAACTCGTTCGGCTTTTGAGTCACATAAAGTATGTGTGTTAATTTTGACGCCACTAGCTCTGCTTGTTGTCATGCAATTTCTTTGCCTCTCAGAAATGATTATGACATAAAAGTGAAGTACGTGACGAGTGTGACGTTAGGAAAACATTAGGCAGCATGGAGAGATTCTGTATGGGACCACCCAACCCAAACGAGTACTGTGTGACGTGCTACCCGGCAAGTATTCACCGAGGTAGCCGGCTATCTCAGTCGGTAGAGCGTCAGACTCTTAATCCCAGGGTCGTGGGTTCGAGCCAGACGCTGGGCGGAACGGAATTTTGTTCCGCTGCAGGTGTAAATTACCGTTTTTCTGATTAACGAGATTTAATGGAAATAGCAACTTTAAACTTTGCCTACGTCTCTGTCAGTCGCAAGGAAACTGTATTTGAAGGTGAAGGTGATTTTGTAGACATGTGTAAAAGACATGTTCTGTAATGCAAGTGTTGTGGTTTGGAGAGCACATCGGTTACGTGTCAGATGTGTAGCCAAGCAGTAATTTGTCGCCATAGCTGCAAATATTAGCCGATAATATGAATTGTTGTCAGCTAAAGTCTGATGATGCAGACGACCGTAAGGACGAAGTACCCAAGAGTACCGCTAGGCCGCGCCTCTTTAGCTCAGTGGTAGAGCACTGGTCTAATAAACCAGGGGTCGTAAGTTCCATCCTCACAGGAAAAAGATGAATTTTGGAAATCAGTTGCGCGTCGTGGCCGTATAGCAAACAGTACCTGTGATGACGAACAATTAGCGACAGGCGTTTTTTTAAGATTTACTCTCAGATGTGATTAAGGCGAATGGCGCAGATAAAGCATTTGCCAAAGCGGTACAGCATAAGGTGGGACGAGGCAGTCTGAATTACATTTTATAGATGTATTTCTCACATATCTCAGAGCCTCTCGCGATATTCGTCGTCGTCGTCGTCGTCGTCGTCGTCGTCGTCGTCGCCGCCGCCGCCGCCGCTTCTGCAGAAGTAGCAAATGGCCATCGTAGCAAATGCGGCGAGGGACGCCCTGCCTTCGATTCCGAATGCACAAAGTGTGTGGTCTTGTTTCTCAGTCTATATTTGGTCGGTCACGTCAGAGGTTGAATGTAACGAATGGGTGGGAAAGAGCAAGGGGCAGCGGCTGTGTAGAACGAAAACACAAATCCTCAGGGGTGTGAGCGTTTCGAGATGAGTCGTATACATGTAAATGTTGGTCGTCAGTGACCGTGTGGCCTAATGGATAAGGCGTCGGACTTCGGCTCTGAAGATTACAGGTTCGAATGCTGTCACGCTTGTGTTTTTCCAGTTCTGAAAAAGAAACATACCGTTTTAATGTAGCAATTGAGCAGTACGAAACCGTCTGAATGTTGCTGTTGACCATTTTTTGCTTGGAGATGCTCTTGAGCTTGAAACACACACAGCAAGACCGGTGTTAACTAGCGAAATGGTCGGCAGAGTGCCGACACCGCGAGTTTTGACTGGCACTTGCACATCTAAAACAACGTCGGAAAGTAACTCGTTCGGCTTTTGAGTCACATAAAGTATGTGTGTTAATTTTGACGCCACTAGCTCTGCTTGTTGTCATGCAATTTCTTTGCCTCTCAGAAATGATTATGACATAAAAGTGAAGTACGTGACGAGTGTGACGTTAGGAAAACATTAGGCAGCATGGAGAGATGCTGTATGGGACCACCCAACCCAAACGAGTACTGTGTGACGTGCTATCCGGCAAGTATTCACCGAGGTAGCCGGCTATCTCAGTCGGTAGAGCGTCAGGCACTTTATCCCACCGTCGTGGGTTCGAGCCAGACGCTGGGCGAAACGGAATTTTGTTCCGCTGCAGGTGTGAATTACCGTTTTTCTGATTAACGAGATTTAATGGAAATAGCAACTTTAAACTTTGCCTACGTCTCTGTCAGTCGCAAGGAAACTGTATTTGAAGGTGAAGGTGATTTTGTAGACATGTGTAAAAGACATGTTCTGAAATGCAAGTGTTGTGGTTTGGAGAGCACATCGGTTACGTGTCAGATGTGTAGCCAAGCAGTAATTTGTCGCCATAGCTGCAAATATTAGCCGGTAATATGAAGTGTTGTCAGCTAAAGTCTGATGGTGCAGACGACCGTAAGGACGAAGTACCCAAGAGTACCGCTAGGCCGCGCCTCTTTAGCTCAGTGGTAGAGCACTGGTCTAATAAACCAGGGGTTGTAAGTTCCATCCTCACAGGAGAAAGATGAATTTTGGAAATCAGTTGCGCGTCGTGGCCGTATAGCAAACAGTACCTGTGATGACGAACAATTAGCGACAGGCGTTTTTTTAAGATTTACTCTCAGATGTGATTAAGGCGAATGGCGCAGATAAAGCATTTGCCAAAGCGGTACAGCATAAGGTGGGACGAGGCAGTCTGAATTACATTTTATAGATGTATTTCTCACATATCTCAGAGCCTCTCGCGATCTTCGTCGTCGTCGTCGTCGTCGTCGTCGTCGTCGTCGTCGTCGTCGTCGCCGCCGCCGCTTCTGCAGAAGTAGCAAATGGCCATCGTAGCAAATGCGGCGAGGGACGCCCTGCCTTCGATTCCGAATGCACAAAGTGTGTGGTCTTGTTTCTCAGTCTATATTTGGTCGGTCACGTCAGAGGTTGAATGTAACGAATGGGTGGGAAAGAGCAAGGGGCAGCGGCTGTGTAGAACGAAAACACAAATCCTCAGGGGTGTGAGCGTTTCGAGATGAGTCGTATACATGTAAATGTTGGTCGTCAGTGACCGTGTGGCCTAATGGATAAGGCGTCGGACTTCGGCTCTGAAGATTACAGGTTCGAATGCTGTCACGCTTGTGTTTTTCCAGTTCTGAAAAAGAAACATACCGTTTTAATGTAGCAATTGAGCAGTACGAAACCGTCTGAATGTTGCTGTTGACCATTTTTTGCTTGGAGATGCTCTTGAGCTTGAAACACACACAGCAAGACCGGTGTTAACTAGCGAAATGGTCGGCAGAGTGCCGACACCGCGAGTTTTGACTGGCACTCGCACATCTAAAACAACGTCGGAAAGTAACTCGTTCGGCTTTTGAGTCACATAAAGTATGTGTGTTAATTTTGACGCCACTAGCTCTGCTTGTTGTCATGCAATTTCTTTGCCTCTCAGAAATGATTATGACATAAAAGTGAAGTACGTGACGAGTGTGACGTTAGGAAAACATTAGGCAGCATGGAGAGATTCTGTATGGGACCACCCAACCCAAACGAGTACTGTGTGACGTGCTACCCGGCAAGTATTCACCGAGGTAGCCGGCTATCTCAGTCGGTAGAGCGTCAGACTCTTAATCCCAGGGTCGTGGGTTCGAGCCAGACGCTGGGCGGAACGGAATTTTGTTCCGCTGCAGGTGTAAATTACCGTTTTTCTGATTAACGAGATTTAATGGAAATAGCAACTTTAAACTTTGCCTACGTCTCTGTCAGTCGCAAGGAAACTGTATTTGAAGGTGAAGGTGATTTTGTAGACATGTGTAAAAGACATGTTCTGAAATGCAAGTGTTGTGGTTTGGAGAGCACATCGGTTACGTGTCAGATGTGTAGCCAAGCAGTAATTTGTCGCCATAGCTGCAAATATTAGCCGATAATATGAATTGTTGTCAGCTAAAGTCTGATGATGCAGACGACCGTAAGGACGAAGTACCCAAGAGTACCGCTAGGCCGCGCCTCTTTAGCTCAGTGGTAGAGCACTGGTCTAATAAACCAGGGGTCGTAAGTTCCATCCTCACAGGAAAAAGATGAATTTTGGAAATCAGTTGCGCGTCGTGGCCGTATAGCAAACAGTACCTGTGATGACGAACAATTAGCGACAGGCGTTTTTTTAAGATTTACTCTCAGATGTGATTAAGGCGAATGGCGCAGATAAAGCATTTGCCAAAGCGGTACAGCATAAGGTGGGACGAGGCAGTCTGAATTACATTTTATAGATGTATTTCTCACATATCTCAGAGCCTCTCGCGATCTTCGTCGTCGTCGTCGTCGTCGTCGTCGTCGCCGCCGCTTCTGCAGAAGTAGCAAATGGCCATCGTAGCAAATGCGGCGAGGGACGCCCTGCCTTCGATTCCGAATGCACAAAGTGTGTGGTCTTGTTTCTCAGTCTATATTTGGTCGGTCACGTCAGAGGTTGAATGTAACGAATGGGTGGGAAAGAGCAAGGGGCAGCGGCTGTGTAGAACGAAAACACAAATCCTCAGGGGTGTGAGCGTTTCGAGATGAGTCGTATACATGTAAATGTTGGTCGTCAGTGACCGTGTGGCCTAATGGATAAGGCGTCGGACTTCGGCTCTGAAGATTACAGGTTCGAATGCTGTCACGCTTGTGTTTTTCCAGTTCTGAAAAAGAAACATACCGTTTTAATGTAGCAATTGAGCAGTACGAAACCGTCTGAATGTTGCTGTTGACCATTTTTTGCTTGGAGATGCTCTTGAGCTTGAAACACACACAGCAAGACCGGTGTTAACTAGCGAAATGGTCGGCAGAGTGCCGACACCGCGAGTTTTGACTGGCACTCGCACATCTAAAACAACGTCGGAAAGTAACTCGTTCGGCTTTTGAGTCACATAAAGTATGTGTGTTAATTTTGACGCCACTAGCTCTGCTTGTTGTCATGCAATTTCTTTGCCTCTCAGAAATGATTATGACATAAAAGTGAAGTACGTGACGAGTGTGACGTTAGGAAAACATTAGGCAGCATGGAGAGATTCTGTATGGGACCACCCAACCCAAACGAGTACTGTGTGACGTGCTACCCGGCAAGTATTCACCGAGGTAGCCGGCTATCTCAGTCGGTAGAGCGTCAGACTCTTAATCCCAGGGTCGTGGGTTCGAGCCAGACGCTGGGCGGAACGGAATTTTGTTCCGCTGCAGGTGTAAATTACCGTTTTTCTGATTAACGAGATTTAATGGAAATAGCAACTTTAAACTTTGCCTACGTCTCTGTCAGTCGCAAGGAAACTGTATTTGAAGGTGAAGGTGATTTTGTAGACATGTGTAAAAGACATGTTCTGTAATGCAAGTGTTGTGGTTTGGAGAGCACATCGGTTACGTGTCAGATGTGTAGCCAAGCAGTAATTTGTCGCCATAGCTGCAAATATTAGCCGATAATATGAATTGTTGTCAGCTAAAGTCTGATGATGCAGACGACCGTAAGGACGAAGTACCCAAGAGTACCGCTAGGCCGCGCCTCTTTAGCTCAGTGGTAGAGCACTGGTCTAATAAACCAGGGGTCGTAAGTTCCATCCTCACAGGAAAAAGATGAATTTTGGAAATCAGTTGCGCGTCGTGGCCGTATAGCAAACAGTACCTGTGATGACGAACAATTAGCGACAGGCGTTTTTTTAAGATTTACTCTCAGATGTGATTAAGGCGAATGGCGCAGATAAAGCATTTGCCAAAGCGGTACAGCATAAGGTGGGACGAGGCAGTCTGAATTACATTTTATAGATGTATTTCTCACATATCTCAGAGCCTCTCGCGATATTCGTCGTCGTCGTCGTCGTCGTCGTCGTCGTCGTCGTCGTCGTCGTCGTCGCCGCCGCCGCCGCCGCTTCTGCAGAAGTAGCAAATGGCCATCGTAGCAAATGCGGCGAGGGACGCCCTGCCTTCGATTCCGAATGCACAAAGTGTGTGGTCTTGTTTCTCAGTCTATATTTGGTCGGTCACGTCAGAGGTTGAATGTAACGAATGGGTGGGAAAGAGCAAGGGGCAGCGGCTGTGTAGAACGAAAACACAAATCCTCAGGGGTGTGAGCGTTTCGAGATGAGTCGTATACATGTAAATGTTGGTCGTCAGTGACCGTGTGGCCTAATGGATAAGGCGTCGGACTTCGGCTCTGAAGATTACAGGTTCGAATGCTGTCACGCTTGTGTTTTTCCAGTTCTGAAAAAGAAACATACCGTTTTAATGTAGCAATTGAGCAGTACGAAACCGTCTGAATGTTGCTGTTGACCATTTTTTGCTTGGAGATGCTCTTGAGCTTGAAACACACACAGCAAGACCGGTGTTAACTAGCGAAATGGTCGGCAGAGTGCCGACACCGCGAGTTTTGACTGGCACTTGCACATCTAAAACAACGTCGGAAAGTAACTCGTTCGGCTTTTGAGTCACATAAAGTATGTGTGTTAATTTTGACGCCACTAGCTCTGCTTGTTGTCATGCAATTTCTTTGCCTCTCAGAAATGATTATGACATAAAAGTGAAGTACGTGACGAGTGTGACGTTAGGAAAACATTAGGCAGCATGGAGAGATGCTGTATGGGACCACCCAACCCAAACGAGTACTGTGTGACGTGCTATCCGGCAAGTATTCACCGAGGTAGCCGGCTATCTCAGTCGGTAGAGCGTCAGGCACTTTATCCCACCGTCGTGGGTTCGAGCCAGACGCTGGGCGAAACGGAATTTTGTTCCGCTGCAGGTGTGAATTACCGTTTTTCTGATTAACGAGATTTAATGGAAATAGCAACTTTAAACTTTGCCTACGTCTCTGTCAGTCGCAAGGAAACTGTATTTGAAGGTGAAGGTGATTTTGTAGACATGTGTAAAAGACATGTTCTGAAATGCAAGTGTTGTGGTTTGGAGAGCACATCGGTTACGTGTCAGATGTGTAGCCAAGCAGTAATTTGTCGCCATAGCTGCAAATATTAGCCGGTAATATGAAGTGTTGTCAGCTAAAGTCTGATGGTGCAGACGACCGTAAGGACGAAGTACCCAAGAGTACCGCTAGGCCGCGCCTCTTTAGCTCAGTGGTAGAGCACTGGTCTAATAAACCAGGGGTTGTAAGTTCCATCCTCACAGGAGAAAGATGAATTTTGGAAATCAGTTGCGCGTCGTGGCCGTATAGCAAACAGTACCTGTGATGACGAACAATTAGCGACAGGCGTTTTTTTAAGATTTACTCTCAGATGTGATTAAGGCGAATGGCGCAGATAAAGCATTTGCCAAAGCGGTACAGCATAAGGTGGGACGAGGCAGTCTGAATTACATTTTATAGATGTATTTCTCACATATCTCAGAGCCTCTCGCGATCTTCGTCGTCGTCGTCGTCGTCGTCGTCGTCGTCGTCGCCGCCGCCGCTTCTGCAGAAGTAGCAAATGGCCATCGTAGCAAATGCGGCGAGGGACGCCCTGCCTTCGATTCCGAATGCACAAAGTGTGTGGTCTTGTTTCTCAGTCTATATTTGGTCGGTCACGTCAGAGGTTGAATGTAACGAATGGGTGGGAAAGAGCAAGGGGCAGCGGCTGTGTAGAACGAAAACACAAATCCTCAGGGGTGTGAGCGTTTCGAGATGAGTCGTATACATGTAAATGTTGGTCGTCAGTGACCGTGTGGCCTAATGGATAAGGCGTCGGACTTCGGCTCTGAAGATTACAGGTTCGAATGCTGTCACGCTTGTGTTTTTCCAGTTCTGAAAAAGAAACATACCGTTTTAATGTAGCAATTGAGCAGTACGAAACCGTCTGAATGTTGCTGTTGACCATTTTTTGCTTGGAGATGCTCTTGAGCTTGAAACACACACAGCAAGACCGGTGTTAACTAGCGAAATGGTCGGCAGAGTGCCGACACCGCGAGTTTTGACTGGCACTCGCACATCTAAAACAACGTCGGAAAGTAACTCGTTCGGCTTTTGAGTCACATAAAGTATGTGTGTTAATTTTGACGCCACTAGCTCTGCTTGTTGTCATGCAATTTCTTTGCCTCTCAGAAATGATTATGACATAAAAGTGAAGTACGTGACGAGTGTGACGTTAGGAAAACATTAGGCAGCATGGAGAGATTCTGTATGGGACCACCCAACCCAAACGAGTACTGTGTGACGTGCTACCCGGCAAGTATTCACCGAGGTAGCCGGCTATCTCAGTCGGTAGAGCGTCAGACTCTTAATCCCAGGGTCGTGGGTTCGAGCCAGACGCTGGGCGGAACGGAATTTTGTTCCGCTGCAGGTGTAAATTACCGTTTTTCTGATTAACGAGATTTAATGGAAATAGCAACTTTAAACTTTGCCTACGTCTCTGTCAGTCGCAAGGAAACTGTATTTGAAGGTGAAGGTGATTTTGTAGACATGTGTAAAAGACATGTTCTGAAATGCAAGTGTTGTGGTTTGGAGAGCACATCGGTTACGTGTCAGATGTGTAGCCAAGCAGTAATTTGTCGCCATAGCTGCAAATATTAGCCGATAATATGAATTGTTGTCAGCTAAAGTCTGATGATGCAGACGACCGTAAGGACGATGTACCCAAGAGTACCGCTAGGCCGCGCCTCTTTAGCTCAGTGGTAGAGCACTGGTCTAATAAACCAGGAGTCGTAAGTTCCATCCTCACAGGAAAAAGATGAATTTTGGAAATCAGTTGCGCGTCGTGGCCGTATAGCAAACAGTACCTGTGATGACGAACAATTAGCGACAGGCGTTTTTTTAAGATTTACTCTCAGATGTGATTAAGGCGAATGGCGCAGATAAAGCATTTGCCAAAGCGGTACAGCATAAGGTGGGACGAGGCAGTCTGAATTACATTTTATAGATGTATTTCTCACATATCTCAGAGCCTCTCGCGATCTTCGTCGTCGTCGTCGTCGTCGTCGTCGTCGTCGTCGTCGTCGCCGCCGCTTCTGCAGAAGTAGCAAATGGCCATCGTAGCAAATGCGGCGAGGGACGCCCTGCCTTCGATTCCGAATGCACAAAGTGTGTGGTCTTGTTTCTCAGTCTATATTTGGTCGGTCACGTCAGAGGTTGAATGTAACGAATGGGTGGGAAAGAGCAAGGGGCAGCGGCTGTGTAGAACGAAAACACAAATCCTCAGGGGTGTGAGCGTTTCGAGATGAGTCGTATACATGTAAATGTTGGTCGTCAGTGACCGTGTGGCCTAATGGATAAGGCGTCGGACTTCGGCTCTGAAGATTACAGGTTCGAATGCTGTCACGCTTGTGTTTTTCCAGTTCTGAAAAAGAAACATACCGTTTTAATGTAGCAATTGAGCAGTACGAAACCGTCTGAATGTTGCTGTTGACCATTTTTTGCTTGGAGATGCTCTTGAGCTTGAAACACACACAGCAAGACCGGTGTTAACTAGCGAAATGGTCGGCAGAGTGCCGACACCGCGAGTTTTGACTGGCACTCGCACATCTAAAACAACGTCGGAAAGTAACTCGTTCGGCTTTTGAGTCACATAAAGTATGTGTGTTAATTTTGACGCCACTAGCTCTGCTTGTTGTCATGCAATTTCTTTGCCTCTCAGAAATGATTATGACATAAAAGTGAAGTACGTGACGAGTGTGACGTTAGGAAAACATTAGGCAGCATGGAGAGATTCTGTATGGGACCACCCAACCCAAACGAGTACTGTGTGACGTGCTACCCGGCAAGTATTCACCGAGGTAGCCGGCTATCTCAGTCGGTAGAGCGTCAGACTCTTAATCCCAGGGTCGTGGGTTCGAGCCAGACGCTGGGCGGAACGGAATTTTGTTCCGCTGCAGGTGTAAATTACCGTTTTTCTGATTAACGAGATTTAATGGAAATAGCAACTTTAAACTTTGCCTACGTCTCTGTCAGTCGCAAGGAAACTGTATTTGAAGGTGAAGGTGATTTTGTAGACATGTGTAAAAGACATGTTCTGAAATGCAAGTGTTGTGGTTTGGAGAGCACATCGGTTACGTGTCAGATGTGTAGCCAAGCAGTAATTTGTCGCCATAGCTGCAAATATTAGCCGATAATATGAATTGTTGTCAGCTAAAGTCTGATGATGCAGACGACCGTAAGGACGAAGTACCCAAGAGTACCGCTAGGCCGCGCCTCTTTAGCTCAGTGGTAGAGCACTGGTCTAATAAACCAGGGGTCGTAAGTTCCATCCTCACAGGAAAAAGATGAATTTTGGAAATCAGTTGCGCGTCGTGGCCGTATAGCAAACAGTACCTGTGATGACGAACAATTAGCGACAGGCGTTTTTTTAAGATTTACTCTCAGATGTGATTAAGGCGAATGGCGCAGATAAAGCATTTGCCAAAGCGGTACAGCATAAGGTGGGACGAGGCAGTCTGAATTACATTTTATAGATGTATTTCTCACATATCTCAGAGCCTCTCGCGATCTTCGTCGTCGTCGTCGTCGTCGTCGTCGTCGTCGTCGTCGTCGCCGCCGCTTCTGCAGAAGTAGCAAATGGCCATCGTAGCAAATGCGGCGAGGGACGCCCTGCCTTCGATTCCGAATGCACAAAGTGTGTGGTCTTGTTTCTCAGTCTATATTTGGTCGGTCACGTCAGAGGTTGAATGTAACGAATGGGTGGGAAAGAGCAAGGGGCAGCGGCTGTGTAGAACGAAAACACAAATCCTCAGGGGTGTGAGCGTTTCGAGATGAGTCGTATACATGTAAATGTTGGTCGTCAGTGACCGTGTGGCCTAATGGATAAGGCGTCGGACTTCGGCTCTGAAGATTACAGGTTCGAATGCTGTCACGCTTGTGTTTTTCCAGTTCTGAAAAAGAAACATACCGTTTTAATGTAGCAATTGAGCAGTACGAAACCGTCTGAATGTTGCTGTTGACCATTTTTTGCTTGGAGATGCTCTTGAGCTTGAAACACACACAGCAAGACCGGTGTTAACTAGCGAAATGGTCGGCAGAGTGCCGACACCGCGAGTTTTGACTGGCACTCGCACATCTAAAACAACGTCGGAAAGTAACTCGTTCGGCTTTTGAGTCACATAAAGTATGTGTGTTAATTTTGACGCCACTAGCTCTGCTTGTTGTCATGCAATTTCTTTGCCTCTCAGAAATGATTATGACATAAAAGTGAAGTACGTGACGAGTGTGACGTTAGGAAAACATTAGGCAGCATGGAGAGATTCTGTATGGGACCACCCAACCCAAACGAGTACTGTGTGACGTGCTACCCGGCAAGTATTCACCGAGGTAGCCGGCTATCTCAGTCGGTAGAGCGTCAGACTCTTAATCCCAGGGTCGTGGGTTCGAGCCAGACGCTGGGCGGAACGGAATTTTGTTCCGCTGCAGGTATAAATTACCGTTTTTCTGATTAACGAGATTTAATGGAAATAGCAACTTTAAACTTTGCCTACGTCTCTGTCAGTCGCAAGGAAACTGTATTTGAAGGTGAAGGTGATTTTGTAGACATGTGTAAAAGACATGTTCTGAAATGCAAGTGTTGTGGTTTGGAGAGCACATCGGTTACGTGTCAGATGTGTAGCCAAGCAGTAATTTGTCGCCATAGCTGCAAATATTAGCCGATAATATGAATTGTTGTCAGCTAAAGTCTGATGATGCAGACGACCGTAAGGACGAAGTACCCAAGAGTACCGCTAGGCCGCGCCTCTTTAGCTCAGTGGTAGAGCACTGGTCTAATAAAATAGGGGTTGTAAGTTCCATCCTCACAGGAGAAAGATGAATTTTGGAAATCAGTTGCGCGTCGTGGCCGTATAGCAAACAGTACCTGTGATGACGAACAATTAGCGACAGGCGTTTTTTTAAGATTTACTCTCAGATGTGATTAAGGCGAATGGCGCAGATAAAGCATTTGCCAAAGCGGTACAGCATAAGGTGGGACGAGGCAGTCTGAATTACATTTTATAGATGTATTTCTCACATATCTCAGAGCCTCTCGCGATCTTCGTCGTCGTCGTCGTCGTCGTCGTCGCCGCCGCCGCTTCTGCAGAAGTAGCAAATGGCCATCGTAGCAAATGCGGCGAGGGACGCCCTGCCTTCGATTCCGAATGCACAAAGTGTGTGGTCTTGTTTCTCAGTCTATATTTGGTCGGTCACGTCAGAGGTTGAATGTAACGAATGGGTGGGAAAGAGCAAGGGGCAGCGGCTGTGTAGAACGAAAACACAAATCCTCAGGGGTGTGAGCGTTTCGAGATGAGTCGTATACATGTAAATGTTGGTCGTCAGTGACCGTGTGGCCTAATGGATAAGGCGTCGGACTTCGGCTCTGAAGATTACAGGTTCGAATGCTGTCACGCTTGTGTTTTTCCAGTTCTGAAAAAGAAACATACCGTTTTAATGTAGCAATTGAGCAGTACGAAACCGTCTGAATGTTGCTGTTGACCATTTTTTGCTTGGAGATGCTCTTGAGCTTGAAACACACACAGCAAGACCGGTGTTAACTAGCGAAATGGTCGGCAGAGTGCCGACACCGCGAGTTTTGACTGGCACTCGCACATCTAAAACAACGTCGGAAAGTAACTCGTTCGGCTTTTGAGTCACATAAAGTATGTGTGTTAATTTTGACGCCACTAGCTCTGCTTGTTGTCATGCAATTTCTTTGCCTCTCAGAAATGATTATGACATAAAAGTGAAGTACGTGACGAGTGTCACGTTAGGAAAACATTAGGCAGCATGGAGAGATTCTGTATGGGACCACCCAACCCAAACGAGTACTGTGTGACGTGCTACCCGGCAAGTATTCACCGAGGTAGCCGGCTATCTCAGTCGGTAGAGCGTCAGACTCTTAATCCCAGGGTCGTGGGTTCGAGCCAGACGCTGGGCGGAACGGAATTTTGTTCCGCTGCAGGTGTAAATTACCGTTTTTCTGATTAACGAGATTTAATGGAAATAGCAACTTTAAACTTTGCCTACGTCTCTGTCAGTCGCAAGGAAACTGTATTTGAAGGTGAAGGTGATTTTGTAGACATGTGTAAAAGACATGTTCTGAAATGCAAGTGTTGTGGTTTGGAGAGCACATCGGTTACGTGTCAGATGTGTAGCCAAGCAGTAATTTGTCGCCATAGCTGCAAATATTAGCCGATAATATGAATTGTTGTCAGCTAAAGTCTGATGATGCAGACGACCGTAAGGACGAAGTACCCAAGAGTACCGCTAGGCCGCGCCTCTTTAGCTCAGTGGTAGAGCACTGGTCTAATAAACCAGGGGTCGTAAGTTCCATCCTCACAGGAAAAAGATGAATTTTGGAAATCAGTTGCGCGTCGTGGCCGTATAGCAAACAGTACCTGTGATGACGAACAATTAGCGACAGGCGTTTTTTTAAGATTTACTCTCAGATGTGATTAAGGCGAATGGCGCAGATAAAGCATTTGCCAAAGCGGTACAGCATAAGGTGGGACGAGGCAGTCTGAATTACATTTTATAGATGTATTTCTCACATATCTCAGAGCCTCTCGCGATCTTCGTCGTCGTCGTCGTCGTCGTCGTCGTCGTCGTCGTCGTCGTCGTCGTCGTCGCCGCCGCCGCTTCTGCAGAAGTAGCAAATGGCCATCGTAGCAAATGCGGCGAGGGACGCCCTGCCTTCGATTCCGAATGCACAAAGTGTGTGGTCTTGTTTCTCAGTCTATATTTGGTCGGTCACGTCAGAGGTTGAATGTAACGAATGGGTGGGAAAGAGCAAGGGGCAGCGGCTGTGTAGAACGAAAACACAAATCCTCAGGGGTGTGAGCGTTTCGAGATGAGTCGTATACATGTAAATGTTGGTCGTCAGTGACCGTGTGGCCTAATGGATAAGGCGTCGGACTTCGGCTCTGAAGATTACAGGTTCGAATGCTGTCACGCTTGTGTTTTTCCAGTTCTGAAAAAGAAACATACCGTTTTAATGTAGCAATTGAGCAGTACGAAACCGTCTGAATGTTGCTGTTGACCATTTTTTGCTTGGAGATGCTCTTGAGCTTGAAACACACACAGCAAGACCGGTGTTAACTAGCGAAATGGTCGGCAGATTGCCGACACCGCGAGTTTTGACTGGCACTCGCACATCTAAAACAACGTCGGAAAGTAACTCGTTCGGCTTTTGAGTCACATAAAGTATGTGTGTTAATTTTGACGCCACTAGCTCTGCTTGTTGTCATGCAATTTCTTTGCCTCTCAGAAATGATTATGACATAAAAGTGAAGTACGTGACGAGTGTGACGTTAGGAAAACATTAGGCAGCATGGAGAGATTCTGTATGGGACCACCCAACCCAAACGAGTACTGTGTGACGTGCTACCCGGCAAGTATTCACCGAGGTAGCCGGCTATCTCAGTCGGTAGAGCGTCAGACTCTTAATCCCAGGGTCGTGGGTTCGAGCCAGACGCTGGGCGGAACGGAATTTTGTTCCGCTGCAGGTGTAAATTACCGTTTTTCTGATTAACGAGATTTAATGGAAATAGCAACTTTAAACTTTGCCTACGTCTCTGTCAGTCGCAAGGAAGCTGTATTTGAAGGTGAAGGTGATTTTGTAGACATGTGTGAAAGACATGTTCTGAAATGCAAGTGTTGTGGTTTGGAGAGCACATCGGTTACGTGTCAGATGTGTAGCCAAGCAGTAATTTGTCGCCATAGCTGCAAATATTAGCCGGTAATATGAAGTGTTGTCAGCTAAAGTCTGATGGTGCAGACGACCGTAAGGACGAAGTACCCAAGAGTACCGCTAGGCCGCGCCTCTTTAGCTCAGTGGTAGAGCACTGGTCTAATAAAATAGGGGTTGTAAGTTCCATCCTCACAGGAGAAAGATGAATTTTGGAAATCAGTTGCGCGTCGTGGCCGTATAGCAAACAGTACCTGTGATGACGAACAATTAGCGACAGGCGTTTTTTTAAGATTTACTCTCAGATGTGATTAAGGCGAATGGCGCAGATAAAGCATTTGCCAAAGCGGTACAGCATAAGGTGGGACGAGGCAGTCTGAATTACATTTTATAGATGTATTTCTCACATATCTCAGAGCCTCTCGCGATCTTCGTCGTCGTCGTCGTCGTCGTCGCCGTCGCCGCCGCCGCTTCTGCAGAAGTAGCAAATGGCCATCGTAGCAAATGCGGCGATGGACGCCCTGCCTTCGATTCCGAATGCACAAAGTGTGTGGTCTTGTTTCTCAGTCTATATTTGGTCGGTCACGTCAGAGGTTGAATGTAACGAATGGGTGGGAAAGAGCAAGGGGCAGCGGCTGTGTAGAACGAAAACACAAATCCTCAGGGGTGTGAGCGTTTCGAGATGAGTCGTATACATGTAAATGTTGGTCGTCAGTGACCGTGTGGCCTAATGGATAAGGCGTCGGACTTCGGCTCTGAAGATTACAGATTCGAATGCTGTCACGCTTGTGTTTTTCCAGTTCTGAAAAAGAAACATACCGTTTTAATGTAGCAATTGAGCAGTACGAAACCGTCTGAATGTTGCTGTTGACCATTTTTTGCTTGGAGATGCTCTTGAGCTTGAAACACACACAGCAAGACCGGTGTTAACTAGCGAAATGGTCGGCAGAGTGCCGACACCGCGAGTTTTGACTGGCACTCGCACATCTAAAACAACGTCGGAAAGTAACTCGTTCGGCTTTTGAGTCACATAAAGTATGTGTGTTAATTTTGACGCCACTAGCTCTGCTTGTTGTCATGCAATTTCTTTGCCTCTCAGAAATGATTATGACATAAAAGTGAAGTACGTGACGAGTGTGACGTTAGGAAAACATTAGGCAGCATGGAGAGATTCTGTATGGGACCACCCAACCCAAACGAGTACTGTGTGACGTGCTACCCGGCAAGTATTCACCGAGGTAGCCGGCTATCTCAGTCGGTAGAGCGTCAGACTCTTAATCCCAGGGTCGTGGGTTCGAGCCAGACGCTGGGCGGAACGGAATTTTGTTCCGCTGCAGGTGTAAATTACCGTTTTTCTGATTAACGAGATTTAATGGAAATAGCAACTTTAAACTTTGCCTACGTCTCTGTCAGTCGCAAGGAAACTGTATTTGAAGGTGAAGGTGATTTTGTAGACATGTGTGAAAGACATGTTCTGAAATGCAAGTGTTGTGGTTTGGAGAGCACATCGGTTACGTGTCAGATGTGTAGCCAAGCAGTAATTTGTCGCCATAGCTGCAAATATTAGCCGGTAATATGAAGTGTTGTCAGCTAAAGTCTGATGGTGCAGACGACCGTAAGGACGAAGTACCCAAGAGTACCGCTAGGCCGCGCCTCTTTAGCTCAGTGGTAGAGCACTGGTCTAATAAACCAGGGGTTGTAAGTTCCATCCTCACAGGAGAAAGATGAATTTTGGAAATCAGTTGCGCGTCGTGGCCGTATAGCAAACAGTACCTGTGATGACGAACAATTAGCGACAGGCGTTTTTTTAAGATTTTCTCTCAGATGTGATTAAGGCGAATGGCGCAGATAAAGCATTTGCCAAAGCGGTACAGCATAAGGTGGGACGAGGCAGTCTGAATTACATTTTATAGATGTATTTCTCACATATCTCAGAGCCTCTCGCGATCTTCGTCGTCGTCGTCGTCGTCGTCGTCGTCGTCGTCGCCGCCGCCGCCGCTTCTGCAGAAGTAGCAAATGGCCATCGTAGCAAATGCGGCGAGGGACGCCCTGCCTTCGATTCCGAATGCACAAAGTGTGTGGTCTTGTTTCTCAGTCTATATTTGGTCGGTCACGTCAGAGGTTGAATGTAACGAATGGGTGGGAAAGAGCAAGGGGCAGCGGCTGTGTAGAACGAAAACACAAATCCTCAGGGGTGTGAGCGTTTCGAGATGAGTCGTATACATGTAAATGTTGGTCGTCAGTGACCGTGTGGCCTAATGGATAAGGCGTCGGACTTCGGCTCTGAAGATTACAGGTTCGAATGCTGTCACGCTTGTGTTTTTCCAGTTCTGAAAAAGAAACATACCGTTTTAATGTAGCAATTGAGCAGTACGAAACCGTCTGAATGTTGCTGTTGACCATTTTTTGCTTGGAGATGCTCTTGAGCTTGAAACACACACAGCAAGACCGGTGTTAACTAGCGAAATGGTCGGCAGAGTGCCGACACCGCGAGTTTTGACTGGCACTCGCACATCTAAAACAACGTCGGAAAGTAACTCGTTCGGCTTTTGAGTCACATAAAGTATGTGTGTTAATTTTGACGCCACTAGCTCTGCTTGTTGTCATGCAATTTCTTTGCCTCTCAGAAATGATTATGACATAAAAGTGAAGTACGTGACGAGTGTCACGTTAGGAAAACATTAGGCAGCATGGAGAGATTCTGTATGGGACCACCCAACCCAAACGAGTACTGTGTGACGTGCTACCCGGCAAGTATTCACCGAGGTAGCCGGCTATCTCAGTCGGTAGAGCGTCAGACTCTTAATCCCAGGGTCGTGGGTTCGAGCCAGACGCTGGGCGGAACGGAATTTTGTTCCGCTGCAGGTGTAAATTACCGTTTTTCTGATTAACGAGATTTAATGGAAATAGCAACTTTAAACTTTGCCTACGTCTCTGTCAGTCGCAAGGAAACTGTATTTGAAGGTGAAGGTGATTTTGTAGACATGTGTAAAAGACATGTTCTGAAATGCAAGTGTTGTGGTTTGGAGAGCACATCGGTTACGTGTCAGATGTGTAGCCAAGCAGTAATTTGTCGCCATAGCTGCAAATATTAGCCGATAATATGAATTGTTGTCAGCTAAAGTCTGATGATGCAGACGACCGTAAGGACGAAGTACCCAAGAGTACCGCTAGGCCGCGCCTCTTTAGCTCAGTGGTAGAGCACTGGTCTAATAAACCAGGGGTCGTAAGTTCCATCCTCACAGGAAAAAGATGAATTTTGGAAATCAGTTGCGCGTCGTGGCCGTATAGCAAACAGTACCTGTGATGACGAACAATTAGCGACAGGCGTTTTTTTAAGATTTACTCTCAGATGTGATTAAGGCGAATGGCGCAGATAAAGCATTTGCCAAAGCGGTACAGCATAAGGTGGGACGAGGCAGTCTGAATTACATTTTATAGATGTATTTCTCACATATCTCAGAGCCTCTCGCGATCTTCGTCGTCGTCGTCGTCGTCGCCGTCGCCGCCGCCGCTTCTGCAGAAGTAGCAAATGGCCATCGTAGCAAATGCGGCGATGGACGCCCTGCCTTCGATTCCGAATGCACAAAGTGTGTGGTCTTGTTTCTCAGTCTATATTTGGTCGGTCACGTCAGAGGTTGAATGTAACGAATGGGTGGGAAAGAGCAAGGGGCAGCGGCTGTGTAGAACGAAAACACAAATCCTCAGGGGTGTGAGCGTTTCGAGATGAGTCGTATACATGTAAATGTTGGTCGTCAGTGACCGTGTGGCCTAATGGATAAGGCGTCGGACTTCGGCTCTGAAGATTACAGATTCGAATGCTGTCACGCTTGTGTTTTTCCAGTTCTGAAAAAGAAACATACCGTTTTAATGTAGCAATTGAGCAGTACGAAACCGTCTGAATGTTGCTGTTGACCATTTTTTGCTTGGAGATGCTCTTGAGCTTGAAACACACACAGCAAGACCGGTGTTAACTAGCGAAATGGTCGGCAGAGTGCCGACACCGCGAGTTTTGACTGGCACTCGCACATCTAAAACAACGTCGGAAAGTAACTCGTTCGGCTTTTGAGTCACATAAAGTATGTGTGTTAATTTTGACGCCACTAGCTCTGCTTGTTGTCATGCAATTTCTTTGCCTCTCAGAAATGATTATGACATAAAAGTGAAGTACGTGACGAGTGTGACGTTAGGAAAACATTAGGCAGCATGGAGAGATTCTGTATGGGACCACCCAACCCAAACGAGTACTGTGTGACGTGCTACCCGGCAAGTATTCACCGAGGTAGCCGGCTATCTCAGTCGGTAGAGCGTCAGACTCTTAATCCCAGGGTCGTGGGTTCGAGCCAGACGCTGGGCGGACCGGAATTTTGTTCCGCTGCAGGTGTAAATTACCGTTTTTCTGATTAACGAGATTTAATGGAAATAGCAACTTTAAACTTTGCCTACGTCTCTGTCAGTCGCAAGGAAACTGTATTTGAAGGTGAAGGTGATTTTGTAGACATGTGTGAAAGACATGTTCTGAAATGCAAGTGTTGTGGTTTGGAGAGCACATCGGTTACGTGTCAGATGTGTAGCCAAGCAGTAATTTGTGGCCATAGCTGCAAATATTAGCCGGTAATATGAAGTGTTGTCAGCTAAAGTCTGATGGTGCAGACGACCGTAAGGACGAAGTACCCAAGAGTACCGCTAGGCCGCGCCTCTTTAGCTCAGTGGTAGAGCACTGGTCTAATAAACCAGGGGTTGTAAGTTCCATCCTCACAGGAGAAAGATGAATTTTGGAAATCAGTTGCGCGTCGTGGCCGTATAGCAAACAGTACCTGTGATGACGAACAATTAGCGACAGGCGTTTTTTTAAGATTTTCTCTCAGATGTGATTAAGGCGAATGGCGCAGATAAAGCATTTGCCAAAGCGGTACAGCATAAGGTGGGACGAGGCAGTCTGAATTACATTTTATAGATGTATTTCTCACATATCTCAGAGCCTCTCGCGATCTTCGTCGTCGTCGTCGTCGTCGTCGTCGTCGTCGCCGCCGCCGCTTCTGCAGAAGTAGCAAATGGCCATCGTAGCAAATGCGGCGAGGGACGCCCTGCCTTCGATTCCGAATGCACAAAGTGTGTGGTCTTGTTTCTCAGTCTATATTTGGTCGGTCACGTCAGAGGTTGAATGTAACGAATGGGTGGGAAAGAGCAAGGGGCAGCGGCTGTGTAGAACGAAAACACAAATCCTCAGGGGTGTGAGCGTTTCGAGATGAGTCGTATACATGTAAATGTTGGTCGTCAGTGACCGTGTGGCCTAATGGATAAGGCGTCGGACTTCGGCTCTGAAGATTACAGGTTCGAATGCTGTCACGCTTGTGTTTTTCCAGTTCTGAAAAAGAAACATACCGTTTTAATGTAGCAATTGAGCAGTACGAAACCGTCTGAATGTTGCTGTTGACCATTTTTTGCTTGGAGATGCTCTTGAGCTTGAAACACACACAGCAAGACCGGTGTTAACTAGCGAAATGGTCGGCAGAGTGCCGACACCGCGAGTTTTGACTGGCACTCGCACATCTAAAACAACGTCGGAAAGTAACTCGTTCGGCTTTTGAGTCACATAAAGTATGTGTGTTAATTTTGACGCCACTAGCTCTGCTTGTTGTCATGCAATTTCTTTGCCTCTCAGAAATGATTATGACATAAAAGTGAAGTACGTGACGAGTGTGACGTTAGGAAAACATTAGGCAGCATGGAGAGATTCTGTATGGGACCACCCAACCCAAACGAGTACTGTGTGACGTGCTACCCGGCAAGTATTCACCGAGGTAGCCGGCTATCTCAGTCGGTAGAGCGTCAGACTCTTAATCCCAGGGTCGTGGGTTCGAGCCAGACGCTGGGCGGAACGGAATTTTGTTCCGCTGCAGGTGTAAATTACCGTTTTTCTGATTAACGAGATTTAATGGAAATAGCAACTTTAAACTTTGCCTACGTCTCTGTCAGTCGCAAGGAAACTGTATTTGAAGGTGAAGGTGATTTTGTAGACATGTGTGAAAGACATGTTCTGAAATGCAAGTGTTGTGGTTTGGAGAGCACATCGGTTACGTGTCAGATGTGTAGCCAAGCAGTAATTTGTCGTCATAGCTGCAAATATTAGCCGGTAATATGAAGTGTTGTCAGCTAAAGTCTGATGGTGCAGACGACTGTAAGGACGAAGTACCCAAGAGTACCGCTAGGCCGCGCCTCTTTAGCTCAGTGGTAGAGCACTGGTCTAATAAAATAGGGGTTGTAAGTTCCATCCTCACAGGAGAAAGATGAATTTTGGAAATCAGTTGCGCGTCGTGGCCGTATAGCAAACAGTACCTGTGATGACGAACAATTAGCGACAGGCGTTTTTTTAAGATTTACTCTCAGATGTGATTAAGGCGAATGGCGCAGATAAAGCATTTGCCAAAGCGGTACAGCATAAGGTGGGACGAGGCAGTCTGAATTACATTTTATAGATGTATTTCTCACATATCTCAGAGCCTCTCGTCGTCGCCGCCGCCGCTTCTGCAGAAGTAGCAAATGGCCATCGTAGCAAATGCGGCGAGGGACGCCCTGCCTTCGATTCCGAATGCACAAAGTGTGTGGTCTTGTTTCTCAGTCTATATTTGGTCGGTCACGTCAGAGGTTGAATGTAACGAATGGGTGGGAAAGAGCAAGGGGCAGCGGCTGTGTAGAACGAAAACACAAATCCTCAGGGGTGTGAGCGTTTCGAGATGAGTCGTATACATGTAAATGTTGGTCGTCAGTGACCATGTGGCCTAATGGATAAGGCGTCAGACTTCGGCTCTGAAGATTACAGGTTCGAATGCTGTCACGCTTGTGTTTTTCCAGTTCTGAAAAAGAAACATACCGTTTTAATGTAGCAATTGAGCAGTACGAAACCGTCTGAATGTTGCTGTTGACCATTTTTTGCTTGGAGATGCTCTTGAGCTTGAAACACACACAGCAAGACCGGTGTTAACTAGCGAAATGGTCGGCAGAGTGCCGACACCGCGAGTTTTGACTGGCACTCGCACATCTAAAACAACTTCGGAAAGTAACTCGTTCGGCTTTTGAGTCACATAAAGTATGTGTGTTAATTTTGACGCCACTAGCTCTGCTTGTTGTCATGCAATTTCTTTGCCTCTCAGAAATGATTATGACATAAAAGTGAAGTACGTGACGAGTGTGACGTTAGGAAAACATTAGGCAGCATGGAGAGATTCTGTATGGGACCACCCAACCCAAACGAGTACTGTGTGACGTGCTACCCGGCAAGTATTCACCGAGGTAGCCGGCTATATCAGTCGGTAGAGCGTCAGACTCTTAATCCCAGGGTCGTGGGTTCGAGCCAGACGCTGGGCGGAACGGAATTTTGTTCCGCTGCAGGTGTAAATTACCGTTTTTCTGATTAACGAGATTTAATGGAAATAGCAACTTTAAACTTTGCCTACGTCTCTGTCAGTCGCAAGGAAACTGTATTTGAAGGTGAAGGTGATTTTGTAGACATGTGTGAAAGACATGTTCTGAAATGCAAGTGTTGTGGTTTGGAGAGCACATCGGTTACGTGTCAGATGTGTAGCCAAGCAGTAATTTGTCGCCATAGCTGCAAATATTAGCCGGTAATATGAAGTGTTGTCAGCTAAAGTCTGATGGTGCACACGACCGTAAGGACGAAGTACCCAAGAGTACCGCTAGGCCGCGCCTCTTTAGCTCAGTGGTAGAGCACTGGTCTAATAAACAAGGGGTTGTAAGTTCCATCCTCACAGGAGAAAGATGAATTTTGGAAATCAGTTGCGCGTCGTGGCCGTATAGCAAACAGTACCTGTGATGACGAACAATTAGCGACAGGCGTTTTTTTAAGATTTACTCTCAGATGTGATTAAGGCGAATGGCGCAGATAAAGCATTTGCCAAAGCGGTACAGCATAAGGTGGGACGAGGCAGTCTGAATTACATTTTATAGATGTATTTCTCACATATCTCAGAGCCTCTCGCGATCTTCGTCGTCGTCGTCGTCGTCGTCGTCGCCGCCGCCGCTTCTGCAGAAGTAGCAAATGGCCATCGTAGCAAATGCGGCGAGGGACGCCCTGCCTTCGATTCCGAATGCACAAAGTGTGTGGTCTTGTTTCTCAGTCTATATTTGGTCGGTCACGTCAGAGGTTGAATGTAACGAATGGGTGGGAAAGAGCAAGGGGCAGCGGCTGTGTAGAACGAAAACACAAATCCTCAGGGGTGTGAGCGTTTCGAGATGAGTCGTATACATGTAAATGTTGGTCGTCAGTGACCGTGTGGCCTAATGGATAAGGCGTCGGACTTCGGCTCTGAAGATTACAGGTTCGAATGCTGTCACGCTTGTGTTTTTCCAGTTCTGAAAAAGAAACATACCGTTTTAATGTAGCAATTGAGCAGTACGAAACCGTCTGAATGTTGCTGTTGACCATTTTTTGCTTGGAGATGCTCTTGAGCTTGAAACACACACAGCAAGACCGGTGTTAACTAGCGAAATGGTCGGCAGAGTGCCGACACCGCGAGTTTTGACTGGCACTCGCACATCTAAAACAACGTCGGAAAGTAACTCGTTCGGCTTTTGAGTCACATAAAGTATGTGTGTTAATTTTGACGCCACTAGCTCTGCTTGTTGTCATGCAATTTCTTTGCCTCTCAGAAATGATTATGACATAAAAGTGAAGTACGTGACGAGTGTGACGTTAGGAAAACATTAGGCAGCATGGAGAGATTCTGTATGGGACCACCCAATCCAAACGAGTACTGTGTGACGTGCTACCCGCCAAGTATTCACCGAGGTAGCCGGCTATCTCAGTCGGTAGAGCGTCAGACTCTTAATCCCAGGGTCGTGGGTTCGAGCCAGACGCTGGGCGGAACGGAATTTTGTTCCGCTGCAGGTGTAAATTACCGTTTTTCTGATTAACGAGATTTAATGGAAATAGCAACTTTAAACTTTGCCTACGTCTCTGTCAGTCGCAAGGAAACTGTATTTGAAGGTGAAGGTGATTTTGTAGACATGTGTGAAAGACATGTTCTGAAATGCAAGTGTTGTGGTTTGGAGAGCACATCGGTTACGTGTCAGATGTGTAGCCAAGCAGTAATTTGTCGCCATAGCTGCAAATATTAGCCGGTAATATGAAGTGTTGTCAGCTAAAGTCTGATGGTGCAGACGACCGTAAGGACGAAGTACCCAAGAGTACCGCTAGGCTGCGCCTCTTTAGCTCAGTGGTAGAGCACTGGTCTAATAAACCAGGGGTTGTAAGTTCCATCCTCACAGGAGAAAGATGAATTTTGGAAATCAGTTGCGCGTCGTGGCCGTATAGCAAACAGTACCTGTGATGACGAACAATTAGCGACAGGCGTTTTTTTAAGATTTACTCTCAGATGTGATTAAGGCGAATGGCGCAGATAAAGCATTTGCCAAAGCGGTACAGCATAAGGTGGGACGAGGCAGTCTGAATTACATTTTATAGATGTATTTCTCACATATCTCAGAGCCTCTCGCGATCTTCGTTGTCGTCGTCGTCGTCGTCGTCGTCGCCGCCGCCGCTTCTGCAGAAGTAGCAAATGGCCATCGTAGCAAATGCGGCGAGGGACGCCCTGCCTTCGATTCCGAATGCACAAAGTGTGTGGTCTTGTTTCTCAGTCTATATTTGGTCGGTCACGTCAGAGGTTGAATGTAACGAATGGGTGGGAAAGAGCAAGGGGCAGCGGCTGTGTAGAACGAAAACACAAATCCTCAGGGGTGTGAGCGTTTCGAGATGAGTCGTATACATGTAAATGTTGGTCGTCAGTGACCGTGTGGCCTAATGGATAAGGCGTCGGACTTCGGCTCTGAAGATTACAGGTTCGAATGCTGTCACGCTTGTGTTTTTCCAGTTCTGAAAAAGAAACATACCGTTTTAATGTAGCAATTGAGCAGTACGAAACCGTCTGAATGTTGCTGTTGACCATTTTTTGCTTGGAGATGCTCTTGAGCTTGAAACACACACAGCAAGACCGGTGTTAACTAGCGAAATGGTCGGCAGAGTGCCGACACCGCGAGTTTTGACTGGCACTCGCACATCTAAAACAACGTCGGAAAGTAACTCGTTCGGCTTTTGAGTCACATAAAGTATGTGTGTTAATTTTGACGCCACTAGCTCTGCTTGTTGTCATGCAATTTCTTTGCCTCTCAGAAATGATTATGACATAAAAGTGAAGTACGTGACGAGTGTGACGTTAGGAAAACATTAGGCAGCATGGAGAGATTCTGTATGGGACCACCCAACCCAAACGAGTACTGTGTGACGTGCTACCCGGCAAGTATTCACCGAGGTAGCCGGCTATCTCAGTCGGTAGAGCGTCAGACTCTTAATCCCAGGGTCGTGGGTTCGAGCCAGACGCTGGGCGGAACGGAATTTTGTTCCGCTGCAGGTGTAAATTACCGTTTTTCTGATTAACGAGATTTAATGGAAATAGCAACTTTAAACTTTGCCTACGTCTCTGTCAGTCGCAAGGAAACTGTATTTGAAGGTGAAGGTGATTTTGTAGACATGTGTGAAAGACATGTTCTGAAATGCAAGTGTTGTGGTTTGGAGAGCACATCGGTTACGTGTCAGATGTGTAGCCAAGCAGTAATTTGTCGCCATAGCTGCAAATATTAGCCGGTAATATGAAGTGTTGTCAGCTAAAGTCTGATGGTGCACACGACCGTAAGGACGAAGTACCCAAGAGTACCGCTAGGCCGCGCCTCTTTAGCTCAGTGGTAGAGCACTGGTCTAATAAACAAGGGGTTGTAAGTTCCATCCTCACAGGAGAAAGATGAATTTTGGAAATCAGTTGCGCGTCGTGGCCGTATAGCAAACAGTACCTGTGATGACGAACAATTAGCGACAGGCGTTTTTTTAAGATTTACTCTCAGATGTGATTAAGGCGAATGGCGCAGATAAAGCATTTGCCAAAGCGGTACAGCAAAAGGTGGGACGAGGCAGTCTGAATTACATTTTATAGATGTATTTCTCACATATCTCAGAGCCTCTCGCGATCTTCGTCGTCGTCGTCGTCGTCGTCGCCGCCGCCGCTTCTGCAGAAGTAGCAAATGGCCATCGTAGCAAATGCGGCGAGGGACGCCCTGCCTTCGATTCCGAATGCACAAAGTGTGTGGTCTTGTTTCTCAGTCTATATTTGGTCGGTCACGTCAGAGGTTGAATGTAACGAATGGGTGGGAAAGAGCAAGGGGCAGCGGCTGTGTAGAACGAAAACACAAATCCTCAGGGGTGTGAGCGTTTCGAGATGAGTCGTATACATGTAAATGTTGGTCGTCAGTGACCGTGTGGCCTAATGGATAAGGCGTCGGACTTCGGCTCTGAAGATTACAGGTTCGAATGCTGTCACGCTTGTGTTTTTCCAGTTCTGAAAAAGAAACATACCGTTTTAATGTAGCAATTGAGCAGTACGAAACCGTCTGAATGTTGCTGTTGACCATTTTTTGCTTGGAGATGCTCTTGAGCTTGAAACACACACAGCAAGACCGGTGTTAACTAGCGAAATGGTCGGCAGAGTGCCGACACCGCGAGTTTTGACTGGCACTCGCACATCTAAAACAACGTCGGAAAGTAACTCGTTCGGCTTTTGAGTCACATAAAGTATGTGTGTTAATTTTGACGCCACTAGCTCTGCTTGTTGTCATGCAATTTCTTTGCCTCTCAGAAATGATTATGACATAAAAGTGAAGTACGTGACGAGTGTGACGTTAGGAAAACATTAGGCAGCATGGAGAGATTCTGTATGGGACCACCCAACCCAAACGAGTACTGTGTGACGTGCTACCCGGCAAGTATTCACCGAGGTAGCCGGCTATCTCAGTCGGTAGAGCGTCAGACTCTTAATCCCAGGGTCGTGGGTTCGAGCCAGACGCTGGGCGGAACGGAATTTTGTTCCGCTGCAGGTGTAAATTACCGTTTTTCTGATTAACGAGATTTAATGGAAATAGCAACTTTAAACTTTGCCTACGTCTCTGTCAGTCGCAAGGAAACTGTATTTGAAGGTGAAGGTGATTTTGTAGACATGTGTGAAAGACATGTTCTGAAATGCAAGTGTTGTGGTTTGGAGAGCACATCGGTTACGTGTCAGATGTGTAGCCAAGCAGTAATTTGTCGCCATAGCTGCAAATATTAGCCGGTAATATGAAGTGTTGTCAGCTAAAGTCTGATGGTGCAGACGACCGTAAGGACGAAGTACCCAAGAGTACCGCTAGGCCGCGCCTCTTTAGCTCAGTGGTAGAGCACTGGTCTAATAAACCAGGGGTTGTAAGTTCCATCCTCACAGGAGAAAGATGAATTTTGGAAATCAGTTGCGCGTCGTGGCCGTATAGCAAACAGTACCTGTGATGACGAACAATTAGCGACAGGCGTTTTTTTAAGATTTACTCTCAGATGTGATTAAGGCGAATGGCGCAGATAAAGCATTTGCCAAAGCGGTACAGCATAAGGTGGGACGAGGCAGTCTGAATTACATTTTATAGATGTATTTCTCACATATCTCAGAGCCTCTCGCGATCTTCGTTGTCGTCGTCGTCGTCGTCGTCGCCGCCGCCGCTTCTGCAGAAGTAGCAAATGGCCATCGTAGCAAATGCGGCGAGGGACGCCCTGCCTTCGATTCCGAATGCACAAAGTGTGTGGTCTTGTTTCTCAGTCTATATTTGGTCGGTCACGTCAGAGGTTGAATGTAACGAATGGGTGGGAAAGAGCAAGGGGCAGCGGCTGTGTAGAACGAAAACACAAATCCTCAGGGGTGTGAGCGTTTCGAGATGAGTCGTATACATGTAAATGTTGGTCGTCAGTGACCGTGTGGCCTAATGGATAAGGCGTCGGACTTCGGCTCTGAAGATTACAGGTTCGAATGCTGTCACGCTTGTGTTTTTCCAGTTCTGAAAAAGAAACATACCGTTTTAATGTAGCAATTGAGCAGTACGAAACCGTCTGAATGTTGCTGTTGACCATTTTTTGCTTGGAGATGCTCTTGAGCTTGAAACACACACAGCAAGACCGGTGTTAACTAGCGAAATGGTCGGCAGAGTGCCGACACCGCGAGTTTTGACTGGCACTCGCACATCTAAAACAACGTCGGAAAGTAACTCGTTCGGCTTTTGAGTCACATAAAGTATGTGTGTTAATTTTGACGCCACTAGCTCTGCTTGTTGTCATGCAATTTCTTTGCCTCTCAGAAATGATTATGACATAAAAGTGAAGTACGTGACGAGTGTGACGTTAGGAAAACATTAGGCAGCATGGAGAGATTCTGTATGGGACCACCCAACCCAAACGAGTACTGTGTGACGTGCTACCCGGCAAGTATTCACCGAGGTAGCCGGCTATCTCAGTCGGTAGAGCGTCAGACTCTTAATCCCAGGGTCGTGGGTTCGAGCCAGACGCTGGGCGGAACGGAATTTTGTTCCGCTGCAGGTGTAAATTACCGTTTTTCTGATTAACGAGATTTAATGGAAATAGCAACTTTAAACTTTGCCTACGTCTCTGTCAGTCGCAAGGAAACTGTATTTGAAGGTGAAGGTGATTTTGTAGACATGTGTGAAAGACATGTTCTGAAATGCAAGTGTTGTGGTTTGGAGAGCACATCGGTTACGTGTCAGATGTGTAGCCAAGCAGTAATTTGTCGCCATAGCTGCAAATATTAGCCGGTAATATGAAGTGTTGTCAGCTAAAGTCTGATGGTGCAGACGACCGTAAGGACGAAGTACCCAAGAGTACCGCTAGGCCGCGCCTCTTTAGCTCAGTGGTAGAGCACTGGTCTAATAAACCAGGGGTTGTAAGTTCCATCCTCACAGGAGAAAGATGAATTTTGGAAATCAGTTGCGCGTCGTGGCCGTATAGCAAACAGTACCTGTGATGACGAACAATTAGCGACAGGCGTTTTTTTAAGATTTACTCTCAGATGTGATTAAGGCGAATGGCGCAGATAAAGCATTTGCCAAAGCGGTACAGCATAAGGTGGGACGAGGCAGTCTGAATTACATTTTATAGATGTATTTCTCACATATCTCAGAGCCTCTCGCGATCTTCGTTGTCGTCGTCGTCGTCGTCGTCGTCGCCGCCGCCGCTTCTGCAGAAGTAGCAAATGGCCATCGTAGCAAATGCGGCGAGGGACGCCCTGCCTTCGATTCCGAATGCACAAAGTGTGTGGTCTTGTTTCTCAGTCTATATTTGGTCGGTCACGTCAGAGGTTGAATGTAACGAATGGGTGGGAAAGAGCAAGGGGCAGCGGCTGTGTAGAACGAAAACACAAATCCTCAGGGGTGTGAGCGTTTCGAGATGAGTCGTATACATGTAAATGTTGGTCGTCAGTGACCGTGTGGCCTAATGGATAAGGCGTCGGACTTCGGCTCTGAAGATTACAGGTTCGAATGCTGTCACGCTTGTGTTTTTCCAGTTCTGAAAAAGAAACATACCGTTTTAATGTAGCAATTGAGCAGTACGAAACCGTCTGAATGTTGCTGTTGACCATTTTTTGCTTGGAGATGCTCTTGAGCTTGAAACACACACAGCAAGACCGGTGTTAACTAGCGAAATGGTCGGCAGAGTGCCGACACCGCGAGTTTTGACTGGCACTCGCACATCTAAAACAACGTCGGAAAGTAACTCGTTCGGCTTTTGAGTCACATAAAGTATGTGTGTTAATTTTGACGCCACTAGCTCTGCTTGTTGTCATGCAATTTCTTTGCCTCTCAGAAATGATTATGACATAAAAGTGAAGTACGTGACGAGTGTGACGTTAGGAAAACATTAGGCAGCATGGAGAGATTCTGTATGGGACCACCCAACCCAAACGAGTACTGTGTGACGTGCTACCCGGCAAGTATTCACCGAGGTAGCCGGCTATCTCAGTCGGTAGAGCGTCAGACTCTTAATCCCAGGGTCGTGGGTTCGAGCCAGACGCTGGGCGGAACGGAATTTTGTTCCGCTGCAGGTGTAAATTACCGTTTTTCTGATTAACGAGATTTAATGGAAATAGCAACTTTAAACTTTGCCTACGTCTCTGTCAGTCGCAAGGAAACTGTATTTGAAGGTGAAGGTGATTTTGTAGACATGTGTGAAAGACATGTTCTGAAATGCAAGTGTTGTGGTTTGGAGAGCACATCGGTTACGTGTCAGATGTGTAGCCAAGCAGTAATTTGTCGCCATAGCTGCAAATATTAGCCGGTAATATGAAGTGTTGTCAGCTAAAGTCTGATGGTGCAGACGACCGTAAGGACGAAGTACCCAAGAGTACCGCTAGGCCGCGCCTCTTTAGCTCAGTGGTAGAGCACTGGTCTAATAAACCAGGGGTTGTAAGTTCCATCCTCACAGGAGAAAGATGAATTTTGGAAATCAGTTGCGCGTCGTGGCCGTATAGCAAACAGTACCTGTGATGACGAACAATTAGCGACAGGCGTTTTTTTAAGATTTACTCTCAGATGTGATTAAGGCGAATGGCGCAGATAAAGCATTTGCCAAAGCGGTACAGCATAAGGTGGGACGAGGCAGTCTGAATTACATTTTATAGATGTATTTCTCACATATCTCAGAGCCTCTCGCGATCTTCGTCGTCGTCGTCGTCGTCGTCGTCGTCGTCGTCGCCGCCGCCGCTTCTGCAGAAGTAGCAAATGGCCATCGTAGCAAATGCGGCGAGGGACGCCCTGCCTTCGATTCCGAATGCACAAAGTGTGTGGTCTTGTTTCTCAGTCTATATTTGGTCGGTCACGTCAGAGGTTGAATGTAACGAATGGGTGGGAAAGAGCAAGGGGCAGCGGCTGTGTAGAACGAAAACACAAATCCTCAGGGGTGTGAGCGTTTCGAGATGAGTCGTATACATGTAAATGTTGGTCGTCAGTGACCGTGTGGCCTAATGGATAAGGCGTCGGACTTCGGCTCTGAAGATTACAGGTTCGAATGCTGTCACGCTTGTGTTTTTCCAGTTCTGAAAAAGAAACATACCGTTTTAATGTAGCAATTGAGCAGTACGAAACCGTCTGAATGTTGCTGTTGACCATTTTTTGCTTGGAGATGCTCTTGAGCTTGAAACACACACAGCAAGACCGGTGTTAACTAGCGAAATGGTCGGCAGAGTGCCGACACCGCGAGTTTTGACTGGCACTCGCACATCTAAAACAACGTCGGAAAGTAACTCGTTCGGCTTTTGAGTCACATAAAGTATGTGTGTTAATTTTGACGCCACTAGCTCTGCTTGTTGTCATGCAATTTCTTTGCCTCTCAGAAATGATTATGACATAAAAGTGAAGTACGTGACGAGTGTGACGTTAGGAAAACATTAGGCAGCATGGAGAGATTCTGTATGGGACCACCCAACCCAAACGAGTACTGTGTGACGTGCTACCCGGCAAGTATTCACCGAGGTAGCCGGCTATCTCAGTCGGTAGAGCGTCAGACTCTTAATCCCAGGGTCGTGGGTTCGAGCCAGACGCTGGGCGGAACGGAATTTTGTTCCGCTGCAGGTGTAAATTACCGTTTTTCTGATTAACGAGATTTAATGGAAATAGCAACTTTAAACTTTGCCTACGTCTCTGTCAGTCGCAAGGAAACTGTATTTGAAGGTGAAGGTGATTTTGTAGACATGTGTGAAAGACATGTTCTGAAATGCAAGTGTTGTGGTTTGGAGAGCACATCGGTTACGTGTCAGATGTGTAGCCAAGCAGTAATTTGTCGCCATAGCTGCAAATATTAGCCGGTAATATGAAGTGTTGTCAGCTAAAGTCTGATGGTGCAGACGACCGTAAGGACGAAGTACCCAAGAGTACCGCTAGGCCGCGCCTCTTTAGCTCAGTGGTAGAGCACTGGTCTAATAAACCAGGGGTTGTAAGTTCCATCCTCACAGGAGAAAGATGAATTTTGGAAATCAGTTGCGCGTCGTGGCCGTATAGCAAACAGTACCTGTGATGACGAACAATTAGCGACAGGCGTTTTTTTAAGATTTACTCTCAGATGTGATTAAGGCGAATGGCGCAGATAAAGCATTTGCCAAAGCGGTACAGCATAAGGTGGGACGAGGCAGTCTGAATTACATTTTATAGATGTATTTCTCACATATCTCAGAGCCTCTCGCGATCTTCGTTGTCGTCGTCGTCGTCGTCGTCGCCGCCGCCGCTTCTGCAGAAGTAGCAAATGGCCATCGTAGCAAATGCGGCGAGGGACGCCCTGCCTTCGATTCCGAATGCACAAAGTGTGTGGTCTTGTTTCTCAGTCTATATTTGGTCGGTCACGTCAGAGGTTGAATGTAACGAATGGGTGGGAAAGAGCAAGGGGCAGCGGCTGTGTAGAACGAAAACACAAATCCTCAGGGGTGTGAGCGTTTCGAGATGAGTCGTATACATGTAAATGTTGGTCGTCAGTGACCGTGTGGCCTAATGGATAAGGCGTCGGACTTCGGCTCTGAAGATTACAGGTTCGAATGCTGTCACGCTTGTGTTTTTCCAGTTCTGAAAAAGAAACATACCGTTTTAATGTAGCAATTGAGCAGTACGAAACCGTCTGAATGTTGCTGTTGACCATTTTTTGCTTGGAGATGCTCTTGAGCTTGAAACACACACAGCAAGACCGGTGTTAACTAGCGAAATGGTCGGCAGAGTGCCGACACCGCGAGTTTTGACTGGCACTCGCACATCTAAAACAACGTCGGAAAGTAACTCGTTCGGCTTTTGAGTCACATAAAGTATGTGTGTTAATTTTGACGCCACTAGCTCTGCTTGTTGTCATGCAATTTCTTTGCCTCTCAGAAATGATTATGACATAAAAGTGAAGTACGTGACGAGTGTGACGTTAGGAAAACATTAGGCAGCATGGAGAGATTCTGTATGGGACCACCCAACCCAAACGAGTACTGTGTGACGTTCTACCCGGCAAGTATTCACCGAGGTAGCCGGCTATCTCAGTCGGTAGAGCGTCAGACTCTTAATCCCAGGGTCGTGGGTTCGAGCCAGACGCTGGGCGGAACGGAATTTTGTTCCGCTGCAGGTGTAAATTACCGTTTTTCTGATTAACGAGATTTAATGGAAATAGCAACTTTAAACTTTGCCTACGTCTCTGTCAGTCGCAAGGAAACTGTATTTGAAGGTGAAGGTGATTTTGTAGACATGTGTGAAAGACATGTTCTGAAATGCAAGTGTTGTGGTTTGGAGAGCACATCGGTTACGTGTCAGATGTGTAGCCAAGCAGTAATTTGTCGCCATAGCTGCAAATATTAGCCGGTAATATGAAGTGTTGTCAGCTAAAGTCTGATGGTGCAGACGACCGTAAGGACGAAGTACCCAAGAGTACCGCTAGGCCGCGCCTCTTTAGCTCAGTGGTAGAGCACTGGTCTAATAAACCAGGGGTTGTAAGTTCCATCCTCACAGGAGAAAGATGAATTTTGGAAATCAGTTGCGCGTCGTGGCCGTATAGCAAACAGTACCTGTGATGACGAACAATTAGCGACAGGCGTTTTTTTAAGATTTACTCTCAGATGTGATTAAGGCGAATGGCGCAGATAAAGCATTTGCCAAAGCGGTACAGCATAAGGTGGGACGAGGCAGTCTGAATTACATTTTATAGATGTATTTCTCACATATCTCAGAGCCTCTCGCGATCTTCGTTGTCGTCGTCGTCGTCGTCGTCGCCGCCGCCGCTTCTGCAGAAGTAGCAAATGGCCATCGTAGCAAATGCGGCGAGGGACGCCCTGCCTTCGATTCCGAATGCACAAAGTGTGTGGTCTTGTTTCTCAGTCTATATTTGGTCGGTCACGTCAGAGGTTGAATGTAACGAATGGGTGGGAAAGAGCAAGGGGCAGCGGCTGTGTAGAACGAAAACACAAATCCTCAGGGGTGTGAGCGTTTCGAGATGAGTCGTATACATGTAAATGTTGGTCGTCAGTGACCGTGTGGCCTAATGGATAAGGCGTCGGACTTCGGCTCTGAAGATTACAGGTTCGAATGCTGTCACGCTTGTGTTTTTCCAGTTCTGAAAAAGAAACATACCGTTTTAATGTAGCAATTGAGCAGTACGAAACCGTCTGAATGTTGCTGTTGACCATTTTTTGCTTGGAGATGCTCTTGAGCTTGAAACACACACAGCAAGACCGGTGTTAACTAGCGAAATGGTCGGCAGAGTGCCGACACCGCGAGTTTTGACTGGCACTCGCACATCTAAAACAACGTCGGAAAGTAACTCGTTCGGCTTTTGAGTCACATAAAGTATGTGTGTTAATTTTGACGCCACTAGCTCTGCTTGTTGTCATGCAATTTCTTTGCCTCTCAGAAATGATTATGACATAAAAGTGAAGTACGTGACGAGTGTGACGTTAGGAAAACATTAGGCAGCATGGAGAGATTCTGTATGGGACCACCCAACCCAAACGAGTACTGTGTGACGTGCTACCCGGCAAGTATTCACCGAGGTAGCCGGCTATCTCAGTCGGTAGAGCGTCAGACTCTTAATCCCAGGGTCGTGGGTTCGAGCCAGACGCTGGGCGGAACGGAATTTTGTTCCGCTGCAGGTGTAAATTACCGTTTTTCTGATTAACGAGATTTAATGGAAATAGCAACTTTAAACTTTGCCTACGTCTCTGTCAGTCGCAAGGAAACTGTATTTGAAGGTGAAGGTGATTTTGTAGACATGTGTGAAAGACATGTTCTGAAATGCAAGTGTTGTGGTTTGGAGAGCACATCGGTTACGTGTCAGATGTGTAGCCAAGCAGTAATTTGTCGCCATAGCTGCAAATATTAGCCGGTAATATGAAGTGTTGTCAGCTAAAGTCTGATGGTGCAGACGACCGTAAGGACGAAGTACCCAAGAGTACCGCTAGGCCGCGCCTCTTTAGCTCAGTGGTAGAGCACTGGTCTAATAAACCAGGGGTTGTAAGTTCCATCCTCACAGGAGAAAGATGAATTTTGGAAATCAGTTGCGCGTCGTGGCCGTATAGCAAACAGTACCTGTGATGACGAACAATTAGCGACAGGCGTTTTTTTAAGATTTACTCTCAGATGTGATTAAGGCGAATGGCGCAGATAAAGCATTTGCCAAAGCGGTACAGCATAAGGTGGGACGAGGCAGTCTGAATTACATTTTATAGATGTATTTCTCACATATCTCAGAGCCTCTCGCGATCTTCGTTGTCGTCGTCGTCGTCGTCGTCGTCGCCGCCGCCGCTTCTGCAGAAGTAGCAAATGGCCATCGTAGCAAATGCGGCGAGGGACGCCCTGCCTTCGATTCCGAATGCACAAAGTGTGTGGTCTTGTTTCTCAGTCTATATTTGGTCGGTCACGTCAGAGGTTGAATGTAACGAATGGGTGGGAAAGAGCAAGGGGCAGCGGCTGTGTAGAACGAAAACACAAATCCTCAGGGGTGTGAGCGTTTCGAGATGAGTCGTATACATGTAAATGTTGGTCGTCAGTGACCGTGTGGCCTAATGGATAAGGCGTCGGACTTCGGCTCTGAAGATTACAGGTTCGAATGCTGTCACGCTTGTGTTTTTCCAGTTCTGAAAAAGAAACATACCGTTTTAATGTAGCAATTGAGCAGTACGAAACCGTCTGAATGTTGCTGTTGACCATTTTTTGCTTGGAGATGCTCTTGAGCTTGAAACACACACAGCAAGACCGGTGTTAACTAGCGAAATGGTCGGCAGAGTGCCGACACCGCGAGTTTTGACTGGCACTCGCACATCTAAAACAACGTCGGAAAGTAACTCGTTCGGCTTTTGAGTCACATAAAGTATGTGTGTTAATTTTGACGCCACTAGCTCTGCTTGTTGTCATGCAATTTCTTTGCCTCTCAGAAATGATTATGACATAAAAGTGAAGTACGTGACGAGTGTGACGTTAGGAAAACATTAGGCAGCATGGAGAGATTCTGTATGGGACCACCCAACCCAAACGAGTACTGTGTGACGTGCTACCCGGCAAGTATTCACCGAGGTAGCCGGCTATATCAGTCGGTAGAGCGTCAGACTCTTAATCCCAGGGTCGTGGGTTCGAGCCAGACGCTGGGCGGAACGGAATTTTGTTCCGCTGCAGGTGTAAATTACCGTTTTTCTGATTAACGAGATTTAATGGAAATAGCAACTTTAAACTTTGCCTACGTCTCTGTCAGTCGCAAGGAAACTGTATTTGAAGGTGAAGGTGATTTTGTAGACATGTGTGAAAGACATGTTCTGAAATGCAAGTGTTGTGGTTTGGAGAGCACATCGGTTACGTGTCAGATGTGTAGCCAAGCAGTAATTTGTCGCCATAGCTGCAAATATTAGCCGGTAATATGAAGTGTTGTCAGCTAAAGTCTGATGGTGCAGACGACCGTAAGGACGAAGTACCCAAGAGTACCGCTAGGCCGCGCCTCTTTAGCTCAGTGGTAGAGCACTGGTCTAATAAACCAGGGGTTGTAAGTTCCATCCTCACAGGAGAAAGATGAATTTTGGAAATCAGTTGCGCGTCGTGGCCGTATAGCAAACAGTACCTGTGATGACGAACAATTAGCGACAGGCGTTTTTTTAAGATTTACTCTCAGATGTGATTAAGGCGAATGGCGCAGATAAAGCATTTGCCAAAGCGGTACAGCATAAGGTGGGACGAGGCAGTCTGAATTACATTTTATAGATGTATTTCTCACATATCTCAGAGCCTCTCGCGATCTTCGTTGTCGTCGTCGTCGTCGTCGTCGCCGCCGCCGCTTCTGCAGAAGTAGCAAATGGCCATCGTAGCAAATGCGGCGAGGGACGCCCTGCCTTCGATTCCGAATGCACAAAGTGTGTGGTCTTGTTTCTCAGTCTATATTTGGTCGGTCACGTCAGAGGTTGAATGTAACGAATGGGTGGGAAAGAGCAAGGGGCAGCGGCTGTGTAGAACGAAAACACAAATCCTCAGGGGTGTGAGCGTTTCGAGATGAGTCGTATACATGTAAATGTTGGTCGTCAGTGACCGTGTGGCCTAATGGATAAGGCGTCGGACTTAGGCTCTGAAGATTACAGGTTCGAATGCTGTCACGCTTGTGTTTTTCCAGTTCTGAAAAAGAAACATACCGTTTTAATGTAGCAATTGAGCAGTACGAAACCGTCTGAATGTTGCTGTTGACCATTTTTTGCTTGGAGATGCTCTTGAGCTTGAAACACACACAGCAAGACCGGTGTTAACTAGCGAAATGGTCGGCAGAGTGCCGACACCGCGAGTTTTGACTGGCACTCGCACATCTAAAACAACGTCGGAAAGTAACTCGTTCGGCTTTTGAGTCACATAAAGTATGTGTGTTAATTTTGACGCCACTAGCTCTGCTTGTTGTCATGCAATTTCTTTGCCTCTCAGAAATGATTATGACATAAAAGTGAAGTACGTGACGAGTGTGACGTTAGGAAAACATTAGGCAGCATGGAGAGATTCTGTATGGGACCACCCAACCCAAACGAGTACTGTGTGACGTGCTACCCGGCAAGTATTCACCGAGGTAGCCGGCTATCTCAGTCGGTAGAGCGTCAGACTCTTAATCCCAGGGTCGTGGGTTCGAGCCAGACGCTGGGCGGAACGGAATTTTGTTCCGCTGCAGGTGTAAATTACCGTTTTTCTGATTAACGAGATTTAATGGAAATAGCAACTTTAAACTTTGCCTACGTCTCTGTCAGTCGCAAGGAAACTGTATTTGAAGGTGAAGGTGATTTTGTAGACATGTGTGAAAGACATGTTCTGAAATGCAAGTGTTGTGGTTTGGAGAGCACATCGGTTACGTGTCAGATGTGTAGCCAAGCAGTAATTTGTCGCCATAGCTGCAAATATTAGCCGGTAATATGAAGTGTTGTCAGCTAAAGTCTGATGGTGCACACGACCGTAAGGACGAAGTACCCAAGAGTACCGCTAGGCCGCGCCTCTTTAGCTCAGTGGTAGAGCACTGGTCTAATAAACAAGGGGTTGTAAGTTCCATCCTCACAGGAGAAAGGTGAATTTTGGAAATCAGTTGCGCGTCGTGGCCGTATAGCAAACAGTACCTGTGATGACGAACAATTAGCGACAGGCGTTTTTTTAAGATTTACTCTCAGATGTGATTAAGGCGAATGGCGCAGATAAAGCATTTGCCAAAGCGGTACAGCAAAAGGTGGGACGAGGCAGTCTGAATTACATTTTATAGATGTATTTCTCACATATCTCAGAGCCTCTCGCGATCTTCGTCGTCGTCGTCGTCGTCGTCGTCGTCGCCGCCGCCGCTTCTGCAGAAGTAGCAAATGGCCATCGTAGCAAATGCGGCGAGGGACGCCCTGCCTTCGATTCCGAATGCACAAAGTGTGTGGTCTTGTTTCTCAGTCTATATTTGGTCGGTCACGTCAGAGGTTGAATGTAACGAATGGGTGGGAAAGAGCAAGGGGCAGCGGCTGTGTAGAACGAAAACACAAATCCTCAGGGGTGTGAGCGTTTCGAGATGAGTCGTATACATGTAAATGTTGGTCGTCAGTGACCGTGTGGCCTAATGGATAAGGCGTCGGACTTCGGCTCTGAAGATTACAGGTTCGAATGCTGTCACGCTTGTGTTTTTCCAGTTCTGAAAAAGAAACATACCGTTTTAATGTAGCAATTGAGCAGTACGAAACCGTCTGAATGTTGCTGTTGACCATTTTTTGCTTGGAGATGCTCTTGAGCTTGAAACACACACAGCAAGACCGGTGTTAACTAGCGAAATGGTCGGCAGAGTGCCGACACCGCGAGTTTTGACTGGCACTCGCACATCTAAAACAACGTCGGAAAGTAACTCGTTCGGCTTTTGAGTCACATAAAGTATGTGTGTTAATTTTGACGCCACTAGCTCTGCTTGTTGTCATGCAATTTCTTTGCCTCTCAGAAATGATTATGACATAAAAGTGAAGTACGTGACGAGTGTGACGTTAGGAAAACATTAGGCAGCATGGAGAGATTCTGTATGGGACCACCCAACCCAAACGAGTACTGTGTGACGTGCTACCCGGCAAGTATTCACCGAGGTAGCCGGCTATCTCAGTCGGTAGAGCGTCAGACTCTTAATCCCAGGGTCGTGGGTTCGAGCCAGACGCTGGGCGGAACGGAATTTTGTTCCGCTGCAGGTGTGAAATACCGTTTTTCTGATTAACGAGATTTAATGGAAATAGCAACTTTAAACTTTGCCTACGTCTCTGTCAGTCGCAAGGAAACTGTATTTGAAGGTGAAGGTGATTTTGTAGACATGTGTGAAAGACATGTTCTGAAATGCAAGTGTTGTGGTTTGGAGAGCACATCGGTTACGTGTCAGATGTGTAGCCAAGCAGTAATTTGTCGCCATAGCTGCAAATATTAGCCGGTAATATGAAGTGTTGTCAGCTAAAGTCTGATGGTGCAGACGACCGTAAGGACGAAGTACCCAAGAGTACCGCTAGGCCGCGCCTCTTTAGCTCAGTGGTAGAGCACTGGTCTAATAAACCAGGGGTTGTAAGTTCCATCCTCACAGGAGAAAGATGAATTTTGGAAATCAGTTGCGCGTCGTGGCCGTATAGCAAACAGTACCTGTGATGACGAACAATTAGCGACAGGCGTTTTTTTAAGATTTTCTCTCAGATGTGATTAAGGCGAATGGCGCAGATAAAGCATTTGCCAAAGCGGTACAGCATAAGGTGGGACGAGGCAGTCTGAATTACATTTTATAGATGTATTTCTCACATATCTCAGAGCCTCTCGTCGTCGCCGCCGCCGCTTCTGCAGAAGTAGCAAATGGCCATCGTAGCAAATGCGGCGAGGGACGCCCTGCCTTCGATTCCGAATGCACAAAGTGTGTGGTCTTGTTTCTCAGTCTATATTTGGTCGGTCACGTCAGAGGTTGAATGTAACGAATGGGTGGGAAAGAGCAAGGGGCAGCGGCTGTGTAGAACGAAAACACAAATCCTCAGGGGTGTGAGCGTTTCGAGATGAGTCGTATACATGTAAATGTTGGTCGTCAGTGACCGTGTGGCCTAATGGATAAGGCGTCGGACTTCGGCTCTGAAGATTACAGGTTCGAATGCTGTCACGCTTGTGTTTTTCCAGTTCTGAAAAAGAAACATACCGTTTTAATGTAGCAATTGAGCAGTACGAAACCGTCTGAATGTTGCTGTTGACCATTTTTTGCTTGGAGATGCTCTTGAGCTTGAAACACACACAGCAAGACCGGTGTTAACTAGCGAAATGGTCGGCAGAGTGCCGACACCGCGAGTTTTGACTGGCACTCGCACATCTAAAACAACGTCGGAAAGTAACTCGTTCGGCTTTTGAGTCACATAAAGTATGTGTGTTAATTTTGACGCCACTAGCTCTGCTTGTTGTCATGCAATTTCTTTGCCTCTCAGAAATGATTATGACATAAAAGTGAAGTACGTGACGAGTGTGACGTTAGGAAAACATTAGGCAGCATGGAGAGATTCTGTATGGGACCACCCAACCCAAACGAGTACTGTGTGACGTGCTACCCGGCAAGTATTCACCGAGGTAGCCCGCTATATCAGTCGGTAGAGCGTCAGACTCTTAATCCCAGGGTCGTGGGTTCGAGCCAGACGCTGGGCGGAACGGAATTTTGTTCCGCTGCAGGTGTAAATTACCGTTTTTCTGATTAACGAGATTTAATGGAAATAGCAACTTTAAACTTTGCCTACGTCTCTGTCAGTCGCAAGGAAACTGTATTTGAAGGTGAAGGTGATTTTGTAGACATGTGTGAAAGACATGTTCTGAAATGCAAGTGTTGTGGTTTGGAGAGCACATCGGTTACGTGTCAGATGTGTAGCCAAGCAGTAATTTGTCGCCATAGCTGCAAATATTAGCCGGTAATATGAAGTGTTGTCAGCTAAAGTCTGATGGTGCAGACGACCGTAAGGACGAAGTACCCAAGAGTACCGCTAGGCCGCGCCTCTTTAGCTCAGTGGTAGAGCACTGGTCTAATAAACCAGGGGTTGTAAGTTCCATCCTCACAGGAGAAAGATGAATTTTGGAAATCAGTTGCGCGTCGTGGCCGTATAGCAAACAGTACCTGTGATGACGAACAATTAGCGACAGGCGTTTTTTTAAGATTTACTCTCAGATGTGATTAAGGCGAATGGCGCAGTTAAAGCATTTGCCAAAGCGATACAGCATAAGGTGGGACGAGGCAGTCTGAATTACATTTTATAGATGTATTTCTCACATATCTCAGAGTCTCTCGCGATCGTCGTCGTCGTCGTCGTCGTCGCCGTCGTCGCCGCCGCCGCTTCTGCAGAAGTAGCAAATGGCCATCGTAGCAAATGCGGCGAGGGACGCCCTGCCTTCGATTCCGAATGCACAAAGTGTGTGGTCTTGTTTCTCAGTCTATATTTGGTCGGTCACGTCAGAGGTTGAATGTAACGAATGGGTGGGAAAGAGCAAGGGGCAGCGGCTGTGTAGAACGAAAACACAAATCCTCAGGGGTGTGAGCGTTTCGAGATGAGTCGTATACATGTAAATGTTGGTCGTCAGTGACCGTGTGGCCTAATGGATAAGGCGTCGGACTTCGGCTCTGAAGATTACAGGTTCGAATGCTGTCACGCTTGTGTTTTTCCAGTTCTGAAAAAGAAACATACCGTTTTAATGTAGCAATTGAGCAGTACGAAACCGTCTGAATGTTGCTGTTGACCATTTTTTGCTTGGAGATGCTCTTGAGCTTGAAACACACACAGCAAGACCGGTGTTAACTAGCGAAATGGTCGGCAGAGTGCCGACACCGCGAGTTTTGACTGGCACTCGCACATCTAAAACAACGTCGGAAAGTAACTCGTTCGGCTTTTGAGTCACATAAAGTATGTGTGTTAATTTTGACGCCACTAGCTCTGCTTGTTGTCATGCAATTTCTTTGCCTCTCAGAAATGATTATGACATAAAAGTGAAGTACGTGACGAGTGTGACGTTAGGAAAACATTAGGCAGCATGGAGAGATTCTGTATGGGACCACCCAACCCAAACGAGTACTGTGTGACGTGCTACCCGGCAAGTATTCACCGAGGTAGCCGGCTATCTCAGTCGGTAGAGCGTCAGACTCTTAATCCCAGGGTCGTGGGTTCGAGCCAGACGCTGGGCGGAACGGAATTTTGTTCCGCTGCAGGTGTGAATTACCGTTTTTCTGATTAACGAGATTTAATGGAAATAGCAACTTTAAACTTTGCCTACGTCTCTGTCAGTCGCAAGGAAACTGTATTTGAAGGTGAAGGTGATTTTGTAGACATGTGTGAAAGACATGTTCTGAAATGCAAGTGTTGTGGTTTGGAGAGCACATCGGTTACGTGTCAGATGTGTAGCCAAGCAGTAATTTGTCGCCATAGCTGCAAATATTAGCCGGTAATATGAAGTGTTGTCAGCTAAAGTCTGATGGTGCAGACGACCGTAAGGACGAAGTACCCAAGAGTACCGCTAGGCCGCGCCTCTTTAGCTCAGTGGTAGAGCACTGGTCTAATAAACCAGGGGTTGTAAGTTCCATCCTCACAGGAGAAAGATGAATTTTGGAAATCAGTTGCGCGTCGTGGCCGTATAGCAAACAGTACCTGTGATGACGAACAATTAGCGACAGGCGTTTTTTTAAGATTTACTCTCAGATGTGATTAAGGCGAATGGCGCAGTTAAAGCATTTGCCAAAGCGATACAGCATAAGGTGGGACGAGGCAGTCTGAATTACATTTTATAGATGTATTTCTCACATATCTCAGAGTCTCTCGCGATCGTCGTCGTCGTCGTCGTCGTCGCCGTCGTCGCCGCCGCCGCTTCTGCAGAAGTAGCAAATGGCCATCGTAGCAAATGCGGCGAGGGACGCCCTGCCTTCGATTCCGAATGCACAAAGTGTGTGGTCTTGTTTCTCAGTCTATATTTGGTCGGTCACGTCAGAGGTTGAATGTAACGAATGGGTGGGAAAGAGCAAGGGGCAGCGGCTGTGTAGAACGAAAACACAAATCCTCAGGGGTGTGAGCGTTTCGAGATGAGTCGTATACATGTAAATGTTGGTCGTCAGTGACCGTGTGGCCTAATGGATAAGGCGTCGGACTTCGGCTCTGAAGATTACAGGTTCGAATGCTGTCACGCTTGTGTTTTTCCAGTTCTGAAAAAGAAACATACCGTTTTAATGTAGCAATTGAGCAGTACGAAACCGTCTGAATGTTGCTGTTGACCATTTTTTGCTTGGAGATGCTCTTGAGCTTGAAACACACACAGCAAGACCGGTGTTAACTAGCGAAATGGTCGGCAGAGTGCCGACACCGCGAGTTTTGACTGGCACTCGCACATCTAAAACAACGTCGGAAAGTAACTCGTTCGGCTTTTGAGTCACATAAAGTATGTGTGTTAATTTTGACGCCACTAGCTCTGCTTGTTGTCATGCAATTTCTTTGCCTCTCAGAAATGATTATGACATAAAAGTGAAGTACGTGACGAGTGTGACGTTAGGAAAACATTAGGCAGCATGGAGAGATTCTGTATGGGACCACCCAACCCAAACGAGTACTGTGTGACGTGCTACCCGGCAAGTATTCACCGAGGTAGCCGGCTATCTCAGTCGGTAGAGCGTCAGACTCTTAATCCCAGGGTCGTGGGTTCGAGCCAGACGCTGGGCGGAACGGAATTTTGTTCCGCTGCAGGTGTAAATTACCGTTTATCTGATTAACGAGATTTAATGGAAATAGCAACTTTAAACTTTGCCTACGTCTCTGTCAGTCGCAAGGAAACTGTATTTGAAGGTGAAGGTGATTTTGTAGACATGTGTGAAAGACATGTTCTGAAATGCAAGTGTTGTGGTTTGGAGAGCACATCGGTTACGTGTCAGATGTGTAGCCAAGCAGTAATTTGTCGCCATAGCTGCAAATATTAGCCGGTAATATGAAGTGTTGTCAGCTAAAGTCTGATGGTGCAGACGACCGTAAGGACGAAGTACCCAAGAGTACCGCTAGGCCGCGCCTCTTTAGCTCAGTGGTAGAGCACTGGTCTAATAAACCAGGGGTTGTAAGTTCCATCCTCACAGGAGAAAGATGAATTTTGGAAATCAGTTGCGCGTCGTGGCCGTATAGCAAACAGTACCTGTGATGACGAACAATTAGCGACAGGCGTTTTTTTAAGATTTACTCTCAGATGTGATTAAGGCGAATGGCGCAGATAAAGCATTTGCCAAAGCGGTACAGCATAAGGTGGGACGAGGCAGTCTGAATTACATTTTATAGATGTATTTCTCACATATCTCAGAGCCTCTCGCGATCTTCGTTGTCGTCGTCGTCGTCGTCGTCGTCGTCGCCGCCGCCGCTTCTGCAGAAGTAGCAAATGGCCATCGTAGCAAATGCGGCGAGGGACGCCCTGCCTTCGATTCCGAATGCACAAAGTGTGTGGTCTTGTTTCTCAGTCTATATTTGGTCGGTCACGTCAGAGGTTGAATGTAACGAATGGGTGGGAAAGAGCAAGGGGCAGCGGCTGTGTAGAACGAAAACACAAATCCTCAGGGGTGTGAGCGTTTCGAGATGAGTCGTATACATGTAAATGTTGGTCGTCAGTGACCGTGTGGCCTAATGGATAAGGCGTCGGACTTCGGCTCTGAAGATTACAGGTTCGAATGCTGTCACGCTTGTGTTTTTCCAGTTCTGAAAAAGAAACATACCGTTTTAATGTAGCAATTGAGCAGTACGAAACCGTCTGAATGTTGCTGTTGACCATTTTTTGCTTGGAGATGCTCTTGAGCTTGAAACACACACAGCAAGACCGGTGTTAACTAGCGAAATGGTCGGCAGAGTGCCGACACCGCGAGTTTTGACTGGCACTCGCACATCTAAAACAACGTCGGAAAGTAACTCGTTCGGCTTTTGAGTCACATAAAGTATGTGTGTTAATTTTGACGCCACTAGCTCTGCTTGTTGTCATGCAATTTCTTTGCCTCTCAGAAATGATTATGACATAAAAGTGAAGTACGTGACGAGTGTGACGTTAGGAAAACATTAGGCAGCATGGAGAGATTCTGTATGGGACCACCCAACCCAAACGAGTACTGTGTGACGTGCTACCCGGCAAGTATTCACCGAGGTAGCCCGCTATATCAGTCGGTAGAGCGTCAGACTCTTAATCCCAGGGTCGTGGGTTCGAGCCAGACGCTGGGCGGAACGGAATTTTGTTCCGCTGCAGGTGTAAATTACCGTTTTTCTGATTAACGAGATTTAATGGAAATAGCAACTTTAAACTTTGCCTACGTCTCTGTCAGTCGCAAGGAAACTGTATTTGAAGGTGAAGGTGATTTTGTAGACATGTGTGAAAGACATGTTCTGAAATGCAAGTGTTGTGGTTTGGAGAGCACATCGGTTACGTGTCAGATGTGTAGCCAAACAGTAATTTGTCGCCATAGCTGCAAATATTAGCCGGTAATATGAAGTGTTGTCAGCTAAAGTCTGATGGTGCAGACGACCGTAAGGACGAAGTACCCAAGAGTACCGCTAGGCCGCGCCTCTTTAGCTCAGTGGTAGAGCACTGGTCTAATAAACCAGGGGTTGTAAGTTCCATCCTCACAGGAGAAAGATGAATTTTGGAAATCAGTTGCGCGTCGTGGCCGTATAGCAAACAGTACCTGTGATGACGAACAATTAGCGACAGGCGTTTTTTTAAGATTTACTCTCAGATGTGATTAAGGCGAATGGCGCAGATAAAGCATTTGCCAAAGCGGTACAGCATAAGGTGGGACGAGGCAGTCTGAATTACATTTTATAGATGTATTTCTCACATATCTCAGAGCCTCTCGCGATCTTCGTTGTCGTCGTCGTCGTCGTCGTCGTCGCCGCCGCCGCTTCTGCAGAAGTAGCAAATGGCCATCGTAGCAAATGCGGCGAGGGACGCCCCGCCTTCGATTCCGAATGCACAAAGTGTGTGGTCTTGTTTCTCAGTCTATATTTGGTCGGTCACGTCAGAGGTTGAATGTAACGAATGGGTGGGAAAGAGCAAGGGGCAGCGGCTGTGTAGAACGAAAACACAAATCCTCAGGGGTGTGAGCGTTTCGAGATGAGTCGTATACATGTAAATGTTGGTCGTCAGTGACCGTGTGGCCTAATGGATAAGGCGTCGGACTTCGGCTCTGAAGATTACAGGTTCGAATGCTGTCACGCTTGTGTTTTTCCAGTTCTGAAAAAGAAACATACCGTTTTAATGTAGCAATTGAGCAGTACGAAACCGTCTGAATGTTGCTGTTGACCATTTTTTGCTTGGAGATGCTCTTGAGCTTGAAACACACACAGCAAGACCGGTGTTAACTAGCGAAATGGTCGGCAGAGTGCCGACACCGCGAGTTTTGACTGGCACTCGCACATCTAAAACAACGTCGGAAAGTAACTCGTTCGGCTTTTGAGTCACATAAAGTATGTGTGTTAATTTTGACGCCACTAGCTCTGCTTGTTGTCATGCAATTTCTTTGCCTCTCAGAAATGATTATGACATAAAAGTGAAGTACGTGACGAGTGTGACGTTAGGAAAACATTAGGCAGCATGGAGAGATTCTGTATGGGACCACCCAACCTAAACGAGTACTGTGTGACGTGCTACCCGGCAAGTATTCACCGAGGTAGCCCGCTATATCAGTCGGTAGAGCGTCAGACTCTTAATCCCAGGGTCGTGGGTTCGAGCCAGACGCTGGGCGGAACGGAATTTTGTTCCGCTGCAGGTGTAAATTACCGTTTTTCTGATTAACGAGATTTAATGGAAATAGCAACTTTAAACTTTGCCTACGTCTCTGTCAGTCGCAAGGAAACTGTATTTGAAGGTGAAGGTGATTTTGTAGACATGTGTGAAAGACATGTTCTGAAATGCAAGTGTTGTGGTTTGGAGAGCACATCGGTTACGTGTCAGATGTGTAGCCAAGCAGTAATTTGTCGCCATAGCTGCAAATATTAGCCGGTAATATGAAGTGTTGTCAGCTAAAGTCTGATGGTGCAGACGACCGTAAGGACGAAGTACCCAAGAGTACCGCTAGGCCGCGCCTCTTTAGCTCAGTGGTAGAGCACTGGTCTAATAAACCAGGGGTTGTAAGTTCCATCCTCACAGGAGAAAGATGAATTTTGGAAATCAGTTGCGCGTCGTGGCCGTATAGCAAACAGTACCTGTGATGACGAACAATTAGCGACAGGCGTTTTTTTAAGATTTACTCTCAGATGTGATTAAGGCGAATGGCGCAGATAAAGCATTTGCCAAAGCGGTACAGCATAAGGTGGGACGAGGCAGTCTGAATTACATTTTATAGATGTATTTCTCACATATCTCAGAGCCTCTCGCGATCTTCGTTGTCGTCGTCGTCGTCGTCGTCGTCGCCGCCGCCGCTTTTGCAGAAGTAGCAAATGGCCATCGTAGCAAATGCGGCGAGGGACGCCCCGCCTTCGATTCCGAATGCACAAAGTGTGTGGTCTTGTTTCTCAGTCTATATTTGGTCGGTCACGTCAGAGGTTGAATGTAACGAATGGGTGGGAAAGAGCAAGGGGCAGCGGCTGTGTAGAACGAAAACACAAATCCTCAGGGGTGTGAGCGTTTCGAGATGAGTCGTATACATGTAAATGTTGGTCGTCAGTGACCGTGTGGCCTAATGGATAAGGCGTCGGACTTCGGCTCTGAAGATTACAGGTTCGAATGCTGTCACGCTTGTGTTTTTCCAGTTCTGAAAAAGAAACATACCGTTTTAATGTAGCAATTGAGCAGTACGAAACCGTCTGAATGTTGCTGTTGACCATTTTTTGCTTGGAGATGCTCTTGAGCTTGAAACACACACAGCAAGACCGGTGTTAACTAGCGAAATGGTCGGCAGAGTGCCGACACCGCGAGTTTTGACTGGCACTCGCACATCTAAAACAACGTCGGAAAGTAACTCGTTCGGCTTTTGAGTCACATAAAGTATGTGTGTTAATTTTGACGCCACTAGCTCTGCTTGTTGTCATGCAATTTCTTTGCCTCTCAGAAATGATTATGACATAAAAGTGAAGTACGTGACGAGTGTGACGTTAGGAAAACATTAGGCAGCATGGAGAGATTCTGTATGGGACCACCCAACCCAAACGAGTACTGTGTGACGTGCTACCCGGCAAGTATTCACCGAGGTAGCCCGCTATATCAGTCGGTAGAGCGTCAGACTCTTAATCCCAGGGTCGTGGGTTCGAGCCAGACGCTGGGCGGAACGGAATTTTGTTCCGCTGCAGGTGTAAATTACCGTTTTTCTGATTAACGAGATTTAATGGAAATAGCAACTTTAAACTTTGCCTACGTCTCTGTCAGTCGCAAGGAAACTGTATTTGAAGGTGAAGGTGATTTTGTAGACATGTGTGAAAGACATGTTCTGAAATGCAAGTGTTGTGGTTTGGAGAGCACATCGGTTACGTGTCAGATGTGTAGCCAAGCAGTAATTTGTCGCCATAGCTGCAAATATTAGCCGGTAATATGAAGTGTTGTCAGCTAAAGTCTGATGGTGCAGACGACCGTAAGGACGAAGTACCCAAGAGTACCGCTAGGCCGCGCCTCTTTAGCTCAGTGGTAGAGCACTGGTCTAATAAACCAGGGGTTGTAAGTTCCATCCTCACAGGAGAAAGATGAATTTTGGAAATCAGTTGCGCGTCGTGGCCGTATAGCAAACAGTACCTGTGATGACGAACAATTAGCGACAGGCGTTTTTTTAAGATTTACTCTCAGATGTGATTAAGGCGAATGGCGCAGATAAAGCATTTGCCAAAGCGGTACAGCATAAGGTGGGACGAGGCAGTCTGAATTACATTTTATAGATGTATTTCTCACATATCTCAGAGCCTCTCGCGATCTTCGTTGTCGTCGTCGTCGTCGTCGTCGTCGCCGCCGCCGCTTCTGCAGAAGTAGCAAATGGCCATCGTAGCAAATGCGGCGAGGGACGCCCCGCCTTCGATTCCGAATGCACAAAGTGTGTGGTCTTGTTTCTCAGTCTATATTTGGTCGGTCACGTCAGAGGTTGAATGTAACGAATGGGTGGGAAAGAGCAAGGGGCAGCGGCTGTGTAGAACGAAAACACAAATCCTCAGGGGTGTGAGCGTTTCGAGATGAGTCGTATACATGTAAATGTTGGTCGTCAGTGACCGTGTGGCCTAATGGATAAGGCGTCGGACTTCGGCTCTGAAGATTACAGGTTCGAATGCTGTCACGCTTGTGTTTTTCCAGTTCTGAAAAAGAAACATACCGTTTTAATGTAGCAATTGAGCAGTACGAAACCGTCTGAATGTTGCTGTTGACCATTTTTTGCTTGGAGATGCTCTTGAGCTTGAAACACACACAGCAAGACCGGTGTTAACTAGCGAAATGGTCGGCAGAGTGCCGACACCGCGAGTTTTGACTGGCACTCGCACATCTAAAACAACGTCGGAAAGTAACTCGTTCGGCTTTTGAGTCACATAAAGTATGTGTGTTACTTTTGACGCCACTAGCTCTGCTTGTTGTCATGCAATTTCTTTGCCTCTCAGAAATGATTATGACATAAAAGTGAAGTACGTGACGAGTGTGACGTTAGGAAAACATTAGGCAGCATGGAGAGATTCTGTATGGGACCACCCAACCCAAACGAGTACTGTGTGACGTGCTACCCGGCAAGTATTCACCGAGGTAGCCGGCTATCTCAGTCGGTAGAGCGTCAGACTCTTAATCCCAGGGTCGTGGGTTCGAGCCAGACGCTGGGCGGAACGGAATTTTGTTCCGCTGCAGGTGTAAATTACCGTTTTTCTGATTAACGAGATTTAATGGAAATAGCAACTTTAAACTTTGCCTACGTCTCTGTCAGTCGCAAGGAAACTGTATTTGAAGGTGAAGGTGATTTTGTAGACATGTGTGAAAGACATGTTCTGAAATGCAAGTGTTGTGGTTTGGAGAGCACATCGGTTACGTGTCAGATGTGTAGCCAAGCAGTAATTTGTCGCCATAGCTGCAAATATTGGCCGGTAATATGAAGTGTTGTCAGCTAAAGTCTGATGGTGCAGACGACCGTAAGGACGAAGTACCCAACAGTACCGCTAGGCCGCGCCTCTTTAGCTCAGTGGTAGAGCACTGGTCTAATAAACCAGGGGTTGTAAGTTCCATCCTCACAGGAGAAAGATGAATTTTGGAAATCAGTTGCGCGTCGTGGCCGTATAGCAAACAGTACCTGTGATGACGAACAATTAGCGACAGGCGTTTTTTTAAGATTTTCTCTCAGATGTGATTAAGGCGAATGGCGCAGATAAAGCATTTGCCAAAGCGGTACAGCATAAGGTGGGACGAGGCAGTCTGAATTACATTTTATAGATGTATTTCTCACATATCTCAGAGCCTCTCGCGATCTTCGTTGTCGTCGTCGTCGTCGTCGTCGTCGCCGCCGCCGCTTCTGCAGAAGTAGCAAATGGCCATCGTAGCAAATGCGGCGAGGGACGCCCTGCCTTCGATTCCGAATGCACAAAGTGTGTGGTCTTGTTTCTCAGTCTATATTTGGTCGGTCACGTCAGAGGTTGAATGTAACGAATGGGTGGGAAAGAGCAAGGGGCAGCGGCTGTGTAGAACGAAAACACAAATCCTCAGGGGTGTGAGCGTTTCGAGATGAGTCGTATACATGTAAATGTTGGTCGTCAGTGACCGTGTGGCCTAATGGATAAGGCGTCGGACTTCGGCTCTGAAGATTACAGGTTCGAATGCTGTCACGCTTGTGTTTTTCCAGTTCTGAAAAAGAAACATACCGTTTTAATGTAGCAATTGAGCAGTACGAAACCGTCTGAATGTTGCTGTTGACCATTTTTTGCTTGGAGATGCTCTTGAGCTTGAAACACACACAGCAAGACCGGTGTTAACTAGCGAAATGGTCGGCAGAGTGCCGACACCGCGAGTTTTGACTGGCACTCGCACATCTAAAACAACGTCGGAAAGTAACTCGTTCGGCTTTTGAGTCACATAAAGTATGTGTGTTAATTTTGACGCCACTAGCTCTGCTTGTTGTCATGCAATTTCTTTGCCTCTCAGAAATGATTATGACATAAAAGTGAAGTACGTGACGAGTGTGACGTTAGGAAAACATTAGGCAGCATGGAGAGATTCTGTATGGGACCACCCAACCCAAACGAGTACTGTGTGACGTGCTACCCGGCAAGTATTCACCGAGGTAGCCGGCTATCTCAGTCGGTAGAGCGTCAGACTCTTAATCCCAGGGTCGTGGGTTCGAGCCAGACGCTGGGCGGAACGGAATTTTGTTCCGCTGCAGGTGTAAATTACCGTTTTTCTGATTAACGAGATTTAATGGAAATAGCAACTTTAAACTTTGCCTACGTCTCTGTCAGTCGCAAGGAAACTGTATTTGAAGGTGAAGGTGATTTTGTAGACATGTGTGAAAGACATGTTCTGAAATGCAAGTGTTGTGGTTTGGAGAGCACATCGGTTACGTGTCAGATGTGTAGCCAAGCAGTAATTTGTCGCCATAGCTGCAAATATTGGCCGGTAATATGAAGTGTTGTCAGCTAAAGTCTGATGGTGCAGACGACCGTAAGGACGAAGTACCCAAGAGTACCGCTAGGCCGCGCCTCTTTAGCTCAGTGGTAGAGCACTGGTCTAATAAACCAGGGGTTGTAAGTTCCATCCTCACAGGAGAAAGATGAATTTTGGAAATCAGTTGCGCGTCGTGGCCGTATAGCAAACAGTACCTGTGATGACGAACAATTAGCGACAGGCGTTTTTTTAAGATTTTCTCTCAGATGTGATTAAGGCGAATGGCGCAGATAAAGCATTTGCCAAAGCGGTACAGCATAAGGTGGGACGAGGCAGTCTGAATTACATTTTATAGATGTATTTCTCACATATCTCAGAGCCTCTCGCGATCTTCGTTGTCGTCGTCGTCGTCGTCGTCGTCGTCGTCGTCGTCGTCGCCGCCGCCGCTTCTGCAGAAGTAGCAAATGGCCATCGTAGCAAATGCGGCGAGGGACGCCCTGCCTTCGATTCCGAATGCACAAAGTGTGTGGTCTTGTTTCTCAGTCTATATTTGGTCGGTCACGTCAGAGGTTGAATGTAACGAATGGGTGGGAAAGAGCAAGGGGCAGCGGCTGTGTAGAACGAAAACACAAATCCTCAGGGGTGTGAGCGTTTCGAGATGAGTCGTATACATATAATGTTGGTCGTCAGTGACCGTGTGGCCTAATGGATAAGGCGTCGGACTTCGGCTCTGAAGATTACAGGTTCGAATGCTGTCACGCTTGTGTTTTTCCAGTTCTGAAAAAGAAACATACCGTTTTAATGTAGCAATTGAGCAGTACGAAACCGTCTGAATGTTGCTGTTGACCATTTTTTGCTTGGAGATGCTCTTGAGCTTGAAACACACACAGCAAGACCGGTGTTAACTAGCGAAATGGTCGGCAGAGTGCCGACACCGCGAGTTTTGACTGGCACTCGCACATCTAAAACAACGTCGGAAAGTAACTCGTTCGGCTTTTGAGTCACATAAAGTATGTGTGTTAATTTTGACGCCACTAGCTCTGCTTGTTGTCATGCAATTTCTTTGCCTCTCAGAAATGATTATGACATAAAAGTGAAGTACGTGACGAGTGTGACGTTAGGAAAACATTAGGCAGCATGGAGAGATTCTGTATGGGACCACCCAACCCAAACGAGTACTGTGTGACGTGCTACCCGGCAAGTATTCACCGAGGTAGCCGGCTATCTCAGTCGGTAGAGCGTCAGACTCTTAATCCCAGGGTCGTGGGTTCGAGCCAGACGCTGGGCGGAACGGAATTTTGTTCCGCTGCAGGTGTAAATTACCGTTTTTCTGATTAACGAGATTTAATGGAAATAGCAACTTTAAACTTTGCCTACGTCTCTGTCAGTCGCAAGGAAACTGTATTTGAAGGTGAAGGTGATTTTGTAGACATGTGTGAAAGACATGTTCTGAAATGCAAGTGTTGTGGTTTGGAGAGCACATCGGTTACGTGTCAGATGTGTAGCCAAGCAGTAATTTGTCGCCATAGCTGCAAATATTGGCCGGTAATATGAAGTGTTGTCAGCTAAAGTCTGATGGTGCAGACGACCGTAAGGACGAAGTACCCAAGAGTACCGCTAGGCCGCGCCTCTTTAGCTCAGTGGTAGAGCACTGGTCTAATAAACCAGGGGTTGTAAGTTACATCCTCACAGGAGAAAGATGAATTTTGGAAATCAGTTGCGCGTCGTGGCCGTATAGCAAACAGTACCTGTGATGACGAACAATTAGCGACAGGCGTTTTTTTAAGATTTTCTCTCAGATGTGATTAAGGCGAATGGCGCAGATAAAGCATTTGCCAAAGCGGTACAGCATAAGGTGGGACGAGGCAGTCTGAATTACATTTTATAGATGTATTTCTCACATATCTCAGAGCCTCTCGCGATCTTCGTTGTCGTCGTCGTCGTCGTCGTCGTCGCCGCCGCCGCTTCTGCAGAAGTAGCAAATGGCCATCGTAGCAAATGCGGCGAGGGACGCCCTGCCTTCGATTCCGAATGCACAAAGTGTGTGGTCTTGTTTCTCAGTCTATATTTGGTCGGTCACGTCAGAGGTTGAATGTAACGAATGGGTGGGAAAGAGCAAGGGGCAGCGGCTGTGTAGAACGAAAACACAAATCCTCAGGGGTGTGAGCGTTTCGAGATGAGTCGTATACATGTAAATGTTGGTCGTCAGTGACCGTGTGGCCTAATGGATAAGGCGTCGGACTTCGGCTCTGAAGATTACAGGTTCGAATGCTGTCACGCTTGTGTTTTTCCAGTTCTGAAAAAGAAACATACCGTTTTAATGTAGCAATTGAGCAGTACGAAACCGTCTGAATGTTGCTGTTGACCATTTTTTGCTTGGAGATGCTCTTGAGCTTGAAACACACACAGCAAGACCGGTGTTAACTAGCGAAATGGTCGGCAGAGTGCCGACACCGCGAGTTTTGACTGGCACTCGCACATCTAAAACAACGTCGGAAAGTAACTCGTTCGGCTTTTGAGTCACATAAAGTATGTGTGTTAATTTTGACGCCACTAGCTCTGCTTGTTGTCATGCAATTTCTTTGCCTCTCAGAAATGATTATGACATAAAAGTGAAGTACGTGACGAGTGTGACGTTAGGAAAACATTAGGCAGCATGGAGAGATTCTGTATGGGACCACCCAACCCAAACGAGTACTGTGTGACGTGCTACCCGGCAAGTATTCACCGAGGTAGCCGGCTATCTCAGTCGGTAGAGCGTCAGACTCTTAATCCCAGGGTCGTGGGTTCGAGCCAGACGCTGGGCGGACCGGAATTTTGTTCCGCTGCAGGTGTAAATTACCGTTTTTCTGATTAACGAGATTTAATGGAAATAGCAACTTTAAACTTTGCCTACGTCTCTGTCAGTCGCAAGGAAACTGTATTTGAAGGTGAAGGTGATTTTGTAGACATGTGTGAAAGACATGTTCTGAAATGCAAGTGTTGTGGTTTGGAGAGCACATCGGTTACGTGTCAGATGTGTAGCCAAGCAGTAATTTGTCGCCATAGCTGCAAATATTAGCCGGTAATATGAAGTGTTGTCAGCTAAAGTCTGATGGTGCAGACGACCGTAAGGACGAAGTACCCAAGAGTACCGCTAGGCCGCGCCTCTTTAGCTCAGTGGTAGAGCACTGGTCTAATAAACCAGGGGTTGTAAGTTCCATCCTCACAGGAGAAAGATGAATTTTGGAAATCAGTTGCGCGTCGTGGCCGTATAGCAAACAGTACCTGTGATGACGAACAATTAGCGACAGGCGTTTTTTTAAGATTTTCTCTCAGATGTGATTAAGGCGAATGGCGCAGATAAAGCATTTGCCAAAACGGTACAGCATAAGGTGGGACGAGGCAGTCTGAATTACATTTTATAGATGTATTTCTCACATATCTCAGAGCCTCTCGCGATCTTCGTTGTCGTCGTCGTCGTCGTCGTCGTCGTCGCCACCGCCGCTTCTGCAGAAGTAGCAAATGGCCATCGTAGCAAATGCGGCGAGGGACGCCCTGCCTTCGATTCCGAATGCACAAAGTGTGTGGTCTTGTTTCTCAGTCTATGTTTGGTCGGTCACGTCAGAGGTTGAATGTAACGAATGGGTGGGAAAGAGCAAGGGGCAGCGGCTGTGTAGAACGAAAACACAAATCCTCAGGGGTGTGAGCGTTTCGAGATGAGTCGTATACATGTAAATGTTGGTCGTCAGTGACCGTGTGGCCTAATGGATAAGGCGTCGGACTTCGGCTCTGAAGATTACAGGTTCGAATGCTGTCACGCTTGTGTTTTTCCAGTTCTGAAAAAGAAACATACCGTTTTAATGTAGCAATTGAGCAGTACGAAACCGTCTGAATGTTGCTGTTGACCATTTTTTGCTTGGAGATGCTCTTGAGCTTGAAACACACACAGCAAGACCGGTGTTAACTAGCGAAATGGTCGGCAGAGTGCCGACACCGCGAGTTTTGACTGGCACTCGCACATCTAAAACAACGTCGGAAAGTAACTCGTTCGGCTTTTGAGTCACATAAAGTATGTGTGTTAATTTTGACGCCACTAGCTCTGCTTGTTGTCTTGCAATTTCTTTGCCTCTCAGAAATGATTATGACATAAAAGTGAAGTACGTGACGAGTGTGACGTTAGGAAAACATTAGGCAGCATGGAGAGATTCTGTATGGGACCACCCAACCAGAACGAGTACTGTGTGACGTGCTACCCGGCAAGTATTCACCGAGGTAGCCGGCTATCTCAGTCGGTAGAGCGTCAGACTCTTAATCCCAGGGTCGTGGGTTCGAGCCAGACGCTGGGCGGAACGAAATTTTGTTCCGCTGCAGGTGTAAATTACCGTTTTTCTGATTAACGAGATTTAATGGAAATAGCAACTTTAAACTTTGCCTACGTCTCTGTCAGTCGCAAGGAAACTGTATTTGAAGGTGAAGGTGATTTTGTAGACATGTGTGAAAGACATGTTCTGAAATGCAAGTGTTGTGGTTTGGAGAGCACATCGGTTACGTGTCAGATGTGTAGCAAAGCAGTAATTTGTCGCCATAGCTGCAAATATTAGCCGGTAATATGAAGTGTTGTCAGCTAAAGTCTGATGGTGCAGACGACCGTAAGGACGAAGTACCCAAGAGTACCGCTAGGCCGCGCCTCTTTAGCTCAGTGGTAGAGCACTGGTCTAATAAACCAGGGGTTGTAAGTTCCATCCTCACAGGAGAAAGATGAATTTTGGAAATCAGTTGCGCGTCGTGGCCGTATAGCAAACAGTACCTGTGATGACGAACAATTAGCGACAGGCGTTTTTTTAAGATTTACTCTCAGATGTGATTAAGGCGAATGGCGCAGATAAAGCATTTGCCAAAGCGGTACAGCATAAGGTGGGACGAAGAAGTCTGAATTACATTTTATAGATGTATTTCTCACATATCTCAGAGCCTCTCGCGATCTTCGTCGTCGTCGTCGTCGTCGTCGTCGCCGCCGCCGCTTCTGCAGAAGTAGCAAATGGCCATCGTAGCAAATGCGGCGAGGGACGCCCTGCCTTCGATTCCGAATGCACAAAGTGTGTGGTCTTGTTTCTCAGTCTATATTTGGTCGGTCACGTCAGAGGTTGAATGTAACGAATGGGTGGGAAAGAGCAAGGGGCAGCGGCTGTGTAGAACGAAAACACAAATCCTCAGGGGTGTGAGCGTTTCGAGATGAGTCGTATACATGTAAATGTTGGTCGTCAGTGACCGTGTGGCCTAATGGATAAGGCGTCGGACTTCGGCTCTGAAGATTACATGTTCGAATGCTGTCACGCTTGTGTTTTTCCAGTTCTGAAAAAGAAACATACCGTTTTAATGTAGCAATTGAGCAGTACGAAACCGTCTGAATGTTGCTGTTGACCATTTTTTGCTTGGAGATGCTCTTGAGCTTGAAACACACACAGCAAGACCGGTGTTAACTAGCGAAATGGTCGGCAGAGTGCCGACACCGCGAGTTTTGACTGGCACTCGCACATCTAAAACAACGTCGGAAAGTAACTCGTTCGGCTTTTGAGTCACATAAAGTATGTGTGTTAATTTTGACGCCACTAGCTCTGCTTGTTGTCATGCAATTTCTTTGCCTCTCAGAAATGATTATGACATAAAAGTGAAGTACGTGACGAGTGTGACGTTAGGAAAACATTAGGCAGCATGGAGAGATTCTGTATGGGACCACCCAACCCAAACGAGTACTGTGTGACGTGCTACCCGGCAAGTATTCACCGAGGTAGCCGGCTATCTCAGTCGGTAGAGCGTCAGACTCTTAATCCCAGGGTCGTGGGTTCGAGCCAGACGCTGGGCGGAACGGAATTTTGTTCCGCTGCAGGTGTAAATTACCGTTTTTCTGATTAACGAGATTTAATGGAAATAGCAACTTTAAACTTTGCCTACGTCTCTGTCAGTCGCAAGGAAACTGTATTTGAAGGTGAAGGTGATTTTGTAGACATGTGTGAAAGACATGTTCTGAAATGCAAGTGTTGTGGTTTGGAGAGCACATTGGTTACGTGTCAGATGTGTAGCCAAGCTAATATTAGCCGGTAATATGAAGTGTTGTCAGCTAAAGTCTGATGGTGCAGACGACCGTAAGGACGAAGTACCCAAGAGTACCGCTAGGCCGCGCCTCTTTAGCTCAGTGGTAGAGCACTGGTCTAATAAACCAGGGGTTGTAAGTTCCATCCTCACAGGAGAAAGATGAATTTTGGAAATCAGTTGCGCGTCGTGGCCGTATAGCAAACAGTACCTGTGATGACGAAGAATTAGCGACAGGCGTTTTTTTAAGATTTACTCTCAGATGTGATTAAGGCGAATGGCGCAGATAAAGCATTTGCCAAAGCGGTACAGCATAAGGTGGGACGAAGAAGTCTGAATTACATTTTATAGATGTATTTCTCACATATCTCAGAGCCTCTCGCGATCTTCGTCGTCGTCGTCGTCGTCGTCGTCGTCGTCGCCGCCGCTTCTGCAGAAGTAGCAAATGGCCATCGTAGCAAATGCGGCGAGGGACGCCCTGCCTTCGATTCCGAATGCACAAAGTGTGTGGTCTTGTTTCTCAGTCTATATTTGGTCGGTCACGTCAGAGGTTGAATGTAACGAATGGGTGGGAAAGAGCAAGGGGCAGCGGCTGTGTAGAACGAAAACACAAATCCTCAGGGGTGTGAGCGTTTCGAGATGAGTCGTATACATGTAAATGTTGGTCGTCAGTGACCGTGTGGCCTAATGGATAAGGCGTCGGACTTCGGCTCTGAAGATTACATGTTCGAATGCTGTCACGCTTGTGTTTTTCCAGTTCTGAAAAAGAAACATACCGTTTTAATGTAGCAATTGAGCAGTACGAAACCGTCTGAATGTTGCTGTTGACCATTTTTTGCTTGGAGATGCTCTTGAGCTTGAAACACACACAGCAAGACCGGTGTTAACTAGCGAAATGGTCGGCAGAGTGCCGACACCGCGAGTTTTGACTGGCACTCGCACATCTAAAACAACGTCGGAAAGTAACTCGTTCGGCTTTTGAGTCACATAAAGTATGTGTGTTAATTTTGACGCCACTAGCTCTGCTTGTTGTCATGCAATTTCTTTGCCTCTCAGAAATGATTATGACATAAAAGTGAAGTACGTGACGAGTGTGACGTTAGGAAAACATTAGGCAGCATGGAGAGATTCTGTATGGGACCACCCAACCCAAACGAGTACTGTGTGACGTGCTACCCGGCAAGTATTCACCGAGGTAGCCGGCTATCTCAGTCGGTAGAGCGTCAGACTCTTAATCCCAGGGTCGTGGGTTCGAGCCAGACGCTGGGCGGAACGGAATTTTGTTCCGCTGCAGGTGTAAATTACCGTTTTTCTGATTAACGAGATTTAATGGAAATAGCAACTTTAAACTTTGCCTACGTCTCTGTCAGTCGCAAGGAAACTGTATTTGAAGGTGAAGGTGATTTTGTAGACATGTGTGAAAGACATGTTCTGAAATGCAAGTGTTGTGGTTTGGAGAGCACATTGGTTACGTGTCAGATGTGTAGCCAAGCTAATATTAGCCGGTAATATGAAGTGTTGTCAGCTAAAGTCTGATGGTGCAGACGACCGTAAGGACGAAGTACCCAAGAGTACCGCTAGGCCGCGCCTCTTTAGCTCAGTGGTAGAGCACTGGTCTAATAAACCAGGGGTTGTAAGTTCCATCCTCACAGGAGAAAGATGAATTTTGGAAATCAGTTGCGCGTCGTGGCCGTATAGCAAACAGTACCTGTGATGACGAAGAATTAGCGACAGGCGTTTTTTTAAGATTTACTCTCAGATGTGATTAAGGCGAATGGCGCAGATAAAGCATTTGCCAAAGCGGTACAGCATAAGGTGGGACGAGGCAGTCTGAATTACATTTTATAGATGTATTTCTCACATATCTCAGAGCCTCTCGCGATCTTCGTCGTCGTCGTCGTCGTCGTCGTCGTCGTCGTCGCCGCCGCCGCTTCTGCAGAAGTAGCAAATGGCCATCGTAGCAAATGCGGCGAGGGACGCCCTGCCTTCGATTCCGAATGCACAAAGTGTGTGGTCTTGTTTCTCAGTCTATATTTGGTCGGTCACGTCAGAGGTTGAATGTAACGAATGGGTGGGAAAGAGCAAGGGGCAGCGGCTGTGTAGAACGAAAACACAAATCCTCAGGGGTGTGAGCGTTTCGAGATGAGTCGTATACATGTAAATGTTGGTCGTCAGTGACCGTGTGGCCTAATGGATAAGGCGTCGGTCTTCGGCTCTGAAGATTACAGGTTCGAATGCTGTCACGCTTGTGTTTTTCCAGTTCTGAAAAAGAAACATACCGTTTTAATGTAGCAATTGAGCAGTACGAAACCGTCTGAATGTTGCTGTTGACCATTTTTTGCTTGGAGATGCTCTTGAGCTTGAAACACACACAGCAAGACCGGTGTTAACTAGCGAAATGGTCGGCAGAGTGCCGACACCGCGAGTTTTGACTGGCACTTGCACATCTAAAACAACGTCGGAAAGTAGCTCGTTCGGCTTTTGAGTCACATAAAGTATGTGTGTTAATTTTGACGCCACTAGCTCTGCTTGTTGTCATGCAATTTCTTTGCCTCTCAGAAATGATTATGACATAAAAGTGAAGTACGTGACGAGTGTGACGTTAGGAAAACATTAGGCAGCATGGAGAGATTCTGTATGGGACCACCCAACCCAAACGAGTACTGTGTGACGTGCTACCCGGCAAGTATTCACCGAGGTAGCCGGCTAGCTCAGTTGGTAGAGCGTCAGACTCTTAATCCTAGGGTCGTGGGTTCGAGCCAGACGCTGGGCGGAACGGAATTTTGTTCCGCTGCAGGTGTAAATTACCGTTTTTCTGATTAACGAGATTTAATGGAAATAGCAACTTTAAACTTTGCCTACGTCTCTGTCAGTCGCAAGGAAACTGTATTTGAAGGTGAAGGTGATTTTGTAGACATGTGTGAAAGACATGTTCTGAAATGCAAGTGTTGTGGTTTGGAGAGCACATCGGTTACGTGTCAGATGTGTAGCCAAGCAGTAATTTGTCGCCATAGCTGCAAATATTAGCCGGTAATATGAAGTGTTGTCAGCTAAAGTCTGATGGTGCAGACGACCGTAAGGACGAAGTACCCAAGAGTACCGCTAGGCCGCGCCTCTTTAGCTCAGTGGTAGAGCACTGGTCTAATAAAATAGGGGTTGTAAGTTCCATCCTCACAGGAGAAAGATGAATTTTGGAAATCAGTTGCGCGTCGTGGCCGTATAGCAAACAGTACCTGTGATGACGAACAATTAGCGACAGGCGTTTTTTTAAGATTTACTCTCAGATGTGATTAAGGCGAATGGCGCAGATAAAGCATTTGCCAAAGCGGTACAGCATAAGGTGGGACGAGGCAGTCTGAATTACATTTTATAGATGTATTTCTCACATATCTCAGAGCCTCTCGCGATCTTCGTTGTCGTCGTCGTCGTCGTCGTCGTCGCCGCCGCCGCTTCTGCAGAAGTAGCAAATGGCCATCGTAGCAAATGCGGCGAGGGACGCCCTGCCTTCGATTCCGAATGCACAAAGTGTGTGGTCTTGTTTCTCAGTCTATATTTGGTCGGTCACGTCAGAGGTTGAATGTAACGAATGGGTGGGAAAGAGCAAGGGGCAGCGGCTGTGTAGAACGAAAACACAAATCCTCAGGGGTGTGAGCGTTTCGAGATGAGTCGTATACATGTAAATGTTGGTCGTCAGTGACCGTGTGGCCTAATGGATAAGGCGTCGGACTTCGGCCCTGAAGATTACAGGTTCGAATGCTGTCACGCTTGTGTTTTTCCAGTTCTGAAAAAGAAACATACCGTTTTAATGTAGCAATTGAGCAGTACGAAACCGTCTGAATGTTGCTGTTGACCATTTTTTGCTTGGAGATGCTCTTGAGCTTGAAACACACACAGCAAGACCGGTGTTAACTAGCGAAATGGTCGGCAGAGTGCCGACACCGCGAGTTTTGACTGGCACTCGCACATCTAAAACAACGTCGGAAAGTAACTCGTTCGGCTTTTGAGTCACATAAAGTATGTGTGTTAATTTTGACGCCACTAGCTCTGCTTGTTGTCATGCAATTTCTTTGCCTCTCAGAAATGATTATGACATAAAAGTGAAGTACGTGACGAGTGTGACGTTAGGAAAACATTAGGCAGCATGGAGAGATTCTGTATGGGACCACCCAACCCAAACGAGTACTGTGTGACGTGCTACCCGGCAAATATTCACCGAGGTAGCCGGCTATCTCAGTCGGTAGAGCGTCAGACTCTTAATCCCAGGGTCGTGGGTTCGAGCCAGACGCTGGGCGGAACGGAATTTTGTTCCGCTGCAGGTGTAAATTACCGTTTTTCTGATTAACGAGATTTAATGGAAATAGCAACTTTAAACTTTGCCTACGTCTCTGTCAGTCGCAAGGAAACTGTATTTGAAGGTGAAGGTGATTTTGTAGACATGTGTGAAAGACATGTTCTGAAATGCAAGTGTTGTGGTTTGGAGAGCACATCGGTTACGTGTCAGATGTGTAGCCAAGCAGTAATTTGTCGCCATAGCTGCAAATATTAGCCGGTAATATGAAGTGTTGTCAGCTAAAGTCTGATGGTGCAGACGACCGTAAGGACGAAGTACCCAAGAGTACCGCTAGGCCGCGCCTCTTTAGCTCAGTGGTAGAGCACTGGTCTAATAAACCAGGGGTTGTAAGTTCCATCCTCACAGGAGAAAGATGAATTTTGGAAATCAGTTGCGCGTCGTGGCCGTATAGCAAACAGTACCTGTGATGACGAACAATTAGCGACAGGCGTTTTTTTAAGATTTACTCTCAGATGTGATTAAGGCGAATGGCGCAGATAAAGCATTTGCCAAAGCGGTACAGCATAAGGTGGGACGAGGCAGTCTGAATTACATTTTATAGATGTATTTCTCACATATCTCAGAGCCTCTCGCGATCTTCGTCGTCGTCGTCGTCGTCGTCGTCGCCGCCGCCGCTTCTGCAGAAGTAGCAAATGGCCATCGTAGCAAATGCGGCGAGGGACGCCCTGCCTTCGATTCCGAATGCACAAAGTGTGTGGTCTTGTTTCTCAGTCTATATTTGGTCGGTCACGTCAGAGGTTGAATGTAACGAATGGGTGGGAAAGAGCAAGGGGCAGCGGCTGTGTAGAACGAAAACACAAATCCTCAGGGGTGTGAGCGTTTCGAGATGAGTCGTATACATGTAAATGTTGGTCGTCAGTGACCGTGTGGCCTAATGGATAAGGCGTCGGACTTCGGCCCTGAAGATTACAGGTTCGAATGCTGTCACGCTTGTGTTTTTCCGGTTCTGAAAAAGAAACATACCGTTTTAATGTAGCAATTGAGCAGTACGAAACCGTCTGAATGTTGCTGTTGACCATTTTTTGCTTGGAGATGCTCTTGAGCTTGAAACACACACAGCAAGACCGGTGTTAACTAGCGAAATGGTCGGCAGAGTGCCGACACCGCGAGTTTTGACTGGCACTCGCACATCTAAAACAACGTCGGAAAGTAACTCGTTCGGCTTTTGAGTCACATAAAGTATGTGTGTTAATTTTGACGCCACTAGCTCTGCTTGTTGTCATGCAATTTCTTTGCCTCTCAGAAATGATTATGACATAAAAGTGAAGTACGTGACGAGTGTGACGTTAGGAAAACATTAGGCAGCATGGAGAGATTCTGTATGGGACCACCCAACCCAAACGAGTACTGTGTGACGTGCTACCCGGCAAATATTCACCGAGGTAGCCGGCTATCTCAGTCGGTAGAGCGTCAGACTCTTAATCCCAGGGTCGTGGGTTCGAGCCAGACGCTGGGCGGAACGGAATTTTGTTCCGCTGCAGGTGTAAATTACCGTTTTTCTGATTAACGAGATTTAATGGAAATAGCAACTTTAAACTTTGCCTACGTCTCTGTCAGTCGCAAGGAAACTGTATTTGAAGGTGAAGGTGATTTTGTAGACATGTGTGAAAGACATGTTCTGAAATGCAAGTGTTGTGGTTTGGAGAGCACATCGGTTACGTGTCAGATGTGTAGCCAAGCAGTAATTTGTCGCCATAGCTGCAAATATTAGCCGGTAATATGAAGTGTTGTCAGCTAAAGTCTGATGGTGCAGACGACCGTAAGGACGAAGTACCCAAGAGTACCGCTAGGCCGCGCCTCTTTAGCTCAGTGGTAGAGCACTGGTCTAATAAACCAGGGGTTGTAAGTTCCATCCTCACAGGAGAAAGATGAATTTTGGAAATCAGTTGCGCGTCGTGGCCGTATAGCAAACAGTACCTTTGATGACGAACAATTAGCGACAGGCGTTTTTTTAAGATTTACTCTCAGATGTGATTAAGGCGAATGGCGCAGATAAAGCATTTGCCAAAGCGGTACAGCATAAGGTGGGACGAGGCAGTCTGAATTACATTTTATAGATGTATTTCTCACATATCTCAGAGCCTCTCGCGATCTTCGTCGTCGTCGTCGTCGTCGTCGTCGTCGCCGCCCCCACTTCTGCAGAAGTAGCAAATGGCCATCGTAGCAAATGCGGCGAGGGACGCCCTGCCTTCGATTCCGAATGCACAATGTGTGTGGTCTTGTTTCTCAGTCTATATTTGGTCGGTCACGTCAGAGGTTGAATGTAACGAATGGGTGGGAAAGAGCAAGGGGCAGCGGCTGTGTAGAACGAAAACACAAATCCTCAGGGGTGTGAGCGTTTCGAGATGAGTCGTATACATGTAAATGTTGGTCGTCAGTGACCGTGTGGCCTAATGGATAAGGCGTCGGACTACGGCTCTGAAGATTACAGGTTCGAATGCTGTCACGCTTGTGTTTTTCCAGTTCTGAAAAAGAAACATACCGTTTTAATGTAGCAATTGAGCAGTACGAAACCGTCTGAATGTTGCTGTTGACCATTTTTTGCTTGGAGATGCTCTTGAGCTTGAAACACACACAGCAAGACCGGTGTTAACTAGCGAAATGGTCGGCAGAGTGCCGACACCGCGAGTTTTGACTGGCACTCGCACATCTAAAACAACGTCGGAAAGTAACTCGTTCGGCTTTTGAGTCACATAAAGTATGTGTGTTAATTTTGACGCCACTAGCTCTGCTTGTTGTCATGCAATTTCTTTGCCTCTCAGAAATGATTATGACATAAAAGTGAAGTACGTGACGAGTGTGACGTTAGGAAAACATTAGGCAGCATGGAGAGATTCTGTATGGGACCACCCAACCCAAACGAGTACTGTGTGACGTGCTACCCGGCAAGTATTCACCGAGGTAGCCGGCTATCTCAGTCGGTAGAGCGTCAGACTCTTAATCCCAGGGTCGTGGGTTCGAGCCAGACGCTGGGCGGAACGGAATTTTGTTCCGCTGCAGGTGTGAATTACCGTTTTTCTGATTAACGAGATTTAATGGAAATAGCAACTTTAAACTTTGCCTACGTCTCTGTCAGTCGCAAGGAAACTGTATTTGAAGGTGAAGGTGATTTTGTAGACATGTGTGAAAGACATGTTCTGAAATGCAAGTGTTGTGGTTTGGAGAGCACATCGGTTACGTGTCAGATGTGTAGCCAAGCAGTAATTTGTCGCCATAGCTGCAAATATTAGCCGGTAATATGAAGTGTTGTCAGCTAAAGTCTGATGGTGCAGACGACCGTAAGGACGAAGTACCTAAGAGTACCGCTAGGCCGCGCCTCTTTAGCTCAGTGGTAGAGCACTGGTCTAATAAACCAGGGGTTGTAAGTTCCATCCTCACAGGAGAAAGATGAATTTTGGAAATCAGTTGCGCGTCGTGGCCGTATAGCAAACAGTACCTGTGATGACGAACAATTAGCGACAGGCGTTTTTTTAAGATTTACTCTCAGATGTGATTAAGGCGAATGGCGCAGATAAAGCATTTGCCAAAGCGGTACAGCATAAGGTGGGACGAGGCAGTCTGAATTACATTTTATAGATGTATTTCTCACATATCTCAGAGCCTCTCGCGATCTTCGTCGTCGTCGTCGTCGTCGTCGTCGCCGCCGCCACTTCTGCAGAAGTAGCAAATGGCCATCGTACCAAATGCGGCGAGGGACGCCCTGCCTTCGATTCCGAATGCACAAAGTGTGTGGTCTTGTTTCTCAGTCTATATTTGGTCGGTCACGTCAGAGGTTGAATGTAACGAATGGGTGGGAAAGAGCAAGGGGCAGCGGCTGTGTAGAACGAAAACACAAATCCTCAGGGGTGTGAGCGTTTCGAGATGAGTCGTATACATGTAAATATTGGTCGTCAGTGACCGTGTGGCCTAATGGATAAGGCGTCGGACTTCGGCTCTGAAGATTACAGGTTCGAATGCTGTCACGCTTGTGTTTTTCCAGTTCTGAAAAAGAAACATACCGTTTTAATGTAGCAATTGAGCAGTACGAAACCGTCTGAATGTTGCTGTTGACCATTTTTTGCTTGGAGATGCTCTTGAGCTTGAAACACACACAGCAAGACCGGTGTTAACTAGCGAAATGGTCGGCAGAGTGCCGACACCGCGAGTTTTGACTGGCACTCGCACATCTAAAACAACGTCGGAAAGTAACTCGTTCGGCTTTTGAGTCACATAAAGTATGTGTGTTAATTTTGACGCCACTAGCTCTGCTTGTTGTCATGCAATTTCTTTGCCTCTCAGAAATGATTATGACATAAAAGTGAAGTACGTGACGAGTGTGACGTTAGGAAAACATTAGGCAGCATGGAGAGATTCTGTATGGGACCACACAACCCAAACGAGTACTGTGTGACGTGCTACCCGGCAAATATTCACCGAGGTAGCCGGCTATCTCAGTCGGTAGAGCGTCAGACTCTTAATCCCAGGGTCGTGGGTTCGAGCCAGACGCTGGGCGGAACGGAATTTTGTTCCGCTGCAGGTGTAAATTACCGTTTTTCTGATTAACGAGATTTAATGGAAATAGCAACTTTAAACTTTGCCTACGTCTCTGTCAGTCGCAAGGAAACTGTATTTGAAGGTGAAGGTGATTTTGTAGACATGTGTGAAAGACATGTTCTGAAATGCAAGTGTTGTGGTTTGGAGAGCACATCGGTTACGTGTCAGATGTGTAGCCAAGCAGTAATTTGTCGCCATAGCTGCAAATATTAGCCGGTAATATGAAGTGTTGTCAGCTAAAGTCTGATGGTGCAGACGACCGTAAGGACGAAGTACCCAAGAGTACCGCTAGGCCGCGCCTCTTTAGCTCAGTGGTAGAGCACTGGTCTAATAAAATAGGGGTTGTAAGTTCCATCCTCACAGGAGAAAGATGAATTTTGGAAATCAGTTGCGCGTCGTGGCCGTATAGCAAACAGTACCTGTGATGACGAACAATTAGCGACAGGCGTTTTTTTAAGATTTTCTCTCAGATGTGATTAAGGCGAATGGCGCAGATAAAGCATTTGCCAAAGCGGTACAGCATAAGGTGGGACGAGGCAGTCTGAATTACATTTTATAGATGTATTTCTCACATATCTCAGAGCCTCTCGCGATCTTCGTCGTCGTCGTCGTCGTCGTCGTCGTCGCCGCCCCCACTTCTGCAGAAGTAGCAAATGGCCATCGTAGCAAATGCGGCGAGGGACGCCCTGCCTTCGATTCCGAATGCACAATGTGTGTGGTCTTGTTTCTCAGTCTATATTTGGTCGGTCACGTCAGAGGTTGAATGTAACGAATGGGTGGGAAAGAGCAAGGGGCAGCGGCTGTGTAGAACGAAAACACAAATCCTCAGGGGTGTGAGCGTTTCGAGATGAGTCGTATACATGTAAATGTTGGTCGTCAGTGACCGTGTGGCCTAATGGATAAGGCGTCGGACTTCGGCTCTGAAGATTACAGGTTCGAATGCTGTCACGCTTGTGTTTTTCCAGTTCTGAAAAAGAAACATACCGTTTTAATGTAGCAATTGAGCAGTACGAAACCGTCTGAATGTTGCTGTTGACCATTTTTTGCTTGGAGATGCTCTTGAGCTTGAAACACACACAGCAAGACCGGTGTTAACTAGCGAAATGGTCGGCAGAGTGCCGACACCGCGAGTTTTGACTGGCACTCGCACATCTAAAACAACGTCGGAAAGTAACTCGTTCGGCTTTTGAGTCACATAAAGTATGTGTGTTAATTTTGACGCCACTAGCTCTGCTTGTTGTCATGCAATTTCTTTGCCTCTCAGAAATGATTATGACATAAAAGTGAAGTACGTGACGAGTGTGACGTTAGGAAAACATTAGGCAGCATGGAGAGATTCTGTATGGGACCACCCAACCCAAACGAGTACTGTGTGACGTGCTACCCGGCAAGTATTCACCGAGGTAGCCGGCTATCTCAGTCGGTAGAGCGTCAGACTCTTAATCCCAGGGTCGTGGGTTCGAGCCAGACGCTGGGCGGAACGGAATTTTGTTCCGCTGCAGGTGTGAATTACCGTTTTTCTGATTAACGAGATTTAATGGAAATAGCAACTTTAAACTTTGCCTACGTCTCTGTCAGTCGCAAGGAAACTGTATTTGAAGGTGAAGGTGATTTTGTAGACATGTGTGAAAGACATGTTCTGAAATGCAAGTGTTGTGGTTTGGAGAGCACATCGGTTACGTGTCAGATGTGTAGCCAAGCAGTAATTTGTCGCCATAGCTGCAAATATTAGCCGGTAATATGAAGTGTTGTCAGCTAAAGTCTGATGGTGCAGACGACCGTAAGGACGAAGTACCTAAGAGTACCGCTAGGCCGCGCCTCTTTAGCTCAGTGGTAGAGCACTGGTCTAATAAACCAGGGGTTGTAAGTTCCATCCTCACAGGAGAAAGATGAATTTTGGAAATCAGTTGCGCGTCGTGGCCGTATAGCAAACAGTACCTGTGATGACGAACAATTAGCGACAGGCGTTTTTTTAAGATTTACTCTCAGATGTGATTAAGGCGAATGGCGCAGATAAAGCATTTGCCAAAGCGGTACAGCATAAGGTGGGACGAGGCAGTCTGAATTACATTTTATAGATGTATTTCTCACATATCTCAGAGCCTCTCGCGATCTTCGTCGTCGTCGTCGTCGTCGTCGTCGCCGCCGCCACTTCTGCAGAAGTAGCAAATGGCCATCGTACCAAATGCGGCGAGGGACGCCCTGCCTTCGATTCCGAATGCACAAAGTGTGTGGTCTTGTTTCTCAGTCTATATTTGGTCGGTCACGTCAGAGGTTGAATGTAACGAATGGGTGGGAAAGAGCAAGGGGCAGCGGCTGTGTAGAACGAAAACACAAATCCTCAGGGGTGTGAGCGTTTCGAGATGAGTCGTATACATGTAAATATTGGTCGTCAGTGACCGTGTGGCCTAATGGATAAGGCGTCGGACTTCGGCTCTGAAGATTACAGGTTCGAATGCTGTCACGCTTGTGTTTTTCCAGTTCTGAAAAAGAAACATACCGTTTTAATGTAGCAATTGAGCAGTACGAAACCGTCTGAATGTTGCTGTTGACCATTTTTTGCTTGGAGATGCTCTTGAGCTTGAAACACACACAGCAAGACCGGTGTTAACTAGCGAAATGGTCGGCAGAGTGCCGACACCGCGAGTTTTGACTGGCACTCGCACATCTAAAACAACGTCGGAAAGTAACTCGTTCGGCTTTTGAGTCACATAAAGTATGTGTGTTAATTTTGACGCCACTAGCTCTGCTTGTTGTCATGCAATTTCTTTGCCTCTCAGAAATGATTATGACATAAAAGTGAAGTACGTGACGAGTGTGACGTTAGGAAAACATTAGGCAGCATGGAGAGATTCTGTATGGGACCACACAACCCAAACGAGTACTGTGTGACGTGCTACCCGGCAAATATTCACCGAGGTAGCCGGCTATCTCAGTCGGTAGAGCGTCAGACTCTTAATCCCAGGGTCGTGGGTTCGAGCCAGACGCTGGGCGGAACGGAATTTTGTTCCGCTGCAGGTGTAAATTACCGTTTTTCTGATTAACGAGATTTAATGGAAATAGCAACTTTAAACTTTGCCTACGTCTCTGTCAGTCGCAAGGAAACTGTATTTGAAGGTGAAGGTGATTTTGTAGACATGTGTGAAAGACATGTTCTGAAATGCAAGTGTTGTGGTTTGGAGAGCACATCGGTTACGTGTCAGATGTGTAGCCAAGCAGTAATTTGTCGCCATAGCTGCAAATATTAGCCGGTAATATGAAGTGTTGTCAGCTAAAGTCTGATGGTGCAGACGACCGTAAGGACGAAGTACCCAAGAGTACCGCTAGGCCGCGCCTCTTTAGCTCAATGGTAGAGCACTGGTCTAATAAACCAGGGGTTGTAAGTTCCATCCTCACAGGAGAAAGATGAATTTTGGAAATCAGTTGCGCGTCGTGGCCGTATAGCAAACAGTACCTGTGATGACGAAGAATTAGCGACAGGCGTTTTTTTAAGATTTACTCTCAGATGTGATTAAGGCGAATGGCGCAGATAAAGCATTTGCCAAAGCGGTACAGCATAAGGTGGGACGAGGCAGTCTGAATTACATTTTATAGATGTATTTCTCACATATCTCAGAGCCTCTCGCGATCTTCGTCGTCGTCGTCGTCGTCGTCGTCGTCGTCGTCGTCGTCGTCGCCGCCGCTTCTGCAGAAGTAGCAAATGGCCATCGTAGCAAATGCGGCGAGGGACGCCCTGCCTTCGATTCCGAATGCACAAAGTGTGTGGTCTTGTTTCTCAGTCTATATTTGGTCGGTCACGTCAGAGGTTGAATGTAACGAATGGGTGGGAAAGAGCAAGGGGCAGCGGCTGTGTAGAACGAAAACACAAATCCTCAGGGGTGTGAGCGTTTCGAGATGAGTCGTATACATGTAAATGTTGGTCGTCAGTGACCGTGTGGCCTAATGGATAAGGCGTCGAACTTCGGCTCTGAAGATTACAGGTTCGAATGCTGTCACGCTTGTGTTTTTCCAGTTCTGAAAAAGAAACATACCGTTTTAATGTAGCAATTGAGCAGTACGAAACCGTCTGAATGTTGCTGTTGACCATTTTTTGCTTGGAGATGCTCTTGAGCTTGAAACACACACAGCAAGACCGGTGTTAACTAGCGAAATGGTCGGCAGAGTGCCGACACCGCGAGTTTTGACTGGCACTTGCACATCTAAAACAACGTCGGAAAGTAACTCGTTCGGCTTTTGAGTCACATAAAGTATGTGTGTTAATTTTGACGCCACTAGCTCTGCTTGTTGTCATGCAATTTCTTTGCCTCTCAGAAATGATTATGACATAAAAGTGAAGTACGTGACGAGTGTGACGTTAGGAAAACATTAGGCAGCATGGAGAGATTCTGTATGGGACCACCCAACCCAAACGAGTACTGTGTGACGTGCTACCCGGCAAATATTCACCGAGGTAGCCGGCTATCTCAGTCGGTAGAGCGTCAGACTCTTAATCCCAGGGTCGTGGGTTCGAGCCAGACGCTGGGCGGAACGGAATTTTGTTCCGCTGCAGGTGTAAATTACCGTTTTTCTGATTAACGAGATTTAATGGAAATAGCAACTTTAAACTTTGCCTACGTCTCTGTCAGTCGCAAGGAAACTGTATTTGAAGGTGAAGGTGATTTTGTAGACATGTGTGAAAGACATGTTCTGAAATGCAAGTGTTGTGGTTTGGAGAGCACATCGGTTACGTGTCAGATGTGTAGCCAAGCAGTAATTTGTCGCCATAGCTGCAAATATTAGCCGGTAATATGAAGTGTTGTCAGCTAAAGTCTGATGGTGCAGACGACCGTAAGGACGAAGTACCCAAGAGTACCGCTAGGCCGCGCCTCTTTAGCTCAGTGGTAGAGCACTGGTCTAATAAACCAGGGGTTGTAAGTTCCATCCTCACAGGAGAAAGATGAATTTTGGAAATCAGTTGCGCGTCGTGGCCGTATAGCAAACAGTACCTGTGATGACGAACAATTAGCGACAGGCGTTTTTTTAAGATTTACTCTCAGATGTGATTAAGGCGAATGGCGCAGATAAAGCATTTGCCAAAGCGGTACAGCATAAGGTGGGACGAGGCAGTCTGAATTACATTTTATAGATGTATTTCTCACATATCTCAGAGCCTCTCGCGATCTTCGTCGTCGTCGTCGTCGTCGTCGTCGTCGTCGTCGTCGCCGTCGCCGCCGCCGCTTCTGCAGAAGTAGCAAATGGCCATCGTAGCAAATGCGGCGAGGGACGCCCTGCCTTCGATTCCGAATGCACAATGTGTGTGGTCTTGTTTCTCAGTCTATATTTGGTCGGTCACGTCAGAGGTTGAATGTAACGAATGGGTGGGAAAGAGCAAGGGGCAGCGGCTGTGTAGAACGAAAACACAAATCCTCAGGGGTGTGAGCGTTTCGAGATGAGTCGTATACATGTAAATGTTGGTCGTCAGTGACCGTGTGGCCTAATGGATAAGGCGTCGGACTTCGGCTCTGAAGATTACAGGTTCGAATGCTGTCACGCTTGTGTTTTTCCAGTTCTGAAAAAGAAACATACCGTTTTAATGTAGCAATTGAGCAGTACGAAACCGTCTGAATGTTGCTGTTGACCATTTTTTGCTTGGAGATGCTCTTGAGCTTGAAACACACACAGCAAGACCGGTGTTAACTAGCGAAATGGTCGGCAGAGTGCCGACACCGCGAGTTTTGACTGGCACTCGCACATCTAAAACAACGTCGGAAAGTAACTCGTTCGGCTTTTGAGTCACATAAAGTATGTGTGTTAATTTTGACGCCACTAGCTCTGCTTGTTGTCATGCAATTTCTTTGCCTCTCAGAAATGATTATGACATAAAAGTGAAGTACGTGACGAGTGTGACGTTAGGAAAACATTAGGCAGCATGGAGAGATTCTGTATGGGACCACCCAACCCAAACGAGTACTGTGTGACGTGCTACCCGGCAAGTATTCACCGAGGTAGCCGGCTATCTCAGTCGGTAGAGCGTCAGACTCTTAATCCCAGGGTCGTGGGTTCGAGCCAGACGCTGGGCGGAACGGAATTCTGTTCCGCTGCAGGTGTGAATTACCGTTTTTCTGATTAACGAGATTTAATGGAAATAGCAACTTTAAACTTTGCCTACGTCTCTGTCAGTCGCAAGGAAACTGTATTTGAAGGTGAAGGTGATTTTGTAGACATGTGTGAAAGACATGTTCTGAAATGCAAGTGTTGTGGTTTGGAGAGCACATCGGTTACGTGTCAGATGTGTAGCCAAGCAGTAATTTGTCGCCATAGCTGCAAATATTAGCCGGTAATATGAAGTGTTGTCAGCTAAAGTCTGATGGTGCAGACGACCGTAAGGACGAAGTACCTAAGAATACCGCTAGGCCGCGCCTCTTTAGCTCAGTGGTAGAGCACTGGTCTAATAAACCAGGGGTTGTAAGTTCCATCCTCACAGGAGAAAGATAAATTTTGGAAATCAGTTGCGCGTCGTGGCCGTATAGCAAACAGTACCTGTGATGACGAACAATTAGCGACAGGCGTTTTTTTAAGATTTACTCTCAGATGTGATTAAGGCGAATGGCGCAGATAAAGCATTTGCCAAAGCGGTACAGCATAAGGTGGGACGAGGCAGTCTGAATTACATTTTATAGATGTATTTCTCACATATCTCAGAGCCTCTCGCGATCTTCGTCGTCGTCGTCGTCGTCGTCGCCGCCGCCGCTTCTGCAGAAGTAGCAAATGGCCATCGTAGCAAATGCGGCGAGGGACGCCCTGCCTTCGATTCCGAATGCACAAAGTGTGTGGTCTTGTTTCTCAGTCTATATTTGGTCGGTCACGTCAGAGGTTGAATGTAACGAATGGGTGGGAAAGAGCAAGGGGCAGCGGCTGTGTAGAACGAAAACACAAATCCTCAGGGGTGTGAGCGTTTCGAGATGAGTCGTATACATGTAAATGTTGGTCGTCAGTGACCGTGTGGCCTAATGGATAAGGCGTCGGACTTCGGCTCTGAAGATTACAGGTTCGAATGCTGTCACGCTTGTGTTTTTCCAGTTCTGAAAAAGAAACATACCGTTTTAATGTAGCAATTGAGCAGTACGAAACCGTCTGAATGTTGCTGTTGACCATTTTTTGCTTGGAGATGCTCTTGAGCTTGAAACACACACAGCAAGACCGGTGTTAACTAGCGAAATGGTCGGCAGAGTGCCGACACCGCGAGTTTTGACTGGCACTTGCACATCTAAAACAACGTCGGAAAGTAACTCGTTCGGCTTTTGAGTCACATAAAGTATGTGTGTTAATTTTGACGCCACTAGCTCTGCTTGTTGTCATGCAATTTCTTTGCCTCTCAGAAATGATTATGACATGAAAGTGAAGTACGTGACGAGTGTGACGTTAGGAAAACATTAGGCAGCATGGAGAGATGCTGTATGGGACCACCCAACCCAAACGAGTACTGTGTGACGTGCTACCCGGCAAGTATTCACCGAGGTAGCCGGCTATCTCAGTCGGTAGAGCGTCAGGCACTTTATCCCACCGTCGTGGGTTCGAGCCAGACGCTGGGCGAAACGGAATTTTGTTCCGCTGCAGGTGTGAATTACCGTTTTTCTGATTAACGAGATTTAATGGAAATAGCAACTTTAAACTTTGCCTACGTCTCTGTCAGTCGCAAGGAAACTGTATTTGAAGGTGAAGGTGATTTTGTAGACATGTGTAAAAGACATGTTCTGAAATGCAAGTGTTGTGGTTTGGAGAGCACATCGGTTACGTGTCAGATGTGTAGCCAAGCAGTAATTTGTCGCCATAGCTGCAAATATTAGCCGGTAATATGAAGTGTTGTCAGCTAAAGTCTGATGGTGCAGACGACCGTAAGGACGAAGTACCCAAGAGTACCGCTAGGCCGCGCCTCTTTAGCTCAGTGGTAGAGCACTGGTCTAATAAACCAGGGGTTGTAAGTTCCATCCTCACAGGAGAAAGATGAATTTTGGAAATCAGTTGCGCGTCGTGGCCGTATAGCAAACAGTACCTGTGATGACGAACAATTAGCGACAGGCGTTTTTTTAAGATTTACTCTCAGATGTGATTAAGGCGAATGGCGCAGATAAAGCATTTGCCAAAGCGGTACAGCATAAGGTGGGACGAGGCAGTCTGAATTACATTTTATAGATGTATTTCTCACATATCTCAGAGCCTCTCGCGATCTTCGTCGTCGTCGCCGCCGCCGCTTCTGCAGAAGTAGCAAATGGCCATCGTAGCAAATGCGGCGAGGGACGCCCTGCCTTCGATTCCGAATGCACAAAGTGTGTGGTCTTGTTTCTCAGTCTATATTTGGTCGGTCACGTCAGAGGTTGAATGTAACGAATGGGTGGGAAAGAGCAAGGGGCAGCGGCTGTGTAGAACGAAAACACAAATCCTCAGGGGTGTGAGCGTTTCGAGATGAGTCGTATACATGTAAATGTTGGTCGTCAGTGACCGTGTGGCCTAATGGATAAGGCGTCGGACTTCGGCTCTGAAGATTACAGGTTCGAATGCTGTCACGCTTGTGTTTTTCCAGTTCTGAAAAAGAAACATACCGTTTTAATGTAGCAATTGAGCAGTACGAAACCGTCTGAATGTTGCTGTTGACCATTTTTTGCTTGGAGATGCTCTTGAGCTTGAAACACACACAGCAAGACCGGTGTTAACTAGCGAAATGGTCGGCAGAGTGCCGACACCGCGAGTTTTGACTGGCACTTGCACATCTAAAACAACGTCGGAAAGTAACTCGTTCGGCTTTTGAGTCACATAAAGTATGTGTGTTAATTTTGACGCCACTAGCTCTGCTTGTTGTCATGCAATTTCTTTGCCTCTCAGAAATGATTATGACATGAAAGTGAAGTACGTGACGAGTGTGACGTTAGGAAAACATTAGGCAGCATGGAGAGATGCTGTATGGGACCACCCAACCCAAACGAGTACTGTGTGACGTGCTACCCGGCAAGTATTCACCGAGGTAGCCGGCTATCTCAGTCGGTAGAGCGTCAGGCACTTTATCCCACCGTCGTGGGTTCGAGCCAGACGCTGGGCGAAACGGAATTTTGTTCCGCTGCAGGTGTGAATTACCGTTTTTCTGATTAACGAGATTTAATGGAAATAGCAACTTTAAACTTTGCCTACGTCTCTGTCAGTCGCAAGGAAACTGTATTTGAAGGTGAAGGTGATTTTGTAGACATGTGTAAAAGACATGTTCTGAAATGCAAGTGTTGTGGTTTGGAGAGCACATCGGTTACGTGTCAGATGTGTAGCCAAGCAGTAATTTGTCGCCATAGCTGCAAATATTAGCCGGTAATATGAAGTGTTGTCAGCTAAAGTCTGATGGTGCAGACGACCGTAAGGACGAAGTACCCAAGAGTACCGCTAGGCCGCGCCTCTTTAGCTCAGTGGTAGAGCACTGGTCTAATAAACCAGGGGTTGTAAGTTCCATCCTCACAGGAGAAAGATGAATTTTGGAAATCAGTTGCGCGTCGTGGCCGTATAGCAAACAGTACCTGTGATGACGAACAATTAGCGACAGGCGTTTTTTTAAGATTTACTCTCAGATGTGATTAAGGCGAATGGCGCAGATAAAGCATTTGCCAAAGCGGTACAGCATAAGGTGGGACGAGGCAGTCTGAATTACATTTTATAGATGTATTTCTCACATATCTCAGAGCCTCTCGCGATCTTCGTCGTCGTCGCCGCCGCCGCTTCTGCAGAAGTAGCAAATGGCCATCGTAGCAAATGCGGCGAGGGACGCCCTGCCTTCGATTCCGAATGCACAAAGTGTGTGGTCTTGTTTCTCAGTCTATATTTGGTCGGTCACGTCAGAGGTTGAATGTAACGAATGGGTGGGAAAGAGCAAGGGGCAGCGGCTGTGTAGAACGAAAACACAAATCCTCAGGGGTGTGAGCGTTTCGAGATGAGTCGTATACATGTAAATGTTGGTCGTCAGTGACCGTGTGGCCTAATGGATAAGGCGTCGGACTTCGGCTCTGAAGATTACAGGTTCGAATGCTGTCACGCTTGTGTTTTTCCAGTTCTGAAAAAGAAACATACCGTTTTAATGTAGCAATTGAGCAGTACGAAACCGTCTGAATGTTGCTGTTGACCATTTTTTGCTTGGAGATGCTCTTGAGCTTGAAACACACACAGCAAGACCGGTGTTAACTAGCGAAATGGTCGGCAGAGTGCCGACACCGCGAGTTTTGACTGGCACTTGCACATCTAAAACAACGTCGGAAAGTAACTCGTTCGGCTTTTGAGTCACATAAAGTATGTGTGTTAATTTTGACGCCACTAGCTCTGCTTGTTGTCATGCAATTTCTTTGCCTCTCAGAAATGATTATGACATAAAAGTGAAGTACGTGACGAGTGTGACGTTAGGAAAACATTAGGCAGCATGGAGAGATTCTGTATGGGACCACCCAACCCAAACGAGTACTGTGTGACGTGCTACCCGGCAAATATTCACCGAGGTAGCCGGCTATCTCAGTCGGTAGAGCGTCAGACTCTTAATCCCAGGGTCGTGGGTTCGAGCCAGACGCTGGGCGGAACGGAATTTTGTTCCGCTGCAGGTGTAAATTACCGTTTTTCTGATTAACGAGATTTAATGGAAATAGCAACTTTAAACTTTGCCTACGTCTCTGTCAGTCGCAAGGAAACTGTATTTGAAGGTGAAGGTGATTTTGTAGACATGTGTGAAAGACATGTTCTGAAATGCAAGTGTTGTGGTTTGGAGAGCACATCGGTTACGTGTCAGATGTGTAGCCAAGCAGTAATTTGTCGCCATAGCTGCAAATATTAGCCGGTAATATGAAGTGTTGTCAGCTAAAGTCTGATGGTGCAGACGACCGTAAGGACGAAGTACCCAAGAGTACCGCTAGGCCGCGCCTCTTTAGCTCAGTGGTAGAGCACTGGTCTAATAAACCAGGGGTTGTAAGTTCCATCCTCACAGGAGAAAGATGAATTTTGGAAATCAGTTGCGCGTCGTGGCCGTATAGCAAACAGTACCTGTGATGACGAACAATTAGCGACAGGCGTTTTTTTAAGATTTACTCTCAGATGTGATTAAGGCGAATGGCGCAGATAAAGCATTTGCCAAAGCGGTACAGCATAAGGTGGGACGAGGCAGTCTGAATTACATTTTATAGATGTATTTCTCACATATCTCAGAGCCTCTCGCGATCTTCGTCGTCGTCGTCGTCGTCGTCGTCGTCGTCGTCGTCGTCGCCGCCGCCGCCACTTCTGCAGAAGTAGCAAATGGCCATCGTAGCAAATGCGGCGAGGGACGCCCTGCCTTCGATTCCGAATGCACAAAGTGTGTGGTCTCTTGTTTCTCAGTCTATATTTGGTCGGTCACGTCAGAGGTTGAATGTAACGAATGGGTGGGAAAGAGCAAGGGGCAGCGGCTGTGTAGAACGAAAACACAAATCCTCAGGGGTGTGAGCGTTTCGAGATGAGTCGTATACATGTAAATATTGGTCGTCAGTGACCGTGTGGCCTAATGGATAAGGCGTCGGACTTCGGCTCTGAAGATTACAGGTTCGAATGCTGTCACGCTTGTGTTTTTCCAGTTCTGAAAAAGAAACATACCGTTTTAATGTAGCAATTGAGCAGTACGAAACCGTCTGAATGTTGCTGTTGACCATTTTTTGCTTGGAGATGCTCTTGAGCTTGAAACACACACAGCAAGACCGGTGTTAACTAGCGAAATGGTCGGCAGAGTGCCGACACCGCGAGTTTTGACTGGCACTCGCACATCTAAAACAACGTCGGAAAGTAACTCGTTCGGCTTTTGAGTCACATAAAGTATGTGTGTTAATTTTGACGCCACTAGCTCTGCATGTTGTCATGCAATTTCTTTGCCTCTCAGAAATGATTATGACATAAAAGTGAAGTACGTGACGAGTGTGACGTTAGGAAAACATTAGGCAGCATGGAGAGATTCTGTATGGGACCACCCAACCCAAACGAGTACTGTGTGACGTGCTACCCGGCAAGTATTGACCGAGGTAGCCGGCTATCTCAGTCGGTAGAGCGTCAGACTCTTAATCCCAGGGTCGTGGGTTCGAGCCAGACGCTGGGCGGAACGGAATTTTGTTCCGCTGCAGGTGTGAAATACCGTTTTTCTGATTAACGAGATTTAATGGAAATAGCAACTTTAAACTTTGCCTACGTCTCTGTCAGTCGCAAGGAAACTGTATTTGAAGGTGAAGGTGATTTTGTAGACATGTGTGAAAGACATGTTCTGAAATGCAAGTGTTGTGGTTTGGAGAGCACATCGGTTACGTGTCAGATGTGTAGCCAAGCAGTAATTTGTCGCCATAGCTGCAAATATTAGCCGGTAATATGAAGTGTTGTCAGCTAAAGTCTGATGGTGCAGACGACCGTAAGGACGAAGTACCCAAGAGTACCGCTAGGCCGCGCCTCTTTAGCTCAGTGGTAGAGCACTGGTCTAATAAACCAGGGGTCGTAAGTTCCATCCTCACAGGAGAAAGATGAATTTTGGAAATCACTTGCGCGTCGTGGCCGTATAGCAAACAGTACCTGTGATGACGAACAATTAGCGACAGGCGTTTTTTTAAGATTTACTCTCAGATGTGATTAAGGCGAATGGCGCAGATAAAGCATTTGCCAAAGCGGTACAGCATAAGGTGGGACGAGGCAGTCTGAATTACATTTTATAGATGTATTTCTCACATATCTCAGAGCCTCTCGCGATCTTCGTCGTCGTCGTCGCCGCCGCTTCTGCAGAAGTAGCAAATGGCCATCGTAGCAAATGCGGCGAGGGACGCCCTGCCTTCGATTCCGAATGCACAAAGTGTGTGGTCTTGTTTCTCAGTCTATATTTGGTCGGTCACGTCAGAGGTTGAATGTAACGAATGGGTGGGAAAGAGCAAGGGGCAGCGGCTGTGTAGAACGAAAACACAAATCCTCAGAGGTGTGAGCGTTTCGAGATGAGTCGTATACATGTAAATGTTGGTCGTCAGTGACCGTGTGGCATAATGGATAAGGCGTCGGACTTCGGCTCTGAAGATTACAGGTTCGAATGCTGTCACGCTTGTGTTTTTCCAGTTCTGAAAAAGAAACATACCGTTTTAATGTAGCAATTGAGCAGTACGAAACCGTCTGAATGTTGCTGTTGACCATTTTTTGCTTGGAGATGCTCTTGAGCTTGAAACACACACAGCAAGACCGGTGTTAACTAGCGAAATGGTCGGCAGAGTGCCGACACCGCGAGTTTTGACTGGCACTTGCACATCTAAAACAACGTCGGAAAGTAACTCGTTCGGCTTTTGAGTCACATAAAGTATGTGTGTTAATTTTGACGCCACTAGCTCTGCTTGTTGTCATGCAATTTCTTTGCCTCTCAGAAATGATTATGACATAAAAGTGAAGTACGTGACGAGTGTGACGTTAGGAAAACATTAGGCAGCATGGAGAGATGCTGTATGGGACCACCCAACCCAAACGAGTACTGTGTGACGTGCTACCCGGCAAGTATTCACCGAGGTAGCCGGCTATCTCAGTCGGTAGAGTGTCAGACTCTTAATCCCAGGGTCGTGGGTTCGAGCCAGACGCTGGGCGGAACGGAATTTTGTTCCGCTGCAGGTGTGAATTACCGTTTTTCTGATTAACGAGATTTAATGGAAATAGCAACATTAAACTTTGCCTACGTCTCTGTCAGTCGCAAGGAAACTGTATTTGAAGGTGAAGGTGATTTTGTAGACATGTGTGAAAGACATGTTCTGAAATGCAAGTGTTGTGGTTTGGAGAGCACATCGGTTACGTGTCAGATGTGTAGCCAAGCAGTAATTTGTCGCCATAGCTGCAAATATTAGCCGGTAATATGAAGTGTTGTCAGCTAAAGTCTGATGGTGCAGACGACCGTAAGGACGAAGTACCCAAGAGTACCGCTAGGCCGCGCCTCTTTAGCTCAGTGGTAGAGCACTGGTCTAATAAACCAGGGGTTGTAAGTTCCATCCTCACAGGAGAAAGATGAATTTTGGAAATCAGTTGCGCGTCGTGGCCGTATAGCAAACAGTACCTGTGATGACGAACAATTAGCGACAGGCGTTTTTTTAAGATTTACTCTCAGATGTGATTAAGGCGAATGGCGCAGATAAAGCATTTGCCAAAGCGGTACAGCATAAGGTGGGACGAGGCAGTCTGAATTACATTTTATAGATGTATTTCTCACATATCTCAGAGCCTCTCGCGATCTTCGTCGTCGTCGTCGTCGTCGTCGTCGTCGTCGTCGTCGCCGCCGCCGCTTCTGCAGAAGTAGCAAATGGCCATCGTAGCAAATGCGGCGAGGGACGCCCTGCCTTCGATTCCGAATGCACAAAGTGTGTGGTCTTGTTTCTCAGTCTATATTTGGTCGGTCACGTCAGAGGTTGAATGTAACGAATGGGTGGGAAAGAGCAAGGGGCAGCGGCTGTGTAGAACGAAAACACAAATCCTCAGGGGTGTGAGCGTTTCGAGATGAGTCGTATACATGTAAATGTTGGTCGTCAGTGACCGTGAGGCCTAATGGATAAGGCGTCGGACTTCGGCTCTGAAGATTACAGGTTCGAATGCTGTCACGCTTGTGTTTTTCCAGTTCTGAAAAAGAAACATACCGTTTTAATGTAGCAATTGAGCAGTACGAAACCGTCTGAATGTTGCTGTTGACCATTTTTTGCTTGGAGATGCTCTTGAGCTTGAAACACACACAGCAAGACCGGTGTTAACTAGCGAAATGGTCGGCAGAGTGCCGACACCGCGAGTTTTGACTGGCACTTGCACATCTAAAACAACGTCGGAAAGTAACTCGTTCGGCTTTTGAGTCACATAAAGTATGTGTGTTAATTTTGACGCCACTAGCTCTGCTTGTTGTCATGCAATTTCTTTGCCTCTCAGAAATGATTATGACATAAAAGTGAAGTACGTGACGAGTGTGACGTTAGGAAAACATTAGGCAGCATGGAGAGATGCTGTATGGGACCACCCAACCCAAACGAGTACTGTGTGACGTGCTACCCGGCAAGTATTCACCGAGGTAGCCGGCTATCTCAGTCGGTAGAGCGTCAGGCACTTTATCCCACCGTCGTGGGTTCGAGCCAGACGCTGGGCGAAACGGAATTTTGTTCCGCTGCAGGTGTGAATTACCGTTTTTCTGATTAACGAGATTTAATGGAAATAGCAACTTTAAACTTTGCCTACGTCTCTGTCAGTCGCAAGGAAACTGTATTTGAAGGTGAAGGTGATTTTGTAGACATGTGTAAAAGACATGTTCTGAAATGCAAGTGTTGTGGTTTGGAGAGCACATCGGTTACGTGTCAGATGTGTAGCCAAGCAGTAATTTGTCGCCATAGCTGCAAATATTAGCCGGTAATATGAAGTGTTGTCAGCTAAAGTCTGATGGTGCAGACGACCGTAAGGACGATGTACCCAAGAGTACCGCTAGGCCGCGCCTCTTTAGCTCAGTGGTAGAGCACTGGTCTAATAAACCAGGGGTTGTAAGTTCCATCCTCACAGGAGAAAGATGAATTTTGGAAATCAGTTGCGCGTCGTGGCCGTATAGCAAACAGTACCTGTGATGACGAACAATTAGCGACAGGCGTTTTTTTAAGATTTACTCTCAGATGTGATTAAGGCGAATGGCGCAGATAAAGCATTTGCCAAAGCGGTACAGCATAAGGTGGGACGAGGCAGTCTGAATTACATTTTATAGATGTATTTCTCACATATCTCAGAGCCTCTCGCGATCTTCGTCGTCGTCGTCGTCGTCGTCGTCGCCGCCGCCGCTTCTGCAGAAGTAGCAAATGGCCATCGTAGCAAATGCGGCGAGGGACGCCCTGCCTTCGATTCCGAATGCACAAAGTGTGTGGTCTTGTTTCTCAGTCTATATTTGGTCGGTCACGTCAGAGGTTGAATGTAACGAATGGGTGGGAAAGAGCAAGGGGCAGCGGCTGTGTAGAACGAAAACACAAATCCTCAGGGGTGTGAGCGTTTCGAGATGAGTCGTATACATGTAAATGTTGGTCGTCAGTGACCGTGTGGCCTAATGGATAAGGCGTCGGACTTCGGCTCTGAAGATTACAGGTTCGAATGCTGTCACGCTTGTGTTTTTCCAGTTCTGAAAAAGAAACATACCGTTTTAATGTAGCAATTGAGCAGTACGAAACCGTCTGAATGTTGCTGTTGACCATTTTTTGCTTGGAGATGCTCTTGAGCTTGAAACACACACAGCAAGACCGGTGTTAACTAGCGAAATGGTCGGCAGAGTGCCGACACCGCGAGTTTTGACTGGCACTTGCACATCTAAAACAACGTCGGAAAGTAACTCGTTCGGCTTTTGAGTCACATAAAGTATGTGTGTTAATTTTGACGCCACTAGCTCTGCTTGTTGTCATGCAATTTCTTTGCCTCTCAGAAATGATTATGACATGAAAGTGAAGTACGTGACGAGTGTGACGTTAGGAAAACATTAGGCAGCATGGAGAGATGCTGTATGGGACCACCCAACCCAAACGAGTACTGTGTGACGTGCTACCCGGCAAGTATTCACCGAGGTAGCCGGCTATCTCAGTCGGTAGAGCGTCAGGCACTTTATCCCACCGTCGTGGGTTCGAGCCAGACGCTGGGCGAAACGGAATTTTGTTCCGCTGCACGTGTGAATTACCGTTTTTCTGATTAACGAGATTTAATGGAAATAGCAACTTTAAACTTTGCCTACGTCTCTGTCAGTCGCAAGGAAACTGTATTTGAAGGTGAAGGTGATTTTGTAGACATGTGTAAAAGACATGTTCTGAAATGCAAGTGTTGTGGTTTGGAGAGCACATCGGTTACGTGTCAGATGTGTAGCCAAGCAGTAATTTGTCGCCATAGCTGCAAATATTAGCCGATAATATGAATTGTTGTCAGCTAAAGTCTGATGATGCAGACGACCGTAAGGACGAAGTACCCAAGAGTACCGCTAGGCCGCGCCTCTTTAGCTCAGTGGTAGAGCACTGGTCTAATAAACCAGGGGTCGTAAGTTCCATCCTCACAGGAGAAAGATGAATTTTGGAAATCAGTTGCGCGTCGTGGCCGTATAGCAAACAGTACCTGTGATGACGAACAATTAGCGACAGGCGTTTTTTTAAGATTTACTCTCAGATGTGATTAAGGCGAATGGCGCAGATAAAGCATTTGCCAAAGCGGTACAGCATAAGGTGGGACGAGGCAGTCTGAATTACATTTTATAGATGTATTTCTCACATATCTCAGAGCCTCTCGCGATCTTCGTCGTCGTCGTCGTCGTCGTCGTCGCCGCCGCCGCTTCTGCAGAAGTAGCATATGGCCATCGTAGCAAATGCGGCGAGGGTCGCCCTGCCTTCGATTCCGAATGCACAAAGTGTGTGGTCTTGTTTCTCAGTCTATATTTGGTCGGTCACGTCAGAGGTTGAATGTAACGAATGGGTGGGAAAGAGCAAGGGGCAGCGGCTGTGTAGAACGAAAACACAAATCCTCAGGGGTGTGAGCGTTTCGAGATGAGTCGTATACATGTAAATGTTGGTCGTCAGTGACCGTGTGGCCTAATGGATAAGGCGTCGGACTTCGGCTCTGAAGATTACAGGTTCGAATGCTGTCACGCTTGTGTTTTTCCAGTTCTGAAAAAGAAACATACCGTTTTAATGTAGCAATTGAGCAGTACGAAACCGTCTGAATGTTGCTGTTGACCATTTTTTGCTTGGAGATGCTCTTGAGCTTGAAACACACACAGCAAGACCGGTGTTAACTAGCGAAATGGTCGGCAGAGTGCCGACACCGCGAGTTTTGACTGGCACTTGCACATCTAAAACAACGTCGGAAAGTAACTCGTTCGGCTTTTGAGTCACATAAAGTATGTGTGTTAATTTTGACGCCACTAGCTCTGCTTGTTGTCATGCAATTTCTTTGCCTCTCAGAAATGATTATGACATAAAAGTGAAGTACGTGACGAGTGTGACGTTAGGAAAACATTAGGCAGCATGGAGAGATTCTGTATGGGACCACCCAACCCAAACGAGTACTGTGTGACGTGCTACCCGGCAAGTATTCACTGCGGTAGCCGGCTATCTCAGTCGGTAGAGCGTCAGACTCTTAATCCCAGGGTCGTGGGTTCGAGCCAGACGCTGGGCGGAACGGAATTTTGTTCCGCTGCAGGTGTAAATTACCGTTTTTCTGATTAACGAGATTTAATGGAAATAGCAACTTTAAACTTTGCCTACGTCTCTGTCAGTCGCAAGGAAACTGTATTTGAAGGTGAAGGTGATTTTGTAGACATGTGTGAAAGACATGTTCTGAAATGCAAGTGTTGTGGTTTGGAGAGCACATCGGTTACGTGTCAGATGTGTAGCCAAGCAGTAATTTGTCGCCATAGCTGCAAATATTAGCCGGTAATATGAAGTGTTGTCAGCTAAAGTCTGATGGTGCAGACGACCGTAAGGACGAAGTACCCAAGAGTACCGCTAGGCCGCGCCTCTTTAGCTCAGTGGTAGAGCACTGGTCTAATAAACCAGGGGTTGTAAGTTCCATCCTCACAGGAGAAAGATGAATTTTGGAAATCAGTTGCGCGTCGTGGCCGTATAGCAAACAGTACCTGTGATGACGAACAATTAGCGACAGGCGTTTTTTTAAGATTTACTCTCAGATGTGATTAAGGCGAATGGCGCAGATAAAGCATTTGCCAAAGCGGTACAGCATAAGGTGGGACGAGGCAGTCTGAATTACATTTTATAGATGTATTTCTCACATATCTCAGAGCCTCTCGCGATCTTCGTCGTCGTCGTCGTCGTCGTCGTCGTCGTCGCCGCCGCCGCTTCTGCAGAAGTAGCATATGGCCATCGTAGCAAATGCGGCGAGGGACGCCCTGCCTTCGATTCCGAATGCACAAAGTGTGTGGTCTTGTTTCTCAGTCTATATTTGGTCGGTCACGTCAGAGGTTGAATGTAACGAATGGGTGGGAAAGAGCAAGGGGCAGCGGCTGTGTAGAACGAAAACACAAATCCTCAGGGGTGTGAGCGTTTCGAGATGAGTCGTATACATGTAAATGTTGGTCGTCAGTGACCGTGTGGCCTAATGGATAAGGCGTCGGACTTCGGCTCTGAAGATTACAGGTTCGAATGCTGTCACACTTGTGTTTTTCCAGTTCTGAAAAAGAAACATACCGTTTTAATGTAGCAATTGAGCAGTACGAAACCGTCTGAATGTTGCTGTTGACCATTTTTTGCTTGGAGATGCTCTTGAGCTTGAAACACACACAGCAAGACCGGTGTTAACTAGCGAAATGGTCGGCAGAGTGCCGACACCGCGAGTTTTGACTGGCACTTGCACATCTAAAACAACGTCGGAAAGTAACTCGTTCGGCTTTTGAGTCACATAAAGTATGTGTGTTAATTTTGACGCCACTAGCTCTGCTTGTTGTCATGCAATTTCTTTGCCTCTCAGAAATGATTATGACATAAAAGTGAAGTACGTGACGAGTGTGACGTTAGGAAAACATTAGGCAGCATGGAGAGATTCTGTATGGGACCACCCAACCCAAACGAGTACTGTGTGACGTGCTACCCGGCAAGTATTCACCGAGGTAGCCGGCTATCTCAGTCGGTAGAGCGTCAGACTCTTAATCCCAGGGTCGTGGGTTCGAGCCAGACGCTGGGCGGAACGGAATTTTGTTCCGCTGCAGGTGTAAATTACCGTTTTTCTGATTAACGAGATTTAATGGAAATAGCAACTTTAAACTTTGCCTACGTCTCTGTCAGTCGCAAGGAAACTGTATTTGAAGGTGAAGGTGATTTTGTAGACATGTGTGAAAGACATGTTCTGAAATGCAAGTGTTGTGGTTTGGAGAGCACATCGGTTACGTGTCAGATGTGTAGCCAAGCAGTAATTTGTCGCCATAGCTGCAAATATTAGCCGGTAATATGAAGTGTTGTCAGCTAAAGTCTGATGGTGCAGACGACCGTAAGGACGAAGTACCCAAGAGTACCGCTAGGCCGCGCCTCTTTAGCTCAGTGGTAGAGCACTGGTCTAATAAACCAGGGGTTGTAAGTTCCATCCTCACAGGAGAAAGATGAATTTTGGAAATCAGTTGCGCGTCGTGGCCGTATAGCAAACAGTACCTGTGATGACGAACAATTAGCGACAGGCGTTTTTTTAAGATTTACTCTCAGATGTGATTAAGGCGAATGGCGCAGATAAAGCATTTGCCAAAGCGGTACAGCATAAGGTGGGACGAGGCAGTCTGAATTACATTTTATAGATGTATTTCTCACATATCTCAGAGCCTCTCGCGATCTTCGTTGTCGTCGTCGTCGTCGTCGTCGTCGCCGCCGCCGCTTCTGCAGAAGTAGCAAATGGCCATCGTAGCAAATGCGGCGAGGGACGCCCTGCCTTCGATTCCGAATGCACAAAGTGTGTGGTCTTGTTTCTCAGTCTATATTTGGTCGGTCACGTCAGAGGTTGAATGTAACGAATGGGTGGGAAAGAGCAAGGGGCAGCGGCTGTGTAGAACGAAAACACAAATCCTCAGGGGTGTGAGCGTTTCGAGATGAGTCGTATACATGTAAATGTTGGTCGTCAGTGACCGTGTGGCCTAATGGATAAGGCGTCGGACTTCGGCTCTGAAGATTACAGGTTCGAATGCTGTCACGCTTGTGTTTTTCCAGTTCTGAAAAAGAAACATACCGTTTTAATGTAGCAATTGAGCAGTACGAAACCGTCTGAATGTTGCTGTTGACCATTTTTTGCTTGGAGATGCTCTTGAGCTTGAAACACACACAGCAAGACCGGTGTTAACTAGCGAAATGGTCGGCAGAGTGCCGACACCGCGAGTTTTGACTGGCACTTGCACATCTAAAACAACGTCGGAAAGTAACTCGTTCGGCTTTTGAGTCACATAAAGTATGTGTGTTAATTTTGACGCCACTAGCTCTGCTTGTTGTCATGCAATTTCTTTGCCTCTCAGAAATGATTATGACATAAAAGTGAAGTACGTGACGAGTGTGACGTTAGGAAAACATTAGGCAGCATGGAGAGATGCTGTATGGGACCACCCAACCCAAACGAGTACTGTGTGACGTGCTACCCGGCAAGTATTCACCGAGGTAGCCGGCTATCTCAGTCGGTAGAGCGTCAGGCACTTTATCCCACCGTCGTGGGTTCGAGCCAGACGCTGGGCGAAACGGAATTTTGTTCCGCTGCAGGTGTGAATTACCGTTTTTCTGATTAACGAGATTTAATGGAAATAGCAACTTTAAACTTTGCCTACGTCTCTGTCAGTCGCAAGGAAACTGTATTTGAAGGTGAAGGTGATTTTGTAGACATGTGTAAAAGACATGTTCTGAAATGCAAGTGTTGTGGTTTGGAGAGCACATCGGTTACGTGTCAGATGTGTAGCCAAGCAGTAATTTGTCGCCATAGCTGCAAATATTAGCCGATAATATGAATTGTTGTCAGCTAAAGTCTGATGATGCAGACGACCGTAAGGACGAAGTACCCAAGAGTACCGCTAGGCCGCGCCTCTTTAGCTCAGTGGTAGAGCACTGGTCTAATAAACCAGGGGTTGTAAGTTCCATCCTCACAGGAGAAAGATGAATTTTGGAAATCAGTTGCGCGTCGTGGCCGTATAGCAAACAGTACCTGTGATGACGAACAATTAGCGACAGGCGTTTTTTTAAGATTTACTCTCAGATGTGATTAAGGCGAATGGCGCAGATAAAGCATTTGCCAAAGCGGTACAGCATAAGGTGGGACGAGGCAGTCTGAATTACATTTTATAGATGTATTTCTCACATATCTCAGAGCCTCTCGCGATCTTCGTTGTCGGCGTCGTCGTCGTCGTCGTCGCCGCCGCCGCTTCTGCAGAAGTAGCAAATGGCCATCGTAGCAAATGCGGCGAGGGACGCCCTGCCTTCGATTCCGAATGCACAAAGTGTGTGGTCTTGTTTCTCAGTCTATATTTGGTCGGTCACGTCAGAGGTTGAATGTAACGAATGGGTGGGAAAGAGCAAGGGGCAGCGGCTGTGTAGAACGAAAACACAAATCCTCAGGGGTGTGAGCGTTTCGAGATGAGTCGTATACATGTAAATGTTGGTCGTCAGTGACCGTGTGGCCTAATGGATAAGGCGTCGGACTTCGGCTCTGAAGATTACAGGTTCGAATGCTGTCACGCTTGTGTTTTTCCAGTTCTGAAAAAGAAACATACCGTTTTAATGTAGCAATTGAGCAGTACGAAACCGTCTGAATGTTGCTGTTGACCATTTTTTGCTTGGAGATGCTCTTGAGCTTGAAACACACACAGCAAGACCGGTGTTAACTAGCGAAATGGTCGGCAGAGTGCCGACACCGCGAGTTTTGACTGGCACTTGCACATCTAAAACAACGTCGGAAAGTAACTCGTTCGGCTTTTGAGTCACATAAAGTATGTGTGTTAATTTTGACGCCACTAGCTCTGCTTGTTGTCATGCAATTTCTTTGCCTCTCAGAAATGATTATGACATAAAAGTGAAGTAACACTAGATCGCGTGTTTAGGAAAACATTAGGCAGCATGGAGAGATTCTGTATGGGACCACCCAACCCAAACGAGTACTATGTGACGTGCTATACGGCAAGTATTCACCGAGGTAGCCGGCGATCGCAGTCGGTAGAGCGTCAGACTCTTAATCCCAGGGTCGTGGGTTCGAGCCAGACGCTGGGCGGAACGGAATTTTGTTCCGCTGCAGGTGTAAATTACCGTTTTTCTGATTAACGAGATTTAATGGAAATAGCAACTTTAAACTTTGCCTACGTCTCTGTCAGTCGCAAGGAAACTGTATTTGAAGGTGAAGGTGATTTTGTAGACATGTGTGAAAGACATGTTCTGAAATGCAAGTGTTGTGGTTTGGAGAGCACATCGGTTACGTGTCAGATGTGTAGCCAAGCAGTAATTTGTCGCCATAGCTGCAAATATTAGCCGGTAATATGAAGTGTTGTCAGCTAAAGTCTGATGGTGCAGACGACCGTAAGGACGAAGTACCCAAGAGTACCGCTAGGCCGCGCCTCTTTAGCTCAGTGGTAGAGCACTGGTCTAATAAACCAGGGGTCGTAAGTTCCATCCTCACAGGAGAAAGATGAATTTTGGAAATCAGTTGCGCGTCGTGGCCGTATAGCAAACAGTACATGTGATGACGAACAATTAGCGACAGGCGTTTTTTTAAGATTTACTCTCAGATGTGATTAAGGCGAATGGCGCAGATAAAGCATTTGCCAAAGCGGTACAGCATAAGGTGGGACGAGGCAGTCTGAATTACATTTTATAGATGTATTTCTCACATATCTCAGAGCCTCTCGCGATCTTCGTCGTCGTCGTCGTCGTCGTCGTCGTCGTCGTCGCCGCCGCCGCTTCTGCAGAAGTAGCAAATGGCCATCGTAGCAAATGCGGCGAGGGACGCCCTGCCTTCGATTCCGAATGCACAAAGTGTGTGGTCTTGTTTCTCAGTCTATATTTGGTCGGTCACGTCAGAGGTTGAATGTAACGAATGGGTGGGAAAGAGCAAGGGGCAGCGGCTGTGTAGAACGAAAACACAAATCCTCAGGGGTGTGAGCGTTTCGAGATGAGTCGTATACATGTAAATGTTGGTCGTCAGTGACCGTGTGGCCTAATGGATAAGGCGTCGGACTTCGGCTCTGAAGATTACAGGTTCGAATGGTGTCACGCTTGTGTTTTTCCAGTTCTGAAAAAGAAACATACCGTTTTAATGTAGCAATTGAGCAGTACGAAACCGTCTGAATGTTGCTGTTGACCATTTTTTGCTTGGAGATGCTCTTGAGCTTGAAACACACACAGCAAGACCGGTGTTAACTAGCGAAATGGTCGGCAGAGTGCCGACACCGCGAGTTTTGACTGGCACTTGCACATCTAAAACAACGTCGGAAAGTAACTCGTTCGGCTTTTGAGTCACATAAAGTATGTGTGTTAATTTTGACGCCATTAGCTCTGCTTGTTGTCATGCAATTTCTTTGCCTCTCAGAAATGATTATGACATAAAAGTGAAGTACGTGACGAGTGTGACGTTAGGAAAACATTAGGCAGCATGGAGAGATTCTGTATGGGACCACCCAACCCAAACGAGTACTGTGTGACGTGCTACCCGGCAAGTATTCACCGAGGTAGCCGGCTATCTCAGTCGGTAGAGCGTCAGACTCTTAATCCCAGGGTCGTGGGTTCGAGCCAGACGCTGGGCGGAACGGAATTTTGTTCCGCTGCAGGTGTAAATTACCGTTTTTCTGATTAACGAGATTTAATGGAAATAGCAACTTTAAACTTTGCCTACGTCTCTGTCAGTCGCAAGGAAACTGTATTTGAAGGTGAAGGTGATTTTGTAGACATGTGTGAAAGACATGTTCTGAAATGCAAGTGTTGTGGTTTGGAGAGCACATCGGTTACGTGTCAGATGTGTAGCCAAGCAGTAATTTGTCGCCATAGCTGCAAATATTAGCCGGTAATATGAAGTGTTGTCAGCTAAAGTCTGATGGTGCAGACGACCGTAAGGACGAAGTACCCAAGAGTACCGCTAGGCCGCGCCTCTTTAGCTCAGTGGTAGAGCACTGGTCTAATAAACCAGGGGTTGTAAGTTCCATCCTCACAGGAGAAAGATGAATTTTGGAAATCAGTTGCGCGTCGTGGCCGTATAGCAAACAGTACCTGTGATGACGAACAATTAGCGACAGGCGTTTTTTTAAGATTTACTCTCAGATGTGATTAAGGCGAATGGCGCAGATAAAGCATTTGCCAAAGCGGTACAGCATAAGGTGGGACGAGGCAGTCTGAATTACATTTTATAGATGTATTTCTCACATATCTCAGAGCCTCTCGCGATCTTCGTTGTCGTCGTCGTCGTCGTCGTCGTCGCCGCCGCCGCTTCTGCAGAAGTAGCAAATGGCCATCGTAGCAAATGCGGCGAGGGACGCCCTGCCTTCGATTCCGAATGCACAAAGTGTGTGGTCTTGTTTCTCAGTCTATATTTGGTCGGTCACGTCAGAGGTTGAATGTAACGAATGGGTGGGAAAGAGCAAGGGGCAGCGGCTGTGTAGAACGAAAACACAAATCCTCAGGGGTGTGAGCGTTTCGAGATGAGTCGTATACATGTAAATGTTGGTCGTCAGTGACCGTGTGGCCTAATGGATAAGGCGTCGGACTTCGGCTCTGAAGATTACAGGTTCGAATGCTGTCACGCTTGTGTTTTTCCAGTTCTGAAAAAGAAACATACCGTTTTAATGTAGCAATTGAGCAGTACGAAACCGTCTGAATGTTGCTGTTGACCATTTTTTGCTTGGAGATGCTCTTGAGCTTGAAACACACACAGCAAGACCGGTGTTAACTAGCGAAATGGTCGGCAGAGTGCCGACACCGCGAGTTTTGACTGGCACTTGCACATCTAAAACAACGTCGGAAAGTAACTCGTTCGGCTTTTGAGTCACATAAAGTATGTGTGTTAATTTTGACGCCACTAGCTCTGCTTGTTGTCATGCAATTTCTTTGCCTCTCAGAAATGATTATGACATGAAAGTGAAGTACGTGACGAGTGTGACGTTAGGAAAACATTAGGCAGCATGGAGAGATGCTGTATGGGACCACCCAACCCAAACGAGTACTGTGTGACGTGCTACCCGGCAAGTATTCACCGAGGTAGCCGGCTATCTCAGTCGGTAGAGCGTCAGGCACTTTATCCCACCGTCGTGGGTTCGAGCCAGACGCTGGGCGAAACGGAATTTTGTTCCGCTGCAGGTGTGAATTACCGTTTTTCTGATTAACGAGATTTAATGGAAATAGCAACTTTAAACTTTGCCTACGTCTCTGTCAGTCGCAAGGAAACTGTATTTGAAGGTGAAGGTGATTTTGTAGACATGTGTAAAAGACATGTTCTGAAATGCAAGTGTTGTGGTTTGGAGAGCACATCGGTTACGTGTCAGATGTGTAGCCAAGCAGTAATTTGTCGCCATAGCTGCAAATATTAGCCGATAATATGAATTGTTGTCAGCTAAAGTCTGATGATGCAGACGACCGTAAGGACGAAGTACCCAAGAGTACCGCTAGGCCGCGCCTCTTTAGCTCAGTGGTAGAGCACTGGTCTAATAAACCAGGGGTCGTAAGTTCCATCCTCACAGGAGAAAGATGAATTTTGGAAATCAGTTGCGCGTCGTGGCCGTATAGCAAACAGTACCTGTGATGACGAACAATTAGCGACAGGCGTTTTTTTAAGATTTACTCTCAGATGTGATTAAGGCGAATGGCGCAGATAAAGCATTTGCCAAAGCGGTACAGCATAAGGTGGGACGAGGCAGTCTGAATTACATTTTATAGATGTATTTCTCACATATCTCAGAGCCTCTCGCGATCTTCGTCGTCGTCGTCGTCGTCGTCGTCGCCGCCGCCGCTTCTGCAGAAGTAGCATATGGCCATCGTAGCAAATGCGGCGAGGGTCGCCCTGCCTTCGATTCCGAATGCACAAAGTGTGTGGTCTTGTTTCTCAGTCTATATTTGGTCGGTCACGTCAGAGGTTGAATGTAACGAATGGGTGGGAAAGAGCAAGGGGCAGCGGCTGTGTAGAACGAAAACACAAATCCTCAGGGGTGTGAGCGTTTCGAGATGAGTCGTATACATGTAAATGTTGGTCGTCAGTGACCGTGTGGCCTAATGGATAAGGCGTCGGACTTCGGCTCTGAAGATTACAGGTTCGAATGCTGTCACGCTTGTGTTTTTCCAGTTCTGAAAAAGAAACATACCGTTTTAATGTAGCAATTGAGCAGTACGAAACCGTCTGAATGTTGCTGTTGACCATTTTTTGCTTGGAGATGCTCTTGAGCTTGAAACACACACAGCAAGACCGGTGTTAACTAGCGAAATGGTCGGCAGAGTGCCGACACCGCGAGTTTTGACTGGCACTTGCACATCTAAAACAACGTCGGAAAGTAACTCGTTCGGCTTTTGAGTCACATAAAGTATGTGTGTTAATTTTGACGCCACTAGCTCTGCTTGTTGTCATGCAATTTCTTTGCCTCTCAGAAATGATTATGACATGAAAGTGAAGTACGTGACGAGTGTGACGTTAGGAAAACATTAGGCAGCATGGAGAGATGCTGTATGGGACCACCCAACCCAAACGAGTACTGTGTGACGTGCTACCCGGCAAGTATTCACCGAGGTAGCCGGCTATCTCAGTCGGTAGAGCGTCAGGCACTTTATCCCACCGTCGTGGGTTCGAGCCAGACGCTGGGCGAAACGGAATTTTGTTCCGCTGCAGGTGTGAATTACCGTTTTTCTGATTAACGAGATTTAATGGAAATAGCAACTTTAAACTTTGCCTACGTCTCTGTCAGTCGCAAGGAAACTGTATTTGAAGGTGAAGGTGATTTTGTAGACATGTGTAAAAGACATGTTCTGAAATGCAAGTGTTGTGGTTTGGAGAGCACATCGGTTACGTGTCAGATGTGTAGCCAAGCAGTAATTTGTCGCCATAGCTGCAAATATTAGCCGATAATATGAATTGTTGTCAGCTAAAGTCTGATGATGCAGACGACCGTAAGGACGAAGTACCCAAGAGTACCGCTAGGCCGCGCCTCTTTAGCTCAGTGGTAGAGCACTGGTCTAATAAACCAGGGGTCGTAAGTTCCATCCTCACAGGAGAAAGATGAATTTTGGAAATCAGTTGCGCGTCGTGGCCGTATAGCAAACAGTACCTGTGATGACGAACAATTAGCGACAGGCGTTTTTTTAAGATTTACTCTCAGATGTGATTAAGGCGAATGGCGCAGATAAAGCATTTGCCAAAGCGGTACAGCATAAGGTGGGACGAGGCAGTCTGAATTACATTTTATAGATGTATTTCTCACATATCTCAGAGCCTCTCGCGATCTTCGTCGTCGTCGTCGTCGTCGTCGTCGCCGCCGCCGCTTCTGCAGAAGTAGCATATGGCCATCGTAGCAAATGCGGCGAGGGTCGCCCTGCCTTCGATTCCGAATGCACAAAGTGTGTGGTCTTGTTTCTCAGTCTATATTTGGTCGGTCACGTCAGAGGTTGAATGTAACGAATGGGTGGGAAAGAGCAAGGGGCAGCGGCTGTGTAGAACGAAAACACAAATCCTCAGGGGTGTGAGCGTTTCGAGATGAGTCGTATACATGTAAATGTTGGTCGTCAGTGACCGTGTGGCCTAATGGATAAGGCGTCGGACTTCGGCTCTGAAGATTACAGGTTCGAATGCTGTCACGCTTGTGTTTTTCCAGTTCTGAAAAAGAAACATACCGTTTTAATGTAGCAATTGAGCAGTACGAAACCGTCTGAATGTTGCTGTTGACCATTTTTTGCTTGGAGATGCTCTTGAGCTTGAAACACACACAGCAAGACCGGTGTTAACTAGCGAAATGGTCGGCAGAGTGCCGACACCGCGAGTTTTGACTGGCACTTGCACATCTAAAACAACGTCGGAAAGTAACTCGTTCGGCTTTTGAGTCACATAAAGTATGTGTGTTAATTTTGACGCCACTAGCTCTGCTTGTTGTCATGCAATTTCTTTGCCTCTCAGAAATGATTATGACATAAAAGTGAAGTACGTGACGAGTGTGACGTTAGGAAAACATTAGGCAGCATGGAGAGATTCTGTATGGGACCACCCAACCCAAACGAGTACTGTGTGACGTGCTACCCGGCAAGTATTCACTGCGGTAGCCGGCTATCTCAGTCGGTAGAGCGTCAGACTCTTAATCCCAGGGTCGTGGGTTCGAGCCAGACGCTGGGCGGAACGGAATTTTGTTCCGCTGCAGGTGTAAATTACCGTTTTTCTGATTAACGAGATTTAATGGAAATAGCAACTTTAAACTTTGCCTACGTCTCTGTCAGTCGCAAGGAAACTGTATTTGAAGGTGAAGGTGATTTTGTAGACATGTGTGAAAGACATGTTCTGAAATGCAAGTGTTGTGGTTTGGAGAGCACATCGGTTACGTGTCAGATGTGTAGCCAAGCAGTAATTTGTCGCCATAGCTGCAAATATTAGCCGGTAATATGAAGTGTTGTCAGCTAAAGTCTGATGGTGCAGACGACCGTAAGGACGAAGTACCCAAGAGTACCGCTAGGCCGCGCCTCTTTAGCTCAGTGGTAGAGCACTGGTCTAATAAACCAGGGGTTGTAAGTTCCATCCTCACAGGAGAAAGATGAATTTTGGAAATCAGTTGCGCGTCGTGGCCGTATAGCAAACAGTACCTGTGATGACGAACAATTAGCGACAGGCGTTTTTTTAAGATTTACTCTCAGATGTGATTAAGGCGAATGGCGCAGATAAAGCATTTGCCAAAGCGGTACAGCATAAGGTGGGACGAGGCAGTCTGAATTACATTTTATAGATGTATTTCTCACATATCTCAGAGCCTCTCGCGATCTTCGTCGTCGTCGTCGTCGTCGTCGTCGTCGTCGCCGCCGCCGCTTCTGCAGAAGTAGCATATGGCCATCGTAGCAAATGCGGCGAGGGACGCCCTGCCTTCGATTCCGAATGCACAAAGTGTGTGGTCTTGTTTCTCAGTCTATATTTGGTCGGTCACGTCAGAGGTTGAATGTAACGAATGGGTGGGAAAGAGCAAGGGGCAGCGGCTGTGTAGAACGAAAACACAAATCCTCAGGGGTGTGAGCGTTTCGAGATGAGTCGTATACATGTAAATGTTGGTCGTCAGTGACCGTGTGGCCTAATGGATAAGGCGTCGGACTTCGGCTCTGAAGATTACAGGTTCGAATGCTGTCACACTTGTGTTTTTCCAGTTCTGAAAAAGAAACATACCGTTTTAATGTAGCAATTGAGCAGTACGAAACCGTCTGAATGTTGCTGTTGACCATTTTTTGCTTGGAGATGCTCTTGAGCTTGAAACACACACAGCAAGACCGGTGTTAACTAGCGAAATGGTCGGCAGAGTGCCGACACCGCGAGTTTTGACTGGCACTTGCACATCTAAAACAACGTCGGAAAGTAACTCGTTCGGCTTTTGAGTCACATAAAGTATGTGTGTTAATTTTGACGCCACTAGCTCTGCTTGTTGTCATGCAATTTCTTTGCCTCTCAGAAATGATTATGACATAAAAGTGAAGTACGTGACGAGTGTGACGTTAGGAAAACATTAGGCAGCATGGAGAGATTCTGTATGGGACCACCCAACCCAAACGAGTACTGTGTGACGTGCTACCCGGCAAGTATTCACCGAGGTAGCCGGCTATCTCAGTCGGTAGAGCGTCAGACTCTTAATCCCAGGGTCGTGGGTTCGAGCCAGACGCTGGGCGGAACGGAATTTTGTTCCGCTGCAGGTGTAAATTACCGTTTTTCTGATTAACGAGATTTAATGGAAATAGCAACTTTAAACTTTGCCTACGTCTCTGTCAGTCGCAAGGAAACTGTATTTGAAGGTGAAGGTGATTTTGTAGACATGTGTGAAAGACATGTTCTGAAATGCAAGTGTTGTGGTTTGGAGAGCACATCGGTTACGTGTCAGATGTGTAGCCAAGCAGTAATTTGTCGCCATAGCTGCAAATATTAGCCGGTAATATGAAGTGTTGTCAGCTAAAGTCTGATGGTGCAGACGACCGTAAGGACGAAGTACCCAAGAGTACCGCTAGGCCGCGCCTCTTTAGCTCAGTGGTAGAGCACTGGTCTAATAAACCAGGGGTTGTAAGTTCCATCCTCACAGGAGAAAGATGAATTTTGGAAATCAGTTGCGCGTCGTGGCCGTATAGCAAACAGTACCTGTGATGACGAACAATTAGCGACAGGCGTTTTTTTAAGATTTACTCTCAGATGTGATTAAGGCGAATGGCGCAGATAAAGCATTTGCCAAAGCGGTACAGCATAAGGTGGGACGAGGCAGTCTGAATTACATTTTATAGATGTATTTCTCACATATCTCAGAGCCTCTCGCGATCTTCGTTGTCGTCGTCGTCGTCGTCGTCGCCGCCGCCGCTTCTGCAGAAGTAGCAAATGGCCATCGTAGCAAATGCGGCGAGGGACGCCCTGCCTTCGATTCCGAATGCACAAAGTGTGTGGTCTTGTTTCTCAGTCTATATTTGGTCGGTCACGTCAGAGGTTGAATGTAACGAATGGGTGGGAAAGAGCAAGGGGCAGCGGCTGTGTAGAACGAAAACACAAATCCTCAGGGGTGTGAGCGTTTCGAGATGAGTCGTATACATGTAAATGTTGGTCGTCAGTGACCGTGTGGCCTAATGGATAAGGCGTCGGACTTCGGCTCTGAAGATTACAGGTTCGAATGCTGTCACGCTTGTGTTTTTCCAGTTCTGAAAAAGAAACATACCGTTTTAATGTAGCAATTGAGCAGTACGAAACCGTCTGAATGTTGCTGTTGACCATTTTTTGCTTGGAGATGCTCTTGAGCTTGAAACACACACAGCAAGACCGGTGTTAACTAGCGAAATGGTCGGCAGAGTGCCGACACCGCGAGTTTTGACTGGCACTTGCACATCTAAAACAACGTCGGAAAGTAACTCGTTCGGCTTTTGAGTCACATAAAGTATGTGTGTTAATTTTGACGCCACTAGCTCTGCTTGTTGTCATGCAATTTCTTTGCCTCTCAGAAATGATTATGACATGAAAGTGAAGTACGTGACGAGTGTGACGTTAGGAAAACATTAGGCAGCATGGAGAGATGCTGTATGGGACCACCCAACCCAAACGAGTACTGTGTGACGTGCTACCCGGCAAGTATTCACCGAGGTAGCCGGCTATCTCAGTCGGTAGAGCGTCAGGCACTTTATCCCACCGTCGTGGGTTCGAGCCAGACGCTGGGCGAAACGGAATTTTGTTCCGCTGCAGGTGTGAATTACCGTTTTTCTGATTAACGAGATTTAATGGAAATAGCAACTTTAAACTTTGCCTACGTCTCTGTCAGTCGCAAGGAAACTGTATTTGAAGGTGAAGGTGATTTTGTAGACATGTGTAAAAGACATGTTCTGAAATGCAAGTGTTGTGGTTTGGAGAGCACATCGGTTACGTGTCAGATGTGTAGCCAAGCAGTAATTTGTCGCCATAGCTGCAAATATTAGCCGATAATATGAATTGTTGTCAGCTAAAGTCTGATGATGCAGACGACCGTAAGGACGAAGTACCCAAGAGTACCGCTAGGCCGCGCCTCTTTAGCTCAGTGGTAGAGCACTGGTCTAATAAACCAGGGGTCGTAAGTTCCATCCTCACAGGAGAAAGATGAATTTTGGAAATCAGTTGCGCGTCGTGGCCGTATAGCAAACAGTACCTGTGATGACGAACAATTAGCGACAGGCGTTTTTTTAAGATTTACTCTCAGATGTGATTAAGGCGAATGGCGCAGATAAAGCATTTGCCAAAGCGGTACAGCATAAGGTGGGACGAGGCAGTCTGAATTACATTTTATAGATGTATTTCTCACATATCTCAGAGCCTCTCGCGATCTTCGTCGTCGTCGTCGTCGTCGTCGTCGCCGCCGCCGCTTCTGCAGAAGTAGCATATGGCCATCGTAGCAAATGCGGCGAGGGTCGCCCTGCCTTCGATTCCGAATGCACAAAGTGTGTGGTCTTGTTTCTCAGTCTATATTTGGTCGGTCACGTCAGAGGTTGAATGTAACGAATGGGTGGGAAAGAGCAAGGGGCAGCGGCTGTGTAGAACGAAAACACAAATCCTCAGGGGTGTGAGCGTTTCGAGATGAGTCGTATACATGTAAATGTTGGTCGTCAGTGACCGTGTGGCCTAATGGATAAGGCGTCGGACTTCGGCTCTGAAGATTACAGGTTCGAATGCTGTCACGCTTGTGTTTTTCCAGTTCTGAAAAAGAAACATACCGTTTTAATGTAGCAATTGAGCAGTACGAAACCGTCTGAATGTTGCTGTTGACCATTTTTTGCTTGGAGATGCTCTTGAGCTTGAAACACACACAGCAAGACCGGTGTTAACTAGCGAAATGGTCGGCAGAGTGCCGACACCGCGAGTTTTGACTGGCACTTGCACATCTAAAACAACGTCGGAAAGTAACTCGTTCGGCTTTTGAGTCACATAAAGTATGTGTGTTAATTTTGACGCCACTAGCTCTGCTTGTTGTCATGCAATTTCTTTGCCTCTCAGAAATGATTATGACATAAAAGTGAAGTACGTGACGAGTGTGACGTTAGGAAAACATTAGGCAGCATGGAGAGATTCTGTATGGGACCACCCAACCCAAACGAGTACTGTGTGACGTGCTACCCGGCAAGTATTCACTGCGGTAGCCGGCTATCTCAGTCGGTAGAGCGTCAGACTCTTAATCCCAGGGTCGTGGGTTCGAGCCAGACGCTGGGCGGAACGGAATTTTGTTCCGCTGCAGGTGTAAATTACCGTTTTTCTGATTAACGAGATTTAATGGAAATAGCAACTTTAAACTTTGCCTACGTCTCTGTCAGTCGCAAGGAAACTGTATTTGAAGGTGAAGGTGATTTTGTAGACATGTGTGAAAGACATGTTCTGAAATGCAAGTGTTGTGGTTTGGAGAGCACATCGGTTACGTGTCAGATGTGTAGCCAAGCAGTAATTTGTCGCCATAGCTGCAAATATTAGCCGGTAATATGAAGTGTTGTCAGCTAAAGTCTGATGGTGCAGACGACCGTAAGGACGAAGTACCCAAGAGTACCGCTAGGCCGCGCCTCTTTAGCTCAGTGGTAGAGCACTGGTCTAATAAACCAGGGGTTGTAAGTTCCATCCTCACAGGAGAAAGATGAATTTTGGAAATCAGTTGCGCGTCGTGGCCGTATAGCAAACAGTACCTGTGATGACGAACAATTAGCGACAGGCGTTTTTTTAAGATTTACTCTCAGATGTGATTAAGGCGAATGGCGCAGATAAAGCATTTGCCAAAGCGGTACAGCATAAGGTGGGACGAGGCAGTCTGAATTACATTTTATAGATGTATTTCTCACATATCTCAGAGCCTCTCGCGATCTTCGTCGTCGTCGTCGTCGTCGTCGTCGTCGTCGTCGCCGCCGCCGCTTCTGCAGAAGTAGCAAATGGCCATCGTAGCAAATGCGGCGAGGGACGCCCTGCCTTCGATTCCGAATGCACAAAGTGTGTGGTCTTGTTTCTCAGTCTATATTTGGTCGGTCACGTCAGAGGTTGAATGTAACGAATGGGTGGGAAAGAGCAAGGGGCAGCGGCTGTGTAGAACGAAAACACAAATCCTCAGGGGTGTGAGCGTTTCGAGATGAGTCGTATACATGTAAATGTTGGTCGTCAGTGACCGTGTGGCCTAATGGATAAGGCGTCGGACTTCGGCTCTGAAGATTACAGGTTCGAATGGTGTCACGCTTGTGTTTTTCCAGTTCTGAAAAAGAAACATACCGTTTTAATGTAGCAATTGAGCAGTACGAAACCGTCTGAATGTTGCTGTTGACCATTTTTTGCTTGGAGATGCTCTTGAGCTTGAAACACACACAGCAAGACCGGTGTTAACTAGCGAAATGGTCGGCAGAGTGCCGACACCGCGAGTTTTGACTGGCACTTGCACATCTAAAACAACGTCGGAAAGTAACTCGTTCGGCTTTTGAGTCACATAAAGTATGTGTGTTAATTTTGACGCCATTAGCTCTGCTTGTTGTCATGCAATTTCTTTGCCTCTCAGAAATGATTATGACATAAAAGTGAAGTACGTGACGAGTGTGACGTTAGGAAAACATTAGGCAGCATGGAGAGATTCTGTATGGGACCACCCAACCCAAACGAGTACTGTGTGACGTGCTACCCGGCAAGTATTCACCGAGGTAGCCGGCTATCTCAGTCGGTAGAGCGTCAGACTCTTAATCCCAGGGTCGTGGGTTCGAGCCAGACGCTGGGCGGAACGGAATTTTGTTCCGCTGCAGGTGTAAATTACCGTTTTTCTGATTAACGAGATTTAATGGAAATAGCAACTTTAAACTTTGCCTACGTCTCTGTCAGTCGCAAGGAAACTGTATTTGAAGGTGAAGGTGATTTTGTAGACATGTGTGAAAGACATGTTCTGAAATGCAAGTGTTGTGGTTTGGAGAGCACATCGGTTACGTGTCAGATGTGTAGCCAAGCAGTAATTTGTCGCCATAGCTGCAAATATTAGCCGGTAATATGAAGTGTTGTCAGCTAAAGTCTGATGGTGCAGACGACCGTAAGGACGAAGTACCCAAGAGTACCGCTAGGCCGCGCCTCTTTAGCTCAGTGGTAGAGCACTGGTCTAATAAACCAGGGGTTGTAAGTTCCATCCTCACAGGAGAAAGATGAATTTTGGAAATCAGTTGCGCGTCGTGGCCGTATAGCAAACAGTACCTGTGATGACGAACAATTAGCGACAGGCGTTTTTTTAAGATTTACTCTCAGATGTGATTAAGGCGAATGGCGCAGATAAAGCATTTGCCAAAGCGGTACAGCATAAGGTGGGACGAGGCAGTCTGAATTACATTTTATAGATGTATTTCTCACATATCTCAGAGCCTCTCGCGATCTTCGTTGTCGTCGTCGTCGTCGTCGTCGCCGCCGCCGCTTCTGCAGAAGTAGCAAATGGCCATCGTAGCAAATGCGGCGAGGGACGCCCTGCCTTCGATTCCGAATGCACAAAGTGTGTGGTCTTGTTTCTCAGTCTATATTTGGTCGGTCACGTCAGAGGTTGAATGTAACGAATGGGTGGGAAAGAGCAAGGGGCAGCGGCTGTGTAGAACGAAAACACAAATCCTCAGGGGTGTGAGCGTTTCGAGATGAGTCGTATACATGTAAATGTTGGTCGTCAGTGACCGTGTGGCCTAATGGATAAGGCGTCGGACTTCGGCTCTGAAGATTACAGGTTCGAATGCTGTCACGCTTGTGTTTTTCCAGTTCTGAAAAAGAAACATACCGTTTTAATGTAGCAATTGAGCAGTACGAAACCGTCTGAATGTTGCTGTTGACCATTTTTTGCTTGGAGATGCTCTTGAGCTTGAAACACACACAGCAAGACCGGTGTTAACTAGCGAAATGGTCGGCAGAGTGCCGACACCGCGAGTTTTGACTGGCACTTGCACATCTAAAACAACGTCGGAAAGTAACTCGTTCGGCTTTTGAGTCACATAAAGTATGTGTGTTAATTTTGACGCCACTAGCTCTGCTTGTTGTCATGCAATTTCTTTGCCTCTCAGAAATGATTATGACATGAAAGTGAAGTACGTGACGAGTGTGACGTTAGGAAAACATTAGGCAGCATGGAGAGATGCTGTATGGGACCACCCAACCCAAACGAGTACTGTGTGACGTGCTACCCGGCAAGTATTCACCGAGGTAGCCGGCTATCTCAGTCGGTAGAGCGTCAGGCACTTTATCCCACCGTCGTGGGTTCGAGCCAGACGCTGGGCGAAACGGAATTTTGTTCCGCTGCAGGTGTGAATTACCGTTTTTCTGATTAACGAGATTTAATGGAAATAGCAACTTTAAACTTTGCCTACGTCTCTGTCAGTCGCAAGGAAACTGTATTTGAAGGTGAAGGTGATTTTGTAGACATGTGTAAAAGACATGTTCTGAAATGCAAGTGTTGTGGTTTGGAGAGCACATCGGTTACGTGTCAGATGTGTAGCCAAGCAGTAATTTGTCGCCATAGCTGCAAATATTAGCCGATAATATGAATTGTTGTCAGCTAAAGTCTGATGATGCAGACGACCGTAAGGACGAAGTACCCAAGAGTACCGCTAGGCCGCGCCTCTTTAGCTCAGTGGTAGAGCACTGGTCTAATAAACCAGGGGTCGTAAGTTCCATCCTCACAGGAGAAAGATGAATTTTGGAAATCAGTTGCGCGTCGTGGCCGTATAGCAAACAGTACCTGTGATGACGAACAATTAGCGACAGGCGTTTTTTTAAGATTTACTCTCAGATGTGATTAAGGCGAATGGCGCAGATAAAGCATTTGCCAAAGCGGTACAGCATAAGGTGGGACGAGGCAGTCTGAATTACATTTTATAGATGTATTTCTCACATATCTCAGAGCCTCTCGCGATCTTCGTCGTCGTCGTCGTCGTCGTCGTCGCCGCCGCCGCTTCTGCAGAAGTAGCATATGGCCATCGTAGCAAATGCGGCGAGGGTCGCCCTGCCTTCGATTCCGAATGCACAAAGTGTGTGGTCTTGTTTCTCAGTCTATATTTGGTCGGTCACGTCAGAGGTTGAATGTAACGAATGGGTGGGAAAGAGCAAGGGGCAGCGGCTGTGTAGAACGAAAACACAAATCCTCAGGGGTGTGAGCGTTTCGAGATGAGTCGTATACATGTAAATGTTGGTCGTCAGTGACCGTGTGGCCTAATGGATAAGGCGTCGGACTTCGGCTCTGAAGATTACAGGTTCGAATGCTGTCACGCTTGTGTTTTTCCAGTTCTGAAAAAGAAACATACCGTTTTAATGTAGCAATTGAGCAGTACGAAACCGTCTGAATGTTGCTGTTGACCATTTTTTGCTTGGAGATGCTCTTGAGCTTGAAACACACACAGCAAGACCGGTGTTAACTAGCGAAATGGTCGGCAGAGTGCCGACACCGCGAGTTTTGACTGGCACTTGCACATCTAAAACAACGTCGGAAAGTAACTCGTTCGGCTTTTGAGTCACATAAAGTATGTGTGTTAATTTTGACGCCACTAGCTCTGCTTGTTGTCATGCAATTTCTTTGCCTCTCAGAAATGATTATGACATGAAAGTGAAGTACGTGACGAGTGTGACGTTAGGAAAACATTAGGCAGCATGGAGAGATGCTGTATGGGACCACCCAACCCAAACGAGTACTGTGTGACGTGCTACCCGGCAAGTATTCACCGAGGTAGCCGGCTATCTCAGTCGGTAGAGCGTCAGGCACTTTATCCCACCGTCGTGGGTTCGAGCCAGACGCTGGGCGAAACGGAATTTTGTTCCGCTGCAGGTGTGAATTACCGTTTTTCTGATTAACGAGATTTAATGGAAATAGCAACTTTAAACTTTGCCTACGTCTCTGTCAGTCGCAAGGAAACTGTATTTGAAGGTGAAGGTGATTTTGTAGACATGTGTAAAAGACATGTTCTGAAATGCAAGTGTTGTGGTTTGGAGAGCACATCGGTTACGTGTCAGATGTGTAGCCAAGCAGTAATTTGTCGCCATAGCTGCAAATATTAGCCGATAATATGAATTGTTGTCAGCTAAAGTCTGATGATGCAGACGACCGTAAGGACGAAGTACCCAAGAGTACCGCTAGGCCGCGCCTCTTTAGCTCAGTGGTAGAGCACTGGTCTAATAAACCAGGGGTCGTAAGTTCCATCCTCACAGGAGAAAGATGAATTTTGGAAATCAGTTGCGCGTCGTGGCCGTATAGCAAACAGTACCTGTGATGACGAACAATTAGCGACAGGCGTTTTTTTAAGATTTACTCTCAGATGTGATTAAGGCGAATGGCGCAGATAAAGCATTTGCCAAAGCGGTACAGCATAAGGTGGGACGAGGCAGTCTGAATTACATTTTATAGATGTATTTCTCACATATCTCAGAGCCTCTCGCGATCTTCGTCGTCGTCGTCGTCGTCGTCGTCGCCGCCGCCGCTTCTGCAGAAGTAGCATATGGCCATCGTAGCAAATGCGGCGAGGGTCGCCCTGCCTTCGATTCCGAATGCACAAAGTGTGTGGTCTTGTTTCTCAGTCTATATTTGGTCGGTCACGTCAGAGGTTGAATGTAACGAATGGGTGGGAAAGAGCAAGGGGCAGCGGCTGTGTAGAACGAAAACACAAATCCTCAGGGGTGTGAGCGTTTCGAGATGAGTCGTATACATGTAAATGTTGGTCGTCAGTGACCGTGTGGCCTAATGGATAAGGCGTCGGACTTCGGCTCTGAAGATTACAGGTTCGAATGCTGTCACGCTTGTGTTTTTCCAGTTCTGAAAAAGAAACATACCGTTTTAATGTAGCAATTGAGCAGTACGAAACCGTCTGAATGTTGCTGTTGACCATTTTTTGCTTGGAGATGCTCTTGAGCTTGAAACACACACAGCAAGACCGGTGTTAACTAGCGAAATGGTCGGCAGAGTGCCGACACCGCGAGTTTTGACTGGCACTTGCACATCTAAAACAACGTCGGAAAGTAACTCGTTCGGCTTTTGAGTCACATAAAGTATGTGTGTTAATTTTGACGCCACTAGCTCTGCTTGTTGTCATGCAATTTCTTTGCCTCTCAGAAATGATTATGACATAAAAGTGAAGTACGTGACGAGTGTGACGTTAGGAAAACATTAGGCAGCATGGAGAGATTCTGTATGGGACCACCCAACCCAAACGAGTACTGTGTGACGTGCTACCCGGCAAGTATTCACTGCGGTAGCCGGCTATCTCAGTCGGTAGAGCGTCAGACTCTTAATCCCAGGGTCGTGGGTTCGAGCCAGACGCTGGGCGGAACGGAATTTTGTTCCGCTGCAGGTGTAAATTACCGTTTTTCTGATTAACGAGATTTAATGGAAATAGCAACTTTAAACTTTGCCTACGTCTCTGTCAGTCGCAAGGAAACTGTATTTGAAGGTGAAGGTGATTTTGTAGACATGTGTGAAAGACATGTTCTGAAATGCAAGTGTTGTGGTTTGGAGAGCACATCGGTTACGTGTCAGATGTGTAGCCAAGCAGTAATTTGTCGCCATAGCTGCAAATATTAGCCGGTAATATGAAGTGTTGTCAGCTAAAGTCTGATGGTGCAGACGACCGTAAGGACGAAGTACCCAAGAGTACCGCTAGGCCGCGCCTCTTTAGCTCAGTGGTAGAGCACTGGTCTAATAAACCAGGGGTTGTAAGTTCCATCCTCACAGGAGAAAGATGAATTTTGGAAATCAGTTGCGCGTCGTGGCCGTATAGCAAACAGTACCTGTGATGACGAACAATTAGCGACAGGCGTTTTTTTAAGATTTACTCTCAGATGTGATTAAGGCGAATGGCGCAGATAAAGCATTTGCCAAAGCGGTACAGCATAAGGTGGGACGAGGCAGTCTGAATTACATTTTATAGATGTATTTCTCACATATCTCAGAGCCTCTCGCGATCTTCGTCGTCGTCGTCGTCGTCGTCGTCGTCGTCGCCGCCGCCGCTTCTGCAGAAGTAGCATATGGCCATCGTAGCAAATGCGGCGAGGGACGCCCTGCCTTCGATTCCGAATGCACAAAGTGTGTGGTCTTGTTTCTCAGTCTATATTTGGTCGGTCACGTCAGAGGTTGAATGTAACGAATGGGTGGGAAAGAGCAAGGGGCAGCGGCTGTGTAGAACGAAAACACAAATCCTCAGGGGTGTGAGCGTTTCGAGATGAGTCGTATACATGTAAATGTTGGTCGTCAGTGACCGTGTGGCCTAATGGATAAGGCGTCGGACTTCGGCTCTGAAGATTACAGGTTCGAATGCTGTCACACTTGTGTTTTTCCAGTTCTGAAAAAGAAACATACCGTTTTAATGTAGCAATTGAGCAGTACGAAACCGTCTGAATGTTGCTGTTGACCATTTTTTGCTTGGAGATGCTCTTGAGCTTGAAACACACACAGCAAGACCGGTGTTAACTAGCGAAATGGTCGGCAGAGTGCCGACACCGCGAGTTTTGACTGGCACTTGCACATCTAAAACAACGTCGGAAAGTAACTCGTTCGGCTTTTGAGTCACATAAAGTATGTGTGTTAATTTTGACGCCACTAGCTCTGCTTGTTGTCATGCAATTTCTTTGCCTCTCAGAAATGATTATGACATAAAAGTGAAGTACGTGACGAGTGTGACGTTAGGAAAACATTAGGCAGCATGGAGAGATTCTGTATGGGACCACCCAACCCAAACGAGTACTGTGTGACGTGCTACCCGGCAAGTATTCACCGAGGTAGCCGGCTATCTCAGTCGGTAGAGCGTCAGACTCTTAATCCCAGGGTCGTGGGTTCGAGCCAGACGCTGGGCGGAACGGAATTTTGTTCCGCTGCAGGTGTAAATTACCGTTTTTCTGATTAACGAGATTTAATGGAAATAGCAACTTTAAACTTTGCCTACGTCTCTGTCAGTCGCAAGGAAACTGTATTTGAAGGTGAAGGTGATTTTGTAGACATGTGTGAAAGACATGTTCTGAAATGCAAGTGTTGTGGTTTGGAGAGCACATCGGTTACGTGTCAGATGTGTAGCCAAGCAGTAATTTGTCGCCATAGCTGCAAATATTAGCCGGTAATATGAAGTGTTGTCAGCTAAAGTCTGATGGTGCAGACGACCGTAAGGACGAAGTACCCAAGAGTACCGCTAGGCCGCGCCTCTTTAGCTCAGTGGTAGAGCACTGGTCTAATAAACCAGGGGTTGTAAGTTCCATCCTCACAGGAGAAAGATGAATTTTGGAAATCAGTTGCGCGTCGTGGCCGTATAGCAAACAGTACCTGTGATGACGAACAATTAGCGACAGGCGTTTTTTTAAGATTTACTCTCAGATGTGATTAAGGCGAATGGCGCAGATAAAGCATTTGCCAAAGCGGTACAGCATAAGGTGGGACGAGGCAGTCTGAATTACATTTTATAGATGTATTTCTCACATATCTCAGAGCCTCTCGCGATCTTCGTTGTCGTCGTCGTCGTCGTCGTCGCCGCCGCCGCTTCTGCAGAAGTAGCAAATGGCCATCGTAGCAAATGCGGCGAGGGACGCCCTGCCTTCGATTCCGAATGCACAAAGTGTGTGGTCTTGTTTCTCAGTCTATATTTGGTCGGTCACGTCAGAGGTTGAATGTAACGAATGGGTGGGAAAGAGCAAGGGGCAGCGGCTGTGTAGAACGAAAACACAAATCCTCAGGGGTGTGAGCGTTTCGAGATGAGTCGTATACATGTAAATGTTGGTCGTCAGTGACCGTGTGGCCTAATGGATAAGGCGTCGGACTTCGGCTCTGAAGATTACAGGTTCGAATGCTGTCACGCTTGTGTTTTTCCAGTTCTGAAAAAGAAACATACCGTTTTAATGTAGCAATTGAGCAGTACGAAACCGTCTGAATGTTGCTGTTGACCATTTTTTGCTTGGAGATGCTCTTGAGCTTGAAACACACACAGCAAGACCGGTGTTAACTAGCGAAATGGTCGGCAGAGTGCCGACACCGCGAGTTTTGACTGGCACTTGCACATCTAAAACAACGTCGGAAAGTAACTCGTTCGGCTTTTGAGTCACATAAAGTATGTGTGTTAATTTTGACGCCACTAGCTCTGCTTGTTGTCATGCAATTTCTTTGCCTCTCAGAAATGATTATGACATGAAAGTGAAGTACGTGACGAGTGTGACGTTAGGAAAACATTAGGCAGCATGGAGAGATGCTGTATGGGACCACCCAACCCAAACGAGTACTGTGTGACGTGCTACCCGGCAAGTATTCACCGAGGTAGCCGGCTATCTCAGTCGGTAGAGCGTCAGGCACTTTATCCCACCGTCGTGGGTTCGAGCCAGACGCTGGGCGAAACGGAATTTTGTTCCGCTGCAGGTGTGAATTACCGTTTTTCTGATTAACGAGATTTAATGGAAATAGCAACTTTAAACTTTGCCTACGTCTCTGTCAGTCGCAAGGAAACTGTATTTGAAGGTGAAGGTGATTTTGTAGACATGTGTAAAAGACATGTTCTGAAATGCAAGTGTTGTGGTTTGGAGAGCACATCGGTTACGTGTCAGATGTGTAGCCAAGCAGTAATTTGTCGCCATAGCTGCAAATATTAGCCGATAATATGAATTGTTGTCAGCTAAAGTCTGATGATGCAGACGACCGTAAGGACGAAGTACCCAAGAGTACCGCTAGGCCGCGCCTCTTTAGCTCAGTGGTAGAGCACTGGTCTAATAAACCAGGGGTCGTAAGTTCCATCCTCACAGGAGAAAGATGAATTTTGGAAATCAGTTGCGCGTCGTGGCCGTATAGCAAACAGTACCTGTGATGACGAACAATTAGCGACAGGCGTTTTTTTAAGATTTACTCTCAGATGTGATTAAGGCGAATGGCGCAGATAAAGCATTTGCCAAAGCGGTACAGCATAAGGTGGGACGAGGCAGTCTGAATTACATTTTATAGATGTATTTCTCACATATCTCAGAGCCTCTCGCGATCTTCGTCGTCGTCGTCGTCGTCGTCGTCGCCGCCGCCGCTTCTGCAGAAGTAGCATATGGCCATCGTAGCAAATGCGGCGAGGGTCGCCCTGCCTTCGATTCCGAATGCACAAAGTGTGTGGTCTTGTTTCTCAGTCTATATTTGGTCGGTCACGTCAGAGGTTGAATGTAACGAATGGGTGGGAAAGAGCAAGGGGCAGCGGCTGTGTAGAACGAAAACACAAATCCTCAGGGGTGTGAGCGTTTCGAGATGAGTCGTATACATGTAAATGTTGGTCGTCAGTGACCGTGTGGCCTAATGGATAAGGCGTCGGACTTCGGCTCTGAAGATTACAGGTTCGAATGCTGTCACGCTTGTGTTTTTCCAGTTCTGAAAAAGAAACATACCGTTTTAATGTAGCAATTGAGCAGTACGAAACCGTCTGAATGTTGCTGTTGACCATTTTTTGCTTGGAGATGCTCTTGAGCTTGAAACACACACAGCAAGACCGGTGTTAACTAGCGAAATGGTCGGCAGAGTGCCGACACCGCGAGTTTTGACTGGCACTTGCACATCTAAAACAACGTCGGAAAGTAACTCGTTCGGCTTTTGAGTCACATAAAGTATGTGTGTTAATTTTGACGCCACTAGCTCTGCTTGTTGTCATGCAATTTCTTTGCCTCTCAGAAATGATTATGACATAAAAGTGAAGTACGTGACGAGTGTGACGTTAGGAAAACATTAGGCAGCATGGAGAGATTCTGTATGGGACCACCCAACCCAAACGAGTACTGTGTGACGTGCTACCCGGCAAGTATTCACTGCGGTAGCCGGCTATCTCAGTCGGTAGAGCGTCAGACTCTTAATCCCAGGGTCGTGGGTTCGAGCCAGACGCTGGGCGGAACGGAATTTTGTTCCGCTGCAGGTGTAAATTACCGTTTTTCTGATTAACGAGATTTAATGGAAATAGCAACTTTAAACTTTGCCTACGTCTCTGTCAGTCGCAAGGAAACTGTATTTGAAGGTGAAGGTGATTTTGTAGACATGTGTGAAAGACATGTTCTGAAATGCAAGTGTTGTGGTTTGGAGAGCACATCGGTTACGTGTCAGATGTGTAGCCAAGCAGTAATTTGTCGCCATAGCTGCAAATATTAGCCGGTAATATGAAGTGTTGTCAGCTAAAGTCTGATGGTGCAGACGACCGTAAGGACGAAGTACCCAAGAGTACCGCTAGGCCGCGCCTCTTTAGCTCAGTGGTAGAGCACTGGTCTAATAAACCAGGGGTTGTAAGTTCCATCCTCACAGGAGAAAGATGAATTTTGGAAATCAGTTGCGCGTCGTGGCCGTATAGCAAACAGTACCTGTGATGACGAACAATTAGCGACAGGCGTTTTTTTAAGATTTACTCTCAGATGTGATTAAGGCGAATGGCGCAGATAAAGCATTTGCCAAAGCGGTACAGCATAAGGTGGGACGAGGCAGTCTGAATTACATTTTATAGATGTATTTCTCACATATCTCAGAGCCTCTCGCGATCTTCGTCGTCGTCGTCGTCGTCGTCGTCGTCGTCGTCGTCGCCGCCGCCGCTTCTGCAGAAGTAGCATATGGCCATCGTAGCAAATGCGGCGAGGGACGCCCTGCCTTCGATTCCGAATGCACAAAGTGTGTGGTCTTGTTTCTCAGTCTATATTTGGTCGGTCACGTCAGAGGTTGAATGTAACGAATGGGTGGGAAAGAGCAAGGGGCAGCGGCTGTGTAGAACGAAAACACAAATCCTCAGGGGTGTGAGCGTTTCGAGATGAGTCGTATACATGTAAATGTTGGTCGTCAGTGACCGTGTGGCCTAATGGATAAGGCGTCGGACTTCGGCTCTGAAGATTACAGGTTCGAATGCTGTCACACTTGTGTTTTTCCAGTTCTGAAAAAGAAACATACCGTTTTAATGTAGCAATTGAGCAGTACGAAACCGTCTGAATGTTGCTGTTGACCATTTTTTGCTTGGAGATGCTCTTGAGCTTGAAACACACACAGCAAGACCGGTGTTAACTAGCGAAATGGTCGGCAGAGTGCCGACACCGCGAGTTTTGACTGGCACTTGCACATCTAAAACAACGTCGGAAAGTAACTCGTTCGGCTTTTGAGTCACATAAAGTATGTGTGTTAATTTTGACGCCACTAGCTCTGCTTGTTGTCATGCAATTTCTTTGCCTCTCAGAAATGATTATGACATAAAAGTGAAGTACGTGACGAGTGTGACGTTAGGAAAACATTAGGCAGCATGGAGAGATTCTGTATGGGACCACCCAACCCAAACGAGTACTGTGTGACGTGCTACCCGGCAAGTATTCACCGAGGTAGCCGGCTATCTCAGTCGGTAGAGCGTCAGACTCTTAATCCCAGGGTCGTGGGTTCGAGCCAGACGCTGGGCGGAACGGAATTTTGTTCCGCTGCAGGTGTAAATTACCGTTTTTCTGATTAACGAGATTTAATGGAAATAGCAACTTTAAACTTTGCCTACGTCTCTGTCAGTCGCAAGGAAACTGTATTTGAAGGTGAAGGTGATTTTGTAGACATGTGTGAAAGACATGTTCTGAAATGCAAGTGTTGTGGTTTGGAGAGCACATCGGTTACGTGTCAGATGTGTAGCCAAGCAGTAATTTGTCGCCATAGCTGCAAATATTAGCCGGTAATATGAAGTGTTGTCAGCTAAAGTCTGATGGTGCAGACGACCGTAAGGACGAAGTACCCAAGAGTACCGCTAGGCCGCGCCTCTTTAGCTCAGTGGTAGAGCACTGGTCTAATAAACCAGGGGTTGTAAGTTCCATCCTCACAGGAGAAAGATGAATTTTGGAAATCAGTTGCGCGTCGTGGCCGTATAGCAAACAGTACCTGTGATGACGAACAATTAGCGACAGGCGTTTTTTTAAGATTTACTCTCAGATGTGATTAAGGCGAATGGCGCAGATAAAGCATTTGCCAAAGCGGTACAGCATAAGGTGGGACGAGGCAGTCTGAATTACATTTTATAGATGTATTTCTCACATATCTCAGAGCCTCTCGCGATCTTCGTTGTCGTCGTCGTCGTCGTCGTCGTCGCCGCCGCCGCTTCTGCAGAAGTAGCAAATGGCCATCGTAGCAAATGCGGCGAGGGACGCCCTGCCTTCGATTCCGAATGCACAAAGTGTGTGGTCTTGTTTCTCAGTCTATATTTGGTCGGTCACGTCAGAGGTTGAATGTAACGAATGGGTGGGAAAGAGCAAGGGGCAGCGGCTGTGTAGAACGAAAACACAAATCCTCAGGGGTGTGAGCGTTTCGAGATGAGTCGTATACATGTAAATGTTGGTCGTCAGTGACCGTGTGGCCTAATGGATAAGGCGTCGGACTTCGGCTCTGAAGATTACAGGTTCGAATGCTGTCACGCTTGTGTTTTTCCAGTTCTGAAAAAGAAACATACCGTTTTAATGTAGCAATTGAGCAGTACGAAACCGTCTGAATGTTGCTGTTGACCATTTTTTGCTTGGAGATGCTCTTGAGCTTGAAACACACACAGCAAGACCGGTGTTAACTAGCGAAATGGTCGGCAGAGTGCCGACACCGCGAGTTTTGACTGGCACTTGCACATCTAAAACAACGTCGGAAAGTAACTCGTTCGGCTTTTGAGTCACATAAAGTATGTGTGTTAATTTTGACGCCACTAGCTCTGCTTGTTGTCATGCAATTTCTTTGCCTCTCAGAAATGATTATGACATAAAAGTGAAGTACGTGACGAGTGTGACGTTAGGAAAACATTAGGCAGCATGGAGAGATGCTGTATGGGACCACCCAACCCAAACGAGTACTGTGTGACGTGCTACCCGGCAAGTATTCACCGAGGTAGCCGGCTATCTCAGTCGGTAGAGCGTCAGGCACTTTATCCCACCGTCGTGGGTTCGAGCCAGACGCTGGGCGAAACGGAATTTTGTTCCGCTGCAGGTGTGAATTACCGTTTTTCTGATTAACGAGATTTAATGGAAATAGCAACTTTAAACTTTGCCTACGTCTCTGTCAGTCGCAAGGAAACTGTATTTGAAGGTGAAGGTGATTTTGTAGACATGTGTAAAAGACATGTTCTGAAATGCAAGTGTTGTGGTTTGGAGAGCACATCGGTTACGTGTCAGATGTGTAGCCAAGCAGTAATTTGTCGCCATAGCTGCAAATATTAGCCGATAATATGAATTGTTGTCAGCTAAAGTCTGATGATGCAGACGACCGTAAGGACGAAGTACCCAAGAGTACCGCTAGGCCGCGCCTCTTTAGCTCAGTGGTAGAGCACTGGTCTAATAAACCAGGGGTTGTAAGTTCCATCCTCACAGGAGAAAGATGAATTTTGGAAATCAGTTGCGCGTCGTGGCCGTATAGCAAACAGTACCTGTGATGACGAACAATTAGCGACAGGCGTTTTTTTAAGATTTACTCTCAGATGTGATTAAGGCGAATGGCGCAGATAAAGCATTTGCCAAAGCGGTACAGCATAAGGTGGGACGAGGCAGTCTGAATTACATTTTATAGATGTATTTCTCACATATCTCAGAGCCTCTCGCGATCTTCGTTGTCGGCGTCGTCGTCGTCGTCGTCGCCGCCGCCGCTTCTGCAGAAGTAGCAAATGGCCATCGTAGCAAATGCGGCGAGGGACGCCCTGCCTTCGATTCCGAATGCACAAAGTGTGTGGTCTTGTTTCTCAGTCTATATTTGGTCGGTCACGTCAGAGGTTGAATGTAACGAATGGGTGGGAAAGAGCAAGGGGCAGCGGCTGTGTAGAACGAAAACACAAATCCTCAGGGGTGTGAGCGTTTCGAGATGAGTCGTATACATGTAAATGTTGGTCGTCAGTGACCGTGTGGCCTAATGGATAAGGCGTCGGACTTCGGCTCTGAAGATTACAGGTTCGAATGGTGTCACGCTTGTGTTTTTCCAGTTCTGAAAAAGAAACATACCGTTTTAATGTAGCAATTGAGCAGTACGAAACCGTCTGAATGTTGCTGTTGACCATTTTTTGCTTGGAGATGCTCTTGAGCTTGAAACACACACAGCAAGACCGGTGTTAACTAGCGAAATGGTCGGCAGAGTGCCGACACCGCGAGTTTTGACTGGCACTTGCACATCTAAAACAACGTCGGAAAGTAACTCGTTCGGCTTTTGAGTCACATAAAGTATGTGTGTTAATTTTGACGCCATTAGCTCTGCTTGTTGTCATGCAATTTCTTTGCCTCTCAGAAATGATTATGACATAAAAGTGAAGTACGTGACGAGTGTGACGTTAGGAAAACATTAGGCAGCATGGAGAGATTCTGTATGGGACCACCCAACCCAAACGAGTACTGTGTGACGTGCTACCCGGCAAGTATTCACCGAGGTAGCCGGCTATCTCAGTCGGTAGAGCGTCAGACTCTTAATCCCAGGGTCGTGGGTTCGAGCCAGACGCTGGGCGGAACGGAATTTTGTTCCGCTGCAGGTGTAAATTACCGTTTTTCTGATTAACGAGATTTAATGGAAATAGCAACTTTAAACTTTGCCTACGTCTCTGTCAGTCGCAAGGAAACTGTATTTGAAGGTGAAGGTGATTTTGTAGACATGTGTGAAAGACATGTTCTGAAATGCAAGTGTTGTGGTTTGGAGAGCACATCGGTTACGTGTCAGATGTGTAGCCACGCAGTAATTTGTCGCCATAGCTGCAAATATTAGCCGGTAATATGAAGTGTTGTCAGCTAAAGTCTGATGGTGCAGACGACCGTAAGGACGAAGTACCCAAGAGTACCGCTAGGCCGCGCCTCTTTAGCTCAGTGGTAGAGCACTGGTCTAATAAACCAGGGGTTGTAAGTTCCATCCTCACAGGAGAAAGGTGAATTTTGGAAATCAGTTGCGCGTCGTGGCCGTATAGCAAACAGTACCTGTGATGACGAACAATTAGCGACAGGCGTTTTTTTAAGATTTACTCTCAGATGTGATTAAGGCGAATGGCGCAGATAAAGCATTTGCCAAAGCGGTACAGCATAAGGTGGGACGAGGCAGTCTGAATTACATTTTATAGATGTATTTCTCACATATCTCAGAGCCTCTCGCGATCTTCGTTGTCGTCGTCGTCGTCGTCGTCGTCGTCGCCGCCGCCGCTTCTGCAGAAGTAGCAAATGGCCATCGTAGCAAATGCGGCGAGGGACGCCCTGCCTTCGATTCCGAATGCACAAAGTGTGTGGTCTTGTTTCTCAGTCTATATTTGGTCGGTCACGTCAGAGGTTGAATGTAACGAATGGGTGGGAAAGAGCAAGGGGCAGCGGCTGTGTAGAACGAAAACACAAATCCTCAGGGGTGTGAGCGTTTCGAGATGAGTCGTATACATGTAAATGTTGGTCGTCAGTGACCGTGTGGCCTAATGGATAAGGCGTCGGACTTCGGCTCTGAAGATTACAGGTTCGAATGCTGTCACGCTTGTGTTTTTCCAGTTCTGAAAAAGAAACATACCGTTTTAATGTAGCAATTGAGCAGTACGAAACCGTCTGAATGTTGCTGTTGACCATTTTTTGCTTGGAGATGCTCTTGAGCTTGAAACACACACAGCAAGACCGGTGTTAACTAGCGAAATGGTCGGCAGAGTGCCGACACCGCGAGTTTTGACTGGCACTTGCACATCTAAAACAACGTCGGAAAGTAACTCGTTCGGCTTTTGAGTCACATAAAGTATGTGTGTTAATTTTGACGCCACTAGCTCTGCTTGTTGTCATGCAATTTCTTTGCCTCTCAGAAATGATTATGACATAAAAGTGAAGTACGTGACGAGTGTGACGTTAGGAAAACATTAGGCAGCATGGAGAGATTCTGTATGGGACCACCCAACCCAAACGAGTACTGTGTGACGTGCTATACGGCAAGTATTCGCCGAGGTAGCCGGCGATCTCAGTCGGTAGAGCGTCAGACTCTTAATCCCAGGGTCGTGGGTTCGAGCCAGACGCTGGGCGGAACGGAATTTTGTTCCGCTGCAGGTGTAAATTACCGTTTTTCTGATTAACGAGATTTAATGGAAATAGCAACTTTAAACTTTGCCTACGTCTCTGTCAGTCGCAAGGAAACTGTATTTGAAGGTGAAGGTGATTTTGTAGACATGTGTGAAAGACATGTTCTGAAATGCAAGTGTTGTGGTTTGGAGAGCACATCGGTTACGTGTCAGATGTGTAGCCAAGCAGTAATTTGTCGCCATAGCTGCAAATATTAGCCGGTAATATGAAGTGTTGTCAGCTAAAGTCTGATGGTGCAGACGACCGTAAGGACGAAGTACCCAAGAGTACCGCTAGGCCGCGCCTCTTTAGCTCAGTGGTAGAGCACTGGTCTAATAAACCAGGGGTTGTAAGTTCCATCCTCACAGGAGAAAGATGAATTTTGGAAATCAGTTGCGCGTCGTGGCCGTATAGCAAACAGTACCTGTGATGACGAACAATTAGCGACAGGCGTTTTTTTAAGATTTACTCTCAGATGTGATTAAGGCGAATGGCGCAGATAAAGCATTTGCCAAAGCGGTACAGCATAAGGTGGGACGAGGCAGTCAGAATTACATTTTATAGATGTATTTCTCACATATCTCAGAGCCTCTCGCGATCTTCGTTGTCGTCGTCGTCGTCCTCGTCGTCGCCGCCGCCGCTTCTGCAGAAGTAGCATATGGCCATCGTAGCAAATGCGGCGAGGGACGCCCTGCCTTCGATTCCGAATGCACAAAGTGTGTGGTCTTGTTTCTCAGTCTATATTTGGTCGGTCACGTCAGAGGTTGAATGTAACGAATGGGTGGGAAAGAGCAAGGGGCAGCGGCTGTGTAGAACGAAAACACAAATCCTCAGGGGTGTGAGCGTTTCGAGATGAGTCGTATACATGTAAATGTTGGTCGTCAGTGACCGTGTGGCCTAATGGATAAGGCGTCGGACTTCGGCTCTGAAGATTACAGGTTCGAATGCTGTCACGCTTGTGTTTTTCCAGTTCTGAAAAAGAAACATACCGTTTTAATGTAGCAATTGAGCAGTACGAAACCGTGTGAATGTTGCTGTTGACCATTTTTTGCTTGGAGATGCTCTTGAGCTTGAAACACACACAGCAAGACCGGTGTTAACTAGCGAAATGGTCGGCAGAGTGCCGACACCGCGAGTTTTGACTGGCACTTGCACATCTAAAACAACGTCGGAAAGTAACTCGTTCGGCTTTTGAGTCACATAAAGTATGTGTGTTAATTTTGACGCCACTAGCTCTGCTTGTTGTCATGCAATTTCTTTGCCTCTCAGAAATGATTATGACATAAAAGTGAAGTACGTGACGAGTGTGACGTTAGGAAAACATTAGGCAGCATGGAGAGATTCTGTATGGGACCACCCAACCCAAACGAGTACTGTGTGACGTGCTACCCGGCAAGTATTCACCGAGGTAGCCGGCTATCTCAGTCGGTAGAGCATCAGACTCTTATTCCCAGGGTCGTGGGTTCGAGCCAGACGCTGGGCGGAACGGAATTTTGTTCCGCTGCAGGTGTAAATTACCGTTTTTCTGATTAACGAGATTTAATGGAAATAGCAACTTTAAACTTTGCCTACGTCTCTGTCAGTCGCAAGGAAACTGTATTTGAAGGTGAAGGTGATTTTGTAGACATGTGTGAAAGACATGTTCTGAAATGCAAGTGTTGTGGTTTGGAGAGCACATCGGTTACGTGTCAGATGTGTAGCCAAGCAGTAATTTGTCGCCATAGCTGCAAATATTAGCCGGTAATATGAAGTGTTGTCAGCTAAAGTCTGATGGTGCAGACGACCGTAAGGACGAAGTACCCAAGAGTACCGCTAGGCCGCGCCTCTTTAGCTCAGTGGTAGAGCACTGGTCTAATAAACCAGGGGTTGTAAGTTCCATCCTCACAGGAGAAAGATGAATTTTGGAAATCAGTTGCGCGTCGTGGCCGTATAGCAAACAGTACCTGTGATGACGAACAATTAGCGACAGGCGTTTTTTTAAGATTTACTCTCAGATGTGATTAAGGCGAATGACGCAGATAAAGCATTTGCCAAAGCGGTACAGCATAAGGTGGGACGAGGCAGTCTGAATTACATTTTATAGATGTATTTCTCACATATCTCAGAGCCTCTCGCGATCTTCGTCGTCGTCGTCGTCGTCGTCGTCGTCGTCGCCGCCGCCGCTTCTGCAGAAGTAGCATATGGCCATCGTAGCAAATGCGGCGAGGGTCGCCCTGCCTTCGATTCCGAATGCACAAAGTGTGTGGTCTTGTTTCTCAGTCTATATTTGGTCGGTCACGTCAGAGGTTGAATGTAACGAATGGGTGGGAAAGAGCAAGGGGCAGCGGCTGTGTAGAACGAAAACACAAATCCTCAGGGGTGTGAGCGTTTCGAGATGAGTCGTATACATGTAAATGTTGGTCGTCAGTGACCGTGTGGCCTAATGGATAAGGCGTCGGACTTCGGCTCTGAAGATTACAGGTTCGAATGCTGTCACGCTTGTGTTTTTCCAGTTCTGAAAAAGAAACATACCGTTTTAATGTAGCAATTGAGCAGTACGAAACCGTCTGAATGTTGCTGTTGACCATTTTTTGCTTGGAGATGCTCTTGAGCTTGAAACACACACAGCAAGACCGGTGTTAACTAGCGAAATGGTCGGCAGAGTGCCGACACCGCGAGTTTTCACTGGCACTTGCACATCTAAAACAACGTCGGAAAGTAACTCGTTCGGCTTTTGAGTCACATAAAGTATGTGTGTTAATTTTGACGCCACTAGCTCTGCTTGTTGTCATGCAATTTCTTTGCCTCTCAGAAATGATTATGACATAAAAGTGAAGTACGTGACGAGTGTGACGTTAGGAAAACATTAGGCAGCATGGAGAGATTCTGTATGGGACCACCCAACCCAAACGAGTACTGTGTGACGTGCTACCCGGCAAGTATTCACCGCGGTAGCCGGCTATCTCAGTCGGTAGAGCGTCAGACTCTTAATCCCAGGGTCGTGGGTTCGAGCCAGACGCTGGGCGGAACGGAATTTTGTTCCGCTGCAGGTGTAAATTACCGTTTTTCTGATTAACGAGATTTAATGGAAATAGCAACTTTAAACTTTGCCTACGTCTCTGTCAGTCGCAAGGAAACTGTATTTGAAGGTGAAGGTGATTTTGTAGACATGTGTGAAAGACATGTTCTGAAATGCAAGTGTTGTGGTTTGGAGAGCACATCGGTTACGTGTCAGATGTGTAGCCAAGCAGTAATTTGTCGCCATAGCTGCAAATATTAGCCGGTAATATGAAGTGTTGTCAGCTAAAGTCTGATGGTGCAGACGACCGTAAGGACGAAGTACCCAAGAGTAACGCTAGGCCGCGCCTCTTTAGCTCAGTGGTAGAGCACTGGTCTAATAAACCAGGGGTTGTAAGTTCCATCCTCACAGGAGAAAGATGAATTTTGGAAATCAGTTGCGCGTCGTGGCCGTATAGCAAACAGTACCTGTGATGACGAACAATTAGCGACAGGCGTTTTTCTAAGATTTACTCTCAGATGTGATTAAGGCGAATGACGCAGATAAAGCATTTGCCAAAGCGGTACAGCATAAGGTGGGACGAGGCAGTCTGAATTACATTTTATAGATGTATTTCTCACATATCTCAGAGCCTCTCGCGATCTTCGTCGTCGTCGTCGTCGTCGTCGTCGTCGTCGCCGCCGCCGCTTCTGCAGAAGTAGCAAATGGCCATCGTAGCAAATGCGGCGAGGGACGCCCTGCCTTCGATACCGAATGCACAAAGTGTGTGGTCTTGTTTCTCGGTCTATATTTGGTCGGTCACGTCAGAGGTTGAATGTAACGAATGGGTGGGAAAGAGCAAGGGGCAGCGGCTGTGTAGAACGAAAACACAAATCCTCAGGGGTGTGAGCGTTTCGAGATGAGTCGTATACATGTAAATGTTAGTCGTCAGTGACCGTGTGGCCTGGTGGATAAGGCGTCGGACTTCGGCTCTGAAGATTACAGGTTCGAATGCTGTCACGCTTGTGTTTTTCCAGTTCTGAAAAAGAAACATACCGTTTTAATGTAGCAATTGAGCAGTACGAAACCGTCTGAATGTTGCTGTTGACCATTTTTTGCTTGGAGATGCTCTTGAGCTTGAAACACACACAACAAGACCGGTGTTAACTAGCGAAATGGTCGGCAGAGTGCCGACACCGCGAGTTTTGACTGGCACTCGCACATCTAAAACAACGTCGGAAAGTAACTCGTTCGGCTTTTGAGTCACATAAACTATGTGTGTTAATTTTGACGCCACTAGCTCTGCTTGTTGTCATGCAATTTCTTTGCCTCTCAGAAATGATTATGACATAAAAGTGAAGTACGTGACGAGTGTGACGTTAGGAAAACATTAGGCAGCATGGAGAGATTCTGTATGGGACCACCCAACCCAAACGAGTACTGTGTGACGTGCTACCCGGCAAGTATTCACCGAGGTAGCCGGCTATCTCAGTCGGTAGAGCGTCAGACTCTTAATCCCAGGGTCGTGGGTTCGAGCCAGACACTGGGCGGAACGGAATTTTGTTCCGCTGCAGGTGTAAATTACCGTTTTTCTGATTAACGAGATTTAATGGAAATAGCAACTTTAAACTTTGCCTACGTCTCTGTCAGTCGCAAGGAAACTGTATTTGAAGGTGAAGGTGATTTTGTAGACATGTGTGAAAGACATGTTCTGAAATGCAAGTGTTGTGGTTTGGAGAGCACATCGGTTACGTGTCAGATGTGTAGCCAAGCAGTAATTTGTCGCCATAGCTGCAAATATTAGCCGGTAATATGAAGTGTTGTCAGCTAAAGTCTGATGGTGCAGACGACCGTAAGGACGAAGTACACAAGAGTACCGCTAGGCCGCGCCTCTTTAGCTCAGTGGTAGAGCACTGGTCTAATAAACCAGGGGTTGTAAGTTCCATCCTCACAGGAGAAAGATGAATTTTGGAAATCAGTTGCGCGTCGTGGCCGTATAGCAAACAGTACCTGTGATGACGAACAATTAGCGACAGGCGTTTTTTTAAGATTTACTCTCAGATGTGATTAAGGCGAATGACGCAGATAAAGCATTTGCCAAAGCGGTACAGCATAAGGTGGGACGAGGCAGTCTGAATTACATTTTATAGATGTATTTCTCACATATCTCAGAGCCTCTCGCGATCTTCGTCGTCGTCGTCGTCGTCGTCGTCGCCGCCGCCGCCGCTTCTGCAGAAGTAGCAAATGGCCATCGTAGCAAATGCGGCGAGGGACGCCCTGCCTTCGATTCCGAATGCACAAAGTGTGTGGTCTTGTTTCTCAGTCTATATTTGGTCGGTCACGTCAGAGGTTGAATGTAACGAATGGGTGGGAAAGAGCAAGGGGCAGCGGCTGTGTAGAACGAAAACACAAATCCTCAGGGGTGTGAGCGTTTCGAGATGAGTCGTATACATGTAAATGTTTGTGATCAGTGACCGTGTGGCCTAGTGGATAAGGCGGCGGACTTCGGCTCTGAAGATTACAGGATCGAATGCTGTCACGCTTGTGTTTTTCCAGTTCTGAAAAAGAAACATACCGTTTTAATGTAGCAATTGAGCAGTACGAAACCGTCTGAATATTGCTGTTGACCATTTTTTGCTTGGAGATGCTCTTGAGCTTGAAACACACACAGCAAGACCGGTGTTAACTATTGAAAAGGTCGACAGAGTGCCGACACCGCGAGTTTTGACTGGCACTTGCACATCTAAAACAACGTCGGAAAGTAACTCGTTCGGCTTTTGAGTCACATAAAGTATGTGTGTTAATTTTGACGCCACTAGCTCTGCTTGTTGTCATGCAATTTCTTTGCCTCTCAGAAATGATTATGACATAAAAGTGAAGTACGTGACGAGTGTGACGTTAGGAAAACATTAGGCAGCATGGAGAGATTCTGTATGGGACCACCCAACCCAAACGAGTACTGTGTGACGTGCTACCCGGCAAGTATTCACCGAGGTAGCCGGCTATCTCAGTCGGTAGAGCGTCAGACTCTTAATCCAAGGGTCGTGGGTTCGAGCCAGACGCTGGGCGGAACGGAATTTTGTTCCGCTGCAGGTGTAAATTACCGTTTTTCTGATTAACGAGATTTAATGGAAATAGCAACTTTAAACTTTGCCTACGTCTCTGTCAGTCGCAAGGAAACTGTATTTGAAGGTGAAGGTGATTTTGTAGACATGTGTGAAAGACATGTTCTGAAATGCAAGTGTTGTGGTTTGGAGAGCACATCGGTTACGTGTCAGATGTGTAGCCAAGCAGTAATTTGTCGCCATAGCTGCAAATATTAGCCGGTAATATGAAGTGTTGTCAGCTAAAGTCTGATGGTGCAGACGACCGTAAGGACGAAGTACCCAAGAGTACCGCTAGGGGGCGCCTCTTTAGCTCAGTGGTAGAGCACTGGTCTAATAAACCAGGGGTTGTAAGTTCCATCCTCACAGGAGAAAGATGAATTTTGGAAATCAGTTGCGCGTCGTGGCCGTATAGCAAACAGTACCTGTGATGACGAACAATTAGCGACAGGCGTTTTTTTAAGATTTACTCTCAGATGTGATTAAGGCGAATGGCGCAGATAAAGCATTTGCCAAAGCGGTACAGCATAAGGTGGGACGAGGCAGTCTGAATTACATTTTATAGATGTATTTCTCACATATCTCAGAGCCTCTCGCGATCTTCGTCGTCGTCGTCGTCGTCGTCGTCGTCGTCGTCGTCGTCGTCGCCGCCGCCGCTTCTGCAGAAGTAGCAAATGGCCATCGTAGCAAATGCGGCGAGGGACGCCCTGCCTTCGATTCCGAATGCACAAAGTGTGTGGTCTTGTTTCTCAGTCTATGTTTGGTCGGTCACGTCAGAGGTTGAATGTAACGAATGGGTGGGAAAGAGCAAGGGGCAGCGGCTGTGTAGAACGAAAACACAAATCCTCAGGGGTGTGAGCGTTTCGAGATGAGTCGTATACATGTAAATGTTGGTCGTCAGTGACCGTGTGGCCTAATGGATAAGGCGTCGGACTTCGGCTCTGAAGATTACAGGTTCGAATGCTGTCACGCTTGTGTTTTTCCAGTTCTGAAAAAGAAACATACCGTTTTAATGTAGCAATTGAGCAGTACGAAACCGTCTGAATGTTGCTGTTGACCATTTTCTGCTTGGAGATGCTTTTGAGCTTGAAACACACACAGCAAGACCGGTGTTAAATAGCGAAATGGTCGGCAGAGTGCCGACACCGCCAGTTTTGACTGGCACTCGCACATCTAAAACAACGTCGGAAAGTAACTCGTTCGGCTTTTGAGTCACATAAAGTATGTGTGTTAATTTTGACGCCACTAGCTCTGCTTGTTGTCGTGCAATTTCTTTGCCTCTCAGAAATGATTATGACATAAAAGTGAAGTACGTGACGAGTGTGACGTTAGGAAAACATTAGGCAGCATGGAGAGATTCTGTATGGGACCACCCAACCCAAACGAGTACTGTGTGACGTGCTACCCGGCAAGTATACACCGAGGTAGCCGGCTATCTCAGTCGGTAGAGCGTCAGACTCTTAATCCCAGGGTCGTGGGTTCGAGCCAGACGCTGGGCGGAACGGAATTTTGTTCCGCTGCAGGTGTAAATTACCGTTTTTCTGATTAACGAGATTTAATGGAAATAGCAACTTTAAACTTTGCCTACGTCTCTGTCAGTCGCAAGGAAACTGTATTTAAAGGTGAAGGTGATTTTGTAGACATGTGTGAAAGACATGTTCTGAAATTCAAGTGTTGTGGTTTGGAGAGCACATCGGTTACGTGTCAGATGTGTAGCCAAGCAGTAATTTGTCGCCATAGCTGCAAATATTAGCCGGTAATATGAAGTGTTGTCAGCTAAAGTCTGATGGTGCAGACGACCGTAAGGACGAAGTACCCAAGAGTACCGCTAGGCCGCGCCTCTTTAGCTCAGTGGTAGAGCACTGGTCTAATAAACCAAGGGTTGTAAGTTCCATCCTCACAGGAGAAAGATGAATTTTGGAAATCAGTTGCGCGTCGTGGCCGTATAGCAAACAGTACCTGTGATGACGAACAATTAGCGACAGGCGTTTTTTTAAGATTTACTCTCAGATGTGATTAAGGCGAATGGCGCAGATAAAGCATTTGCCAAAGCAGTACAGCATAAGGTGGGACGAGGCAGTCTGAATTACATTTTATAGATGTATTTCTCACATATCTCAGAGCCTCTCGCGATCGTCGTCGTCGTCGTCGTCGTCGTCGTCGTCGTCGCCGCCGCCGCTTCTGCAGAAGTAGCAAATGGCCATCGTAGCAAATGCGGCGAGGGACGCCCTGCCTTCGATTCCGAATGCACAAAGTGTGTGGTCTTGTTTCTCAGTCTATATTTGGTCGGTCACGTCAGAGGTTGAATGTAACGAATGGGTGGGAAAGAGCAAGGGGCAGCGGCTGTGTAGAACGAAAACACAAATCCTCAGGGGTGTGAGCGTTTCGAGATGAGTCGTATACATGTAAATGTTGGTCGTCAGTGACCGTGTGGCCTAATGGATAAGGCGTCGGACTTCGGCTCTGAAGATTACAGGTTCGAATGCTGTCACGCTTGTGTTTTTCCAGTTCTGAAAAAGAAACATACCGTTTTAATGTAGCAATTGAGCAGTACGAAACCGTCTGAATGTTGCTGTTGACCATTTTCTGCTTGGAGATGCTTTTGAGCTTGAAACACACACAGCAAGACCGGTGTTAACTAGCGAAATGGTCGGCAGAGTGCCGACACCGCCAGTTTTGACTGGCACTCGCACATCTAAAACAACGTCGGAAAGTAACTCGTTCGGCTTTTGAGTCACATAAAGTATGTGTGTTAATTTTGACGCCACTAGCTCTGCTTGTTGTCATGCAATTTCTTTGCCTCTCAGAAATGATTATGACATAAAAGTGAAGTACGTGACGAGTGTGACGTTAGGAAAACATTAGGCAGCATGGAGAGATTCTGTATGGGACCACCCAACCCAAACGAGTACTGTGTGACGTGCTACCCGGCAAGTGTTCACCGAGGTAGCCGGCTATCTCAGTCGGTAGAGCATCAGACTGTTAATCCCAGGGTCGTGGGTTCGAGCCAGAAGCTGGGCGGAACGGAATTTTGTTCCGCTGCAGGTGTAAATTACCGTTTTTCTGATTAACGAGATTTAATGGAAATAGCAACTTTAAACTTTGCCTACGTCTCTTTCAGTCGCAAGGAAACTGTATTTGAAGGTGAAGGTGATTTTGTAGACATGTGTGAAAGACATGTTCTGAAATGCAAGTGTTGTGGTTTGGAGAGCACATCGGTTACGTGTCAGACGTGTAGCCAAGCAGTAATTTGTCGCCATAGCTGCAAATATTAGCCGGTAATATGAAGTGTTGTCAGCTAAAGTCTGATGGTGCAGACGACCGTAAGGACGAAGTACCCAAGAGTACCGCTAGGCCGCGCCTCTTTAGCTCAGTGGTAGAGCACTGGTCTAATAAACCAGGGGTTGTAAGTTCCATCCTCACAGGAGAAAGATGAATTTTGGAAATCAGTTGCGCGTCGTGGCCGTATAGCAAACAGTACCTGTGATGACAAACAATTAGCGACAGGCGTTTTTTTAAGATTTACTCTCAGATGTGATTAAGGCGAATGGCGCAGATAAAGCATTTGCCAAAGCGGTACAGCATAAGGTGGGACGAGGCAGTCTGAATTACATTTTATAGATGTATTTCTCACATATCTCAGAGCCTCTCGCGATCTTCGTCGTCGTCGTCGTCGTCGTCGTCGTCGTCGCCGCCGCCGCTTCTGCAGAAGTAGCAAATGGCCATCGTAGCAAATGCGGCGAGGGACGCCCTGCCTTCGATTCCGAATGCACAAAGTGTGTGGTCTTGTTTCTCAGTCTATATTTGGTCGGTCACGTCAGAGGTTGAATGTAACGAATGGGTGGGAAAGAGCAAGGGGCAGCGGCTGTGTAGAACGAAAACACAAATCCTCAGGGGTGTGAGCGTTTCGAGATGAGTCGTATACATGTAAATGTTGGTCGTCAGTGACCGTGTGGCCTAATGGATAAGGCGTCGGACTTCGGCTCTGAAGATTACAGGTTCGAATGCTGTCACGCTTGTGTTTTTCCAGTTCTGAAAAAGAAACATACCGTTTTAATGTAGCAATTGAGCGGTACGAAACCGTCTGAATGTTGCTGTTGACCATTTTTTGCTTGGAGATGCTCTTGAGCTTGAAACACACACAGCAAGACCGGTGTTAACTAGCGAAATGGTCGGCAGAGTGCCGACACCGCGAGTTTTGACTGGCACTTGCACATCTAAAACAACGTCGGAAAGTAACTCGTTCGGCTTTTGAGTCACATAAAGTATGTGTGTTAATTTTGACGCCACTAGCTCTGCTTGTTGTCATGCAATTTCTTTGCCTCTCAGAAATGATTATGACATAAAAGTGAAGTACGTGACGAGTGTGACGTTAGGAAAACATTAGGCAGCATGGAGAGATTCTGTATGGGACCACCCAACCCAAACGAGTACTGTGTGACGTGCTATACGGCAAGTATTCACCGAGGTAGCCGGCGATCTCAGTCGGTAGAGCGTCAGACTCTTAATCCCAGGGTCGTGGGTTCGAGCCAGACGCTGGGCGGAACGGAATTTTGTTCCGCTGCAGGTGTAAATTACCGTTTTTCTGATTAACGAGATTTAATGGAAATAGCAACTTTAAACTTTGCCTACGTCTCTGTCAGTCGCAAGGAAACTGTATTTGAAGGTGAAGGTGATTTTGTAGACATGTGTGAAAGACATGTTCTGAAATGCAAGTGTTGTGGTTTGGAGAGCACATCGGTTACGTGTCAGATGTGTAGCCAAGCAGTAATTTGTCGCCATAGCTGCAAATATTAGCCGGTAATATGAAGTGTTGTCAGCTAAAGTCTGATGGTGCAGACGACCGTAAGGACGAAGTACCCAAGAGTACCGCTAGGCCGCGCCTCTTTAGCTCAGTGGTAGAGCACTGGTCTAATAAACCAGGGGTTGTAAGTTCCATCCTCACAGGAGAAAGATGAATTTTGGAAATCAGTTGCGCGTCGTGGCCGTATAGCAAACAGTACCTGTGATGACGAACAATTAGCGACAGGCGTTTTTTTAAGATTTACTCTCAGATGTGATTAAGGCGAATGGCGCAGATAAAGCATTTGCCAAAGCGGTACAGCATAAGGTGGGACGAGGCAGTCTGAATTACATTTTATAGATGTATTTCTCACATATCTCAGAGCCTCTCGCGATCTTCGTCGTCGTCGTCGTCGTCGTCGTCGTCGTCGTCGCCGCTTCTGCAGAAGTAGGAAATGGCCATCGTAGCAAATGCGGCGAGGGTCGCCCTGCCTTCGATTCCGAATGCACAAAGTGTGTGGTCTTGTTTCTCAGTCTATATTTGGTCGGTCTCGTCAGAGGTTGAATGTAACGAATGGGTGGGAAAGAGCAAGGGGCAGCGGCTGTGTAGAACGAAAACACAAATCCTCAGGGGTGTGAGCGTTTCGAGATGAGTCGTATACATGTAAATGTTGGTCGTCAGTGACCGTGTGGCCTAATGGATAAGGCGTCGGACTTCGGCTCTGAAGATTACAGGTTCGAATGCTGTCACGCTTGTGTTTTTCCAGTTCTGAAAAAGAAACATACCGTTTTAATGTAGCAATTGAGCAGTACGAAACCGTCTGAATGTTGCTGTTGACCATTTTCTGCTTGGAGATGCTTTTGAGCTTGAAACACACACAGCAAGACCGGTGTTAACTAGCGAAATGGTCGGCAGAGTGCCGACACCGCCAGTTTTGACTGGCACTCGCACATCTAAAACAACGTCGGAAAGTAACTCGTTCGGCTTTTGAGTCACATAAAGTATGTGTGTTAATTTTGACGCCACTAGCTCTGCTTGTTGTCATGCAATTTCTTTGCCTCTCAGAAATGATTATGACATAAAAGTGAAGTACGTGACGAGTGTGACGTTAGGAAAACATTAGGCAGCATGGAGAGATTCTGTATGGGACCACCCAACCCAAACGAGTACTGTGTGACGTGCTACCCGGCAAGTGTTCACCGAGGTAGCCGGCTATCTCAGTCGGTAGAGCATCAGACTGTTAATCCCAGGGTCGTGGGTTCGAGCCAGAAGCTGGGCGGAACGGAATTTTGTTCCGCTGCAGGTGTAAATTACCGTTTTTCTGATTAACGAGATTTAATGGAAATAGCAACTTTAAACTTTGCCTACGTCTCTTTCAGTCGCAAAGAAACTGTATTTGAAGGTGAAGGTGATTTTGTAGACATGTGTGAAAGACATGTTCTGAAATGCAAGTGTTGTGGTTTGGAGAGCACATCGGTTACGTGTCAGACGTGTAGCCAAGCAGTAATTTGTCGCCATAGCTGCAAATATTAGCCGGTAATATGAAGTGTTGTCAGCTAAAGTCTGATGGTGCAGACGACCGTAAGGACGAAGTACCCAAGAGTACCGCTAGGCCGCGCCTCTTTAGCTCAGTGGTAGAGCACTGGTCTAATAAACCAGGGGTTGTAAGTTCCATCCTCACAGGAGAAAGATGAATTTTGGAAATCAGTTGCGCGTCGTGGCCGTATAGCAAACAGTACCTGTGATGACAAACAATTAGCGACAGGCGTTTTTTTAAGATTTACTCTCAGATGTGATTAAGGCGAATGGCGCAGATAAAGCATTTGCCAAAGCGGTACAGCATAAGGTGGGACGAGGCAGTCTGAATTACATTTTATAGATGTATTTCTCACATATCTCAGAGCCTCTCTCGATCTTCGTCGTCGTCGTCGTCGTCGTCGTCGTCGCCGCCGCCGCTTCTGCAGAAGAAGCATATGGCCATCGTAGCAAATGCGGCGAGGGACGCCCTGCCTTCGATTCCGAATGCACAAAGTGTGTGGTCTTGTTTCTCAGTCTATATTTGGTCGGTCACGTCAGAGGTTGAATGTAACGAATGGGTGGGAAAGAGCAAGGGGCAGCGGCTGTGTAGAACGAAAACACAAATCCTCAGGGGTGTGAGCGTTTCGAGATGAGTCGTATACATGTAAATGTTGGTCGTCAGTGACCGTGTGGCCTAATGGATAAGGCGTCGGACTTCGGCTCTGAAGATTACAGGTTCGAATGCTGTCACGCTTGTGTTTTTCCAGTTCTGAAAAAGAAACATACCGTTTTAATGTAGCAATTGAGCGGTACGAAACCGTCTGAATGTTGCTGTTGACCATTTTTTGCTTGGAGATGCTCTTGAGCTTGAAACACACACAGCAAGACCGGTGTTAACTAGCGAAATGGTCGGCAGAGTGCCGACACCGCGAGTTTTGACTGGCACTTGCACATCTAAAACAACGTCGGAAAGTAACTCGTTCGGCTTTTGAGTCACATAAAGTATGTGTGTTAATTTTGACGCCACTAGCTCTGCTTGTTGTCATGCAATTTCTTTGCCTCTCAGAAATGATTATGACATAAAAGTGAAGTACGTGACGAGTGTGACGTTAGGAAAACATTAGGCAGCATGGAGAGATTCTGTATGGGACCACCCAACCCAAACGAGTACTGTGTGACGTGCTATACGGCAAGTATTCACCGAGGTAGCCGGCGATCTCAGTCGGTAGAGCGTCAGACTCTTAATCCCAGGGTCGTGGGTTCGAGCCAGACGCTGGGCGGAACGGAATTTTGTTCCGCTGCAGGTGTAAATTACCGTTTTTCTGATTAACGAGATTTAATGGAAATAGCAACTTTAAACTTTGCCTACGTCTCTGTCAGTCGCAAGGAAACTGTATTTGAAGGTGAAGGTGATTTTGTAGACATGTGTGAAAGACATGTTCTGAAATGCAAGTGTTGTGGTTTGGAGAGCACATCGGTTACGTGTCAGATGTGTAGCCAAGCAGTAATTTGTCGCCATAGCTGCAAATATTAGCCGGTAATATGAAGTGTTGTCAGCTAAAGTCTGATGGTGCAGACGACCGTAAGGACGAAGTACCCAAGAGTACCGCTAGGCCGCGCCTCTTTAGCTCAGTGGTAGAGCACTGGTCTAATAAACCAGGGGTTGTAAGTTCCATCCTCACAGGAGAAAGATGAATTTTGGAAATCAGTTGCGCGTCGTGGCCGTATAGCAAACAGTACCTGTGATGACGAACAATTAGCGACAGGCGTTTTTTTAAGATTTACTCTCAGATGTGATTAAGGCGAATGGCGCAGATAAAGCATTTGCCAAAGCGGTACAGCATAAGGTGGGACGAGGCAGTCTGAATTACATTTTATAGATGTATTTCTCACATATCTCAGAGCCTCTCGCGATCTTCGTCGTCGTCGTCGTCGTCGTCGTCGCCGCCGCCGCTTCTGCAGAAGAAGCATATGGCCATCGTAGCAAATGCGGCGAGGGACGCCCTGCCTTCGATTCCGAATGCACAAAGTGTGTGGTCTTGTTTCTCAGTCTATATTTGGTCGGTCACGTCAGAGGTTGAATGTAACGAATGGGTGGGAAAGAGCAAGGGGCAGCGGCTGTGTAGAACGAAAACACAAATCCTCAGGGGTGTGAGCGTTTCGAGATGAGTCGTATACATGTAAATGTTGGTCGTCAGTGACCGTGTGGCCTAATGGATAAGGCGTCGGACTTCGGCTCTGAAGATTACAGGTTCGAATGCTGTCACGCTTGTGTTTTTCCAGTTCTGAAAAAGAAACATACCGTTTTATTGTAGCAATTGAGCAGTACGAAACCGTCTGAATATTGCTGTTGACCATTTTTTGCTTGGAGATGCTCTTGAGCTTGAAACACACACAGCAAGACCGGTGTTAACTAGCGAAATGGTCGACAGAGTGCCGACACCGCGAGTTTTGACTGGCACTTGCACATCTAAAACAACGTCGGAAAGTAACTCGTTCGGCTTTTGAGTCACATAAAGTATGTGTGTTAATTTTGACGCCACTAGCTCTGCTTGTTGTCATGCAGTTTCTTTGCCTCTCAGAAATGATTATGACATAAAAGTGAAGTACGTGACGAGTGTGACGTTAGGAAAACATTAGGCAGCATGGAGAGATTCTGTATGGGACCACTCAACCCAAACGAGTACTGTGTGACGTGCTACCCGGCAAGTATTCACCGAGGTAGCCGGCTATCTCAGTCGGTAGAGCGTCAGACTCTTAATCCCAGGGTCGTGGGTTCGAGGCAGACGCTGGGCGGAACGGAATTTTGTTCCGCTGCAGGTGTAAATTACCGTTTTTCTGATTAACGAGATTTAATGGAAATAGCAACTTTAAACTTTGCCTACGTCTCTGTCAGTCGCAAGGAAACTGTATTTGAAGGTGAAGGTGATTTTGTAGACATGTGTGAAAGACATGTTCTGAAATGCAAGTGTTGTGGTTTGGAGAGCACATCGGTTACGTGTCAGATGTGTAGCCAAGCAGTAATTTGTCGCCATAGCTGCAAATATTAGCCGGTAATATGAAGTGTTGTCAGCTAAAGTCTGATGGTGCAGACGACCGTAAGGACGAAGTACACAAGAGTACCGCTAGGCCGCGCCTCTTTAGCTCAGTGGTAGAGCACTGGTCTAATAAACCAGGGGTTGTAAGTTCCATCCTCACAGGAGAAAGATGAATTTTGGAAATCAGTTGCGCGTCGTGGCCGTATAGCAAACAGTACCTGTGATGACGAACAATTAGCGACAGGCTTTTTTTTAAGATTTACTCTCAGATGTGATTAAGGCGAATGACGCAGATAAAGCATTTGCCAAAGCGGTACAGCATAAGGTGGGACGAGGCAGTCTGAATTACATTTTATAGATGTATTTCTCACATATCTCAGAGCCTCTCGCGATCTTCGTCGTCGTCGTCGTCGTCGTCGTCGTCGTCGCCGCCGCCGCTTCTGCAGAAGTAGCAAATGGCCATCGTAGCAAATGCGGCGAGGGACGCCCTGCCTTCGATTCCGAATGCACAAAGTGTGTGGTCTTGTTTCTCAGTCTATATTTGGTCGGTCACGTCAGAGGTTGAATGTAACGAATGGGTGGGAAAGAGCAAGGGGCAGCGGCTGTGTAGAACGAAAACACAAATCCTCAGGGGTGTGAGCGTTTCGAGATGAGTCGTATACATGTAAATGTTGGTCGTCAGTGACCGTGTGGCCTAATGGATAAGGCGTCGGACTTCGGCTCTGAAGATTACAGGTTCGAATGCTGTCACGCTTGTGTTTTTCCAGTTCTGAAAAAGAAACATACCGTTTTAATGTAGCAATTGAGCGGTACGAAACCGTCTGAATGTTGCTGTTGACCATTTTTTGCTTGGAGATGCTCTTGAGCTTGAAACACACACAGCAAGACCGGTGTTAACTAGCGAAATGGTCGGCAGAGTGCCGACACCGCGAGTTTTGACTGGCACTTGCACATCTAAAACAACGTCGGAAAGTAACTCGTTCGGCTTTTGAGTCACATAAAGTATGTGTGTTAATTTTGACGCCACTAGCTCTGCTTGTTGTCATGCAATTTCTTTGCCTCTCAGAAATGATTATGACATAAAAGTGAAGTACGTGACGAGTGTGACGTTAGGAAAACATTAGGCAGCATGGAGAGATTCTGTATGGGACCACCCAACCCAAACGAGTACTGTGTGACGTGCTATACGGCAAGTATTCACCGAGGTAGCCGGCGATCTCAGTCGGTAGAGCGTCAGACTCTTAATCCCAGGGTCGTGGGTTCGAGCCAGACGCTGGGCGGAACGGAATTTTGTTCCGCTGCAGGTGTAAATTACCGTTTTTCTGATTAACGAGATTTAATGGAAATAGCAACTTTAAACTTTGCCTACGTCTCTGTCAGTCGCAAGGAAACTGTATTTGAAGGTGAAGGTGATTTTGTAGACATGTGTGAAAGACATGTTCTGAAATGCAAGTGTTGTGGTTTGGAGAGCACATCGGTTACGTGTCAGATGTGTAGCCAAGCAGTAATTTGTCGCCATAGCTGCAAATATTAGCCGGTAATATGAAGTGTTGTCAGCTAAAGTCTGATGGTGCAGACGACCGTAAGGACGAAGTACCCAAGAGTACCGCTAGGCCGCGCCTCTTTAGCTCAGTGGTAGAGCACTGGTCTAATAAACCAGGGGTTGTAAGTTCCATCCTCACAGGAGAAAGATGAATTTTGGAAATCAGTTGCGCGTCGTGGCCGTATAGCAAACAGTACCTGTGATGACGAACAATTAGCGACAGGCGTTTTTTTAAGATTTACTCTCAGATGTGATTAAGGCGAATGGCGCAGATAAAGCATTTGCCAAAGCGGTACAGCATAAGGTGGGACGAGGCAGTCTGAATTACATTTTATAGATGTATTTCTCACATATCTCAGAGCCTCTCGCGATCTTCGTCGTCGTCGTCGTCGTCGTCGTCGCCGCCGCCGCTTCTGCAGAAGAAGCATATGGCCATCGTTGCAAATGCGGCGAGGGACGCCCTGCCTTCGATTCCGAATGCACAAAGTGTGTGGTCTTGTTTCTCAGTCTATATTTGGTCGGTCACGTCAGAGGTTGAATGTAACGAATGGGTGGGAAAGAGCAAGGGGCAGCGGCTGTGTAGAACGAAAACACAAATCCTCAGGATTGTGAGCGTTTCGAGATGAGTCGTATACATGTAAATGTTGGTCGTCAGTGACCGTGTGGCCTAATGGATAAGGCGTCGGACTTCGGCTCTGAAGATTACAGGTTCGAATGCTGTCACGCTTGTGTTTTTCCAGTTCTGAAAAAGAAACATACCGTTTTAATGTAGCAATTGAGCAGTACGAAACCGTCTGAATGTTGCTGTTGACCATTTTTTGCTTGGAGATGCTCTTGAGCTTGAAACACACACAGCAAGACCGGTGTTAACTAGCGAAATGGTCGGCAGAGTGCCGACACCGCGAGTTTTGACTGGCACTTGCACATCTAAAACAACGTCGGAAAGTAACTCGTTCGGCTTTTGAGTCACATAAAGTATGTGTGTTAATTTTGACGCCACTAGCTCTGCTTGTTGTCATGCAATTTCTTTGCCTCTCAGAAATGATTATGACATAAAAGTGAAGTACGTGACGAGTGTGACGTTAGGAAAACATTAGGCAGCATGGAGAGATTCTGTATGGGACCACCCAACCCAAACGAGTACTGTGTGACGTGCTACCCGGCAAGTATTCACCGAGGTAGCCGGCTATCTCAGTCGGTAGAGCATCAGACTCTTATTCCCAGGGTCGTGGGTTCGAGCCAGACGCTGGGCGGAACGGAATTTTGTTCCGCTGCAGGTGTAAATTACCGTTTTTCTGATTAACGAGATTTAATGGAAATAGCAACTTTAAACTTTGCCTACGTCTCTGTCAGTCGCAAGGAAACTGTATTTGAAGGTGAAGGTGATTTTGTAGACATGTGTGAAAGACATGTTCTGAAATGCAAGTGTTGTGGTTTGGAGAGCACATCGGTTACGTGTCAGATGTGTAGCCAAGCAGTAATTTGTCGCCATAGCTGCAAATATTAGCCGGTAATATGAAGTGTTGTCAGCTAAAGTCTGATGGTGCAGACGACCGTAAGGACGAAGTACCCAAGATTACCGCTAGGCCGCGCCTCTTTAGCTCAGTGGTAGAGCACTGGTCTAATAAACCAGGGGTTGTAAGTTCCATCCTCACAGGAGAGAGATGAATTTTGGAAATCAGTTGCGCGTCGTGGCCGTATAGCAAACAGTACCTGTGATGACGAACAATTAGCGACAGGCGTTTTTTTAAGATTTACTCTCAGATGTGATTAAGGCGAATGGCGCAGATAAAGCATTTGCCAAAGCGGTACAGCATAAGGTGGGACGAGGCAGTCTGAATTACATTTTATAGATGTATTTCTCACATATCTCAGAGCCTCTCGCGATCTTCGTTGTCGTCGTCGTCGTCGTCGTCGCCGCCGCCGCTTCTGCAGAAGTAGCAAATGGCCATCGTAGCAAATGCGGCGAGGGACGCCCTGCCTTCGATTCCGAATGCACAAAGTGTGTGGTCTTGTTTCTCAGTCTATATTTGGTCGGTCACGTCAGAGGTTGAATGTAACGAATGGGTGGGAAAGAGCAAGGGGCAGCGGCTGTGTAGAACGAAAACACAAATCCTCAGGGGTGTGAGCGTTTCGAGATGAGTCGTATACATGTAAATGTTGGTCGTCAGTGACCGTGTGGCCTAGTGGATAAGGCGTCGGACTTCGGCTCTGAAGATTACAGGTTCGAATGCTGTCACGCTTGTGTTTTTCCAGTTCTGAAAAAGAAACATACCGTTTTATTGTAGCAATTGAGCAGTACGAAACCGTCTGAATATTGCTGTTGACCATTTTTTGCTTGGAGATGCTCTTGAGCTTGAAACACACACAGCAAGACCGGTGTTAACTAGCGAAATGGTCGACAGAGTGCCGACACCGCGAGTTTTGACTGGCACTTGCACATCTAAAACAACGTCGGAAAGTAACTCGTTCGGCTTTTGAGTCACATAAAGTATGTGTGTTAATTTTGACGCCACTAGCTCTGCTTGTTGTCATGCAGTTTCTTTGCCTCTCAGAAATGATTATGACATAAAAGTGAAGTACGTGACGAGTGTGACGTTAGGAAAACATTAGGCAGCATGGAGAGATTCTGTATGGGACCACTCAACCCAAACGAGTACTGTGTGACGTGCTACCCGGCAAGTATTCACCGAGGTAGCCGGCTATCTCAGTCGGTAGAGCGTCAGACTCTTAATCCCAGGGTCGTGGGTTCGAGGCAGACGCTGGGCGGAACGGAATTTTGTTCCGCTGCAGGTGTAAATTACCGTTTTTCTGATTAACGAGATTTAATGGAAATAGCAACTTTAAACTTTGCCTACGTCTCTGTCAGTCGCAAGGAAACTGTATTTGAAGGTGAAGGTGATTTTGTAGACATGTGTGAAAGACATGTTCTGAAATGCAAGTGTTGTGGTTTGGAGAGCACATCGGTTACGTGTCAGATGTGTAGCCAAGCAGTAATTTGTCGCCATAGCTGCAAATATTAGCCGGTAATATGAAGTGTTGTCAGCTAAAGTCTGATGGTGCAGACGACCGTAAGGACGAAGTACACAAGAGTACCGCTAGGCCGCGCCTCTTTAGCTCAGTGGTAGAGCACTGGTCTAATAAACCAGGGGTTGTAAGTTCCATCCTCACAGGAGAAAGATGAATTTTGGAAATCAGTTGCGCGTCGTGGCCGTATAGCAAACAGTACCTGTGATGACGAACAATTAGCGACAGGCTTTTTTTTAAGATTTACTCTCAGATGTGATTAAGGCGAATGACGCAGATAAAGCATTTGCCAAAGCGGTACAGCATAAGGTGGGACGAGGCAGTCTGAATTACATTTTATAGATGTATTTCTCACATATCTCAGAGCCTCTCGCGATCTTCGTCGTCGTCGTCGTCGTCGTCGTCGTCGTCGCCGCCGCCGCTTCTGCAGAAGTAGCAAATGGCCATCGTAGCAAATGCGGCGAGGGACGCCCTGCCTTCGATTCCGAATGCACAAAGTGTGTGGTCTTGTTTCTCAGTCTATATTTGGTCGGTCACGTCAGAGGTTGAATGTAACGAATGGGTGGGAAAGAGCAAGGGGCAGCGGCTGTGTAGAACGAAAACACAAATCCTCAGGGGTGTGAGCGTTTCGAGATGAGTCGTATACATGTAAATGTTGGTCGTCAGTGACCGTGTGGCCTAGTGGATAAGGCGTCGGACTTCGGCTCTGAAGATTACAGGTTCGAATGCTGTCACGCTTGTGTTTTTCCAGTTCTGAAAAAGAAACATACCGTTTTAATGTAGCAATTGAGCAGTACGAAACCGTCTGAATATTGCTGTTGACCATTTTTTGCTTGGAGATGCTCTTGAGCTTGAAACACACACAGCAAGACCGGTGTTAACTAGCGAAATGGTCGACAGAGTGCCGACACCGCGAGTTTTGACTGGCACTTGCACATCTAAAACAACGTCGGAAAGTAACTCGTTCGGCTTTTGAGTCACATAAAGTATGTGTGTTAATTTTGACGCCACTAGCTCTGCTTGTTGTCATGCAATTTCTTTGCCTCTCAGAAATGATTATGACATAAAAGTGAAGTACGTGACGAGTGTGACGTTAGGAAAACATTAGGCAGCATGGAGAGATTCTGTATGGGACCACCCAACCCAAACGAGTACTGTGTGACGTGCTACCCGGGAAGTATTCACCGAGGTAGCCGGCTATCTCAGTCGGTAGAGCGTCAGACTCTTAATCCCAGGGTCGTGGGTTCGAGGCAGACGCTGGGCGGAACGGAATTTTGTTCCGCTGCAGGTGTAAATTACCGTTTTTCTGATTAACGAGATTTAATGGAAATAGCAACTTTAAACTTTGCCTACGTCTCTGTCAGTCGCAAGGAAACTGTATTTGAAGGTGAAGGTGATTTTGTAGACATGTGTGAAAGACATGTTCTGAAATGCAAGTGTTGTGGTTTGGAGAGCACATCGGTTACGTGTCAGATGTGTAGCCAAGCAGTAATTTGTCGCCATAGCTGCAAATATTAGCCGGTAATATGAAGTGTTGTCAGCTAAAGTCTGATGGTGCAGACGACCGTAAGGACGAAGTACCCAAGAGTACCGCTAGGCCGCGCCTCTTTAGCTCAGTGGTAGAGCACTGGTCTAATAAACCAGGGGTTGTAAGTTCCATCCTCACAGGAGAAAGATGAATTTTGGAAATCAGTTGCGCGTCGTGGCCGTATAGCAAACAGTACCTGTGATGACGAACAATTAGCGACAGGCGTTTTTTTAAGATTTACTCTCAGATGTGATTAAGGCGAATGGCGCAGATAAAGCATTTGCCAAAGCGGTACAGCATAAGGTGGGACGAGGCAGTCTGAATTACATTTTATAGATGTATTTCTCACATATCTCAGAGCCTCTCGCGATCTTCGTCGTCGTCGTCGTCGTCGTCGTCGTCGTCGCCGCCGCCGCTTCTGCAGAAGTAGCAAATGGCAATCGTAGCAAATGCGGCGAGGGACGCCCTGCCTTCGATTCCGAATGCACAAAGTGTGTGGTCTTGTTTCACAGTCTATATTTGGTCGGTCTCGTCAGAGGTTGAATGTAACGAATGGGTGGGAAAGAGCAAGGGGCAGCGGCTGTGTAGAACGAAAACACAAATCCTCAGGGGTGTGAGCGTTTCGAGATGAGTCGTATACATGTAAATGTTGGTCGTCAGTGACCGTGTGGCCTAATGGATAAGGCGTCGGACTTCGGATCTGAAGATTACAGGTTCGAATGCTGTCACGCTTGTGTTTTTCCAGTTCTGAAAAAGAAACATAACGTTTTAATGTAGCAATTGAGCAGTACGAAACCGTCTGAATGTTGCTGTTGACCATTTTTTGCTTGGAGATGCTCTTGAGCTTGAAACACACACAACAAGACCGGTGTTAACTAGCGAAATGGTCGGCAGAGTGCCGACACAGCGAGTTTTGACTATCACTTGCACATCTAAAACAACGTCGGAAAGTAACTCGTTCGGCTTTTGAGTCACATAAAGTATGTGCGTTAATTTTGACGCCACTAGCTCTGCATGTTGTCATGCAATTTCTTTACCTCTCAGAAATGATTATGACATAAAAGTGAAGTACGTGACGAGTGTGACGTTAGGAAAACATTAGGCATCATGGAGAGATTCTGTATGGGACCACCCAACACAAACGAGTACTGTGTGACGTGCTACCCGGCAGTTTTTCACCGAGGTAGCCGGCTAGCTCAGTCGGTAGAGCGTCAGACTCTTAATCCCAGGGTCGTGGGTTCGAGCCAGACGCTGGGCGGAACGGAATTTTGTTCCGCTGCAAGTGTAAATTACCGTTTTTCTGATTAACGAGATTTAATGGAAATAGCAACTTTAAACTTTGCCTACGTCTCTGTCAGTCGCAAGGAAGCTGTATTTGAAGGTGAAGGTGATTTTGTAGACATGTGTGAAAGACATGTTCTGAAATGCAAGTGTTGTTGTTTGGAGAGCACATCGGTTACGTGTCAGATGTGTAGTCAAGCAGTAATTTGTCGCCATAGCTGCAAATATTAGCCGGTAATATGAAGTGTTGTCAGCTAAAGTCTGATGATGCAGACGACCGTAAGGACGAAGTACCCAAGAGTACCGCTAGGCCGCGCCTCTTTAGCTCAGTGGTAGAGCACTGGTCTAATAAACCAGCGGTCGTAAGTTCCATCCTCACAGGAGAAAGATGAATTTTGGAAATCAGTTGCGCGTCGTGGCCGTATAGCAAACAGTACCTGTGATGACGAACAATTAGCGACAGGCGTTTTTTTAAGAATCACTCTCAGATGCGATTAAGGCGAATGGCGCAGATAAAGCATTTGCCAAAGCGGTACAGCATAAGGTGGGACGAGGCAGTCTGAATTACATTTTATAGATGTATTTCTCACATATCTCAGAGCCTCTCGCGATATTCGTCGTCGTCGTCGTCGTCGTCGTCGTCGTCGTCGTCGCCGCCGCCGCTTCTGCAGAAGTAGCAAATGGCAATCGTAGCAAATGCGGCGAGGGACGCCCTGCCTTCGATTCCGAATGCACAAAGTGTGTGGTCTTGTTTCACAGTCTATATTTGGTCGGTCTCGTCAGAGGTTGAATGTAACGAATGGGTGGGAAAGAGCAAGGGGCAGCGGCTGTGTAGAACGAAAACACAAATCCTCAGGGGTGTGAGCGTTTCGAGATGAGTCGTATACATGTAAATGTTGGTCGTCAGTGACCGTGTGGCCTAATGGATAAGGCGTCGGACTTCGGATCTGAAGATTACAGGTTCGAATGCTGTCACGCTTGTGTTTTTCCAGTTCTGAAAAAGAAACATAACGTTTTAATGTAGCAATTGAGCAGTACGAAACCGTCTGAATGTTGCTGTTGACCATTTTTTGCTTGGAGATGCTCTTGAGCTTGAAACACACACAACAAGACCGGTGTTAACTAGCGAAATGGTCGGCAGAGTGCCGACACAGCGAGTTTTGACTATCACTTGCACATCTAAAACAACGTCGGAAAGTAACTCGTTCGGCTTTTGAGTCACATAAAGTATGTGCGTTAATTTTGACGCCACTAGCTCTGCATGTTGTCATGCAATTTCTTTACCTCTCAGAAATGATTATGACATAAAAGTGAAGTACGTGACGAGTGTGACGTTAGGAAAACATTAGGCATCATGGAGAGATTCTGTATGGGACCACCCAACCCAAACGAGTACTGTGTGACGTGCTACCCGGCAGGTATTCACCGAGGTAGCCGGCTAGCTCAGTCGGTAGAGCGTCAGACTCTTAATCCCAGGGTCGTGGGTTCGAGCCAGACGCTGGGCGGAACGGAATTTTGTTCCGCTGCAAGTGTAAATTACCGTTTTTCTGATTAACGAGATTTAATGGAAATAGCAACTTTAAACTTTGCCTACGTCTCTGTCAGTCGCAAGGAAGCTGTATTTGAAGGTGAAGGTGATTTTGTAGACATGTGTGAAAGACATGTTCTGAAATGCAAGTGTTGTTGTTTGGAGAGCACATCGGTTACGTGTCAGATGTGTAGTCAAGCAGTAATTTGTCGCCATAGCTGCAAATATTAGCCGGTAATATGAAGTGTTGTCAGCTAAAGTCTGATGATGCAGACGACCGTAAGGACGAAGTACCCAAGAGTACCGCTAGGCCGCGCCTCTTTAGCTCAGTGGTAGAGCACTGGTCTAATAAACCAGCGGTCGTAAGTTCCATCCTCACAGGAGAAAGATGAATTTTGGAAATCAGTTGCGCGTCGTGGCCGTATAGCAAACAGTACCTGTGATGACGAACAATTAGCGACAGGCGTTTTTTTAAGAATCACTCTCAGATGCGATTAAGGCGAATGGCGCAGATAAAGCATTTGCCAAAGCGGTACAGCATAAGGTGGGACGAGGCAGTCTGAATTACATTTTATAGATGTATTTCTCACATATCTCAGAGCCTCTCGCGATCTTCGTCGTCGTCGTCGTCGTCGTCGTCGTCGTCGTCGTCGCCGCCGCCGCTTCTGCAGAAGTAGCAAATGGCAATCGTAGCAAATGCGGCGAGGGACGCCCTGCCTTCGATTCCGAATGCACAAAGTGTGTGGTCTTGTTTCACAGTCTATATTTGGTCGGTCTCGTCAGAGGTTGAATGTAACGAATGGGTGGGAAAGAGCAAGGGGCAGCGGCTGTGTAGAACGAAAACACAAATCCTCAGGGGTGTGAGCGTTTCGAGGTGAGTCGTATACATGTAAATGTTGGTCGTCAGTGACCGTGTGGCCTAATGGATAAGGCGTCGGACTTCGGATCTGAAGATTACAGGTTCGAATGCTGTCACGCTTGTGTTTTTCCAGTTCTGAAAAAGAAACATAACGTTTTAATGTAGCAATTGAGCAGTACGAAACCGTCTGAATGTTGCTGTTGACCATTTTTTGCTTGGAGATGCTCTTGAGCTTGAAACACACACAACAAGACCGGTGTTAACTAGCGAAATGGTCGGCAGAGTGCCGACACAGCGAGTTTTGACTATCACTTGCACATCTAAAACAACGTCGGAAAGTAACTCGTTCGGCTTTTGAGTCACATAAAGTATGTGCGTTAATTTTGACGCCACTAGCTCTGCATGTTGTCATGCAATTTCTTTACCTCTCAGAAATGATTATGACATAAAAGTGAAGTACGTGACGAGTGTGACGTTAGGAAAACATTAGGCATCATGGAGAGATTCTGTATGGGACCACCCAACCCAAACGAGTACTGTGTGACGTGCTACCCGGCAGGTATTCACCGAGGTAGCCGGCTAGCTCAGTCGGTAGAGCGTCAGACTCTTAATCCCAGGGTCGTGGGTTCGAGCCAGACGCTGGGCGGAACGGAATTTTGTTCCGCTGCAAGTGTAAATTACCGTTTTTCTGATTAACGAGATTTAATGGAAATAGCAACTTTAAACTTTGCCTACGTCTCTGTCAGTCGCAAGGAAGCTGTATTTGAAGGTGAAGGTGATTTTGTAGACATGTGTGAAAGACATGTTCTGAAATGCAAGTGTTGTTGTTTGGAGAGCACATCGGTTACGTGTCAGATGTGTAGTCAAGCAGTAATTTGTCGCCATAGCTGCAAATATTAGCCGGTAATATGAAGTGTTGTCAGCTAAAGTCTGATGATGCAGACGACCGTAAGGACGAAGTACCCAAGAGTACCGCTAGGCCGCGCCTCTTTAGCTCAGTGGTAGAGCACTGGTCTAATAAACCAGCGGTCGTAAGTTCCATCCTCACAGGAGAAAGATGAATTTTGGAAATCAGTTGCGCGTCGTGGCCGTATAGCAAACAGTACCTGTGATGACGAACAATTAGCGACAGGCGTTTTTTTAAGAATCACTCTCAGATGCGATTAAGGCGAATGGCGCAGATAAAGCATTTGCCAAAGCGGTACAGCATAAGGTGGGACGAGGCAGTCTGAATTACATTTTATAGATGTATTTCTCACATATCTCAGAGCCTCTCGCGATATTCGTCGTCGTCGTCGTCGTCGTCGTCGCCGCCGCCGCCGCTTCTGCAGAAGTAGCAAATGGCAATCGTAGCAAATGCGGCGAGGGACGCCCTGCCTTCGATTCCGAATGCACAAAGTGTGTGGTCTTGTTTCACAGTCTATATTTGGTCGGTCTCGTCAGAGGTTGAATGTAACGAATGGGTGGGAAAGAGCAAGGGGCAGCGGCTGTGTAGAACGAAAACACAAATCCTCAGGGGTGTGAGCGTTTCGAGATGAGTCGTATACATGTCAATGTTGGTCGTCAGTGACCGTGTGGCCTAATGGATAAGGCGTCGGACTTCGGATCTGAAGATTACAGGTTCGAATGCTGTCACGCTTGTGTTTTTCCAGTTCTGAAAAAGAAACATAACGTTTTAATGTAGCAATTGAGCAGTACGAAACCGTCTGAATGTTGCTGTTGACCATTTTTTGCTTGGAGATGCTCTTGAGCTTGAAACACACACAACAAGACCGGTGTTAACTAGCGAAATGGTCGGCAGAGTGCCGACACAGCGAGTTTTGACTATCACTTGCACATCTAAAACAACGTCGGAAAGTAACTCGTTCGGCTTTTGAGTCACATAAAGTATGTGCGTTAATTTTGACGCCACTAGCTCTGCATGTTGTCATGCAATTTCTTTACCTCTCAGAAATGATTATGACATAAAAGTGAAGTACGTGACGAGTGTGACGTTAGGAAAACATTAGGCATCATGGAGAGATTCTGTATGGGACCACCCAACCCAAACGAGTACTGTGTGACGTGCTACCCGGCAGGTATTCACCGAGGTAGCCGGCTAGCTCAGTCGGTAGAGCGTCAGACTCTTAATCCCAGGGTCGTGGGTTCGAGCCAGACGCTGGGCGGAACGGAATTTTGTTCCGCTGCAAGTGTAAATTACCGTTTTTCTGATTAACGAGATTTAATGGAAATAGCAACTTTAAACTTTGCCTACGTCTCTGTCAGTCGCAAGGAAGCTGTATTTGAAGGTGAAGGTGATTTTGTAGACATGTGTGAAAGACATGTTCTGAAATGCAAGTGTTGTTGTTTGGAGAGCACATCGGTTACGTGTCAGATGTGTAGTCAAGCAGTAATTTGTCGCCATAGCTGCAAATATTAGCCGGTAATATGAAGTGTTGTCAGCTAAAGTCTGATGATGCAGACGACCGTAAGGACGAAGTACCCAAGAGTACCGCTAGGCCGCGCCTCTTTAGCTCAGTGGTAGAGCACTGGTCTAATAAACCAGCGGTCGTAAGTTCCATCCTCACAGGAGAAAGATGAATTTTGGAAATCAGTTGCGCGTCGTGGCCGTATAGCAAACAGTACCTGTGATGACGAACAATTAGCGACAGGCGTTTTTTTAAGAATCACTCTCAGATGCGATTAAGGCGAATGGCGCAGATAAAGCATTTGCCAAAGCGGTACAGCATAAGGTGGGACGAGGCAGTCTGAATTACATTTTATAGATGTATTTCTCACATATCTCAGAGCCTCTCGCGATATTCGTCGTCGTCGTCGTCGTCGTCGTCGCCGCCGCCGCCGCTTCTGCAGAAGTAGCAAATGGCAATCGTAGCAAATGCGGCGAGGGACGCCCTGCCTTCGATTCCGAATGCACAAAGTGTGTGGTCTTGTTTCACAGTCTATATTTGGTCGGTCTCGTCAGAGGTTGAATGTAACGAATGGGTGGGAAAGAGCAAGGGGCAGCGGCTGTGTAGAACGAAAACACAAATCCTCAGGGGTGTGAGCGTTTCGAGATGAGTCGTATACATGTCAATGTTGGTCGTCAGTGACCGTGTGGCCTAATGGATAAGGCGTCGGACTTCGGATCTGAAGATTACAGGTTCGAATGCTGTCACGCTTGTGTTTTTCCAGTTCTGAAAAAGAAACATAACGTTTTAATGTAGCAATTGAGCAGTACGAAACCGTCTGAATGTTGCTGTTGACCATTTTTTGCTTGGAGATGCTCTTGAGCTTGAAACACACACAACAAGACCGGTGTTAACTAGCGAAATGGTCGGCAGAGTGCCGACACAGCGAGTTTTGACTATCACTTGCACATCTAAAACAACGTCGGAAAGTAACTCGTTCGGCTTTTGAGTCACATAAAGTATGTGCGTTAATTTTGACGCCACTAGCTCTGCATGTTGTCATGCAATTTCTTTACCTCTCAGAAATGATTATGACATAAAAGTGAAGTACGTGACGAGTGTGACGTTAGGAAAACATTAGGCATCATGGAGAGATTCTGTATGGGACCACCCAACACAAACGATTACTGTGTGACGTGCTACCCGGCAGTTATTCACCGAGGTAGCCGGCTAGCTCAGTCGGTAGAGCGTCAGACTCTTAATCCCAGGGTCGTGGGTTCGAGCCAGACGCTGGGCGGAACGGAATTTTGTTCCGCTGCAAGTGTAAATTACCGTTTTTCTGATTAACGAGATTTAATGGAAATAGCAACTTTAAACTTTGCCTACGTCTCTGTCAGTCGCAAGGAAGCTGTATTTGAAGGTGAAGGTGATTTTGTAGACATGCGTGAAAGACATGTTCTGAAATGCAAGTGTTGTTGTTTGGAGAGCACATCGGTTACGTGTCAGATGTGTAGTCAAGCAGTAATTTGTCGCCATAGCTGCAAATATTAGCCGGTAATATGAAGTGTTGTCAGCTAAAGTCTGATGATGCAGACGACCGTAAGGACGAAGTACCCAAGAGTACCGCTAGGCCGCGCCTCTTTAGCTCAGTGGTAGAGCACTGGTCTAATAAACCAGCGGTCGTAAGTTCCATCCTCACAGGAGAGAGATGAATTTTGGAAATCAGTTGCGCGTCGTAGCCGTATAGCAAACAGTACCTGTGATGACGAACAATTAGCGACAGGCGTTTTTTTAAGAATCACTCTCAGATGCGATTAAGGCGAATGGCGCAGATAAAGCATTTGCCAAAGCGGTACAGCATAAGGTGGGACGAGGCAGTCTGAATTACATTTTATAGATGTATTTCTCACATATCTCAGAGCCTCTCGCGATATTCGTCGTCGTCGTCGTCGTCGTCGTCGCCGCCGCCGCCGCTTCTGCAGAAGTAGCAAATGGCAATCGTAGCAAATGCGGCGAGGGACGCCCTGCCTTCGATTCCGAATGCACAAAGTGTGTGGTCTTGTTTCACAGTCTATATTTGGTCGGTCTCGTCAGAGGTTGAATGTAACGAATGGGTGGGAAAGAGCAAGGGGCAGCGGCTGTGTAGAACGAAAACACAAATCCTCAGGGGTGTGAGCGTTTCGAGATGAGTCGTATACATGTCAATGTTGGTCGTCAGTGACCGTGTGGCCTAATGGATAAGGCGTCGGACTTCGGATCTGAAGATTACAGGTTCGAATGCTGTCACGCTTGTGTTTTTCCAGTTCTGAAAAAGAAACATAACGTTTTAATGTAGCAATTGAGCAGTACGAAACCGTCTGAATGTTGCTGTTGACCATTTTTTGCTTGGAGATGCTCTTGAGCTTGAAACACACACAACAAGACCGGTGTTAACTAGCGAAATGGTCGGCAGAGTGCCGACACAGCGAGTTTTGACTATCACTTGCACATCTAAAACAACGTCGGAAAGTAACTCGTTCGGCTTTTGAGTCACATAAAGTATGTGCGTTAATTTTGACGCCACTAGCTCTGCATGTTGTCATGCAATTTCTTTACCTCTCAGAAATGATTATGACATAAAAGTGAAGTACGTGACGAGTGTGACGTTAGGAAAACATTAGGCATCATGGAGAGATTCTGTATGGGACCACCCAACACAAACGAGTACTGTGTGACGTGCTACCCGGCAGTTTTTCACCGAGGTAGCCGGCTAGCTCAGTCGGTAGAGCGTCAGACTCTTAATCCCACGGTCGTGGGTTCGAGCCAGACGCTGGGCGGAACGGAATTTTGTTCCGCTGCAAGTGTAAATTACCGTTTTTCTGATTAACGAGATTTAATGGAAATAGCAACTTTAAACTTTGCCTACGTCTCTGTCAGTCGCAAGGAAGCTGTATTTGAAGGTGAAGGTGATTTTGTAGACATGTGTGAAAGACATGTTCTGAAATGCAAGTGTTGTTGTTTGGAGAGCACATCGGTTACGTGTCAGATGTGTAGTCAAGCAGTAATTTGTCGCCATAGCTGCAAATATTAGCCGGTAATATGAAGTGTTGTCAGCTAAAGTCTGATGATGCAGACGACCGTAAGGACGAAGTACCCAAGAGTACCGCTAGGCCGCGCCTCTTTAGCTCAGTGGTAGAGCACTGGTCTAATAAACCAGCGGTCGTAAGTTCCATCCTCACAGGAGAAAGATGAATTTTGGAAATCAGTTGCGCGTCGTGGCCGTATAGCAAACAGTACCTGTGATGACGAACAATTAGCGACAGGCGTTTTTTTTAAGAATCACTCTCAGATGCGATTAAGGCGAATGGCGCAGATAAAGCATTTGCCAAAGCGGTACAGCATAAGGTGGGACGAGGCAGTCTGAATTACATTTTATAGATGTATTTCTCACATATCTCAGAGCCTCTCGCGATATTCGTCGTCGTCGTCGTCGTCGTCGTCGTCGTCGTCGTCGCCGCCGCCGCCGCTTCTGCAGAAGTAGCAAATGGCAATCGTAGCAAATGCGGCGAGGGACGCCCTGCCTTCGATTCCGAATGCACAAAGTGTGTGGTCTTGTTTCACAGTCTATATTTGGTCGGTCTCGTCAGAGGTTGAATGTAACGAATGGGTGGGAAAGAGCAAGGGGCAGCGGCTGTGTAGAACGAAAACACAAATCCTCAGGGGTGTGAGCGTTTCGAGATGAGTCGTATACATGTCAATGTTGGTCGTCAGTGACCGTGTGGCCTAATGGATAAGGCGTCGGACTTCGGATCTGAAGATTACAGGTTCGAATGCTGTCACGCTTGTGTTTTTCCAGTTCTGAAAAAGAAACATAACGTTTTAATGTAGCAATTGAGCAGTACGAAACCGTCTGAATGTTGCTGTTGACCATTTTTTGCTTGGAGATGCTCTTGAGCTTGAAACACACACAACAAGACCGGTGTTAACTAGCGAAATGGTCGGCAGAGTGCCGACACAGCGAGTTTTGACTATCACTTGCACATCTAAAACAACGTCGGAAAGTAACTCGTTCGGCTTTTGAGTCACATAAAGTATGTGCGTTAATTTTGACGCCACTAGCTCTGCATGTTGTCATGCAATTTCTTTACCTCTCAGAAATGATTATGACATAAAAGTGAAGTACGTGACGAGTGTGACGTTAGGAAAACATTAGGCATCATGGAGAGATTCTGTATGGGACCACCCAACACAAACGAGTACTGTGTGACGTGCTACCCGGCAGTTATTCACCGAGGTAGCCGGCTAGCTCAGTCGGTAGAGCGTCAGACTCTTAATCCCACGGTCGTGGGTTCGAGCCAGACGCTGGGCGGAACGGAATTTTGTTCCGCTGCAAGTGTAAATTACCGTTTTTCTGATTAACGAGATTTAATGGAAATAGCAACTTTAAACTTTGCCTACGTCTCTGTCAGTCGCAAGGAAGCTGTATTTGAAGGTGAAGGTGATTTTGTAGACATGTGTGAAAGACATGTTCTGAAATGCAAGTGTTGTTGTTTGGAGAGCACATCGGTTACGTGTCAGATGTGTAGTCAAGCAGTAATTTGTCGCCATAGCTGCAAATATTAGCCGGTAATATGAAGTGTTGTCAGCTAAAGTCTGATGATGCAGACGACCGTAAGGACGAAGTACCCAAGAGTACCGCTAGGCCGCGCCTCTTTAGCTCAGTGGTAGAGCACTGGTCTAATAAACCAGCGGTCGTAAGTTCCATCCTCACAGGAGAAAGATGAATTTTGGAAATCAGTTGCGCGTCGTGGCCGTATAGCAAACAGTACCTGTGATGACGAACAATTAGCGACAGGCGTTTTTTTAAGAATCACTCTCAGATGCGATTAAGGCGAATGGCGCAGATAAAGCATTTGCCAAAGCGGTACAGCATAAGGTGGGACGAGGCAGTCTGAATTACATTTTATAGATGTATTTCTCACATATCTCAGAGCCTCTCGCGATATTCGTCGTCGTCGTCGTCGTCGTCGTCGTCGCCGCCGCCGCCGCTTCTGCAGAAGTAGCAAATGGCAATCGTAGCAAATGCGGCGAGGGACGCCCTGCCTTCGATTCCGAATGCACAAAGTGTGTGGTCTTGTTTCACAGTCTATATTTGGTCGGTCTCGTCAGAGGTTGAATGTAACGAATGGGTGGGAAAGAGCAAGGGGCAGCGGCTGTGTAGAACGAAAACACAAATCCTCAGGGGTGTGAGCGTTTCGAGATGAGTCGTATACATGTAAATGTTGGTCGTCAGTGACCGTGTGGCCTAATGGATAAGGCGTCGGACTTCGGATCTGAAGATTACAGGTTCGAATGCTGTCAAGCTTGTGTTTTTCCAGTTCTGAAAAAGAAACATAACGTTTTAATGTAGCAATTGAGCAGTACGAAACCGTCTGAATGTTGCTGTTGACCATTTTTTGCTTGGAGATGCTCTTGAGCTTGAAACACACACAACAAGACCGGTGTTAACTAGCGAAATGGTCGGCAGAGTGCCGACACAGCGAGTTTTGACTATCACTTGCACATCTAAAACAACGTCGGAAAGTAACTCGTTCGGCTTTTGAGTCACATAAAGTATGTGCGTTAATTTTGACGCCACTAGCTCTGCATGTTGTCATGCAATTTCTTTACCTCTCAGAAATGATTATGACATAAAAGTGAAGTACGTGACGAGTGTGACGTTAGGAAAACATTAGGCATCATGGAGAGATTCTGTATGGGACCACCCAACACAAACGAGTACTGTGTGACGTGCTACCCGGCAGTTTTTCACCGAGGTAGCCGGCTAGCTCAGTCGGTAGAGCGTCAGACTCTTAATCCCAGGGTCGTGGGTTCGAGCCAGACGCTGGGCGGAAGGGAATTTTGTTCCGCTGCAAGTGTAAATTACCGTTTTTCTGATTAACGAGATTTAATGGAAATAGCAACTTTAAACTTTGCCTACGTCTCTGTCAGTCGCAAGGAAGCTGTATTTGAAGGTGAAGGTGATTTTGTAGACATGTGTGAAAGACATGTTCTGAAATGCAAGTGTTGTTGTTTGGAGAGCACATCGGTTACGTGTCAGATGTGTAGTCAAGCAGTAATTTGTCGCCATAGCTGCAAATATTAGCCGGTAATATGAAGTGTTGTCAGCTAAAGTCTGATGATGCAGACGACCGTAAGGACGAAGTACCCAAGAGTACCGCTAGGCCGCGCCTCTTTAGCTCAGTGGTAGAGCACTGGTCTAATAAACCAGCGGTCGTAAGTTCCATCCTCACAGGAGAAAGATGAATTTTGGAAATCAGTTGCGCGTCGTGGCCGTATAGCAAACAGTACCTGTGATGACGAACAATTAGCGACAGGCGTTTTTTTTAAGAATCACTCTCAGATGCGATTAAGGCGAATGGCGCAGATAAAGCATTTGCCAAAGCGGTACAGCATAAGGTGGGACGAGGCAGTCTGAATTACATTTTATAGATGTATTTCTCACATATCTCAGAGCCTCTCGCGATATTCGTCGTCGTCGTCGTCGTCGTCGTCGTCGTCGTCGTCGTCGCCGCCGCCGCCGCTTCTGCAGAAGTAGCAAATGGCAATCGTAGCAAATGCGGCGAGGGACGCCCTGCCTTCGATTCCGAATGCACAAAGTGTGTGGTCTTGTTTCACAGTCTATATTTGGTCGGTCTCGTCAGAGGTTGAATGTAACGAATGGGTGGGAAAGAGCAAGGGGCAGCGGCTGTGTAGAACGAAAACACAAATCCTCAGGGGTGTGAGCGTTTCGAGATGAGTCGTATACATGTCAATGTTGGTCGTCAGTGACCGTGTGGCCTAATGGATAAGGCGTCGGACTTCGGATCTGAAGATTACAGGTTCGAATGCTGTCACGCTTGTGTTTTTCCAGTTCTGAAAAAGAAACATAACGTTTTAATGTAGCAATTGAGCAGTACGAAACCGTCTGAATGTTGCTGTTGACCATTTTTTGCTTGGAGATGCTCTTGAGCTTGAAACACACACAACAAGACCGGTGTTAACTAGCGAAATGGTCGGCAGAGTGCCGACACAGCGAGTTTTGACTATCACTTGCACATCTAAAACAACGTCGGAAAGTAACTCGTTCGGCTTTTGAGTCACATAAAGTATGTGCGTTAATTTTGACGCCACTAGCTCTGCATGTTGTCATGCAATTTCTTTACCTCTCAGAAATGATTATGACATAAAAGTGAAGTACGTGACGAGTGTGACGTTAGGAAAACATTAGGCATCATGGAGAGATTCTGTATGGGACCACCCAACACAAACGAGTACTGTGTGACGTGCTACCCGGCAGTTATTCACCGAGGTAGCCGGCTAGCTCAGTCGGTAGAGCGTCAGACTCTTAATCCCAGGGTCGTGGGTTCGAGCCAGACGCTGGGCGGAACGGAATTTTGTTCCACTGCAAGTGTAAATTACCGTTTTTCTGATTAACGAGATTTAATGGAAATAGCAACTTTAAACTTTGCCTACGTCTCTGTCAGTCGCAAGGAAGCTGTATTTGAAGGTGAAGGTGATTTTGTAGACATGTGTGAAAGACATGTTCTGAAATGCAAGTGTTGTTGTTTGGAGAGCACATCGGTTACGTGTCAGATGTGTAGTCAAGCAGTAATTTGTCGCCATAGCTGCAAATATTAGCCGGTAATATGAAGTGTTGTCAGCTAAAGTCTGATGATGCAGACGACCGTAAGGACGAAGTACCCAAGAGTACCGCTAGGCCGCGCCTCTTTAGCTCAGTGGTAGAGCACTGGTCTAATAAACCAGCGGTCGTAAGTTCCATCCTCACAGGAGAAAGATGAATTTTGGAAATCAGTTGCGCGTCGTGGCCGTATAGCAAACAGTACCTGTGATGACGAACAATTAGCGACAGGCGTTTTTTTAAGAATCACTCTCAGATGCGATTAAGGCGAATGGCGCAGATAAAGCATTTGCCAAAGCGGTACAGCATAAGGTGGGACGAGGCAGTCTGAATTACATTTTATAGATGTATTTCTCACATATCTCAGAGCCTCTCGCGATATTCGTCGTCGTCGTCGTCGTCGTCGTCGTCGCCGCCGCCGCCGCTTCTGCAGAAGTAGCAAATGGCAATCGTAGCAAATGCGGCGAGGGACGCCCTGCCTTCGATTCCGAATGCACAAAGTGTGTGGTCTTGTTTCACAGTCTATATTTGGTCGGTCTCGTCAGAGGTTGAATGTAACGAATGGGTGGGAAAGAGCAAGGGGCAGCGGCTGTGTAGAACGAAAACACAAATCCTCAGGGGTGTGAGCGTTTCGAGATGAGTCGTATACATGTAAATGTTGGTCGTCAGTGACCGTGTGGCCTAATGGATAAGGCGTCGGACTTCGGATCTGAAGATTACAGGTTCGAATGCTGTCACGCTTGTGTTTTTCCAGTTCTGAAAAAGAAACATAACGTTTTAATGTAGCAATTGAGCAGTACGAAACCGTCTGAATGTTGCTGTTGACCATTTTTTGCTTGGAGATGCTCTTGAGCTTGAAACACACACAACAAGACCGGTGTTAACTAGCGAAATGGTCGGCAGAGTGCCGACACAGCGAGTTTTGACTATCACTTGCACATCTAAAACAACGTCGGAAAGTAACTCGTTCGGCTTTTGAGTCACATAAAGTATGTGCGTTAATTTTGACGCCACTAGCTCTGCATGTTGTCATGCAATTTCTTTACCTCTCAGAAATGATTATGACATAAAAGTGAAGTACGTGACGAGTGTGACGTTAGGAAAACATTAGGCATCATGGAGAGATTCTGTATGGGACCACCCAACACAAACGAGTACTGTGTGACGTGCTACCCGGCAGTTTTTCACCGAGGTAGCCGGCTAGCTCAGTCGGTAGAGCGTCAGACTCTTAATCCCAGGGTCGTGGGTTCGAGCCAGACGCTGGGCGGAACGGAATTTTGTTCCGCTGCAAGTGTAAATTACCGTTTTTCTGATTAACGAGATTTAATGGAAATAACAACTTTAAACTTTGCCTACGTCTCTGTCAGTCGCAAGGAAGCTGTATTTGAAGGTGAAGGTGATTTTGTAGACATGTGTGAAAGACATGTTCTGAAATGCAAGTGTTGTTGTTTGGAGAGCACATCGGTTACGTGTCAGATGTGTAGTCAAGCAGTAATTTGTCGCCATAGCTGCAAATATTAGCCGGTAATATGAAGTGTTGTCAGCTAAAGTCTGATGATGCAGACGACCGTAAGGACGAAGTACCCAAGAGTACCGCTAGGCCGCGCCTCTTTAGCTCAGTGGTAGAGCACTGGTCTAATAAACCAGCGGTCGTAAGTTCCATCCTCACAGGAGAAAGATGAATTTTGGAAATCAGTTGCGCGTCGTGGCCGTATAGCAAACAGTACCTGTGATGACGAACAATTAGCGACAGGCGTTTTTTTAAGAATCACTCTCAGATGCGATTAAGGCGAATGGCGCAGATAAAGCATTTGCCAAAGCGGTACAGCATAAGGTGGGACGAGGCAGTCTGAATTACATTTTATAGATGTATTTCTCACATATCTCAGAGCCTCTCGCGATATTCGTCGTCGTCGTCGTCGTCGTCGTCGCCGCCGCCGCCGCCGCTTCTGCAGAAGTAGCAAATGGCAATCGTAGCAAATGCGGCGAGGGACGCCCTGCCTTCGATTCCGAATGCACAAAGTGTGTGGTCTTGTTTCACAGTCTATATTTGGTCGGTCTCGTCAGAGGTTGAATGTAACGAATGGGTGGGAAAGAGCAAGGGGCAGCGGCTGTGTAGAACGAAAACACAAATCCTCAGGGGTGTGAGCGTTTCGAGATGAGTCGTATACATGTAAATGTTGGTCGTCAGTGACCGTGTGGCCTAATGGATAAGGCGTCGGACTTCGGATCTGAAGATTACAGGTTCGAATGCTGTCACGCTTGTGTTTTTCCAGTTCTGAAAAAGAAACATAACGTTTTAATGTAGCAATTGAGCAGTACGAAACCGTCTGAATGTTGCTGTTGACCATTTTTTGCTTGGAGATGCTCTTGAGCTTGAAACACACACAACAAGACCGGTGTTAACTAGCGAAATGGTCGGCAGAGTGCCGACACAGCGAGTTTTGACTATCACTTGCACATCTAAAACAACGTCGGAAAGTAACTCGTTCGGCTTTTGAGTCACATAAAGTATGTGCGTTAATTTTGACGCCACTAGCTCTGCATGTTGTCATGCAATTTCTTTACCTCTCAGAAATGATTATGACATAAAAGTGAAGTACGTGACGAGTGTGACGTTAGGAAAACATTAGGCATCATGGAGAGATTCTGTATGGGACCACCCAACACAAACGAGTACTGTGTGACGTGCTACCCGGCAGTTATTCACCGAGGTAGCCGGCTAGCTCAGTCGGTAGAGCGTCAGACTCTTAATCCCAGGGTCGTGGGTTCGAGCCAGACGCTGGGCGGAACGGAATTTTGTTCCGCTGCAAGTGTAAATTACCGTTTTTCTGATTAACGAGATTTAATGGAAATAGCAACTTTAAACTTTGCCTACGTCTCTGTCAGTCGCAAGGAAGCTGTATTTGAAGGTGAAGGTGATTTTGTAGACATGTGTGAAAGACATGTTCTGAAATGCAAGTGTTGTTGTTTGGAGAGCACATCGGTTACGTGTCAGATGTGTAGTCAAGCAGTAATTTGTCGCCATAGCTGCAAATATTAGCCGGTAATATGAAGTGTTGTCAGCTAAAGTCTGATGATGCAGACGACCGTAAGGACGAAGTACCCAAGAGTACCGCTAGGCCGCGCCTCTTCAGCTCAGTGGTAGAGCACTGGTCTAATAAACCAGCGGTCGTAAGTTCCATCCTCACAGGAGAAAGATGAATTTTGGAAATCAGTTGCGCGTCGTGGCCGTATAGCAAACAGTACCTGTGATGACGAACAATTAGCGACAGGCGTTTTTTTAAGAATCACTCTCAGATGCGATTAAGGCGAATGGCGCAGATAAAGCATTTGCCAAATCGTCGCCGCCGCCGCCGCTTCTGCAGAAGTAGCAAATGGCAATCGTAGCAAATGCGGCGAGGGACGCCCTGCCTTCGATTCCGAATGCACAAAGTGTGTGGTCTTGTTTCACAGTCTATATTTGGTCGGTCTCGTCAGAGGTTGAATGTAACGAATGGGTGGGAAAGAGCAAGGGGCAGCGGCTGTGTAGAACGAAAACACAAATCCTCAGGGGTGTGAGCGTTTCGAGATGAGTCGTATACATGTAAATGTTGGTCGTCAGTGACCGTGTGGCCTAATGGATAAGGCGTCGGACTTCGGATCTGAAGATTACAGGTTCGAATGCTGTCACGCTTGTGTTTTTCCAGTTCTGAAAAAGAAACATAACGTTTTAATGTAGCAATTGAGCAGTACGAAACCGTCTGAATGTTGCTGTTGACCATTTTTTGCTTGGAGATGCTCTTGAGCTTGAAACACACACAACAAGACCGGTGTTAACTAGCGAAATGGTCGGCAGAGTGTCGACACAGCGAGTTTTGACTATCACTTGCACATCTAAAACAACGTCGGAAAGTAACTCGTTCGGCTTTTGAGTCACATAAAGTATGTGCGTTAATTTTGACGCCACTAGCTCTGCATGTTGTCATGCAATTTCTTTACCTCTCAGAAATGATTATGACATAAAAGTGAAGTACGTGACGAGTGTGACGTTAGGAAAACATTAGGCATCATGGAGAGATTCTGTATGGGACCACCCAACACAAACGAGTACTGTGTGACGTGCTACCCGGCAGTTATTCACCGAGGTAGCCGGCTAGCTCAGTCGGTAGAGCGTCAGACTCTTAATCCCAGGGTCGTGGCTTCGAGCCAGACGCTGGGCGGAACGGAATTTTGTTCCGCTGCAAGTGTAAATTACCGTTTTTCTGATTAACGAGATTTAATGGAAATAGCAACTTTAAACTTTGCCTACGTCTCTGTCAGTCGCAAGGAAGCTGTATTTGAAGGTGAAGGTGATTTTGTAGACATGTGTGAAAGACATGTTCTGAAATGCAAGTGTTGTTGTTTGGAGAGCACATCGGTTACGTGTCAGATGTGTAGTCAAGCAGTAATTTGTCGCCATAGCTGCAAATATTAGCCGGTAATATGAAGTGTTGTCAGCTAAAGTCTGATGATGCAGACGACCGTAAGGACGAAGTACCCAAGAGTACCGCTAGGCCGCGCCTCTTTAGCTCAGTGGTAGAGCACTGGTCTAATAAACCAGCGGTCGTAAGTTCCATCCTCACAGGAGAAAGATGAATTTTGGAAATCAGTTGCGCGTCGTGGCCGTATAGCAAACAGTACCTGTGATGACGAACAATTAGCGACAGGCGTTTTTTTAAGAATCACTCTCAGATGCGATTAAGGCGAATGGCGCAGATAAAGCATTTGCCAAATCGTCGCCGCCGCCGCCGCTTCTGCAGAAGTAGCAAATGGCAATCGTAGCAAATGCGGCGAGGGACGCCCTGCCTTCGATTCCGAATGCACAAAGTGTGTGGTCTTGTTTCACAGTCTATATTTGGTCGGTCTCGTCAGAGGTTGAATGTAACGAGTGGGTGGGAAAGAGCAAGGGGCAGCGGCTGTGTAGAACGAAAACACAAATCCTCAGGGGTGTGAGCGTTTCGAGATGAGTCGTATACATGTAAATGTTGGTCGTCAGTGACCGTGTGGCCTAATGGATAAGGCGTCGGACTTCGGATCTGAAGATTACAGGTTCGAATGCTGTCACGCTTGTGTTTTTCCAGTTCTGAAAAAGAAACATAACGTTTTAATGTAGCAATTGAGCAGTACGAAACCGTCTGAATGTTGCTGTTGACCATTTTTTGCTTGGAGATGCTCTTGAGCTTGAAACACACACAACAAGACCGGTGTTAACTAGCGAAATGGTCGGCAGAGTGCCGACACAGCGAGTTTTGACTATCACTTGCACATCTAAAACAACGTCGGAAAGTAACTCGTTCGGCTTTTGAGTCACATAAAGTATGTGCGTTAATTTTGACGCCACTAGCTCTGCATGTTGTCATGCAATTTCTTTACCTCTCAGAAATGATTATGACATAAAAGTGAAGTACGTGACGAGTGTGACGTTAGGAAAACATTAGGCATCATGGAGAGATTCTGTATGGGACCACCCAACACAAACGAGTACTGTGTGACGTGCTACCCGGCAGTTATTCACCGAGGTAGCCGGCTAGCTCAGTCGGTAGAGCGTCAGACTCTTAATCCCAGGGTCGTGGGTTCGAGCCAGACGCTGGGCGGAACGGAATTTTGTTCCGCTGCAAGTGTAAATTACCGTTTTTCTGATTAACGAGATTTAATGGAAATAGCAACTTTAAACTTTGCCTACGTCTCTGTCAGTCGCAAGGAAGCTGTATTTGAAGGTGAAGGTGATTTTGTAGACATGTGTGAAAGACATGTTCTGAAATGCAAGTGTTGTTGTTTGGAGAGCACATCGGTTACGTGTCAGATGTGTAGTCAAGCAGTAATTTGTCGCCATAGCTGCAAATATTAGCCGGTAATATGAAGTGTTGTCAGCTAAAGTCTGATGATGCAGACGACCGTAAGGACGAAGTACCCAAGAGTACCGCTAGGCCGCGCCTCTTTAGCTCAGTGGTAGAGCACTGGTCTAATAAACCAGCGGTCGTAAGTTCCATCCTCACAGGAGAAAGATGAATTTTGGAAATCAGTTGCGCGTCGTGGCCGTATAGCAAACAGTACCTGTGATGACGAACAATTAGCGACAGGCGTTTTTTTAAGAATCACTCTCAGATGCGATTAAGGCGAATGGCGCAGATAAAGCATTTGCCAAAGCGGTACAGCATAAGGTGGGACGAGGCAGTCTGAATTACATTTTATAGATGTATTTCTCACATATCTCAGAGCCTCTCGCGATATTCGTCGTCGTCGTCGTCGTCGTCGTCGTCGTCGTCGTCGCCGCCGCCGCCGCTTCTGCAGAAGTAGCAAATGGCAATCGTAGCAAATGCGGCGAGGGACGCCCTGCCTTCGATTCCGAATGCACAAAGTGTGTGGTCTTGTTTCACAGTCTATATTTGGTCGGTCTCGTCAGAGGTTGAATGTAACGAATGGGTGGGAAAGAGCAAGGGGCAGCGGCTGTGTAGAACGAAAACACAAATCCTCAGGGGTGTGAGCGTTTCGAGATGAGTCGTATACATGTAAATGTTGGTCGTCAGTGACCGTGTGGCCTAATGGATAAGGCGTTGGACTTCGGATCTGAAGATTACAGGTTCGAATGCTGTCACGCTTGTGTTTTTCCAGTTCTGAAAAAGAAACATAACGTTTTAATGTAGCAATTGAGCAGTACGAAACCGTCTGAATGTTGCTGTTGACCATTTTTTGCTTGGAGATGCTCTTGAGCTTGAAACACACACAACAAGACCGGTGTTAACTAGCGAAATGGTCGGCAGAGTGCCGACACAGCGAGTTTTGACTATCACTTGCACATCTAAAACAACGTCGGAAAGTAACTCGTTCGGCTTTTGAGTCACATAAAGTATGTGCGTTAATTTTGACGCCACTAGCTCTGCATGTTGTCATGCAATTTCTTTACCTCTCAGAAATGATTATGACATAAAAGTGAAGTACGTGACGAGTGTGACGTTAGGAAAACATTAGGCATCATGGAGAGATTCTGTATGGGACCACCCAACACAAACGAGTACTGTGTGACGTGCTACCCGGCAGTTATTCACCGAGGTAGCCGGCTAGCTCAGTCGGTAGAGCGTCAGACTCTTAATCCCAGGGTCGTGGGTTCGAGCCAGACGCTGGGCGGAACGGAATTTTGTTCCGCTGCAAGTGTAAATTACCGTTTTTCTGATTAACGAGATTTAATGGAAATAGCAACTTTAAACTTTGCCTACGTCTCTGTCAGTCGCAAGGAAGCTGTATTTGAAGGTGAAGGTGATTTTGTAGACATGTGTGAAAGACATGTTCTGAAATGCAAGTGTTGTTGTTTGGAGAGCACATCGGTTACGTGTCAGATGTGTAGTCAAGCAGTAATTTGTCGCCATAGCTGCAAATATTAGCCGGTAATATGAAGTGTTGTCAGCTAAAGTCTGATGATGCAGACGACCGTAAGGACGAAGTACCCAAGAGTACCGCTAGGCCGCGCCTCTTTAGCTCAGTGGTAGAGCACTGGTCTAATAAACCAGCGGTCGTAAGTTCCATCCTCACAGGAGAAAGATGAATTTTGGAAATCAGTTGCGCGTCGTGGCCGTATAGCAAACAGTACCTGTGATGACGAACAATTAGCGACAGGCGTTTTTTTTAAGAATCACTCTCAGATGCGATCAAGGCGAATGGCGCAGATAAAGCATTTGCCAAAGCGGTACAGCATAAGGTGGGACGAGGCAGTCTGAATTACATTTTATAGATGTATTTCTCACATATCTCAGAGCCTCTCGCGATATTCGTCGTCGTCGTCGTCGTCGTCGTCGTCGTCGTCGTCGTCGCCGCCGCCGCCGCTTCTGCAGAAGTAGCAAATGGCAATCGTAGCAAATGCGGCGAGGGACGCCCTGCCTTCGATTCCGAATGCACAAAGTGTGTGGTCTTGTTTCACAGTCTATATTTGGTCGGTCTCGTCAGAGGTTGAATGTAACGAATGGGTGGGAAAGAGCAAGGGGCAGCGGCTGTGTAGAACGAAAACACAAATCCTCAGGGGTGTGAGCGTTTCGAGATGAGTCGTATACATGTCAATGTTGGTCGTCAGTGACCGTGTGGCCTAATGGATAAGGCGTCGGACTTCGGATCTGAAGATTACAGGTTCGAATGCTGTCACGCTTGTGTTTTTCCAGTTCTGAAAAAGAAACATAACGTTTTAATGTAGCAATTGAGCAGTACGAAACCGTCTGAATGTTGCTGTTGACCATTTTTTGCTTGGAGATGCTCTTGAGCTTGAAACACACACAACAAGACCGGTGTTAACTAGCGAAATGGTCGGCAGAGTGCCGACACAGCGAGTTTTGACTATCACTTGCACATCTAAAACAACGTCGGAAAGTAACTCGTTCGGCTTTTGAGTCACATAAAGTATGTGCGTTAATTTTGACGCCACTAGCTCTGCATGTTGTCATGCAATTTCTTTACCTCTCAGAAATGATTATGACATAAAAGTGAAGTACGTGACGAGTGTGACGTTAGGAAAACATTAGGCATCATGGAGAGATTCTGTATGGGACCACCCAACACAAACGAGTACTGTGTGACGTGCTACCCGGCAGTTATTCACCGAGGTAGCCGGCTAGCTCAGTCGGTAGAGCGTCAGACTCTTAATCCCAGGGTCGTGGGTTCGAGCCAGACGCTGGGCGGAACGGAATTTTGTTCCGCTGCAAGTGTAAATTACCGTTTTTCTGATTAACGAGATTTAATGGAAATAGCAACTTTAAACTTTGCCTACGTCTCTGTCAGTCGCAAGGAAGCTGTATTTGAAGGTGAAGGTGATTTTGTAGACATGTGTGAAAGACATGTTCTGAAATGCAAGTGTTGTTGTTTGGAGAGCACATCGGTTACGTGTCAGATGTGTAGTCAAGCAGTAATTTGTCGCCATAGCTGCAAATATTAGCCGGTAATATGAAGTGTTGTCAGCTAAAGTCTGATGATGCAGACGACCGTAAGGACGAAGTACCCAAGAGTACCGCTAGGCCGCGCCTCTTTAGCTCAGTGGTAGAGCACTGGTCTAATAAACCAGCGGTCGTAAGTTCCATCCTCACAGGAGAAAGATGAATTTTGGAAATCAGTTGCGCGTCGTGGCCGTATAGCAAACAGTACCTGTGATGACGAACAATTAGCGACAGGCGTTTTTTTTAAGAATCACTCTCAGATGCGATTAAGGCGAATGGCGCAGATAAAGCATTTGCCAAAGCGGTACAGCATAAGGTGGGACGAGGCAGTCTGAATTACATTTTATAGATGTATTTCTCACATATCTCAGAGCCTCTCGCGATATTCGTCGTCGTCGTCGTCGTCGTCGTCGTCGTCGTCGTCGTCGCCGCCGCCGCCGCTTCTGCAGAAGTAGCAAATGGCAATCGTAGCAAATGCGGCGAGGGACGCCCTGCCTTCGATTCCGAATGCACAAAGTGTGTGGTCTTGTTTCACAGTCTATATTTGGTCGGTCTCGTCAGAGGTTGAATGTAACGAATGGGTGGGAAAGAGCAAGGGGCAGCGGCTGTGTAGAACGAAAACACAAATCCTCAGGGGTGTGAGCGTTTCGAGATGAGTCGTATACATGTCAATGTTGGTCGTCAGTGACCGTGTGGCCTAATGGATAAGGCGTCGGACTTCGGATCTGAAGATTACAGGTTCGAATGCTGTCACGCTTGTGTTTTTCCAGTTCTGAAAAAGAAACATAACGTTTTAATGTAGCAATTGAGCAGTACGAAACCGTCTGAATGTTGCTGTTGACCATTTTTTGCTTGGAGATGCTCTTGAGCTTGAAACACACACAACAAGACCGGTGTTAACTAGCGAAATGGTCGGCAGAGTGCCGACACAGCGAGTTTTGACTATCACTTGCACATCTAAAACAACGTCGGAAAGTAACTCGTTCGGCTTTTGAGTCACATAAAGTATGTGCGTTAATTTTGACGCCACTAGCTCTGCATGTTGTCATGCAATTTCTTTACCTCTCAGAAATGATTATGACATAAAAGTGAAGTACGTGACGAGTGTGACGTTAGGAAAACATTAGGCATCATGGAGAGATTCTGTATGGGACCACCCAACACAAACGAGTACTGTGTGACGTGCTACCCGGCAGTTATTCACCGAGGTAGCCGGCTAGCTCAGTCGGTAGAGCGTCAGACTCTTAATCCCAGGGTCGTGGGTTCGAGCCAGACGCTGGGCGGAACGGAATTTTGTTCCGCTGCAAGTGTAAATTACCGTTTTTCTGATTAACGAGATTTAATGGAAATAGCAACTTTAAACTTTGCCTACGTCTCTGTCAGTCGCAAGGAAGCTGTATTTGAAGGTGAAGGTGATTTTGTAGACATGTGTGAAAGACATGTTCTGAAATGCAAGTGTTGTTGTTTGGAGAGCACATCGGTTACGTGTCAGATGTGTAGTCAAGCAGTAATTTGTCGCCATAGCTGCAAATATTAGCCGGTAATATGAAGTGTTGTCAGCTAAAGTCTGATGATGCAGACGACCGTAAGGACGAAGTACCCAAGAGTACCGCTAGGCCGCGCCTCTTTAGCTCAGTGGTAGAGCACTGGTCTAATAAACCAGCGGTCGTAAGTTCCATCCTCACAGGAGAAAGATGAATTTTGGAAATCAGTTGCGCGTCGTGGCCGTATAGCAAACAGTACCTGTGATGACGAACAATTAGCGACAGGCGTTTTTTTTAAGAATCACTCTCAGATGCGATTAAGGCGAATGGCGCAGATAAAGCATTTGCCAAAGCGGTACAGCATAAGGTGGGACGAGGCAGTCTGAATTACATTTTATAGATGTATTTCTCACATATCTCAGAGCCTCTCGCGATATTCGTCGTCGTCGTCGTCGTCGTCGTCGTCGTCGTCGTCGTCGCCGCCGCCGCCGCTTCTGCAGAAGTAGCAAATGGCAATCGTAGCAAATGCGGCGAGGGACGCCCTGCCTTCGATTCCGAATGCACAAAGTGTGTGGTCTTGTTTCACAGTCTATATTTGGTCGGTCTCGTCAGAGGTTGAATGTAACGAATGGGTGGGAAAGAGCAAGGGGCAGCGGCTGTGTAGAACGAAAACACAAATCCTCAGGGGTGTGAGCGTTTCGAGATGAGTCGTATACATGTCAATGTTGGTCGTCAGTGACCGTGTGGCCTAATGGATAAGGCGTCGGACTTCGGATCTGAAGATTACAGGTTCGAATGCTGTCACGCTTGTGTTTTTCCAGTTCTGAAAAAGAAACATAACGTTTTAATGTAGCAATTGAGCAGTACGAAACCGTCTGAATGTTGCTGTTGACCATTTTTTGCTTGGAGATGCTCTTGAGCTTGAAACACACACAACAAGACCGGTGTTAACTAGCGAAATGGTCGGCAGAGTGCCGACACAGCGAGTTTTGACTATCACTTGCACATCTAAAACAACGTCGGAAAGTAACTCGTTCGGCTTTTGAGTCACATAAAGTATGTGCGTTAATTTTGACGCCACTAGCTCTGCATGTTGTCATGCAATTTCTTTACCTCTCAGAAATGATTATGACATAAAAGTGAAGTACGTGACGAGTGTGACGTTAGGAAAACATTAGGCATCATGGAGAGATTCTGTATGGGACCACCCAACACAAACGAGTACTGTGTGACGTGCTACCCGGCAGTTTTTCACCGAGGTAGCCGGCTAGCTCAGTCGGTAGAGCGTCAGACTCTTAATCCCAGGGTCGTGGGTTCGAGCCAGACGCTGGGCGGAACGGAATTTTGTTCCGCTGCAAGTGTAAATTACCGTTTTTCTGATTAACGAGATTTAATGGAAATAGCAACTTTAAACTTTGCCTACGTCTCTGTCAGTCGCAAGGAAGCTGTATTTGAAGGTGAAGGTGATTTTGTAGACATGTGTGAAAGACATGTTCTGAAATGCAAGTGTTGTTGTTTGGAGAGCACATCGGTTACGTGTCAGATGTGTAGTCAAGCAGTAATTTGTCGCCATAGCTGCAAATATTAGCCGGTAATATGAAGTGTTGTCAGCTAAAGTCTGATGATGCAGACGACCGTAAGGACGAAGTACCCAAGAGTACCGCTAGGCCGCGCCTCTTTAGCTCAGTGGTAGAGCACTGGTCTAATAAACCAGCGGTCGTAAGTTCCATCCTCACAGGAGAAAGATGAATTTTGGAAATCAGTTGCGCGTCGTGGCCGTATAGCAAACAGTACCTGTGATGACGAACAATTAGCGACAGGCGTTTTTTTAAGAATCACTCTCAGATGCGATTAAGGCGAATGGCGCAGATAAAGCATTTGCCAATGCGGTACAGCATAAGGTGGGACGAGGCAGTCTGAATTACATTTTATAGATGTATTTCTCACATATCTCAGAGCCTCTCGCGATATTCGTCGTCGTCGTCGTCGTCGTCGTCGTCGTCGTCGCCGCCGCCGCCGCTTCTGCAGAAGTAGCAAATGGCAATCGTAGCAAATGCGGCGAGGGACGCCCTGCCTTCGATTCCGAATGCACAAAGTGTGTGGTCTTGTTTCACAGTCTATATTTGGTCGGTCTCGTCAGAGGTTGAATGTAACGAATGGGTGGGAAAGAGCAAGGGGCAGCGGCTGTGTAGAACGAAAACACAAATCCTCAGGGGTGTGAGCGTTTCGAGATGAGTCGTATACATGTAAATGTTGGTCGTCAGTGACCGTGTGGCCTAATGGATAAGGCGTCGGACTTCGGATCTGAAGATTACAGGTTCGAATGCTGTCACGCTTGTGTTTTTCCAGTTCTGAAAAAGAAACATAACGTTTTAATGTAGCAATTGAGCAGTACGAAACCGTCTGAATTTTGCTGTTGACCATTTTTTGCTTGGAGATGCTCTTGAGCTTGAAACACACACAACAAGACCGGTGTTAACTAGCGAAATGGTCGGCAGAGTGCCGACACAGCGAGTTTTGACTATCACTTGCACATCTAAAACAACGTCGGAAAGTAACTCGTTCGGCTTTTGAGTCACATAAAGTATGTGCGTTAATTTTGACGCCACTAGCTCTGCATGTTGTCATGCAATTTCTTTACCTCTCAGAAATGATTATGACATAAAAGTGAAGTACGTGACGAGTGTGACGTTAGGAAAACATTAGGCATCATGGAGAGATTCTGTATGGGACCACCCAACACAAACGAGTACTGTGTGACGTGCTACCCGGCAGTTTTTCACCGAGGTAGCCGGCTAGCTCAGTCGGTAGAGCGTCAGACTCTTAATCCCAGGGTCGTGGGTTCGAGCCAGACGCTGGGCGGAACGGAATTTTGTTCCGCTGCAAGTGTAAATTACCGTTTTTCTGATTAACGAGATTTAATGGAAATAGCAACTTTAAACTTTGCCTACGTCTCTGTCAGTCGCAAGGAAGCTGTATTTGAAGGTGAAGGTGATTTTGTAGACATGTGTGAAAGACATGTTCTGAAATGCAAGTGTTGTTGTTTGGAGAGCACATCGGTTACGTGTCAGATGTGTAGTCAAGCAGTAATTTGTCGCCATAGCTGCAAATATTAGCCGGTAATATGAAGTGTTGTCAGCTAAAGTCTGATGATGCAGACGACCGTAAGGACGAAGTACCCAAGAGTACCGCTAGGCCGCGCCTCTTTAGCTCAGTGGTAGAGCACTGGTCTAATAAACCAGCGGTCGTAAGTTCCATCCTCACAGGAGAAAGATGAATTTTGGAAATCAGTTGCGCGTCGTGGCCGTATAGCAAACAGTACCTGTGATGACGAACAATTAGCGACAGGCGTTTTTTTAAGAATCACTCTCAGATGCGATTAAGGCGAATGGCGCAGATAAAGCATTTGCCAAAGCGGTACAGCATAAGGTGGGACGAGGCAGTCTGAATTACATTTTATAGATGTATTTCTCACATATCTCAGAGCCTCTCGCGATATTCGTCGTCGTCGTCGTCGTCGTCGTCGCCGCCGCCGCCGCTTCTGCAGAAGTAGCAAATGGCAATCGTAGCAAATGCGGCGAGGGACGCCCTGCCTTCGATTCCGAATGCACAAAGTGTGTGGTCTTGTTTCACAGTCTATATTTGGTCGGTCTCGTCAGAGGTTGAATGTAACGAATGGGTGGGAAAGAGCAAGGGGCAGCGGCTGTGTAGAACGAAAACACAAATCCTCAGGGGTGTGAGCGTTTCGAGATGAGTCGTATACATGTAAATGTTGGTCGTCAGTGACCGTGTGGCCTAATGGATAAGGCGTCGGACTTCGGATCTGAAGATTACAGGTTCGAATGCTGTCACGCTTGTGTTTTTCCAGTTCTGAAAAAGAAACATAACGTTTTAATGTAGCAATTGAGCAGTACGAAACCGTCTGAATTTTGCTGTTGACCATTTTTTGCTTGGAGATGCTCTTGAGCTTGAAACACACACAACAAGACCGGTGTTAACTAGCGAAATGGTCGGCAGAGTGCCGACACAGCGAGTTTTGACTATCACTTGCACATCTAAAACAACGTCGGAAAGTAACTCGTTCGGCTTTTGAGTCACATAAAGTATGTGCGTTAATTTTGACGCCACTAGCTCTGCATGTTGTCATGCAATTTCTTTACCTCTCAGAAATGATTATGACATAAAAGTGAAGTACGTGACGAGTGTGACGTTAGGAAAACATTAGGCATCATGGAGAGATTCTGTATGGGACCACCCAACACAAACGAGTACTGTGTGACGTGCTACCCGGCAGTTTTTCACCGAGGTAGCCGGCTAGCTCAGTCGGTAGAGCGTCAGACTCTTAATCCCAGGGTCGTGGGTTCGAGCCAGACGCTGGGCGGAACGGAATTTTGTTCCGCTGCAAGTGTAAATTACCGTTTTTCTGATTAACGAGATTTAATGGAAATAGCAACTTTAAACTTTGCCTACGTCTCTGTCAGTCGCAAGGAAGCTGTATTTGAAGGTGAAGGTGATTTTGTAGACATGTGTGAAAGACATGTTCTGAAATGCAAGTGTTGTTGTTTGGAGAGCACATCGGTTACGTGTCAGATGTGTAGTCAAGCAGTAATTTGTCGCCATAGCTGCAAATATTAGCCGGTAATATGAAGTGTTGTCAGCTAAAGTCTGATGATGCAGACGACCGTAAGGACGAAGTACCCAAGAGTACCGCTAGGCCGCGCCTCTTTAGCTCAGTGGTAGAGCACTGGTCTAATAAACCAGCGGTCGTAAGTTCCATCCTCACAGGAGAAAGATGAATTTTGGAAATCAGTTGCGCGTCGTGGCCGTATAGCAAACAGTACCTGTGATGACGAACAATTAGCGACAGGCGTTTTTTTAAGAATCACTCTCAGATGCGATTAAGGCGAATGGCGCAGATAAAGCATTTGCCAAAGCGGTACAGCATAAGGTGGGACGAGGCAGTCTGAATTACATTTTATAGATGTATTTCTCACATATCTCAGAGCCTCTCGCGATATTCGTCGTCGTCGTCGTCGTCGTCGTCGCCGCCGCCGCCGCTTCTGCAGAAGTAGCAAATGGCAATCGTAGCAAATGCGGCGAGGGACGCCCTGCCTTCGATTCCGAATGCACAAAGTGTGTGGTCTTGTTTCACAGTCTATATTTGGTCGGTCTCGTCAGAGGTTGAATGTAACGAATGGGTGGGAAAGAGCAAGGGGCAGCGGCTGTGTAGAACGAAAACACAAATCCTCAGGGGTGTGAGCGTTTCGAGATGAGTCGTATACATGTAAATGTTGGTCGTCAGTGACCGTGTGGCCTAATGGATAAGGCGTCGGACTTCGGATCTGAAGATTACAGGTTCGAATGCTGTCACGCTTGTGTTTTTCCAGTTCTGAAAAAGAAACATAACGTTTTAATGTAGCAATTGAGCAGTACGAAACCGTCTGAATTTTGCTGTTGACCATTTTTTGCTTGGAGATGCTCTTGAGCTTGAAACACACACAACAAGACCGGTGTTAACTAGCGAAATGGTCGGCAGAGTGCCGACACAGCGAGTTTTGACTATCACTTGCACATCTAAAACAACGTCGGAAAGTAACTCGTTCGGCTTTTGAGTCACATAAAGTATGTGCGTTAATTTTGACGCCACTAGCTCTGCATGTTGTCATGCAATTTCTTTACCTCTCAGAAATGATTATGACATAAAAGTGAAGTACGTGACGAGTGTGACGTTAGGAAAACATTAGGCATCATGGAGAGATTCTGTATGGGACCACCCAACACAAACGAGTACTGTGTGACGTGCTACCCGGCAGTTATTCACCGAGGTAGCCGGCTAGCTCAGTCGGTAGAGCGTCAGACTCTTAATCCCAGGGTCGTGGGTTCGAGCCAGACGCTGGGCGGAACGGAATTTTGTTCCGCTGCAAGTGTAAATTACCGTTTTTCTGATTAACGAGATTTAATGGAAATAGCAACTTTAAACTTTGCCTACGTCTCTGTCAGTCGCAAGGAAGCTGTATTTGAAGGTGAAGGTGATTTTGTAGACATGTGTGAAAGACATGTTCTGAAATGCAAGTGTTGTTGTTTGGAGAGCACATCGGTTACGTGTCAGATGTGTAGTCAAGCAGTAATTTGTCGCCATAGCTGCAAATATTAGCCGGTAATATGAAGTGTTGTCAGCTAAAGTCTGATGATGCAGACGACCGTAAGGACGAAGTACCCAAGAGTACCGCTAGGCCGCGCCTCTTTAGCTCAGTGGTAGAGCACTGGTCTAATAAACCAGCGGTCGTAAGTTCCATCCTCACAGGAGAAAGATGAATTTTGGAAATCAGTTGCGCGTCGTGGCCGTATAGCAAACAGTACCTGTGATGACGAACAATTAGCGACAGGCGTTTTTTTAAGAATCACTCTCAGATGCGATTAAGGCGAATGGCGCAGATAAAGCATTTGCCAAAGCGGTACAGCATAAGGTGGGACGAGGCAGTCTGAATTACATTTTATAGATGTATTTCTCACATATCTCAGAGCCTCTCGCGATATTCGTCGTCGTCGTCGTCGTCGTCGTCGCCGCCGCCGCTTCTGCAGAAGTAGCAAATGGCAATCGTAGCAAATGCGGCGAGGGACGCCCTGCCTTCGATTCCGAATGCACAAAGTGTGTGGTCTTGTTTCACAGTCTATATTTGGTCGGTCTCGTCAGAGGTTGAATGTAACGAATGGGTGGGAAAGAGCAAGGGGCAGCGGCTGTGTAGAACGAAAACACAAATCCTCAGGGGTGTGAGCGTTTCGAGATGAGTCGTATACATGTCAATGTTGGTCGTCAGTGACCGTGTGGCCTAATGGATAAGGCGTCGGACTTCGGATCTGAAGATTACAGGTTCGAATGCTGTCACGCTTGTGTTTTTCCAGTTCTGAAAAAGAAACATAACGTTTTAATGTAGCAATTGAGCAGTACGAAACCGTCTGAATGTTGCTGTTGACCATTTTTTGCTTGGAGATGCTCTTGAGCTTGAAACACACACAACAAGACCGGTGTTAACTAGCGAAATGGTCGGCAGAGTGCCGACACAGCGAGTTTTGACTATCACTTGCACATCTAAAACAACGTCGGAAAGTAACTCGTTCGGCTTTTGAGTCACATAAAGTATGTGCGTTAATTTTGACGCCACTAGCTCTGCATGTTGTCATGCAATTTCTTTACCTCTCAGAAATGATTATGACATAAAAGTGAAGTACGTGACGAGTGTGACGTTAGGAAAACATTAGGCATCATGGAGAGATTCTGTATGGGACCACCCAACACAAACGAGTACTGTGTGACGTGCTACCCGGCAGTTATTCACCGAGGTAGCCGGCTAGCTCAGTCGGTAGAGCGTCAGACTCTTAATCCCAGGGTCGTGGGTTCGAGCCAGACGCTGGGCGGAACGGAATTTTGTTCCGCTGCAAGTGTAAATTACCGTTTTTCTGATTAACGAGATTTAATGGAAATAGCAACTTTAAACTTTGCCTACGTCTCTGTCAGTCGCAAGGAAGCTGTATTTGAAGGTGAAGGTGATTTTGTAGACATGTGTGAAAGACATGTTCTGAAATGCAAGTGTTGTTGTTTGGAGAGCACATCGGTTACGTGTCAGATGTGTAGTCAAGCAGTAATTTGTCGCCATAGCTGCAAATATTAGCCGGTAATATGAAGTGTTGTCAGCTAAAGTCTGATGATGCAGACGACCGTAAGGACGAAGTACCCAAGAGTACCGCTAGGCCGCGCCTCTTTAGCTCAGTGGTAGAGCACTGGTCTAATAAACCAGCGGTCGTAAGTTCCATCCTCACAGGAGAAAGATGAATTTTGGAAATCAGTTGCGCGTCGTGGCCGTATAGCAAACAGTACCTGTGATGACGAACAATTAGCGACAGGCGTTTTTTTAAGAATCACTCTCAGATGCGATTAAGGCGAATGGCGCAGATAAAGCATTTGCCAAAGCGGTACAGCATAAGGTGGGACGAGGCAGTCTGAATTACATTTTATAGATGTATTTCTCACATATCTCAGAGCCTCTCGCGATATTCGTCGTCGTCGTCGTCGTCGTCGTCGCCGCCGCCGCCGCTTCTGCAGAAGTAGCAAATGGCAATCGTAGCAAATGCGGCGAGGGACGCCCTGCCTTCGATTCCGAATGCACAAAGTGTGTGGTCTTGTTTCACAGTCTATATTTGGTCGGTCTCGTCAGAGGTTGAATGTAACGAATGGGTGGGAAAGAGCAAGGGGCAGCGGCTGTGTAGAACGAAAACACAAATCCTCAGGGGTGTGAGCGTTTCGAGATGAGTCGTATACATGTCAATGTTGGTCGTCAGTGACCGTGTGGCCTAATGGATAAGGCGTCGGACTTCGGATCTGAAGATTACAGGTTCGAATGCTGTCACGCTTGTGTTTTTCCAGTTCTGAAAAAGAAACATAACGTTTTAATGTAGCAATTGAGCAGTACGAAACCGTCTGAATGTTGCTGTTGACCATTTTTTGCTTGGAGATGCTCTTGAGCTTGAAACACACACAACAAGACCGGTGTTAACTAGCGAAATGGTCGGCAGAGTGCCGACACAGCGAGTTTTGACTATCACTTGCACATCTAAAACAACGTCGGAAAGTAACTCGTTCGGCTTTTGAGTCACATAAAGTATGTGCGTTAATTTTGACGCCACTAGCTCTGCATGTTGTCATGCAATTTCTTTACCTCTCAGAAATGATTATGACATAAAAGTGAAGTACGTGACGAGTGTGACGTTAGGAAAACATTAGGCATCATGGAGAGATTCTGTATGGGACCACCCAACACAAACGAGTACTGTGTGACGTGCTACCCGGCAGTTATTCACCGAGGTAGCCGGCTAGCTCAGTCGGTAGAGCGTCAGACTCTTAATCCCAGGGTCGTGGGTTCGAGCCAGACGCTGGGCGGAACGGAATTTTGTTCCGCTGCAAGTGTAAATTACCGTTTTTCTGATTAACGAGATTTAATGGAAATAGCAACTTTAAACTTTGCCTACGTCTCTGTCAGTCGCAAGGAAGCTGTATTTGAAGGTGAAGGTGATTTTGTAGACATGTGTGAAAGACATGTTCTGAAATGCAAGTGTTGTTGTTTGGAGAGCACATCGGTTACGTGTCAGATGTGTAGTCAAGCAGTAATTTGTCGCCATAGCTGCAAATATTAGCCGGTAATATGAAGTGTTGTCAGCTAAAGTCTGATGATGCAGACGACCGTAAGGACGAAGTACCCAAGAGTACCGCTAGGCCGCGCCTCTTTAGCTCAGTGGTAGAGCACTGGTCTAATAAACCAGCGGTCGTAAGTTCCATCCTCACAGGAGAAAGATGAATTTTGGAAATCAGTTGCGCGTCGTGGCCGTATAGCAAACAGTACCTGTGATGACGAACAATTAGCGACAGGCGTTTTTTTAAGAATCACTCTCAGATGCGATTAAGGCGAATGGCGCAGATAAAGCATTTGCCAAAGCGGTACAGCATAAGGTGGGACGAGGCAGTCTGAATTACATTTTATAGATGTATTTCTCACATATCTCAGAGCCTCTCGCGATATTCGTCGTCGTCGTCGTCGTCGTCGTCGCCGCCGCCGCCGCTTCTGCAGAAGTAGCAAATGGCAATCGTAGCAAATGCGGCGAGGGACGCCCTGCCTTCGATTCCGAATGCACAAAGTGTGTGGTCTTGTTTCACAGTCTATATTTGGTCGGTCTCGTCAGAGGTTGAATGTAACGAATGGGTGGGAAAGAGCAAGGGGCAGCGGCTGTGTAGAACGAAAACACAAATCCTCAGGGGTGTGAGCGTTTCGAGATGAGTCGTATACATGTCAATGTTGGTCGTCAGTGACCGTGTGGCCTAATGGATAAGGCGTCGGACTTCGGATCTGAAGATTACAGGTTCGAATGCTGTCAAGCTTGTGTTTTTCCAGTTCTGAAAAAGAAACATAACGTTTTAATGTAGCAATTGAGCAGTACGAAACCGTCTGAATGTTGCTGTTGACCATTTTTTGCTTGGAGATGCTCTTGAGCTTGAAACACACACAACAAGACCGGTGTTAACTAGCGAAATGGTCGGCAGAGTGCCGACACAGCGAGTTTTGACTATCACTTGCACATCTAAAACAACGTCGGAAAGTAACTCGTTCGGCTTTTGAGTCACATAAAGTATGTGCGTTAATTTTGACGCCACTAGCTCTGCATGTTGTCATGCAATTTCTTTACCTCTCAGAAATGATTATGACATAAAAGTGAAGTACGTGACGAGTGTGACGTTAGGAAAACATTAGGCATCATGGAGAGATTCTGTATGGGACCACCCAACACAAACGAGTACTGTGTGACGTGCTACCCGGCAGTTATTCACCGAGGTAGCCGGCTAGCTCAGTCGGTAGAGCGTCAGACTCTTAATCCCAGGGTCGTGGGTTCGAGCCAGACGCTGGGCGGAACGGAATTTTGTTCCGCTGCAAGTGTAAATTACCGTTTTTCTGATTAACGAGATTTAATGGAAATAGCAACTTTAAACTTTGCCTACGTCTCTGTCAGTCGCAAGGAAGCTGTATTTGAAGGTGAAGGTGATTTTGTAGACATGTGTGAAAGACATGTTCTGAAATGCAAGTGTTGTTGTTTGGAGAGCACATCGGTTACGTGTCAGATGTGTAGTCAAGCAGTAATTTGTCGCCATAGCTGCAAATATTAGCCGGTAATATGAAGTGTTGTCAGCTAAAGTCTGATGATGCAGACGACCGTAAGGACGAAGTACCCAAGAGTACCGCTAGGCCGCGCCTCTTTAGCTCAGTGGTAGAGCACTGGTCTAATAAACCAGCGGTCGTAAGTTCCATCCTCACAGGAGAAAGATGAATTTTGGAAATCAGTTGCGCGTCGTGGCCGTATAGCAAACAGTACCTGTGATGACGAACAATTAGCGACAGGCGTTTTTTTAAGAATCACTCTCAGATGCGATTAAGGCGAATGGCGCAGATAAAGCATTTGCCAAAGCGGTACAGCATAAGGTGGGACGAGGCAGTCTGAATTACATTTTATAGATGTATTTCTCACATATCTCAGAGCCTCTCGCGATATTCGTCGTCGTCGTCGTCGTCGTCGTCGTCGTCGTCGTCGTCGCCGCCGCCGCCGCCGCTTCTGCAGAAGTAGCAAATGGCAATCGTAGCAAATGCGGCGAGGGACGCCCTGCCTTCGATTCCGAATGCACAAAGTGTGTGGTCTTGTTTCACAGTCTATATTTGGTCGGTCTCGTCAGAGGTTGAATGTAACGAATGGGTGGGAAAGAGCAAGGGGCAGCGGCTGTGTAGAACGAAAACACAAATCCTCAGGGGTGTGAGCGTTTCGAGATGAGTCGTATACATGTAAATGTTGGTCGTCAGTGACCGTGTGGCCTAAAGGATAAGGCGTCGGACTTCGGATCTGAAGATTACAGGTTCGAATGCTGTCACGCTTGTGTTTTTCCAGTTCTGAAAAAGAAACATAACGTTTTAATGTAGCAATTGAGCAGTACGAAACCGTCTGAATTTTGCTGTTGACCATTTTTTGCTTGGAGATGCTCTTGAGCTTGAAACACACACAACAAGACCGGTGTTAACTAGCGAAATGGTCGGCAGAGTGCCGACACAGCGAGTTTTGACTATCACTTGCACATCTAAAACAACGTCGGAAAGTAACTCGTTCGGCTTTTGAGTCACATAAAGTATGTGCGTTAATTTTGACGCCACTAGCTCTGCATGTTGTCATGCAATTTCTTTACCTCTCAGAAATGATTATGACATAAAAGTGAAGTACGTGACGAGTGTGACGTTAGGAAAACATTAGGCATCATGGAGAGATTCTGTATGGGACCACCCAACACAAACGAGTACTGTGTGACGTGCTACCCGGCAGTTATTCACCGAGGTAGCCGGCTAGCTCAGTCGGTAGAGCGTCAGACTCTTAATCCCAGGGTCGTGGGTTCGAGCCAGACGCTGGGCGGAACGGAATTTTGTTCCGCTGCAAGTGTAAATTACCGTTTTTCTGATTAACGAGATTTAATGGAAATAGCAACTTTAAACTTTGCCTACGTCTCTGTCAGTCGCAAGGAAGCTGTATTTGAAGGTGAAGGTGATTTTGTAGACATGTGTGAAAGACATGTTCTGAAATGCAAGTGTTGTTGTTTGGAGAGCACATCGGTTACGTGTCAGATGTGTAGTCAAGCAGTAATTTGTCGCCATAGCTGCAAATATTAGCCGGTAATATGAAGTGTTGTCAGCTAAAGTCTGATGATGCAGACGACCGTAAGGACGAAGTACCCAAGAGTACCGCTAGGCCGCGCCTCTTTAGCTCAGTGGTAGAGCACTGGTCTAATAAACCAGCGGTCGTAAGTTCCATCCTCACAGGAGAAAGATGAATTTTGGAAATCAGTTGCGCGTCGTGGCCGTATAGCAAACAGTACCTGTGATGACGAACAATTAGCGACAGGCGTTTTTTTTAAGAATCACTCTCAGATGCGATTAAGGCGAATGGCGCAGATAAAGCATTTGCCAAAGCGGTACAGCATAAGGTGGGACGAGGCAGTCTGAATTACATTTTATAGATGTATTTCTCACATATCTCAGAGCCTCTCGCGATATTCGTCGTCGTCGTCGTCGTCGTCGTCGTCGTCGTCGCCGCCGCCGCTTCTGCAGAAGTAGCAAATGGCAATCGTAGCAAATGCGGCGAGGGACGCCCTGCCTTCGATTCCGAATGCACAAAGTGTGTGCTCTTGTTTCACAGTCTATATTTGGTCGGTCTCGTCAGAGGTTGAATGTAACGAATGGGTGGGAAAGAGCAAGGGGCAGCGGCTGTGTAGAACGAAAACACAAATCCTCAGGGGTGTGAGCGTTTCGAGATGAGTCGTATACATGTCAATGTTGGTCGTCAGTGACCGTGTGGCCTAATGGATAAGGCGTCGGACTTCGGATCTGAAGATTACAGGTTCGAATGCTGTCACGCTTGTGTTTTTCCAGTTCTGAAAAAGAAACATAACGTTTTAATGTAGCAATTGAGCAGTACGAAACCGTCTGAATGTTGCTGTTGACCATTTTTTGCTTGGAGATGCTCTTGAGCTTGAAACACACACAACAAGACCGGTGTTAACTAGCGAAATGGTCGGCAGAGTGCCGACACAGCGAGTTTTGACTATCACTTGCACATCTAAAACAACGTCGGAAAGTAACTCGTTCGGCTTTTGAGTCACATAAAGTATGTGCGTTAATTTTGACGCCACTAGCTCTGCATGTTGTCATGCAATTTCTTTACCTCTCAGAAATGATTATGACATAAAAGTGAAGTACGTGACGAGTGTGACGTTAGGAAAACATTAGGCATCATGGAGAGATTCTGTATGGGACCACCCAACACAAACGAGTACTGTGTGACGTGCTACCCGGCAGTTTTTCACCGAGGTAGCCGGCTAGCTCAGTCGGTAGAGCGTCAGACTCTTAATCCCAGGGTCGTGGGTTCGAGCCAGACGCTGGGCGGAACGGAATTTTGTTCCGCTGCAAGTGTAAATTACCGTTTTTCTGATTAACGAGATTTAATGGAAATAGCAACTTTAAACTTTGCCTACGTCTCTGTCAGTCGCAAGGAAGCTGTATTTGAAGGTGAAGGTGATTTTGTAGACATGTGTGAAAGACATGTTCTGAAATGCAAGTGTTGTTGTTTGGAGAGCACATCGGTTACGTGTCAGATGTGTAGTCAAGCAGTAATTTGTCGCCATAGCTGCAAATATTAGCCGGTAATATGAAGTGTTGTCAGCTAAAGTCTGATGATGCAGACGACCGTAAGGACGAAGTACCCAAGAGTACCGCTAGGCCGCGCCTCTTTAGCTCAGTGGTAGAGCACTGGTCTAATAAACCAGCGGTCGTAAGTTCCATCCTCACAGGAGAAAGATGAATTTTGGAAATCAGTTGCGCGTCGTGGCCGTATAGCAAACAGTACCTGTGATGACGAACAATTAGCGACAGGCGTTTTTTTAAGAATCACTCTCAGATGCGATTAAGGCGAATGGCGCAGATAAAGCATTTGCCAAAGCGGTACAGCATAAGGTGGGACGAGGCAGTCTGAATTACATTTTATAGATGTATTTCTCACATATCTCAGAGCCTCTCGCGATATTCGTCGTCGTCGTCGTCGTCGTCGTCGCCGCCGCCGCCGCTTCTGCAGAAGTAGCAAATGGCAATCGTAGCAAATGCGGCGAGGGACGCCCTGCCTTCGATTCCGAATGCACAAAGTGTGTGGTCTTGTTTCACAGTCTATATTTGGTCGGTCTCGTCAGAGGTTGAATGTAACGAATGGGTGGGAAAGAGCAAGGGGCAGCGGCTGTGTAGAACGAAAACACAAATCCTCAGGGGTGTGAGCGTTTCGAGATGAGTCGTATACATGTAAATGTTGGTCGTCAGTGACCGTGTGGCCTAATGGATAAGGCGTCGGACTTCGGATCTGAAGATTACAGGTTCGAATGCTGTCACGCTTGTGTTTTTCCAGTTCTGAAAAAGAAACATAACGTTTTAATGTAGCAATTGAGCAGTACGAAACCGTCTGAATGTTGCTGTTGACCATTTTTTGCTTGGAGATGCTCTTGAGCTTGAAACACACACAACAAGACCGGTGTTAACTAGCGAAATGGTCGGCAGAGTGCCGACACAGCAAGTTTTGACTATCACTTGCACATCTAAAACAACGTCGGAAAGTAACTCGTTCGGCTTTTGAGTCACATAAAGTATGTGCGTTAATTTTGACGCCACTAGCTCTGCATGTTGTCATGCAATTTCTTTACCTCTCAGAAATGATTATGACATAAAAGTGAAGTACGTGACGAGTGTGACGTTAGGAAAACATTAGGCATCATGGAGAGATTCTGTATGGGACCACCCAACACAAACGAGTACTGTGTGACGTGCTACCCGGCAGTTATTCACCGAGGTAGCCGGCTAGCTCAGTCGGTAGAGCGTCAGACTCTTAATCCCAGGGTCGTGGGTTCGAGCCAGACGCTGGGCGGAACGGAATTTTGTTCCGCTGCAAGTGTAAATTACCGTTTTTCTGATTAACGAGATTTAATGGAAATAGCAACTTTAAACTTTGCCTACGTCTCTGTCAGTCGCAAGGAAGCTGTATTTGAAGGTGAAGGTGATTTTGTAGACATGTGTGAAAGACATGTTCTGAAATGCAAGTGTTGTTGTTTGGAGAGCACATCGGTTACGTGTCAGATGTGTAGTCAAGCAGTAATTTGTCGCCATAGCTGCAAATATTAGCCGGTAATATGAAGTGTTGTCAGCTAAAGTCTGATGATGCAGACGACCGTAAGGACGAAGTACCCAAGAGTACCGCTAGGCCGCGCCTCTTTAGCTCAGTGGTAGAGCACTGGTCTAATAAACCAGCGGTCGTAAGTTCCATCCTCACAGGAGAAAGATGAATTTTGGAAATCAGTTGCGCGTCGTGGCCGTATAGCAAACAGTACCTGTGATGACGAACAATTAGCGACAGGCGTTTTTTTAAGAATCACTCTCAGATGCGATTAAGGCGAATGGCGCAGATAAAGCATTTGCCAAAGCGGTACAGCATAAGGTGGGACGAGGCAGTCTGAATTACATTTTATAGATGTATTTCTCACATATCTCAGAGCCTCTCGCGATATTCGTCGTCGTCGTCGTCGTCGTCGTCGCCGCCGCCGCCGCTTCTGCAGAAGTAGCAAATGGCAATCGTAGCAAATGCGGCGAGGGACGCCCTGCCTTCGATTCCGAATGCACAAAGTGTGTGGTCTTGTTTCACAGTCTATATTTGGTCGGTCTCGTCAGAGGTTGAATGTAACGAATGGGTGGGAAAGAGCAAGGGGCAGCGGCTGTGTAGAACGAAAACACAAATCCTCAGGGGTGTGAGCGTTTCGAGATGAGTCGTATACATGTAAATGTTGGTCGTCAGTGACCGTGTGGCCTAAAGGATAAGGCGTCGGACTTCGGATCTGAAGATTACAGGTTCGAATGCTGTCACGCTTGTGTTTTTCCAGTTCTGAAAAAGAAACATAACGTTTTAATGTAGCAATTGAGCAGTACGAAACCGTCTGAATTTTGCTGTTGACCATTTTTTGCTTGGAGATGCTCTTGAGCTTGAAACACACACAACAAGACCGGTGTTAACTAGCGAAATGGTCGGCAGAGTGCCGACACAGCGAGTTTTGACTATCACTTGCACATCTAAAACAACGTCGGAAAGTAACTCGTTCGGCTTTTGAGTCACATAAAGTATGTGCGTTAATTTTGACGCCACTAGCTCTGCATGTTGTCATGCAATTTCTTTACCTCTCAGAAATGATTATGACATAAAAGTGAAGTACGTGACGAGTGTGACGTTAGGAAAACATTAGGCATCATGGAGAGATTCTGTATGGGACCACCCAACACAAACGAGTACTGTGTGACGTGCTACCCGGCAGTTATTCACCGAGGTAGCCGGCTAGCTCAGTCGGTAGAGCGTCAGACTCTTAATCCCAGGGTCGTGGGTTCGAGCCAGACGCTGGGCGGAACGGAATTTTGTTCCGCTGCAAGTGTAAATTACCGTTTTTCTGATTAACGAGATTTAATGGAAATAGCAACTTTAAACTTTGCCTACGTCTCTGTCAGTCGCAAGGAAGCTGTATTTGAAGGTGAAGGTGATTTTGTAGACATGTGTGAAAGACATGTTCTGAAATGCAAGTGTTGTTGTTTGGAGAGCACATCGGTTACGTGTCAGATGTGTAGTCAAGCAGTAATTTGTCGCCATAGCTGCAAATATTAGCCGGTAATATGAAGTGTTGTCAGCTAAAGTCTGATGATGCAGACGACCGTAAGGACGAAGTACCCAAGAGTACCGCTAGGCCGCGCCTCTTTAGCTCAGTGGTAGAGCACTGGTCTAATAAACCAGCGGTCGTAAGTTCCATCCTCACAGGAGAAAGATGAATTTTGGAAATCAGTTGCGCGTCGTGGCCGTATAGCAAACAGTACCTGTGATGACGAACAATTAGCGACAGGCGTTTTTTTTAAGAATCACTCTCAGATGCGATTAAGGCGAATGGCGCAGATAAAGCATTTGCCAAAGCGGTACAGCATAAGGTGGGACGAGGCAGTCTGAATTACATTTTATAGATGTATTTCTCACATATCTCAGAGCCTCTCGCGATATTCGTCGTCGTCGTCGTCGTCGTCGTCGTCGTCGCCGCCGCCGCTTCTGCAGAAGTAGCAAATGGCAATCGTAGCAAATGCGGCGAGGGACGCCCTGCCTTCGATTCCGAATGCACAAAGTGTGTGGTCTTGTTTCACAGTCTATATTTGGTCGGTCTCGTCAGAGGTTGAATGTAACGAATGGGTGGGAAAGAGCAAGGGGCAGCGGCTGTGTAGAACGAAAACACAAATCCTCAGGGGTGTGAGCGTTTCGAGATGAGTCGTATACATGTCAATGTTGGTCGTCAGTGACCGTGTGGCCTAATGGATAAGGCGTCGGACTTCGGATCTGAAGATTACAGGTTCGAATGCTGTCACGCTTGTGTTTTTCCAGTTCTGAAAAAGAAACATAACGTTTTAATGTAGCAATTGAGCAGTACGAAACCGTCTGAATGTTGCTGTTGACCATTTTTTGCTTGGAGATGCTCTTGAGCTTGAAACACACACAACAAGACCGGTGTTAACTAGCGAAATGGTCGGCAGAGTGCCGACACAGCGAGTTTTGACTATCACTTGCACATCTAAAACAACGTCGGAAAGTAACTCGTTCGGCTTTTGAGTCACATAAAGTATGTGCGTTAATTTTGACGCCACTAGCTCTGCATGTTGTCATGCAATTTCTTTACCTCTCAGAAATGATTATGACATAAAAGTGAAGTACGTGACGAGTGTGACGTTAGGAAAACATTAGGCATCATGGAGAGATTCTGTATGGGACCACCCAACACAAACGAGTACTGTGTGACGTGCTACCCGGCAGTTTTTCACCGAGGTAGCCGGCTAGCTCAGTCGGTAGAGCGTCAGACTCTTAATCCCAGGGTCGTGGGTTCGAGCCAGACGCTGGGCGGAACGGAATTTTGTTCCGCTGCAAGTGTAAATTACCGTTTTTCTGATTAACGAGATTTAATGGAAATAGCAACTTTAAACTTTGCCTACGTCTCTGTCAGTCGCAAGGAAGCTGTATTTGAAGGTGAAGGTGATTTTGTAGACATGTGTGAAAGACATGTTCTGAAATGCAAGTGTTGTTGTTTGGAGAGCACATCGGTTACGTGTCAGATGTGTAGTCAAGCAGTAATTTGTCGCCATAGCTGCAAATATTAGCCGGTAATATGAAGTGTTGTCAGCTAAAGTCTGATGATGCAGACGACCGTAAGGACGAAGTACCCAAGAGTACCGCTAGGCCGCGCCTCTTTAGCTCAGTGGTAGAGCACTGGTCTAATAAACCAGCGGTCGTAAGTTCCATCCTCACAGGAGAAAGATGAATTTTGGAAATCAGTTGCGCGTCGTGGCCGTATAGCAAACAGTACCTGTGATGACGAACAATTAGCGACAGGCGTTTTTTTAAGAATCACTCTCAGATGCGATTAAGGCGAATGGCGCAGATAAAGCATTTGCCAAAGCGGTACAGCATAAGGTGGGACGAGGCAGTCTGAATTACATTTTATAGATGTATTTCTCACATATCTCAGAGCCTCTCGCGATATTCGTCGTCGTCGTCGTCGTCGTCGTCGCCGCCGCCGCCGCTTCTGCAGAAGTAGCAAATGGCAATCGTAGCAAATGCGGCGAGGGACGCCCTGCCTTCGATTCCGAATGCACAAAGTGTGTGGTCTTGTTTCACAGTCTATATTTGGTCGGTCTCGTCAGAGGTTGAATGTAACGAATGGGTGGGAAAGAGCAAGGGGCAGCGGCTGTGTAGAACGAAAACACAAATCCTCAGGGGTGTGAGCGTTTCGAGATGAGTCGTATACATGTAAATGTTGGTCGTCAGTGACCGTGTGGCCTAATGGATAAGGCGTCGGACTTCGGATCTGAAGATTACAGGTTCGAATGCTGTCACGCTTGTGTTTTTCCAGTTCTGAAAAAGAAACATAACGTTTTAATGTAGCAATTGAGCAGTACGAAACCGTCTGAATGTTGCTGTTGACCATTTTTTGCTTGGAGATGCTCTTGAGCTTGAAACACACACAACAAGACCGGTGTTAACTAGCGAAATGGTCGGCAGAGTGCCGACACAGCAAGTTTTGACTATCACTTGCACATCTAAAACAACGTCGGAAAGTAACTCGTTCGGCTTTTGAGTCACATAAAGTATGTGCGTTAATTTTGACGCCACTAGCTCTGCATGTTGTCATGCAATTTCTTTACCTCTCAGAAATGATTATGACATAAAAGTGAAGTACGTGACGAGTGTGACGTTAGGAAAACATTAGGCATCATGGAGAGATTCTGTATGGGACCACCCAACACAAACGAGTACTGTGTGACGTGCTACCCGGCAGTTATTCACCGAGGTAGCCGGCTAGCTCAGTCGGTAGAGCGTCAGACTCTTAATCCCAGGGTCGTGGGTTCGAGCCAGACGCTGGGCGGAACGGAATTTTGTTCCGCTGCAAGTGTAAATTACCGTTTTTCTGATTAACGAGATTTAATGGAAATAGCAACTTTAAACTTTGCCTACGTCTCTGTCAGTCGCAAGGAAGCTGTATTTGAAGGTGAAGGTGATTTTGTAGACATGTGTGAAAGACATGTTCTGAAATGCAAGTGTTGTTGTTTGGAGAGCACATCGGTTACGTGTCAGATGTGTAGTCAAGCAGTAATTTGTCGCCATAGCTGCAAATATTAGCCGGTAATATGAAGTGTTGTCAGCTAAAGTCTGATGATGCAGACGACCGTAAGGACGAAGTACCCAAGAGTACCGCTACGCCGCGCCTCTTTAGCTCAGTGGTAGAGCACTGGTCTAATAAACCAGCGGTCGTAAGTTCCATCCTCACAGGAGAAAGATGAATTTTGGAAATCAGTTGCGCGTCGTGGCCGTATAGCAAACAGTACCTGTGATGACGAACAATTAGCGACAGGCGTTTTTTTAAGAATCACTCTCAGATGCGATTAAGGCGAATGGCGCAGATAAAGCATTTGCCAAAGCGGTACAGCATAAGGTGGGACGAGGCAGTCTGAATTACATTTTATAGATGTATTTCTCACATATCTCAGAGCCTCTCGCGATATTCGTCGTCGTCGTCGTCGTCGTCGTCGCCGCCGCCGCCGCTTCTGCAGAAGTAGCAAATGGCAATCGTAGCAAATGCGGCGAGGGACGCCCTGCCTTCGATTCCGAATGCACAAAGTGTGTGGTCTTGTTTCACAGTCTATATTTGGTCGGTCTCGTCAGAGGTTGAATGTAACGAATGGGTGGGAAAGAGCAAGGGGCAGCGGCTGTGTAGAACGAAAACACAAATCCTCAGGGGTGTGAGCGTTTCGAGATGAGTCGTATACATGTAAATGTTGGTCGTCAGTGACCGTGTGGCCTAATGGATAAGGCGTCGGACTTCGGATCTGAAGATTACAGGTTCGAATGCTGTCACGCTTGTGTTTTTCCAGTTCTGAAAAAGAAACATAACGTTTTAATGTAGCAATTGAGCAGTACGAAACCGTCTGAATGTTGCTGTTGACCATTTTTTGCTTGGAGATGCTCTTGAGCTTGAAACACACACAACAAGACCGGTGTTAACTAGCGAAATGGTCGGCAGAGTGCCGACACAGCGAGTTTTGACTATCACTTGCACATCTAAAACAACGTCGGAAAGTAACTCGTTCGGCTTTTGAGTCACATAAAGTATGTGCGTTAATTTTGACGCCACTAGCTCTGCATGTTGTCATGCAATTTCTTTACCTCTCAGAAATGATTATGACATAAAAGTGAAGTACGTGACGAGTGTGACGTTAGGAAAACATTAGGCATCATGGAGAGATTCTGTATGGGACCACCCAACCCAAACGAGTACTGTGTGACGTGCTACCCGGCAGGTATTCACCGAGGTAGCCGGCTAGCTCAGTCGGTAGAGCGTCAGACTCTTAATCCCAGGGTCGTGGGTTCGAGCCAGACGCTGGGCGGAACGGAATTTTGTTCCGCTGCAAGTGTAAATTACCGTTTTTCTGATTAACGAGATTTAATGGAAATAGCAACTTTAAACTTTGCCTACGTCTCTGTCAGTCGCAAGGAAGCTGTATTTGAAGGTGAAGGTGATTTTGTAGACATGTGTGAAAGACATGTTCTGAAATGCAAGTGTTGTTGTTTGGAGAGCACATCGGTTACGTGTCAGATGTGTAGTCAAGCAGTAATTTGTCGCCATAGCTGCAAATATTAGCCGGTAATATGAAGTGTTGTCAGCTAAAGTCTGATGATGCAGACGACCGTAAGGACGAAGTACCCAAGAGTACCGCTAGGCCGCGCCTCTTTAGCTCAGTGATAGAGCACTGGTCTAATAAACCAGCGGTCGTAAGTTCCATCCTCACAGGAGAAAGATGAATTTTGGAAATCAGTTGCGCGTCGTGGCCGTATAGCAAACAGTACCTGTGATGACGAACAATTAGCGACAGGCGTTTTTTTAAGAATCACTCTCAGATGCGATTAAGGCGAATGGCGCAGATAAAGCATTTGCCAAAGCGGTACAGCATAAGGTGGGACGAGGCAGTCTGAATTACATTTTATAGATGTATTTCTCACATATCTCAGAGCCTCTCGCGATATTCGTCGTCGTCGTCGTCGTCGTCGTCGCCGCCGCCGCCGCTTCTGCAGAAGTAGCAAATGGCAATCGTAGCAAATGCGGCGAGGGACGCCCTGCCTTCGATTCCGAATGCACAAAGTGTGTGGTCTTGTTTCACAGTCTATATTTGGTCGGTCTCGTCAGAGGTTGAATGTAACGAATGGGTGGGAAAGAGCAAGGGGCAGCGGCTGTGTAGAACGAAAACACAAATCCTCAGGGGTGTGAGCGTTTCGAGATGAGTCGTATACATGTCAATGTTGGTCGTCAGTGACCGTGTGGCCTAATGGATAAGGCGTCGGACTTCGGATCTGAAGATTACAGGTTCGAATGCTGTCACGCTTGTGTTTTTCCAGTTCTGAAAAAGAAACATAACGTTTTAATGTAGCAATTGAGCAGTACGAAACCGTCTGAATGTTGCTGTTGACCATTTTTTGCTTGGAGATGCTCTTGAGCTTGAAACACACACAACAAGACCGGTGTTAACTAGCGAAATGGTCGGCAGAGTGCCGACACAGCGAGTTTTGACTATCACTTGCACATCTAAAACAACGTCGGAAAGTAACTCGTTCGGCTTTTGAGTCACATAAAGTATGTGCGTTAATTTTGACGCCACTAGCTCTGCATGTTGTCATGCAATTTCTTTACCTCTCAGAAATGATTATGACATAAAAGTGAAGTACGTGACGAGTGTGACGTTAGGAAAACATTAGGCATCATGGAGAGATTCTGTATGGGACCACCCAACACAAACGAGTACTGTGTGACGTGCTACCCGGCAGTTTTTCACCGAGGTAGCCGGCTAGCTCAGTCGGTAGAGCGTCAGACTCTTAATCCCAGGGTCGTGGGTTCGAGCCAGACGCTGGGCGGAACGGAATTTTGTTCCGCTGCAAGTGTAAATTACCGTTTTTCTGATTAACGAGATTTAATGGAAATAGCAACTTTAAACTTTGCCTACGTCTCTGTCAGTCGCAAGGAAGCTGTATTTGAAGGTGAAGGTGATTTTGTAGACATGTGTGAAAGACATGTTCTGAAATGCAAGTGTTGTTGTTTGGAGAGCACATCGGTTACGTGTCAGATGTGTAGTCAAGCAGTAATTTGTCGCCATAGCTGCAAATATTAGCCGGTAATATGAAGTGTTGTCAGCTAAAGTCTGATGATGCAGACGACCGTAAGGACGAAGTACCCAAGAGTACCGCTAGGCCGCGCCTCTTTAGCTCAGTGGTAGAGCACTGGTCTAATAAACCAGCGGTCGTAAGTTCCATCCTCACAGGAGAAAGATGAATTTTGGAAATCAGTTGCGCGTCGTGGCCGTATAGCAAACAGTACCTGTGATGACGAACAATTAGCGACAGGCGTTTTTTTAAGAATCACTCTCAGATGCGATTAAGGCGAATGGCGCAGATAAAGCATTTGCCAAAGCGGTACAGCATAAGGTGGGACGAGGCAGTCTGAATTACATTTTATAGATGTATTTCTCACATATCTCAGAGCCTCTCGCGATATTCGTCGTCGTCGTCGTCGTCGTCGTCGCCGCCGCCGCCGCTTCTGCAGAAGTAGCAAATGGCAATCGTAGCAAATGCGGCGAGGGACGCCCTGCCTTCGATTCCGAATGCACAAAGTGTGTGGTCTTGTTTCACAGTCTATATTTGGTCGGTCTCGTCAGAGGTTGAATGTAACGAATGGGTGGGAAAGAGCAAGGGGCAGCGGCTGTGTAGAACGAAAACACAAATCCTCAGGGGTGTGAGCGTTTCGAGATGAGTCGTATACATGTAAATGTTGGTCGTCAGTGACCGTGTGGCCTAATGGATAAGGCGTCGGACTTCGGATCTGAAGATTACAGGTTCGAATGCTGTCACGCTTGTGTTTTTCCAGTTCTGAAAAAGAAACATAACGTTTTAATGTAGCAATTGAGCAGTACGAAACCGTCTGAATGTTGCTGTTGACCATTTTTTGCTTGGAGATGCTCTTGAGCTTGAAACACACACAACAAGACCGGTGTTAACTAGCGAAATGAACTAGATCGCGTGTTCAAGTTTTGACTATCACTTGCACATCTAAAACAACGTCGGAAAGTAACTCGTTCGGCTTTTGAGTCACATAAAGTATGTGCGTTAATTTTGACGCCACTAGCTCTGCATGTTGTCATGCAATTTCTTTACCTCTCAGAAATGATTATGACATAAAAGTGAAGTACGTGACGAGGTGTGACGTTAGGAAAACATTAGGCATCATGGAGAGATTCTGTATGGGACCACCCAACACAAACGAGTACTGTGTGACGTGCTACCCGGCAGTTATTCACCGAGGTAGCCGGCTAGCTCAGTCGGTAGAGCGTCAGACTCTTAATCCCAGGGTCGTGGGTTCGAGCCAGACGCTGGGCGGAACGGAATTTTGTTCCGCTGCAAGTGTAAATTACCGTTTTTCTGATTAACGAGATTTAATGGAAATAGCAACTTTAAACTTTTGCCTACGTCTCTGTCAGTCGCAAGGAAGCTGTATTTGAAGGTGAAGGTGATTTTGTAGACATGTGTGAAAGACATGTTCTGAAATGCAAGTGTTGTTGTTTGGAGAGCACATCGGTTACGTGTCAGATGTGTAGTCAAGCAGTAATTTGTCGCCATAGCTGCAAATATTAGCCGGTAATATGAAGTGTTGTCAGCTAAAGTCTGATGATGCAGACGACCGTAAGGACGAAGTACCCAAGAGTACCGCTAGGCCGCGCCTCTTTAGCTCAGTGGTAGAGCACTGGTCTAATAAACCAGCGGTCGTAAGTTCCATCCTCACAGGAGAAAGATGAATTTTGGAAATCAGTTGCGCGTCGTGGCCGTATAGCAAACAGAGTACCTGTGATGACGAACAATTAGCGACAGGCGTTTTTTTTAAGAATCACTCTCAGATGCGATTAAGGCGAATGGCGCAGATAAAGCATTTGCCAAAGCGGTACAGAATAAGGTGGGACGAGGCAGTCTGAATTACATTTTATAGATGTATTTCTCACATATCTCAGAGCCTCTCGCGATATTCGTCGTCGTCGTCGTCGTCGTCGTCGCCGCCGCCGCCGCTTCTGCAGAAGTAGCAAATGGCAATCGTAGCAAATGCGGCGAGGGACGCCCTGCCTTCGATTCCGAATGCACAAAGTGTGTGGTCTTGTTTCACAGTCTATATTTGGTCGGTCTCGTCAGAGGTTGAATGTAACGAATGGGTGGGAAAGAGCAAGGGGCAGCGGCTGTGTAGAACGAAAACACAAATCCTCAGGGGTGTGAGCGTTTCGAGATGAGTCGTATACATGTCAATGTTGGTCGTCAGTGACCGTGTGGCCTAATGGATAAGGCGTCGGACTTCGGATCTGAAGATTACAGGTTCGAATGCTGTCACGCTTGTGTTTTTCCAGTTCTGAAAAAGAAACATAACGTTTTAATGTAGCAATTGAGCAGTACGAAACCGTCTGAATGTTGCTGTTGACCATTTTTTGCTTGGAGATGCTCTTGAGCTTGAAACACACACAACAAGACCGGTGTTAACTAGCGAAATGGTCGGCAGAGTGCCGACACAGCGAGTTTTGACTATCACTTGCACATCTAAAACAACGTCGGAAAGTAACTCGTTCGGCTTTTGAGTCACATAAAGTATGTGCGTTAATTTTGACGCCACTAGCTCTGCATGTTGTCATGCAATTTCTTTACCTCTCAGAAATGATTATGACATAAAAGTGAAGTACGTGACGAGTGTGACGTTAGGAAAACATTAGGCATCATGGAGAGATTCTGTATGGGACCACCCAACACAAACGAGTACTGTGTGACGTGCTACCCGGCAGTTATTCACCGAGGTAGCCGGCTAGCTCAGTCGGTAGAGCGTCAGACTCTTAATCCCAGGGTCGTGGGTTCGAGCCAGACGCTGGGCGGAACGGAATTTTGTTCCGCTGCAAGTGTAAATTACCGTTTTTCTGATTAACGAGATTTAATGGAAATAGCAACTTTAAACTTTGCCTACGTCTCTGTCAGTCGCAAGGAAGCTGTATTTGAAGGTGAAGGTGATTTTGTAGACATGTGTGAAAGACATGTTCTGAAATGCAAGTGTTGTTGTTTGGAGAGCACATCGGTTACGTGTCAGATGTGTAGTCAAGCAGTAATTTGTCGCCATAGCTGCAAATATTAGCCGGTAATATGAAGTGTTGTCAGCTAAAGTCTGATGATGCAGACGACCGTAAGGACGAAGTACCCAAGAGTACCGCTAGGCCGCGCCTCTTTAGCTCAGTGGTAGAGCACTGGTCTAATAAACCAGCGGTCGTAAGTTCCATCCTCACAGGAGAAAGATGAATTTTGGAAATCAGTTGCGCGTCGTGGCCGTATAGCAAACAGTACCTGTGATGACGAACAATTAGCGACAGGCGTTTTTTTAAGAATCACTCTCAGATGCGATTAAGGCGAATGGCGCAGATAAAGCATTTGCCAAAGCGGTACAGCATAAGGTGGGACGAGGCAGTCTGAATTACATTTTATAGATGTATTTCTCACATATCTCAGAGCCTCTCGCGATATTCGTCGTCGTCGTCGTCGTCGTCGTCGCCGCCGCCGCCGCTTCTGCAGAAGTAGCAAATGGCAATCGTAGCAAATGCGGCGAGGGACGCCCTGCCTTCGATTCCGAATGCACAAAGTGTGTGGTCTTGTTTCACAGTCTATATTTGGTCGGTCTCGTCAGAGGTTGAATGTAACGAATGGGTGGGAAAGAGCAAGGGGCAGCGGCTGTGTAGAACGAAAACACAAATCCTCAGGGGTGTGAGCGTTTCGAGATGAGTCGTATACATGTAAATGTTGGTCGTCAGTGACCGTGTGGCCTAATGGATAAGGCGTCGGACTTCGGATCTGAAGATTACAGGTTCGAATGCTGTCACGCTTGTGTTTTTCCAGTTCTGAAAAAGAAACATAACGTTTTAATGTAGCAATTGAGCAGTACGAAACCGTCTGAATGTTGCTGTTGACCATTTTTTGCTTGGAGATGCTCTTGAGCTTGAAACACACACAACAAGACCGGTGTTAACTAGCGAAATGGTCGGCAGAGTGCCGACACAGCAAGTTTTGACTATCAATTGCACATCTAAAACAACGTCGGAAAGTAACTCGTTCGGCTTTTGAGTCACATAAAGTATGTGCGTTAATTTTGACGCCACTAGCTCTGCATGTTGTCATGCAATTTCTTTACCTCTCAGAAATGATTATGACATAAAAGTGAAGTACGTGACGAGTGTGACGTTAGGAAAACATTAGGCATCATGGAGAGATTCTGTATGGGACCACCCAACACAAACGAGTACTGTGTGACGTGCTACCCGGCAGTTATTCACCGAGGTAGCCGGCTAGCTCAGTCGGTAGAGCGTCAGACTCTTAATCCCAGGGTCGTGGGTTCGAGCCAGACGCTGGGCGGAACGGAATTTTGTTCCGCTGCAAGTGTAAATTACCGTTTTTCTGATTAACGAGATTTAATGGAAATAGCAACTTTAAACTTTGCCTACGTCTCTGTCAGTCGCAAGGAAGCTGTATTTGAAGGTGAAGGTGATTTTGTAGACATGTGTGAAAGACATGTTCTGAAATGCAAGTGTTGTTGTTTGGAGAGCACATCGGTTACGTGTCAGATGTGTAGTCAAGCAGTAATTTGTCGCCATAGCTGCAAATATTAGCCGGTAATATGAAGTGTTGTCAGCTAAAGTCTGATGATGCAGACGACCGTAAGGACGAAGTACCCAAGAGTACCGCTAGGCCGCGCCTCTTTAGCTCAGTGGTAGAGCACTGGTCTAATAAACCAGCGGTCGTAAGTTCCATCCTCACAGGAGAAAGATGAATTTTGGAAATCAGTTGCGCGTCGTGGCCGTATAGCAAACAGTACCTGTGATGACGAACAATTAGCGACAGGCGTTTTTTTAAGAATCACTCTCAGATGCGATTAAGGCGAATGGCGCAGATAAAGCATTTGCCAAAGCGGTACAGCATAAGGTGGGACGAGGCAGTCTGAATTACATTTTATAGATGTATTTCTCACATATCTCAGAGCCTCTCGCGATATTCGTCGTCGTCGTCGTCGTCGTCGTCGTCGCCGCCGCCGCCGCTTCTGCAGAAGTAGCAAATGGCAATCGTAGCAAATGCGGCGAGGGACGCCCTGCCTTCGATTCCGAATGCACAAAGTGTGTGGTCTTGTTTCACAGTCTATATTTGGTCGGTCTCGTCAGAGGTTGAATGTAACGAATGGGTGGGAAAGAGCAAGGGGCAGCGGCTGTGTAGAACGAAAACACAAATCCTCAGGGGTGTGAGCGTTTCGAGATGAGTCGTATACATGTAAATGTTGGTCGTCAGTGACCGTGTGGCCTAATGGATAAGGCGTCGGACTTCGGATCTGAAGATTACAGGTTCGAATGCTGTCACGCTTGTGTTTTTCCAGTTCTGAAAAAGAAACATAACGTTTTAATGTAGCAATTGAGCAGTACGAAATCGTCTGAATGTTGCTGTTGACCATTTTTTGCTTGGAGATGCTCTTGAGCTTGAAACACACACAACAAGACCGGTGTTAACTAGCGAAATGGTCGGCAGAGTGCCGACACAGCGAGTTTTGACTATCACTTGCACATCTAAAACAACGTCGGAAAGTAACTCGTTCGGCTTTTGAGTCACATAAAGTATGTGCGTTAATTTTGACGCCACTAGCTCTGCATGTTGTCATGCAATTTCTTTACCTCTCAGAAATGATTATGACATAAAAGTGAAGTACGTGACGAGTGTGACGTTAGGAAAACATTAGGCATCATGGAGAGATTCTGTATGGGACCACCCAACACAAACGAGTACTGTGTGACGTGCTACCCGGCAGTTATTCACCGAGGTAGCCGGCTAGCTCAGTCGGTAGAGCGTCAGACTCTTAATCCCAGGGTCGTGGGTTCGAGCCAGACGCTGGGCGGAACGGAATTTTGTTCCGCTGCAAGTGTAAATTACCGTTTTTCTGATTAACGAGATTTAATGGAAATAGCAACTTTAAACTTTGCCTACGTCTCTGTCAGTCGCAAGGAAGCTGTATTTGAAGGTGAAGGTGATTTTGTAGACATGTGTGAAAGACATGTTCTGAAATGCAAGTGTTGTTGTTTGGAGAGCACATCGGTTACGTGTCAGATGTGTAGTCAAGCAGTAATTTGTCGCCATAGCTGCAAATATTAGCCGGTAATATGAAGTGTTGTCAGCTAAAGTCTGATGATGCAGACGACCGTAAGGACGAAGTACCCAAGAGTACCGCTAGGCCGCGCCTCTTTAGCTCAGTGGTAGAGCACTGGTCTAATAAACCAGCGGTCGTAAGTTCCATCCTCACAGGAGAAAGATGAATTTTGGAAATCAGTTGCGCGTCGTGGCCGTATAGCAAACAGTACCTGTGATGACGAACAATTAGCGACAGGCGTTTTTTTAAGAATCACTCTCAGATGCGATTAAGGCGAATGGCGCAGATAAAGCATTTGCCAAAGCGGTACAGCATAAGGTGGGACGAGGCAGTCTGAATTACATTTTATAGATGTATTTCTCACATATCTCAGAGCCTCTCGCGATATTCGTCGTCGTCGTCGTCGTCGTCGTCGTCGCCGTCGCCGCCGCCGCCGCCGCCGCTTCTGCAGAAGTAGCAAATGGCAATCGTAGCAAATGCGGCGAGGGACGCCCTGCCTTCGATTCCGAATGCACAAAGTGTGTGGTCTTGTTTCACAGTCTATATTTGGTCGGTCTCGTCAGAGGTTGAATGTAACGAATGGGTGGGAAAGAGCAAGGGGCAGCGGCTGTGTAGAACGAAAACACAAATCCTCAGGGGTGTGAGCGTTTCGAGATGAGTCGTATACATGTAAATGTTGGTCGTCAGTGACCGTGTGGCCTAATGGATAAGGCGTCGGACTTCGGATCTGAAGATTACAGGTTCGAATGCTGTCACGCTTGTGTTTTTCCAGTTCTGAAAAAGAAACATAACGTTTTAATGTAGCAATTGAGCAGTACGAAACCGTCTGAATGTTGCTGTTGACCATTTTTTGCTTGGAGATGCTCTTGAGCTTGAAACACACACAACAAGACCGGTGTTAACTAGCGAAATGGTCGGCAGAGTGCCGACACAGCGAGTTTTGACTATCACTTGCACATCTAAAACAACGTCGGAAAGTAACTCGTTCGGCTTTTGAGTCACATAAAGTATGTGCGTTAATTTTGACGCCACTAGCTCTGCATGTTGTCATGCAATTTCTTTACCTCTCAGAAATGATTATGACATAAAAGTGAAGTACGTGACGAGTGTGGCGTTAGGAAAACATTAGGCATCATGGAGAGATTCTGTATGGGACCACCCAACCCAAACGAGTACTGTGTGACGTGCTACCCGGCAGGTATTCACCGAGGTAGCCGGCTAGCTCAGTCGGTAGAGCGTCAGACTCTTAATCCCAGGGTCGTGGGTTCGAGCCAGACGCTGGGCGGAACGGAATTTTGTTCCGCTGCAAGTGTAAATTACCGTTTTTCTGATTAACGAGATTTAATGGAAATAGCAACTTTAAACTTTGCCTACGTCTCTGTCAGTCGCAAGGAAGCTGTATTTGAAGGTGAAGGTGATTTTGTAGACATGTGTGAAAGACATGTTCTGAAATGCAAGTGTTGTTGTTTGGAGAGCACATCGGTTACGTGTCAGATGTGTAGTCAAGCAGTAATTTGTCGCCATAGCTGCAAATATTAGCCGGTAATATGAAGTGTTGTCAGCTAAAGTCTGATGATGCAGACGACCGTAAGGACGAAGTACCCAAGAGTACCGCTAGGCCGCGCCTCTTTAGCTCAGTGATAGAGCACTGGTCTAATAAACCAGCGGTCGTAAGTTCCATCCTCACAGGAGAAAGATGAATTTTGGAAATCAGTTGCGCGTCGTGGCCGTATAGCAAACAGTACCTGTGATGACGAACAATTAGCGACAGGCGTTTTTTTAAGAATCACTCTCAGATGCGATTAAGGCGAATGGCGCAGATAAAGCATTTGCCAAAGCGGTACAGCATAAGGTGGGACGAGGCAGTCTGAATTACATTTTATAGATGTATTTCTCACATATCTCAGAGCCTCTCGCGATATTCGTCGTCGTCGTCGTCGTCGTCGCCGCCGCCGCCGCTTCTGCAGAAGTAGCAAATGGCAATCGTAGCAAATGCGGCGAGGGACGCCCTGCCTTCGATTCCGAATGCACAAAGTGTGTGGTCTTGTTTCACAGTCTATATTTGGTCGGTCTCGTCAGAAGTTGAATGTAACGAATGGGTGGGAAAGAGCAAGGGGCAGCGGCTGTGTAGAACGAAAACACAAATCCTCAGGGGTGTGAGCGTTTCGAGATGAGTCGTATACATGTAAATGTTGGTCGTCAGTGACCGTGTGGCCTAATGGATAAGGCGTCGGACTTCGGATCTGAAGATTACAGGTTCGAATGCTGTCACGCTTGTGTTTTTCCAGTTCTGAAAAAGAATCATAACGTTTTAATGTAGCAATTGAGCAGTACGAAACCGTCTGAATGTTGCTGTTGACCATTTTTTGCTTGGAGATGCTCTTGAGCTTGAAACACACACAACAAGACCGGTGTTAACTAGCGAAATGGTCGGCAGAGTGCCGACACAGCGAGTTTTGACTATCACTTGCACATCTAAAACAACGTCGGAAAGTAACTCGTTCGGCTTTTGAGTCACATAAAGTATGTGCGTTAATTTTGACGCCACTAGCTCTGCATGTTGTCATGCAATTTCTTTACCTCTCAGAAATGATTATGACATAAAAGTGAAGTACGTGACGAGTGTGACGTTAGGAAAACATTAGGCATCATGGAGAGATTCTGTATGGGACCACCCAACACAAACGAGTACTGTGTGACGTGCTACCCGGCAGTTATTCACCGAGGTAGCCGGCTAGCTCAGTCGGTAGAGCGTCAGACTCTTAATCCCAGGGTCGTGGGTTCGAGCCAGACGCTGGGCGGAACGGAATTTTGTTCCGCTGCAAGTGTAAATTACCGTTTTTCTGATTAACGAGATTTAATGGAAATAGCAACTTTAAACTTTGCCTACGTCTCTGTCAGTCGCAAGGAAGCTGTATTTGAAGGTGAAGGTGATTTTGTAGACATGTGTGAAAGACATGTTCTGAAATGCAAGTGTTGTTGTTTGGAGAGCACATCGGTTACGTGTCAGATGTGTAGTCAAGCAGTAATTTGTCGCCATAGCTGCAAATATTAGCCGGTAATATGAAGTGTTGTCAGCTAAAGTCTGATGATGCAGACGACCGTAAGGACGAAGTACCCAAAAGTACCGCTAGGCCGCGCCTCTTTAGCTCAGTGGTAGAGCACTGGTCTAATAAACCAGCGGTCGTAAGTTCCATCCTCACAGGAGAAAGATGAATTTTGGAAATCAGTTGCGCGTCGTGGCCGTATAGCAAACAGTACCTGTGATGACGAACAATTAGCGACAGGCGTTTTTTTAAGAATCACTCTCAGATGCGATTAAGGCGAATGGGGCAGATAAAGCATTTGCCAAAGCGGTACAGCATAAGGTGGGACGAGGCAGTCTGAATTACATTTTATAGATGTATTTCTCACATTTCTCAGAGCCTCTCGCGATATTCGTCGTCGTCGTCGTCGTCGTCGTCGTCGTCGTCGTCGCCGCCGCCGCCGCCGCTTCTGCAGAAGTAGCAAATGGCAATCGTAGCAAATGCGGCGAGGGACGCCCTGCCTTCGATTCCGAATGCACAAAGTGTGTGGTCTTGTTTCACAGTCTATATTTGGTCGGTCTCGTCAGAGGTTGAATGTAACGAATGGGTGGGAAAGAGCAAGGGGCAGCGGCTGTGTAGAACGAAAACACAAATCCTCAGGGGTGTGAGCGTTTCGAGATGAGTCGTATACATGTAAATGTTGGTCGTCAGTGACCGTGTGGCCTAATGGATAAGGCGTCGGACTTCGGATCTGAAGATTACAGGTTCGAATGCTGTCACGCTTGTGTTTTTCCAGTTCTGAAAAAGAAACATAACGTTTTAATGTAGCAATTGAGCAGTACGAAACCGTCTGAATGTTGCTGTTGACCATTTTTTGCTTGGAGATGCTCTTGAGCTTGAAACACACACAACAAGACCGGTGTTAACTAGCGAAATGGTCGGCAGAGTGCCGACACAGCGAGTTTTGACTATCACTTGCACATCTAAAACAACGTCGGAAAGTAACTCGTTCGGCTTTTGAGTCACATAAAGTATGTGCGTTAATTTTGACGCCACTAGCTCTGCATGTTGTCATGCAATTTCTTTACCTCTCAGAAATGATTATGACATAAAAGTGAAGTACGTGACGAGTGTGACGTTAGGAAAACATTAGGCATCATGGAGAGATTCTGTATGGGACCACCCAACACAAACGAGTACTGTGTGACGTGCTACCCGGCAGTTATTCACCGAGGTAGTCGGCTAGCTCAGTCGGTAGAGCGTCAGACTCTTAATCCCAGGGTCGTGGGTTCGAGCCAGACGCTGGGCGGAACGGAATTTTGTTCCGCTGCAAGTGTAAATTACCGTTTTTCTGATTAACGAGATTTAATGGAAATAGCAACTTTAAACTTTGCCTACGTCTCTGTCAGTCGCAAGGAAGCTGTATTTGAAGGTGAACGTGATTTTGTAGACATGTGTGAAAGACATGTTCTGAAATGCAAGTGTTGTTGTTTGGAGAGCACATCGGTTACGTGTCAGATGTGTAGTCAAGCAGTAATTTGTCGCCATAGCTGCAAATATTAGCCGGTAATATGAAGTGTTGTCAGCTAAAGTCTGATGATGCAGACGACCGTAAGGACGAAGTACCCAAGAGTACCGCTAGGCCGCGCCTCTTTAGCTCAGTGGTAGAGCACTGGTCTAATAAACCAGCGGTCGTAAGTTCCATCCTCACAGGAGAAAGATGAATTTTGGAAATCAGTTGCGCGTCGTGGCCGTATAGCTAACAGTACCTGTGATGACGAACAATTAGCGACAGGCGTTTTTTTAAGAATCACTCTCAGATGCGATTAAGGCGAATGGCGCAGATAAAGCATTTGCCAAAGCGGTACAGCATAAGGTGGGACGAGGCAGTCTGAATTACATTTTATAGATGTATTTCTCACATATCTCAGTGCCTCTCGCGATATTCGTCGTCGTCGTCGTCGTCGTCGTCGCCGCCGCCGCCGCTTCTGCAGAAGTAGCAAATGGCAATCGTAGCAAATGCGGCGAGGGACGCCCTGCCTTCGATTCCGAATGCACAAAGTGTGTGGTCTTGTTTCACAGTCTATATTTGGTCGGTCTCGTCAGAAGTTGAATGTAACGAATGGGTGGGAAAGAGCAAGGGGCAGCGGCTGTGTAGAACGAAAACACAAATCCTCAGGGGTGTGAGCGTTTCGAGATGAGTCGTATACATGTAAATGTTGGTCGTCAGTGACCGTGTGGCCTAATGGATAAGGCGTCGGACTTCGGATCTGAAGATTACAGGTTCGAATGCTGTCACGCTTGTGTTTTTCCAGTTCTGAAAAAGAATCATAACGTTTTAATGTAGCAATTGAGCAGTACGAAACCGTCTGAATGTTGCTGTTGACCATTTTTTGCTTGGAGATGCTCTTGAGCTTGAAACACACACAACAAGACCGGTGTTAACTAGCGAAATGGTCGGCAGAGTGCCGACACAGCGAGTTTTGACTATCACTTGCACATCTAAAACAACGTCGGAAAGTAACTCGTTCGGCTTTTGAGTCACATAAAGTATGTGCGTTAATTTTGACGCCACTAGCTCTGCATGTTGTCATGCAATTTCTTTACCTCTCAGAAATGATTATGACATAAAAGTGAAGTACGTGACGAGTGTGACGTTAGGAAAACATTAGGCATCATGGAGAGATTCTGTATGGGACCACCCAACACAAAACGAGTACTGTGTGACGTGCTACCCGGCAGTTATTCACCGAGGTAGCCGGCTAGCTCAGTCGGTAGAGCGTCAGACTCTTAATCCCAGGGTCGTGGGTTCGAGCCAGACGCTGGGCGGAACGGAATTTTGTTCCGCTGCAAGTGTAAATTACCGTTTTTCTGATTAACGAGATTTAATGGAAATAGCAACTTTAAACTTTGCCTACGTCTCTGTCAGTCGCAAGGAAGCTGTATTTGAAGGTGAAGGTGATTTTGTAGACATGTGTGAAAGACATGTTCTGAAATGCAAGTGTTGTTGTTTGGAGAGCACATCGGTTACGTGTCAGATGTGTAGTCAAGCAGTAATTTGTCGCCATAGCTGCAAATATTAGCCGGTAATATGAAGTGTTGTCAGCTAAAGTCTGATGATGCAGACGACCGTAAGGACGAAGTACCCAAAAGTACCGCTAGGCCGCGCCTCTTTAGCTCAGTGGTAGAGCACTGGTCTAATAAACCAGCGGTCGTAAGTTCCATCCTCACAGGAGAAAGATGAATTTTGGAAATCAGTTGCGCGTCGTGGCCGTATAGCAAACAGTACCTGTGATGACGAACAATTAGCGACAGGCGTTTTTTTAAGAATCACTCTCAGATGCGATTAAGGCGAATGGGGCAGATAAAGCATTTGCCAAAGCGGTACAGCATAAGGTGGGACGAGGCAGTCTGAATTACATTTTATAGATGTATTTCTCACATTTCTCAGAGCCTCTCGCGATATTCGTCGTCGTCGTCGTCGTCGTCGTCGTCGTCGTCGTCGTCGTCGCCGCCGCCGCCGCCGCTTCTGCAGAAGTAGCAAATGGCAATCGTAGCAAATGCGGCGAGGGACGCCCTGCCTTCGATTCCGAATGCACAAAGTGTGTGGTCTTGTTTCACAGTCTATATTTGGTCGGTCTCGTCAGAGGTTGAATGTAACGAATGGGTGGGAAAGAGCAAGGGGCAGCGGCTGTGTAGAACGAAAACACAAATCCTCAGGGGTGTGAGCGTTTCGAGATGAGTCGTATACATGTAAATGTTGGTCGTCAGTGACCGTGTGGCCTAATGGATAAGGCGTCGGACTTCGGATCTGAAGATTACAGGTTCGAATGCTGTCACGCTTGTGTTTTTCCAGTTCTGAAAAAGAAACATAACGTTTTAATGTAGCAATTGAGCAGTACGAAACCGTCTGAATGTTGCTGTTGACCATTTTTTGCTTGGAGATGCTCTTGAGCTTGAAACACACACAACAAGACCGGTGTTAACTAGCGAAATGGTCGGCAGAGTGCCGACACAGCGAGTTTTGACTATCACTTGCACATCTAAAACAACGTCGGAAAGTAACTCGTTCGGCTTTTGAGTCACATAAAGTATGTGCGTTAATTTTGACGCCACTAGCTCTGCATGTTGTCATGCAATTTCTTTACCTCTCAGAAATGATTATGACATAAAAGTGAAGTACGTGACGAGTGTGACGTTAGGAAAACATTAGGCATCATGGAGAGATTCTGTATGGGACCACCCAACACAAACGAGTACTGTGTGACGTGCTACCCGGCAGTTATTCATCGACGTAGTCGGCTAGCTCAGTCGGTAGAGCGTCAGACTCTTAATCCCAGGGTCGTGGGTTCGAGCCAGACGCTGGGCGGAACGGAATTTTGTTCCGCTGCAAGTGTAAATTACCGTTTTTCTGATTAACGAGATTTAATGGAAATAGCAACTTTAAACTTTGCCTACGTCTCTGTCAGTCGCAAGGAAGCTGTATTTGAAGGTGAACGTGATTTTGTAGACATGTGTGAAAGACATGTTCTGAAATGCAAGTGTTGTTGTTTGGAGAGCACATCGGTTACGTGTCAGATGTGTAGTCAAGCAGTAATTTGTCGCCATAGCTGCAAATATTAGCCGGTAATATGAAGTGTTGTCAGCTAAAGTCTGATGATGCAGACGACCGTAAGGACGAAGTACCCAAGAGTACCGCTAGGCCGCGCCTCTTTAGCTCAGTGGTAGAGCACTGGTCTAATAAACCAGCGGTCGTAAGTTCCATCCTCACAGGAGAAAGATGAATTTTGGAAATCAGTTGCGCGTCGTGGCCGTATAGCTAACAGTACCTGTGATGACGAACAATTAGCGACAGGCGTTTTTTTAAGAATCACTCTCAGATGCGATTAAGGCGAATGGCGCAGATAAAGCATTTGCCAAAGCGGTACAGCATAAGGTGGGACGAGGCAGTCTGAATTACATTTTATAGATGTATTTCTCACATATCTCAGTGCCTCTCGCGATATTCGTCGTCGTCGTCGTCGTCGTCGTCGTCGCCGCCGCCGCCGCTTCTGCAGAAGTAGCAAATGGCAATCGTAGCAAATGCGGCGAGGGACGCCCTGCCTTCGATTCCGAATGCACAAAGTGTGTGGTCTTGTTTCACAGTCTATATTTGGTCGGTCTCGTCAGAGGTTGAATGTAACGAATGGGTGGGAAAGAGCAAGGGGCAGCGGCTGTGTAGAACGAAAACACAAATCCTCAGGGGTGTGAGCGTTTCGAGATGAGTCGTATACATGTAAATGTTGGTCGTCAGTGACCGTGTGGCCTAATGGATAAGGCGTCGGACTTCGGATCTGAAGATTACAGGTTCGAATGCTGTCACGCTTGTGTTTTTCCAGTTCTGAAAAAGAAACATAACGTTTTAATGTAGCAATTGAGCAGTACGAAACCGTCTGAATGTTGCTGTTGACCATTTTTTGCTTGGAGATGCTCTTGAGCTTGAAACACACACAACAAGACCGGTGTTAACTAGCGAAATGGTCGGCAGAGTGCCGACACAGCGAGTTTTGACTATCACTTGCACATCTAAAACAACGTCGGAAAGTAACTCGTTCGGCTTTTGAGTCACATAAAGTATGTGCGTTAATTTTGACGCCACTAGCTCTGCATGTTGTCATGCAATTTCTTTACCTCTCAGAAATGATTATGACATAAAAGTGAAGTACGTGACGAGTGTGACGTTAGGAAAACATTAGGCATCATGGAGAGATTCTGTATGGGACCACCCAACACAAACGAGTACTGTGTGACGTGCTACCCGGCAGTTATTCATCGAGGTAGCCGGCTAGCTCAGTCGGTAGAGCGTCAGACTCTTAATCCCAGGGTCGTGGGTTCGAGCCAGACGCTGGGCGGAACGGAATTTTGTTCCGCTGCAAGTGTAAATTACCGTTTTTCTGATTAACGAGATTTAATGGAAATAGCAACTTTAAACTTTGCCTACGTCTCTGTCAGTCGCAAGGAAGCTGTATTTGAAGGTGAAGGTGATTTTGTAGACATGTGTGAAAGACATGTTCTGAAATGCAAGTGTTGTTGTTTGGAGAGCACATCGGTTACGTGTCAGATGTGTAGCCAAGCAGTAATTTGTCGCCATAGCTGCAAATATTAGCCGGTAATATGAAGTGTTGTCAGCTAAAGTCTGATGATGCAGACGACCGTAAGGACGAAGTACCCAAGAGTACCGCTAGGCCGCGCCTCTTTAGCTCAGTGGTAGAGCACTGGTCTAATAAACCAGGTGTCGTAAGTTCCATCTTCACAGGAGAAAGATGAATTTTGGAAATCAGTTGCGCGTCGTGGCCGTATAGCAAACAGTACCTGTGATGACGAACAATTAGCGAAAGGCGTTTTTTTAAGAATTACTTTCAGATGCGATTAAGGCGAATGGCGCAGATAAAGCATTTGCCAAAGCGGTACAGCATAAGGTGGGACGAGGCAGTCTGAATTACATTTTATAGATGTATTTCTCACATTTCTCAGAGCCTCTCGCGATATTCGTCGTCGTCGTCGTCGTCGTCGTCGTCGTCGTCGTCGCCGCCGCCGCCGCCGCTTCTGCAGAAGTAGCAAATGGCAATCGTAGCAAATGCGGCGAGGGACGCCCTGCCTTCGATTCCGAATGCACAAAGTGTGTGGTCTTGTTTCACAGTCTATATTTGGTCGGTCTCGTCAGAGGTTGAATGTAACGAATGGGTGGGAAAGAGCAAGGGGCAGCGGCTGTGTAGAACGAAAACACAAATCCTCAGGGGTGTGAGCGTTTCGAGATGAGTCGTATACATGTAAATGTTGGTCGTCAGTGACCGTGTGGCCTAATGGATAAGGCGTCGGACTTCGGATCTGAAGATTACAGGTTCGAATGCTGTCACGCTTGTGTTTTTCCAGTTCTGAAAAAGAAACATAACGTTTTAATGTAGCAATTGAGCAGTACGAAACCGTCTGAATGTTGCTGTTGACCATTTTTTGCTTGGAGATGCTCTTGAGCTTGAAACACACACAACAAGACCGGTGTTAACTAGCGAAATGGTCGGCAGAGTGCCGACACAGCGAGTTTTGACTATCACTTGCACATCTAAAACAACGTCGGAAAGTAACTCGTTCGGCTTTTGAGTCACATAAAGTATGTGCGTTAATTTTGACGCCACTAGCTCTGCATGTTGTCATGCAATTTCTTTACCTCTCAGAAATGATTATGACATAAAAGTGAAGTACGTGACGAGTGTGACGTTAGGAAAACATTAGGCATCATGGAGAGATTCTGTATGGGACCACCCAACACAAACGAGTACTGTGTGACGTGCTACCCGGCAGTTATTCACCGAGGTAGCCGGCTAGCTCTGTCGGTAGAGCGTCAGACTCTTAATCCCAGGGTCGTGGGTTCGAGCCAGACGCTGGGCGGAACGGAATTTTGTTCCGCTGCAAGTGTAAATTACCGTTTTTCTGATTAACGAGATTTAATGGAAATAGCAACTTTAAACTTTGCCTACGTCTCTGTCAGTCGCAAGGAAGCTGTATTTGAAGGTGAAGGTGATTTTGTAGACATGTGTGAAAGACATGTTCTGAAATGCAAGTGTTGTTGTTTGGAGAGCACATCGGTTACGTGTCAGATGTGTAGCCAAGCAGTAATTTGTCGCCATAGCTGCAAATATTAGCCGGTAATATGAAGTGTTGTCAGCTAAAGTCTGATGATGCAGACGACCGTAAGGACGAAGTACCCAAGAGTACCGCTAGGCCGCGCCTCTTTAGCTCAGTGGTAGAGCACTGGTCTAATAAACCAGGTGTCGTAAGTTCCATCTTCACAGGAGAAAGATGAATTTTGGAAATCAGTTGCGCGTCGTGGCCGTATAGCAAACAGTACCTGTGATGACGAACAATTAGCGAAAGGCGTTTTTTTAAGAATTACTTTCAGATGCGATTAAGGCGAATGGCGCAGATAAAGCATTTGCCAAAGCGGTACAGCATAAGGTGGGACGAGGCAGTCTGAATTACATTTTATAGATGTATTTCTCACATTTCTCAGAGCCTCTCGCGATATTCGTCGTCGTCGTCGTCGTCGTCGTCGTCGTCGTCGTCGCCGCCGCCGCCGCCGCTTCTGCAGAAGTAGCAAATGGCAATCGTAGCAAATGCGGCGAGGGACGCCCTGCCTTCGATTCCGAATGCACAAAGTGTGTGGTCTTGTTTCACAGTCTATATTTGGTCGGTCTCGTCAGAGGTTGAATGTAACGAATGGGTGGGAAAGAGCAAGGGGCAGCGGCTGTGTAGAACGAAAACACAAATCCTCAGGGGTGTGAGCGTTTCGAGATGAGTCGTATACATGTAAATGTTGGTCGTCAGTGACCGTGTGGCCTAATGGATAAGGCGTCGGACTTCGGATCTGAAGATTACAGGTTCGAATGCTGTCACGCTTGTGTTTTTCCAGTTCTGAAAAAGAATCATAACGTTTTAATGTAGCAATTGAGCAGTACGAAACCGTCTGAATGTTGCTGTTGACCATTTTTTGCTTGGAGATGCTCTTGAGCTTGAAACACACACAACAAGACCGGTGTTAACTAGCGAAATGGTCGGCAGAGTGCCGACACTAGATCGCGTGTTTATCACTTGCACATCTAAAACAACGTCGGAAAGTAACTCGTTCGGCTTTTGAGTCACATAAAGTATGTGCGTTAATTTTGACGCCACTAGCTCTGCATGTTGTCATGCAATTTCTTTACCTCTCAGAAATGATTATGACATAAAAGTGAAGTACGTGACGAGTGTGACGTTAGGAAAACATTAGGCATCATGGAGAGATTGTGTATGGGACCACCCAACACAAACGAGTACTGTGTGACGTGCTACCCGGCAGTTATTCACCGAGGTAGCCGGCTAGCTCAGTCGGTAGAGCGTCAGACTCATAATCCCAGGGTCGTGGGTTCGAGCCAGACGCTGGGCGGAACGGAATTTTGTTCCGCTGCAAGTGTAAATTACCGTTTTTCTGATTAACGAGATTTAATGGAAATAGCAACTTTAAACTTTGCCTACGTCTCTGTCAGTCGCAAGGAAGCTGTATTTGAAGGTGAAGGTGATTTTGTAGACATGTGTGAAAGACATGTTCTGAAATGCAAGTGTTGTTGTTTGGAGAGCACATCGGTTACGTGTCAGATGTGTAGTCAAGCAGTAATTTGTCGCCATAGCTGCAAATATTAGCCGGTAATATGAAGTGTTGTCAGCTAAAGTCTGATGATGCAGACGACCGTAAGGACGAAGTACCCAAGAGTACCGCTAGGCCGCGCCTCTTTAGCTCAGTGGTAGAGCACTGGTCTAATAAACCAGCGGTCGTAAGTTCCATCCTCACAGGAGAAAGATGAATTTTGGAAATCAGTTGCGCGTCGTGGCCGTATAGCAAACAGTACCTGTGATGACGAACAATTAGCGACAGGCGTTTTTTTAAGAATCACTCTCAGATGCGATTAAGGCGAATGGCGCAGATAAAGCATTTGCCAAAGCGGTACAGCATAAGGTGGGACGAGGCAGTCTGAATTACATTTTGTAGATGTATTTCTCACATATCTCAGAGCCTCTCGCGATATTCGTCGTCGTCGTCGTCGTCGTCGTCGTCGCCGCCGCCGCCGCTTCTGCAGAAGTAGCAAATGGCAATCGTAGCAAATGCGGCGAGGGACGCCCTGCCTTCGATTCCGAATGCACAAAGTGTGTGGTCTTGTTTCACAGTCTATATTTGGTCGGTCTCGTCAGAGGTTGAATGTAACGAATGGGTGGGAAAGAGCAAGGGGCAGCGGCTGTGTAGAACGAAAACACAAATCCTCAGGGGTGTGAGCGTTTAGAGATGAGTCGTATACATGTAAATGTTGGTCGTCAGTGACCGTGTGGCCTAATGGATAAGGCGTCGGACTTCGGATCTGAAGATTACAGGTTCGAATGCTGTCACGCTTGTGTTTTTCCAGTTCTGAAAAAGAATCATAACGTTTTAATGTAGCAATTGAGCAGTACGAAACCGTCTGAATGTTGCTGTTGACCATTTTTTGCTTGGAGATGCTCTTGAGCTTGAAACACACACAACAAGACCGGTGTTAACTAGCGAAATGGTCGGCAGAGTGCCGACACAGCGAGTTTTGACTATCACTTGCACATCTAAAACAACGTCGGAAAGTAACTCGTTCGGCTTTTGAGTCACATAAAGTATGTGCGTTAATTTTGACGCCACTAGCTCTGCATGTTGTCATGCAATTTCTTTACCTCTCAGAAATGATTATGACATAAAAGTGAAGTACGTGACGAGTGTGACGTTAGGAAAACATTAGGCATCATGGAGAGATTGTGTATGGGACCACCCAACACAAACGAGTACTGTGTGACGTGCTACCCGGCAGTTATTCACCGAGGTAGCCGGCTAGCTCAGTCGGTAGAGCGTCAGACTCATAATCCCAGGGTCGTGGGTTCGAGCCAGACGCTGGGCGGAACGGAATTTTGTTCCGCTGCAAGTGTAAATTACCGTTTTTCTGATTAACGAGATTTAATGGAAATAGCAACTTTAAACTTTGCCTACGTCTCTGTCAGTCGCAAGGAAGCTGTATTTGAAGGTGAAGGTGATTTTGTAGACATGTGTGAAAGACATGTTCTGAAATGCAAGTGTTGTTGTTTGGAGAGCACATCGGTTACGTGTCAGATGTGTAGTCAAGCAGTAATTTGTCGCCATAGCTGCAAATATTAGCCGGTAATATGAAGTGTTGTCAGCTAAAGTCTGATGATGCAGACGACCGTAAGGACGAAGTACCCAAGAGTACCGCTAGGCCGCGCCTCTTTAGCTCAGTGGTAGAGCACTGGTCTAATAAACCAGCGGTCGTAAGTTCCATCCTCACAGGAGAAAGATGAATTTTGGAAATCAGTTGCGCGTTGTGGCCGTATAGCAAACAGTACCTGTGATGACGAACAATTAGCGACAGGCGTTTTTTTAAGAATCACTCTCAGATGCGATTAAGGCGAATGGCGCAGATAAAGCATTTGCCAAAGCGGTACAGCATAAGGTGGGACGAGGCAGTCTGAATTACATTTTGTAGATGTATTTCTCACATATCTCAGAGCCTCTCGCGATATTCGTCGTCGTCGTCGTCGTCGTCGTCGTCGTCGTCGTCGTCGTCGTCGTCGCCGCCGCCGCCGCTTCTGCAGAAGTAGCAAATGGCAATCGTAGCAAATGCGGCGAGGGACGCCCTGCCTTCGATTCCGAATGCACAAAGTGTGTGGTCTTGTTTCACAGTCTATATTTGGTCGGTCTCGTCAGAGGTTGAATGTAACGAATGGGTGGGAAAGAGCAAGGGGCAGCGGCTGTGTAGAACGAAAACACAAATCCTCAGGGGTGTGAGCGTTTCGAGATGAGTCGTATACATGTAAATGTTGGTCGTCAGTGACCGTGTGGCCTAATGGATAAGGCGTCGGACTTCGGATCTGAAGATTACAGGTTCGAATGCTGTCACGCTTGTGTTTTTCCAGTTCTGAAAAAGAATCATAACGTTTTAATGTAGCAATTGAGCAGTACGAAACCGTCTGAATGTTGCTGTTGACCATTTTTTGCTTGGAGATGCTCTTGAGCTTGAAACACACACAACAAGACCGGTGTTAACTAGCGAAATGGTCGGCAGAGTGCCGACACAGCGAGTTTTGACTATCACTTGCACATCTAAAACAACGTCGGAAAGTAACTCGTTCGGCTTTTGAGTCACATAAAGTATGTGCGTTAATTTTGACGCCACTAGCTCTGCATGTTGTCATGCAATTTCTTTACCTCTCAGAAATGATTATGACATAAAAGTGAAGTACGTGACGAGTGTGACGTTAGGAAAACATTAGGCATCATGGAGAGATTGTGTATGGGACCACCCAACACAAACGAGTACTGTGTGACGTGCTACCCGGCAGTTATTCACCGAGGTAGCCGGCTAGCTCAGTCGGTAGAGCGTCAGACTCTTAATCCAAGGGTCGTGGGTTCGAGCCAGACGCTGGGCGGAACGGAATTTTGTTCCGCTGCAAGTGTAAATTACCGTTTTTCTGATTAACGAGATTTAATGGAAATAGCAACTTTAAACTTTGCCTACGTCTCTGTCAGTCGCAAGGAAGCTGTATTTGAAGGTGAAGGTGATTTTGTAGACATGTGTGAAAGACATGTTCTGAAATGCAAGTGTTGTTGTTTGGAGTGCACATCGGTTACGTGTCAGATGTGTAGTCAAGCAGTAATTTGTCGCCATAGCTGCAAATATTAGCCGGTAATATGAAGTGTTGTCAGCTAAAGTCTGATGATGCAGACGACCGTAAGGACGAAGTACCCAAGAGTACCGCTAGGCCGCGCCTCTTTAGCTCAGTGGTAGAGCACTGGTCTAATAAACCAGCGGTCGTAAGTTCCATCCTCACAGGAGAAAGATGAATTTTGGAAATCAGTTGCGCGTCGTGGCCGTATAGCAAACAGTACCTGTGATGACGAACAATTAGCGACAGGCGTTTTTTTAAGAATCACTCTCAGATGCGATTAAGGCGAATGGCGCAGATAAAGCATTTGCCAAAGCGGTACAGCATAAGGTGGGACGAGGCAGTCTGAATTACATTTTATAGATGTATTTCTCACATATCTCAGAGCCTCTCGCGATATTCGTCGTCGTCGTCGTCGTCGTCGTCGTCGTCGTCGTCGTCGTCGCCGCCGCCGCCGCTTCTGCAGGAGTAGCAAATGGAAATCGTAGCAAATGCGGCGAGGGACGCCCTGCCTTCGATTCCGAATGCACAAAGTGTGTGGTCTTGTTTCACAGTCTATATTTGGTCGGTCTCGTCAGAGGTTGAATGTAACGAATGGGTGGGAAAGAGCAAGGGGCAGCGGCTGTGTAGAACGAAAACACAAATCCTCAGGGGTGTGAGCGTTTCGAGATGAGTCGTATACATGTAAATGTTGGTCGTCAGTGACCGTGTGGCCTAATGGATAAGGCGTCGGACTTCGGATCTGAAGATTACAGGTTCGAATGCTGTCACGCTTGTGTTTTTCCAGTTCTGAAAAAGAAACATAACGTTTTAATGTAGCAATTGAGCAGTACGAAACCGTCTGAATGTTGCTGTTGACCATTTTTTGCTTGGAGATGCTCTTGAGCTTGAAACACACACAACAAGACCGGTGTTAACTAGCGAAATGGTCGGCAGAGTGCCGACACAGCGAGTTTTGACTATCACTTGCACATCTAAAACAACGTCGGAAAGTAACTCGTTCGGCTTTTGAGTCACATAAAGTATGTGCGTTAATTTTGACGCCACTAGCTCTGCATGTTGTCATGCAATTTCTTTACCTCTCAGAAATGATTATGACATAAAAGTGAAGTACGTGACGAGTGTGACGTTAGGAAAACATTAGGCATCATGGAGAGATTGTGTATGGGACCACCCAACACAAACGAGTACTGTGTGACGTGCTACCCGGCAGTTATTCACCGAGGTAGCCGGCTAGCTCTGTCGGTAGAGCGTCAGACTCTTAATCCCAGGGTCGTGGGTTCGAGCCAGACGCTGGGCGGAACGGAATTTTGTTCCGCTGCAAGTGTAAATTACCGTTTTTCTGATTAACGAGATTTAATGGAAATAGCAACTTTAAACTTTGCCTACGTCTCTGTCAGTCGCAAGGAAGCTGTATTTGAAGGTGAAGGTGATTTTGTAGACATGTGTGAAAGACATGTTCTGAAATGCAAGTGTTGTTGTTTGGAGAGCACATCGGTTACGTGTCAGATGTGTAGTCAAGCAGTAATTTGTCGCCATAGCTGCAAATATTAGCCGGTAATATGAAGTGTTGTCAGCTAAAGTCTGATGATGCAGACGACCGTAAGGACGAAGTACCCAAGAGTACCGCTAGGCCGCGCCTCTTTAGCTCAGTGGTAGAGCACTGGTCTAATAAACCAGCGGTCGTAAGTTCCATCCTCACAGGAGAAAGATGAATTTTGGAAATCAGTTGCGCGTCGTGGCCGTATAGCAAACAGTACCTGTGATGACGAACAATTAGCGACAGGCGTTTTTTTAAGAATCACTCTCAGATGCGATTAAGGCGAATGGCGCAGATAAAGCATTTGCCAAAGCGGTACAGCATAAGGTGGGACGAGGCAGTCTGAATTACATTTTGTAGATGTATTTCTCACATATCTCAGAGCCTCTCGCGATATTCGTCGTCGTCGTCGTCGTCGTCGTCGTCGTCGTCGTCGTCGCCGCCGCCGCCGCTTCTGCAGAAGTAGCAAATGGCAATCGTAGCAAATGCGGCGAGGGACGCCCTGCCTTCGATTCCGAATGCACAAAGTGTGTGGTCTTGTTTCACAGTCTATATTTGGTCGGTCTCGTCAGAGGTTGAATGTAACGAATGGGTGGGAAAGAGCAAGGGGCAGCGGCTGTGTAGAACGAAAACACAAATCCTCAGGGGTGTGAGCGTTTCGAGATGAGTCGTATACATGTAAATGTTGGTCGTCAGTGACCGTGTGGCCTAATGGATAAGGCGTCGGACTTCGGATCTGAAGATTACAGGTTCGAATGCTGTCACGCTTGTGTTTTTCCAGTTCTGAAAAAGAATCATAACGTTTTAATGTAGCAATTGAGCAGTACGAAACCGTCTGAATGTTGCTGTTGACCATTTTTTGCTTGGAGATGCTCTTGAGCTTGAAACACACACAACAAGACCGGTGTTAACTAGCGAAATGGTCGGCAGAGTGCCGACACAGCGAGTTTTGACTATCACTTGCACATCTAAAACAACGTCGGAAAGTAACTCGTTCGGCTTTTGAGTCACATAAAGTATGTGCGTTAATTTTGACGCCACTAGCTCTGCATGTTGTCATGCAATTTCTTTACCTCTCAGAAATGATTATGACATAAAAGTGAAGTACGTGACGAGTGTGACGTTAGGAAAACATTAGGCATCATGGAGAGATTGTGTATGGGACCACCCAACACAAACGAGTACTGTGTGACGTGCTACCCGGCAGTTATTCACCGAGGTAGCCGGCTAGCTCAGTCGGTAGAGCGTCAGACTCTTAATCCAAGGGTCGTGGGTTCGAGCCAGACGCTGGGCGGAACGGAATTTTGTTCCGCTGCAAGTGTAAATTACCGTTTTTCTGATTAACGAGATTTAATGGAAATAGCAACTTTAAACTTTGCCTACGTCTCTGTCAGTCGCAAGGAAGCTGTATTTGAAGGTGAAGGTGATTTTGTAGACATGTGTGAGAAACATGTTCTGAAATGCAAGTGTTGTTGTTTGGAGTGCACATCGGTTACGTGTCAGATGTGTAGTCAAGCAGTAATTTGTCGCCATAGCTGCAAATATTAGCCGGTAATATGAAGTGTTGTCAGCTAAAGTCTGATGATGCAGACGACCGTAAGGACGAAGTACCCAAGAGTACCGCTAGGCCGCGCCTCTTTAGCTCAGTGGTAGAGCACTGGTCTAATAAACCAGCGGTCGTAAGTTCCATCCTCACAGGAGAAAGATGAATTTTGGAAATCAGTTGCGCGTCGTGGCCGTATAGCAAACAGTACCTGTGATGACGAACAATTAGCGACAGGCGTTTTTTTAAGAATCACTCTCAGATGCGATTAAGGCGAATGGCGCAGATAAAGCATTTGCCAAAGCGGTACAGCATAAGGTGGGACGAGGCAGTCTGAATTACATTTTATAGATGTATTTCTCACATATCTCAGAGCCTCTCGCGATATTCGTCGTCGTCGTCGTCGTCGTCGTCGTCGTCGTCGTCGCCGCCGCCGCCGCTTCTGCAGGAGTAGCAAACACACGCGAGACAGATTGCGGCGAGGGACGCCCTGCCTTCGATTCCGAATGCACAAAGTGTGTGGTCTTGTTTCACAGTCTATATTTGGTCGGTCTCGTCAGAGGTTGAATGTAACGAATGGGTGGGAAAGAGCAAGGGGCAGCGGCTGTGTAGAACGAAAACACAAATCCTCAGGGGTGTGAGCGTTTCGAGATGAGTCGTATACATGTAAATGTTGGTCGTCAGTGACCGTGTGGCCTAATGGATAAGGCGTCGGACTTCGGATCTGAAGATTACAGGTTCGAATGCTGTCACGCTTGTGTTTTTCCAGTTCTGAAAAAGAAACATAACGTTTTAATGTAGCAATTGAGCAGTACGAAACCGTCTGAATGTTGCTGTTGACCATTTTTTGCTTGGAGATGCTCTTGAGCTTGAAACACACACAACAAGACCGGTGTTAACTAGCGAAATGGTCGGCAGAGTGCCGACACAGCGAGTTTTGACTATCACTTGCACATCTAAAACAACGTCGGAAAGTAACTCGTTCGGCTTTTGAGTCACATAAAGTATGTGCGTTAATTTTGACGCCACTAGCTCTGCATGTTGTCATGCAATTTCTTTACCTCTCAGAAATGATTATGACATAAAAGTGAAGTACGTGACGAGTGTGACGTTAGGAAAACATTAGGCATCATGGAGAGATTGTGTATGGGACCACCCAACACAAACGAGTACTGTGTGACGTGCTACCCGGCAGTTATTCACCGAGGTAGCCGGCTAGCTCTGTCGGTAGAGCGTCAGACTCTTAATCCCAGGGTCGTGGGTTCGAGCCAGACGCTGGGCGGAACGGAATTTTGTTCCGCTGCAAGTGTAAATTACCGTTTTTCTGATTAACGAGATTTAATGGAAATAGCAACTTTAAACTTTGCCTACGTCTCTGTCAGTCGCAAGGAAGCTGTATTTGAAGGTGAAGGTGATTTTGTAGACATGTGTGAAAGACATGTTCTGAAATGCAAGTGTTGTTGTTTGGAGAGCACATCGGTTACGTGTCAGATGTGTAGTCAAGCAGTAATTTGTCGCCATAGCTGCAAATATTAGCCGGTAATATGAAGTGTTGTCAGCTAAAGTCTGATGATGCAGACGACCGTAAGGACGAAGTACCCAAGAGTACCGCTAGGCCGCGCCTCTTTAGCTCAGTGGTAGAGCACTGGTCTAATAAACCAGCGGTCGTAAGTTCCATCCTCACAGGAGAAAGATGAATTTTGGAAATCAGTTGCGCGTCGTGGCCGTATAGCAAACAGTACCTGTGATGACGAACAATTAGCGACAGGCGTTTTTTTAAGAATCACTCTCAGATGCGATTAAGGCGAATGGCGCAGATAAAGCATTTGCCAAAGCGGTACAGCATAAGGTGGGACGAGGCAGTCTGAATTACATTTTATAGATGTATTTCTCACATATCTCAGAGCCTCTCGCGATATTCGTCGTCGTCGTCGTCGTCGTCGTCGTCGTCGCCGCCGCCGCCGCTTCTGCAGGAGTAGCAAATGGAAATCGTAGCAAATGCGGCGAGGGACGCCCTGCCTTCGATTCCGAATGCCAAAGTGTGTGGTCTTGTTTCACAGTCTATATTTGGTCGGTCTCGTCAGAGGTTGAATGTAACGAATGGGTGGGAAAGAGCAAGGGGCAGCGGCTGTGTAGAACGAAAACACAAATCCTCAGGGGTGTGAGCGTTTCGAGATGAGTCGTATACATGTAAATGTTGGTCGTCAGTGACCGTGTGGCCTAATGGATAAGGCGTCGGACTTCGGATCTGAAGATTACAGGTTCGAATGCTGTCACGCTTGTGTTTTTCCAGTTCTGAAAAAGAAACATAACGTTTTAATGTAGCAATTGAGCAGTACGAAACCGTCTGAATGTTGCTGTTGACCATTTTTTGCTTGGAGATGCTCTTGAGCTTGAAACACACACAACAAGACCGGTGTTAACTAGCGAAATGGTCGGCAGAGTGCCGACACAGCGAGTTTTGACTATCACTTGCACATCTAAAACAACGTCGGAAAGTAACTCGTTCGGCTTTTGAGTCACATAAAGTATGTGCGTTAATTTTGACGCCACTAGCTCTGCATGTTGTCATGCAATTTCTTTACCTCTCAGAAATGATTATGACATAAAAGTGAAGTACGTGACGAGTGTGACGTTAGGAAAACATTAGGCATCATGGAGAGATTGTGTATGGGACCACCCAACACAAACGAGTACTGTGTGACGTGCTACCCGGCAGTTATTCACCGAGGTAGCCGGCTAGCTCAGTCGGTAGAGCGTCAGACTCTTAATCCAAGGGTCGTGGGTTCGAGCCAGACGCTGGGCGGAACGGAATTTTGTTCCGCTGCAAGTGTAAATTACCGTTTTTCTGATTAACGAGATTTAATGGAAATAGCAACTTTAAACTTTGCCTACGTCTCTGTCAGTCGCAAGGAAGCTGTATTTGAAGGTGAAGGTGATTTTGTAGACATGTGTGAAAGACATGTTCTGAAATGCAAGTGTTGTTGTTTGGAGTGCACATCGGTTACGTGTCAGATGTGTAGTCAAGCAGTAATTTGTCGCCATAGCTGCAAATATTAGCCGGTAATATGAAGTGTTGTCAGCTAAAGTCTGATGATGCAGACGACCGTAAGGACGAAGTACCCAAGAGTACCGCTAGGCCGCGCCTCTTTAGCTCAGTGGTAGAGCACTGGTCTAATAAACCAGCGGTCGTAAGTTCCATCCTCACAGGAGAAAGATGAATTTTGGAAATCAGTTGCGCGTCGTGGCCGTATAGCAAACAGTACCTGTGATGACGAACAATTAGCGACAGGCGTTTTTTTAAGAATCACTCTCAGATGCGATTAAGGCGAATGGCGCAGATAAAGCATTTGCCAAAGCGGTACAGCATAAGGTGGGACGAGGCAGTCTGAATTACATTTTATAGATGTATTTCTCACATATCTCAGAGCCTCTCGCGATATTCGTCGTCGTCGTCGTCGTCGTCGTCGTCGTCGTCGTCGCCGCCGCCGCCGCTTCTGCAGGAGTAGCAAATGGAAATCGTAGCAAATGCGGCGAGGGACGCCCTGCCTTCGATTCCGAATGCACAAAGTGTGTGGTCTTGTTTCACAGTCTATATTTGGTCGGTCTCGTCAGAGGTTGAATGTAACGAATGGGTGGGAAAGAGCAAGGGGCAGCGGCTGTGTAGAACGAAAACACAAATCCTCAGGGGTGTGAGCGTTTCGAGATGAGTCGTATACATGTAAATGTTGGTCGTCAGTGACCGTGTGGCCTAATGGATAAGGCGTCGGACTTCGGATCTGAAGATTACAGGTTCGAATGCTGTCACGCTTGTGTTTTTCCAGTTCTGAAAAAGAAACATAACGTTTTAATGTAGCAATTGAGCAGTACGAAACCGTCTGAATGTTGCTGTTGACCATTTTTTGCTTGGAGATGCTCTTGAGCTTGAAACACACACAACAAGACCGGTGTTAACTAGCGAAATGGTCGGCAGAGTGCCGACACAGCGAGTTTTGACTATCACTTGCACATCTAAAACAACGTCGGAAAGTAACTCGTTCGGCTTTTGAGTCACATAAAGTATGTGCGTTAATTTTGACGCCACTAGCTCTGCATGTTGTCATGCAATTTCTTTACCTCTCAGAAATGATTATGACATAAAAGTGAAGTACGTGACGAGTGTGACGTTAGGAAAACATTAGGCATCATGGAGAGATTGTGTATGGGACCACCCAACACAAACGAGTACTGTGTGACGTGCTACCCGGCAGTTATTCACCGAGGTAGCCGGCTAGCTCTGTCGGTAGAGCGTCAGACTCTTAATCCCAGGGTCGTGGGTTCGAGCCAGACGCTGGGCGGAACGGAATTTTGTTCCGCTGCAAGTGTAAATTACCGTTTTTCTGATTAACGAGATTTAATGGAAATAGCAACTTTAAACTTTGCCTACGTCTCTGTCAGTCGCAAGGAAGCTGTATTTGAAGGTGAAGGTGATTTTGTAGACATGTGTGAAAGACATGTTCTGAAATGCAAGTGTTGTTGTTTGGAGAGCACATCGGTTACGTGTCAGATGTGTAGTCAAGCAGTAATTTGTCGCCATAGCTGCAAATATTAGCCGGTAATATGAAGTGTTGTCAGCTAAAGTCTGATGATGCAGACGACCGTAAGGACGAAGTACCCAAGAGTACCGCTAGGCCGCGCCTCTTTAGCTCAGTGGTAGAGCACTGGTCTAATAAACCAGCGGTCGTAAGTTCCATCCTCACAGGAGAAAGATGAATTTTGGAAATCAGTTGCGCGTCGTGGCCGTATAGCAAACAGTACCTGTGATGACGAACAATTAGCGACAGGCGTTTTTTTAAGAATCACTCTCAGATGCGATTAAGGCGAATGGCGCAGATAAAGCATTTGCCAAAGCGGTACAGCATAAGGTGGGACGAGGCAGTCTGAATTACATTTTGTAGATGTATTTCTCACATATCTCAGAGCCTCTCGCGATATTCGTCGTCGTCGTCGTCGTCGTCGTCGTCGTCGCCGCCGCCGCCGCTTCTGCAGAAGTAGCAAATGGCAATCGTAGCAAATGCGGCGAGGGACGCCCTGCCTTCGATTCCGAATGCACAAAGTGTGTGGTCTTGTTTCACAGTCTATATTTGGTCGGTCTCGTCAGAGGTTGAATGTAACGAATGGGTGGGAAAGAGCAAGGGGCAGCGGCTGTGTAGAACGAAAACACAAATCCTCAGGGGTGTGAGCGTTTCGAGATGAGTCGTATACATGTAAATGTTGGTCGTCAGTGACCGTGTGGCCTAATGGATAAGGCGTCGGACTTCGGATCTGAAGATTACAGGTTCGAATGCTGTCACGCTTGTGTTTTTCCAGTTCTGAAAAAGAATCATAACGTTTTAATGTAGCAATTGAGCAGTACGAAACCGTCTGAATGTTGCTGTTGACCATTTTTTGCTTGGAGATGCTCTTGAGCTTGAAACACACACAACAAGACCGGTGTTAACTAGCGAAATGGTCGGCAGAGTGCCGACACAGCGAGTTTTGACTATCACTTGCACATCTAAAACAACGTCGGAAAGTAACTCGTTCGGCTTTTGAGTCACATAAAGTATGTGCGTTAATTTTGACGCCACTAGCTCTGCATGTTGTCATGCAATTTCTTTACCTCTCAGAAATGATTATGACATAAAAGTGAAGTACGTGACGAGTGTGACGTTAGGAAAACATTAGGCATCATGGAGAGATTGTGTATGGGACCACCCAACACAAACGAGTACTGTGTGACGTGCTACCCGGCAGTTATTCACCGAGGTAGCCGGCTAGCTCAGTCGGTAGAGCGTCAGACTCTTAATCCAAGGGTCGTGGGTTCGAGCCAGACGCTGGGCGGAACGGAATTTTGTTCCGCTGCAAGTGTAAATTACCGTTTTTCTGATTAACGAGATTTAATGGAAATAGCAACTTTAAACTTTGCCTACGTCTCTGTCAGTCGCAAGGAAGCTGTATTTGAAGGTGAAGGTGATTTTGTAGACATGTGTGAAAGACATGTTCTGAAATGCAAGTGTTGTTGTTTGGAGTGCACATCGGTTACGTGTCAGATGTGTAGTCAAGCAGTAATTTGTCGCCATAGCTGCAAATATTAGCCGGTAATATGAAGTGTTGTCAGCTAAAGTCTGATGATGCAGACGACCGTAAGGACGAAGTACCCAAGAGTACCGCTAGGCCGCGCCTCTTTAGCTCAGTGGTAGAGCACTGGTCTAATAAACCAGCGGTCGTAAGTTCCATCCTCACAGGAGAAAGATGAATTTTGGAAATCAGTTGCGCGTCGTGGCCGTATAGCAAACAGTACCTGTGATGACGAACAATTAGCGACAGGCGTTTTTTTAAGAATCACTCTCAGATGCGATTAAGGCGAATGGCGCAGATAAAGCATTTGCCAAAGCGGTACAGCATAAGGTGGGACGAGGCAGTCTGAATTACATTTTATAGATGTATTTCTCACATATCTCAGAGCCTCTCGCGATATTCGTCGTCGTCGTCGTCGTCGTCGTCGTCGTCGTCGTCGCCGCCGCCGCCGCTTCTGCAGGAGTAGCAAATGGAAATCGTAGCAAATGCGGCGAGGGACGCCCTGCCTTCGATTCCGAATGCACAAAGTGTGTGGTCTTGTTTCACAGTCTATATTTGGTCGGTCTCGTCAGAGGTTGAATGTAACGAATGGGTGGGAAAGAGCAAGGGGCAGCGGCTGTGTAGAACGAAAACACAAATCCTCAGGGGTGTGAGCGTTTCGAGATGAGTCGTATACATGTAAATGTTGGTCGTCAGTGACCGTGTGGCCTAATGGATAAGGCGTCGGACTTCGGATCTGAAGATTACAGGTTCGAATGCTGTCACGCTTGTGTTTTTCCAGTTCTGAAAAAGAAACATAACGTTTTAATGTAGCAATTGAGCAGTACGAAACCGTCTGAATGTTGCTGTTGACCATTTTTTGCTTGGAGATGCTCTTGAGCTTGAAACACACACAACAAGACCGGTGTTAACTAGCGAAATGGTCGGCAGAGTGCCGACACAGCGAGTTTTGACTATCACTTGCACATCTAAAACAACGTCGGAAAGTAACTCGTTCGGCTTTTGAGTCACATAAAGTATGTGCGTTAATTTTGACGCCACTAGCTCTGCATGTTGTCATGCAATTTCTTTACCTCTCAGAAATGATTATGACATAAAAGTGAAGTACGTGACGAGTGTGACGTTAGGAAAACATTAGGCATCATGGAGAGATTGTGTATGGGACCACCCAACACAAACGAGTACTGTGTGACGTGCTACCCGGCAGTTATTCACCGAGGTAGCCGGCTAGCTCTGTCGGTAGAGCGTCAGACTCTTAATCCCAGGGTCGTGGGTTCGAGCCAGACGCTGGGCGGAACGGAATTTTGTTCCGCTGCAAGTGTAAATTACCGTTTTTCTGATTAACGAGATTTAATGGAAATAGCAACTTTAAACTTTGCCTACGTCTCTGTCAGTCGCAAGGAAGCTGTATTTGAAGGTGAAGGTGATTTTGTAGACATGTGTGAAAGACATGTTCTGAAATGCAAGTGTTGTTGTTTGGAGAGCACATCGGTTACGTGTCAGATGTGTAGTCAAGCAGTAATTTGTCGCCATAGCTGCAAATATTAGCCGGTAATATGAAGTGTTGTCAGCTAAAGTCTGATGATGCAGACGACCGTAAGGACGAAGTACCCAAGAGTACCGCTAGGCCGCGCCTCTTTAGCTCAGTGGTAGAGCACTGGTCTAATAAACCAGCGGTCGTAAGTTCCATCCTCACAGGAGAAAGATGAATTTTGGAAATCAGTTGCGCGTCGTGGCCGTATAGCAAACAGTACCTGTGATGACGAACAATTAGCGACAGGCGTTTTTTTAAGAATCACTCTCAGATGCGATTAAGGCGAATGGCGCAGATAAAGCATTTGCCAAAGCGGTACAGCATAAGGTGGGACGAGGCAGTCTGAATTACATTTTATAGATGTATTTCTCACATATCTCAGAGCCTCTCGCGATATTCGTCGTCGTCGTCGTCGTCGTCGTCGTCGTCGTCGTCGTCGCCGCCGCCGCCGCTTCTGCAGGAGTAGCAAATGGAAATCGTAGCAAATGCGGCGAGGGACGCCCTGCCTTCGATTCCGAATGCCAAAGTGTGTGGTCTTGTTTCACAGTCTATATTTGGTCGGTCTCGTCAGAGGTTGAATGTAACGAATGGGTGGGAAAGAGCAAGGGGCAGCGGCTGTGTAGAACGAAAACACAAATCCTCAGGGGTGTGAGCGTTTCGAGATGAGTCGTATACATGTAAATGTTGGTCGTCAGTGACCGTGTGGCCTAATGGATAAGGCGTCGGACTTCGGATCTGAAGATTACAGGTTCGAATGCTGTCACGCTTGTGTTTTTCCAGTTCTGAAAAAGAAACATAACGTTTTAATGTAGCAATTGAGCAGTACGAAACCGTCTGAATGTTGCTGTTGACCATTTTTTGCTTGGAGATGCTCTTGAGCTTGAAACACACACAACAAGACCGGTGTTAACTAGCGAAATGGTCGGCAGAGTGCCGACACAGCGAGTTTTGACTATCACTTGCACATCTAAAACAACGTCGGAAAGTAACTCGTTCGGCTTTTGAGTCACATAAAGTATGTGCGTTAATTTTGACGCCACTAGCTCTGCATGTTGTCATGCAATTTCTTTACCTCTCAGAAATGATTATGACATAAAAGTGAAGTACGTGACGAGTGTGACGTTAGGAAAACATTAGGCATCATGGAGAGATTGTGTATGGGACCACCCAACACAAACGAGTACTGTGTGACGTGCTACCCGGCAGTTATTCACCGAGGTAGCCGGCTAGCTCAGTCGGTAGAGCGTCAGACTCTTAATCCCAGGGTCGTGGGTTCGAGCCAGACGCTGGGCGGAACGGAATTTTGTTCCGCTGCAAGTGTAAATTACCGTTTTTCTGATTAACGAGATTTAATGGAAATAGCAACTTTAAACTTTGCCTACGTCTCTGTCAGTCGCAAGGAAGCTGTATTTGAAGGTGAAGGTGATTTTGTAGACATGTGTGAAAGACATGTTCTGAAATGCAAGTGTTGTTGTTTGGAGAGCACATCGGTTACGTGTCAGATGTGTAGTCAAGCAGTAATTTGTCGCCATAGCTGCAAATATTAGCCGGTAATATGAAGTGTTGTCAGCTAAAGTCTGATGATGCAGACGACCGTAAGGACGAAGTACCCAAGAGTACCGCTAGGCCGCGCCTCTTTAGCTCAGTGGTAGAGCACTGGTCTAATAAACCAGCGGTCGTAAGTTCCATCCTCACAGGAGAAAGATGAATTTTGGAAATCAGTTGCGCGTCGTGGCCGTATAGCAAACAGTACCTGTGATGACGAACAATTAGCGACAGGCGTTTTTTTAAGAATCACTCTCAGATGCGATTAAGGCGAATGGCGCAGATAAAGCATTTGCCAAAGCGGTACAGCATAAGGTGGGACGAGGCAGTCTGAATTACATTTTATAGATGTATTTCTCACATATCTCAGAGCCTCTCGCGATATTCGTCGTCGTCGTCGTCGTCGTCGTCGCCGCCGCCGCCGCTTCTGCAGAAGTAGCAAATGGCAATCGTAGCAAATGCGGCGAGGGACGCCCTGCCTTCGATTCCGAATGCACAAAGTGTGTGGTCTTGTTTCACAGTCTATATTTGGTCGGTCTCGTCAGAGGTTGAATGTAACGAATGGGTGGGAAAGAGCAAGGGGCAGCGGCTGTGTAGAACGAAAACACAAATCCTCAGGGGTGTGAGCGTTTCGAGATGAGTCGTATACATGTAAATGTTGGTCGTCAGTGACCGTGTGGCCTAATGGATAAGGCGTCGGACTTCGGATCTGAAGATTACAGATTCGAATGCTGTCACGCTTGTGTTTTTCCAGTTCTGAAAAAGAAACATAACGTTTTAATGTAGCAATTGAGCAGTACGAAACCGTCTGAATGTTGCTGTTGACCATTTTTTGCTTGGAGATGCTCTTGAGCTTGAAACACACACAACAAGACCGGTGTTAACTAGCGAAATGGTCGGCAGAGTGCCGACACAGCGAGTTTTGACTATCACTTGCACATCTAAAACAACGTCGGAAAGTAACTCGTTCGGCTTTTGAGTCACATAAAGTATGTGCGTTAATTTTGACGCCACTAGCTCTGCATGTTGTCATGCAATTTCTTTACCTCTCAGAAATGATTATGACATAAAAGTGAAGTACGTGACGAGTGTGACGTTAGGAAAACATTAGGCATCATGGAGAGATTGTGTATGGGACCACCCAACACAAACGAGTACTGTGTGACGTGCTACCCGGCAGTTATTCACCGAGGTAGCCGGCTAGCTCTGTCGGTAGAGCGTCAGACTCTTAATCCCAGGGTCGTGGGTTCGAGCCAGACGCTGGGCGGAACGGAATTTTGTTCCGCTGCAAGTGTAAATTACCGTTTTTCTGATTAACGAGATTTAATGGAAATAGCAACTTTAAACTTTGCCTACGTCTCTGTCAGTCGCAAGGAAGCTGTATTTGAAGGTGAAGGTGATTTTGTAGACATGTGTGAAAGACATGTTCTGAAATGCAAGTGTTGTTGTTTGGAGAGCACATCGGTTACGTGTCAGATGTGTAGTCAAGCAGTAATTTGTCGCCATAGCTGCAAATATTAGCCGGTAATATGAAGTGTTGTCAGCTAAAGTCTGATGATGCAGACGACCGTAAGGACGAAGTACCCAAGAGTACCGCTAGGCCGCGCCTCTTTAGCTCAGTGGTAGAGCACTGGTCTAATAAACCAGCGGTCGTAAGTTCCATCCTCACAGGAGAAAGATGAATTTTGGAAATCAGTTGCGCGTCGTGGCCGTATAGCAAACAGTACCTGTGATGACGAACAATTAGCGACAGGCGTTTTTTTAAGAATCACTCTCAGATGCGATTAAGGCGAATGGCGCAGATAAAGCATTTGCCAAAGCGGTACAGCATAAGGTGGGACGAGGCAGTCTGAATTACATTTTATAGATGTATTTCTCACATATCTCAGAGCCTCTCGCGATATTCGTCGTCGTCGTCGTCGTCGTCGTCGTCGTCGTCGTCGTCGCCGCCGCCGCCGCTTCTGCAGGAGTAGCAAATGGAAATCGTAGCAAATGCGGCGAGGGACGCCCTGCCTTCGATTCCGAATGCCAAAGTGTGTGGTCTTGTTTCACAGTCTATATTTGGTCGGTCTCGTCAGAGGTTGAATGTAACGAATGGGTGGGAAAGAGCAAGGGGCAGCGGCTGTGTAGAACGAAAACACAAATCCTCAGGGGTGTGAGCGTTTCGAGATGAGTCGTATACATGTAAATGTTGGTCGTCAGTGACCGTGTGGCCTAATGGATAAGGCGTCGGACTTCGGATCTGAAGATTACAGGTTCGAATGCTGTCACGCTTGTGTTTTTCCAGTTCTGAAAAAGAAACATAACGTTTTAATGTAGCAATTGAGCAGTACGAAACCGTCTGAATGTTGCTGTTGACCATTTTTTGCTTGGAGATGCTCTTGAGCTTGAAACACACACAACAAGACCGGTGTTAACTAGCGAAATGGTCGGCAGAGTGCCGACACAGCGAGTTTTGACTATCACTTGCACATCTAAAACAACGTCGGAAAGTAACTCGTTCGGCTTTTGAGTCACATAAAGTATGTGCGTTAATTTTGACGCCACTAGCTCTGCATGTTGTCATGCAATTTCTTTACCTCTCAGAAATGATTATGACATAAAAGTGAAGTACGTGACGAGTGTGACGTTAGGAAAACATTAGGCATCATGGAGAGATTGTGTATGGGACCACCCAACACAAACGAGTACTGTGTGACGTGCTACCCGGCAGTTATTCACCGAGGTAGCCGGCTAGCTCTGTCGGTAGAGCGTCAGACTCTTAATCCCAGGGTCGTGGGTTCGAGCCAGACGCTGGGCGGAACGGAATTTTGTTCCGCTGCAAGTGTAAATTACCGTTTTTCTGATTAACGAGATTTAATGGAAATAGCAACTTTAAACTTTGCCTACGTCTCTGTCAGTCGCAAGGAAGCTGTATTTGAAGGTGAAGGTGATTTTGTAGACATGTGTGAAAGACATGTTCTGAAATGCAAGTGTTGTTGTTTGGAGAGCACATCGGTTACGTGTCAGATGTGTAGTCAAGCAGTAATTTGTCGCCATAGCTGCAAATATTAGCCGGTAATATGAAGTGTTGTCAGCTAAAGTCTGATGATGCAGACGACCGTAAGGACGAAGTACCCAAGAGTACCGCTAGGCCGCGCCTCTTTAGCTCAGTGGTAGAGCACTGGTCTAATAAACCAGCGGTCGTAAGTTCCATCCTCACAGGAGAAAGATGAATTTTGGAAATCAGTTGCGCGTCGTGGCCGTATAGCAAACAGTACCTGTGATGACGAACAATTAGCGACAGGCGTTTTTTTAAGAATCACTCTCAGATGCGATTAAGGCGAATGGCGCAGATAAAGCATTTGCCAAAGCGGTACAGCATAAGGTGGGACGAGGCAGTCTGAATTACATTTTATAGATGTATTTCTCACATATCTCAGAGCCTCTCGCGATATTCGTCGTCGTCGTCGTCGTCGTCGTCGTCGTCGTCGCCGCCGCCGCCGCTTCTGCAGGAGTAGCAAATGGAAATCGTAGCAAATGCGGCGAGGGACGCCCTGCCTTCGATTCCGAATGCACAAAGTGTGTGGTCTTGTTTCACAGTCTATATTTGGTCGGTCTCGTCAGAGGTTGAATGTAACGAATGGGTGGGAAAGAGCAAGGGGCAGCGGCTGTGTAGAACGAAAACACAAATCCTCAGGGGTGTGAGCGTTTCGAGATGAGTCGTATACATGTAAATGTTGGTCGTCAGTGACCGTGTGGCCTAATGGATAAGGCGTCGGACTTCGGATCTGAAGATTACAGGTTCGAATGCTGTCACGCTTGTGTTTTTCCAGTTCTGAAAAAGAAACATAACGTTTTAATGTAGCAATTGAGCAGTACGAAACCGTCTGAATGTTGCTGTTGACCATTTTTTGCTTGGAGATGCTCTTGAGCTTGAAACACACACAACAAGACCGGTGTTAACTAGCGAAATGGTCGGCAGAGTGCCGACACAGCGAGTTTTGACTATCACTTGCACATCTAAAACAACGTCGGAAAGTAACTCGTTCGGCTTTTGAGTCACATAAAGTATGTGCGTTAATTTTGACGCCACTAGCTCTGCATGTTGTCATGCAATTTCTTTACCTCTCAGAAATGATTATGACATAAAAGTGAAGTACGTGACGAGTGTGACGTTAGGAAAACATTAGGCATCATGGAGAGATTGTGTATGGGACCACCCAACACAAACGAGTACTGTGTGACGTGCTACCCGGCAGTTATTCACCGAGGTAGCCGGCTAGCTCAGTCGGTAGAGCGTCAGACTCATAATCCCAGGGTCGTGGGTTCGAGCCAGACGCTGGGCGGAACGGAATTTTGTTCCGCTGCAAGTGTAAATTACCGTTTTTCTGATTAACGAGATTTAATGGAAATAGCAACTTTAAACTTTGCCTACGTCTCTGTCAGTCGCAAGGAAGCTGTATTTGAAGGTGAAGGTGATTTTGTAGACATGTGTGAAAGACATGTTCTGAAATGCAAGTGTTGTTGTTTGGAGAGCACATCGGTTACGTGTCAGATGTGTAGTCAAGCAGTAATTTGTCGCCATAGCTGCAAATATTAGCCGGTAATATGAAGTGTTGTCAGCTAAAGTCTGATGATGCAGACGACCGTAAGGACGAAGTACCCAAGAGTACCGCTAGGCCGCGCCTCTTTAGCTCAGTGGTAGAGCACTGGTCTAATAAACCAGCGGTCGTAAGTTCCATCCTCACAGGAGAAAGATGAATTTTGGAAATCAGTTGCGCGTCGTGGCCGTATAGCAAACAGTACCTGTGATGACGAACAATTAGCGACAGGCGTTTTTTTAAGAATCACTCTCAGATGCGATTAAGGCGAATGGCGCAGATAAAGCATTTGCCAAAGCGGTACAGCATAAGGTGGGACGAGGCAGTCTGAATTACATTTTATAGATGTATTTCTCACATATCTCAGAGCCTCTCGCGATATTCGTCGTCGTCGTCGTCGTCGTCGTCGTCGTCGTCGTCGCCGCCGCCGCCGCTTCTGCAGAAGTAGCAAATGGAAATCGTAGCAAATGCGGCGAGGGACGCCCTGCCTTCGATTCCGAATGCACAAAGTGTGTGGTCTTGTTTCACAGTCTATATTTGGTCGGTCTCGTCAGAGGTTGAATGTAACGAATGGGTGGGAAAGAGCAAGGGGCAGCGGCTGTGTAGAACGAAAACACAAATCCTCAGGGGTGTGAGCGTTTCGAGATGAGTCGTATACATGTAAATGTTGGTCGTCAGTGACCGTGTGGCCTAATGGATAAGGCGTCGGACTTCGGATCTGAAGATTACAGGTTCGAATGCTGTCACGCTTGTGTTTTTCCAGTTCTGAAAAAGAAACATAACGTTTTAATGTAGCAATTGAGCAGTACGAAACCGTCTGAATGTTGCTGTTGACCATTTTTTGCTTGGAGATGCTCTTGAGCTTGAAACACACACAACAAGACCGGTGTTAACTAGCGAAATGGTCGGCAGAGTGCCGACACAGCGAGTTTTGACTATCACTTGCACATCTAAAACAACGTCGGAAAGTAACTCGTTCGGCTTTTGAGTCACATAAAGTATGTGCATTAATTTTGACGCCACTAGCTCTGCATGTTGTCATGCAATTTCTTTACCTCTCAGAAATGATTATGACATAAAAGTGAAGTACGTGACGAGTGTGACGTTAGGAAAACATTAGGCATCATGGAGAGATTGTGTATGGGACCACCCAACACAAACGAGTACTGTGTGACGTGCTACCCGGCAGTTACTCACCGAGGTAGCCGGCTAGCTCAGCCGGTAGAGCGTCAGACTCATAATCCCAGGGTCGTGGGTTCGAGCCAGACGCTGGGCGGAACGGAATTTTGTTCCGCTGCAAGTGTAAATTACCGTTTTTCTGATTAACGAGATTTAATGGAAATAGCAACTTTAAACTTTGCCTACGTCTCTGTCAGTCGCAAGGAAGCTGTATTTGAAGGTGAAGGTGATTTTGTAGACATGTGTGAAAGACATGTTCTGAAATGCAAGTGTTGTTGTTTGGAGAGCACATCGGTTACGTGTCAGATGTGTAGTCAAGCAGTAATTTGTCGCCATAGCTGCAAATATTAGCCGGTAATATGAAGTGTTGTCAGCTAAAGTCTGATGATGCAGACGACCGTAAGGACGAAGTACCCAAGAGTACCGCTAGGCCGCGCCTCTTTAGCTCAGTGGTAGAGCACTGGTCTAATAAACCAGCGGTCGTAAGTTCCATCCTCACAGGAGAAAGATGAATTTTGGAAATCAGTTGCGCGTCGTGGCCGTATAGCAAACAGTACCTGTGATGACGAACAATTAGCGACAGGCGTTTTTTTAAGAATCACTCTCAGATGCGATTAAGGCGAATGGCGCAGATAAAGCATTTGCCAAAGCGGTACAGCATAAGGTGGGACGAGGCAGTCTGAATTACATTTTGTAGATGTATTTCTCACATATCTCAGAGCCTCTCGCGATATTCGTCGTCGTCGTCGTCGTCGTCGTCGCCGCCGCCGCCGCTTCTGCAGAAGTAGCAAATGGCAATCGTAGCAAATGCGGCGAGGGACGCCCTGCCTTCGATTCCGAATGCACAAAGTGTGTGGTCTTGTTTCACAGTCTATATTTGGTCGGTCTCGTCAGAGGTTGAATGTAACGAATGGGTGGGAAAGAGCAAGGGGCAGCGGCTGTGTAGAACGAAAACACAAATCCTCAGGGGTGTGAGCGTTTCGAGATGAGTCGTATACATGTAAATGTTGGTCGTCAGTGACCGTGTGGCCTAATGGATAAGGCGTCGGACTTCGGATCTGAAGATTACAGGTTCGAATGCTGTCACGCTTGTGTTTTTCCAGTTCTGAAAAAGAAACATAACGTTTTAATGTAGCAATTGAGCAGTACGAAACCGTCTGAATGTTGCTGTTGACCATTTTTTGCTTGGAGATGCTCTTGAGCTTGAAACACACACAACAAGACCGGTGTTAACTAGCGAAATGGTCGGCAGAGTGCCGACACAGCGAGTTTTGACTATCACTTGCACATCTAAAACAACGTCGGAAAGTAACTCGTTCGGCTTTTGAGTCACATAAAGTATGTGCATTAATTTTGACGCCACTAGCTCTGCATGTTGTCATGCAATTTCTTTACCTCTCAGAAATGATTATGACATAAAAGTGAAGTACGTGACGAGTGTGACGTTAGGAAAACATTAGGCATCATGGAGAGATTGTGTATGGGACCACCCAACACAAACGAGTACTGTGTGACGTGCTACCCGGCAGTTACTCACCGAGGTAGCCGGCTAGCTCAGCCGGTAGAGCGTCAGACTCATAATCCCAGGGTCGTGGGTTCGAGCCAGACGCTGGGCGGAACGGAATTTTGTTCCGCTGCAAGTGTAAATTACCGTTTTTCTGATTAACGAGATTTAATGGAAATAGCAACTTTAAACTTTGCCTACGTCTCTGTCAGTCGCAAGGAAGCTGTATTTGAAGGTGAAGGTGATTTTGTAGACATGTGTGAAAGACATGTTCTGAAATGCAAGTGTTGTTGTTTGGAGAGCACATCGGTTACGTGTCAGATGTGTAGCCAAGCAGTAATTTGTCGCCATAGCTGCAAATATTAGCCGGTAATATGAAGTGTTGTCAGCTAAAGTCTGATGATGCAGACGACCGTAAGGACGAAGTACCCAAGAGTACCGCTAGGCCGCGCCTCTTTAGCTCAGTGGTAGAGCACTGGTCTAATAAACCAGCGGTCGTAAGTTCCATCCTCACAGGAGAAAGATGAATTTTGGAAATCAGTTGCGCGTCGTGGCCGTATAGCAAACAGTACCTGTGATGACGAACAATTAGCGAAAGGCGTTTTTTTAAGAATTACTTTCAGATGCGATTAAGGCGAATGGCGCAGATAAAGCATTTGCCAAAGCGGTACAGCATAAGGTGGGACGAGGCAGTCTGAATTACATTTTATAGATGTATTTCTCACATATCTCAGAGCCTCTCGCGATATTCGTCGTCGTCGTCGTCGTCGTCGTCGTCGTCGTCGTCGCCGCCGCCGCCGCTTCTGCAGAAGTAGCAAATGGCAATCGTAGCAAATGCGGCGAGGGACGCCCTGCCTTCGATTCCGAATGCACAAAGTGTGTGGTCTTGTTTCACAGTCTATATTTGGTCGGTCTCGTCAGAGGTTGAATGTAACGAATGGGTGGGAAAGAGCAAGGGGCAGCGGCTGTGTAGAACGAAAACACAAATCCTCAGGGGTGTGAGCGTTTCGAGATGAGTCGTATACATGTAAATGTTGGTCGTCAGTGACCGTGTGGCCTAATGGATAAGGCGTCGGACTTCGGATCTGAAGATTACAGGTTCAAATGCTGTCACGCTTGTGTTTTTCCAGTTCTGAAAAAGAAACATAACGTTTTAATGTAGCAATTGAGCAGTACGAAACCGTCTGAATGTTGCTGTTGACCATTTTTTGCTTGGAGATGCTCTTGAGCTTGAAACACACACAACAAGACCGGTGTTAACTAGCGAAATGGTCGGCAGAGTGCCGACACAGCGAGTTTTGACTATCACTTGCACATCTAAAACAACGTCGGAAAGTAACTCGTTCGGCTTTTGAGTCACATAAAGTATGTGCGTTAATTTTGACGCCACTAGCTCTGCATGTTGTCATGCAATTTCTTTACCTCTCAGAAATGATTATGACATAAAAGTGAAGTACGTGACGAGTGTGACGTTAGGAAAACATTAGGCATCATGGAGAGATTCTGTATGGGACCACCCAACCCAAACGAGTACTGTGTGACGTGCTACCCGGCAGGTATTCACCGAGGTAGCCGGCTAGCTCAGTCGGTAGAGCGTCAGACTCTTAATCCCAGGGTTGTGGGTTCGAGCCAGACGCTGGGCGGAACGGAATTTTGTTCCGCTGCAAGTGTAAATTACCGTTTTTCTGATTAACGAGATTTAATGGAAATAGCAACTTTAAACTTTGCCTACGTCTCTGTCAGTCGCAAGGAAGCTGTATTTGAAGGTGAAGGTGATTTTGTAGACATGTGTGAAAGACATGTTCTGAAATGCAAGTGTTGTTGTTTGGAGAGCACATCGGTTACGTGTCAGATGTGTAGTCAAGCAGTAATTTGTCGCCATAGCTGCAAATATTAGCCGGTAATATGAAGTGTTGTCAGCTAAAGTCTGATGATGCAGACGACCGTAAGGACGAAGTACCCAAGAGTACCGATAGGCCGCGCGTCTTTAGCTCAGTGGTAGAGCACTGGTCTAATAAACCAGCGGTCGTAAGTTCCATCCTCACAGGTGAAAGATGAATTTTGGAAATCAGTTGCGCGTCGTGGCCGTATAGCAAACAGTACCTGTGATGACGAACAATTAGCGACAGGCGTTTTTTTAAGAATCACTCTCAGATGCGATTAAGGCGAATGGCGCAGATAAAGCATTTGCCAAAGCGGTACAGCATAAGGTGGGACGAGGCAGTCTGAATTACATTTTATAGATGTATTTCTCACATATCTCAGAGCCTCTCGCGATATTCGTCGTCGTCGTCGTCGTCGTCGCCGCCGCCGCCGCTTCTGCAGAAGTAGCAAATGGAAATCGTAGCAAATGCGGCGAGGGACGCCCTGCCTTCGATTCCGAATGCACAAAGTGTGTGGTCTTGTTTCACAGTCTATATTTGGTCGGTCTCGTCAGAGTTTGAATGTAACGAATGGGTGGGAAAGAGCAAGGGGCAGCGGCTGTGTAGAACGAAAACACAAATCCTCAGGGGTGTGAGCGTTTCGAGATGAGTCGTATACATGTAAATGTTGGTCGTCAGTGACCGTGTGGCCTAATGGATAAGGCGTCGGACTTCGGATCTGAAGATTACAGGTTCGAATGCTGTCACGCTTGTGTTTTTCCAGTTCTGAAAAAGAATCATAACGTTTTAATGTAGCAATTGAGCAGTACGAAACCGTCTGAATGTTGCTGTTGACCATTTTTTGCTTGGAGATGCTCTTGAGCTTGAAACACACACAACAAGACCGGTGTTAACTAGCGAAATGGTCGGCAGAGTGCCGACACAGCGAGTTTTGACTATCACTTGCACATCTAAAACAACGTCGGAAAGTAACTCGTTCGGCTTTTGAGTCACATAAAGTATGTGCGTTAATTTTGACGCCACTAGCTCTGCATGTTGTCATGCAATTTCTTTACCTCTCAGAAATGATTATGACATAAAAGTGAAGTACGTGACGAGTGTGACGTTAGGAAAACATTAGGCATCATGGAGAGATTCTGTATGGGACCACCCAACCCAAACGAGTACTGTGTGACGTGCTACCCGGCAGGTATTCACCGAGGTAGCCGGCTAGCTCAGTCGGTAGAGCGTCAGACTCTTAATCCCAGGGTTGTGGGTTCGAGCCAGACGCTGGGAGGAACGGAATTTTGTTCCGCTGCAGGTGTAAATTACCGTTTTTCTGATTAACGAGATTTAATGGAAATAGCAACTTTAAACTTTGCCTACGTCTCTGTCAGTCGCAAGGAATCTGTATTTGAAGGTGAAGGTGATTTTGTAGACATGTGTGAAAGACATGTTCTGAAATGCAAGTGTTGTTGTTTGGAGAGCACATCGGTTACGTGTCAGATGTGTAGCCAAGCAGTAATTTGTCGCCATAGCTGCAAATATTAGCCGGTAATATGAAGTGTTGTCAGCTAAAGTCTGATGATGCAGACGACCGTAAGGACGAAGTACCCAAGAGTACCGCTAGGCCGCGCCTCTTTAGCTCAGTGGTAGAGCACTGGTCTAATAAACCAGGTGTCGTAAGTTCCATCCTCACAGGAGAAAGATGAATTTTGGAAATCAGTTGCGCGTCGTGGCCGTATAGCAAACAGTACCTGTGATGACGAACAATTAGCGAAAGGCGTTTTTTTAAGAATTACTTTCAGATGCGATTAAGGCGAATGGCGCAGATAAAGCATTTGCCAAAGCGGTACAGCATAAGGTGGGACGAGGCAGTCTGAATTACATTTTATAGATGTATTTCTCACATATCTCAGAGCCTCTCGCGATATTCGTCGTCGTCGTCGTCGTCGTCGTCGTCGTCGCCGCCGCCGCCGCTTCTGCAGAAGTAGCAAATGGCAATCGTAGCAAATGCGGCGAGGGACGCCCTGCCTTCGATTCCGAATGCACAAAGTGTGTGGTCTTGTTTCACAGTCTATATTTGGTCGGTCTCGTCAGAGGTTGAATGTAACGAATGGGTGGGAAAGAGCAAGGGGCAGCGGCTGTGTAGAACGAAAACACAAATCCTCAGGGGTGTGAGCGTTTCGAGATGAGTCGTATACATGTAAATGTTGGTCGTCAGTGACCGTGTGGCCTAATGCATAAGGCGTCGGACTTCGGATCTGAAGATTACAGGTTCAAATGCTGTCACGCTTGTGTTTTTCCAGTTCTGAAAAAGAAACATAACGTTTTAATGTAGCAATTGAGCAGTACGAAACCGTCTGAATGTTGCTGTTGACCATTTTTTGCTTGGAGATGCTCTTGAGCTTGAAACACACACAACAAGACCGGTGTTAACTAGCGAAATGGTCGGCAGAGTGCCGACACAGCGAGTTTTGACTATCACTTGCACATCTAAAACAACGTCGGAAAGTAACTCGTTCGGCTTTTGAGTCACATAAAGTATGTGCGTTAATTTTGACGCCACTAGCTCTGCATGTTGTCATGCAATTTCTTTACCTCTCAGAAATGATTATGACATAAAAGTGAAGTACGTGACGAGTGTGACGTTAGGAAAACATTAGGCATCATGGAGAGATTCTGTATGGGACCACCCAACCCAAACGAGTACTGTGTGACGTGCTACCCGGCAGGTATTCACCGAGGTAGCCGGCTAGCTCAGTCGGTAGAGCGTCAGACTCTTAATCCCAGGGTTGTGGGTTCGAGCCAGACGCTGGGCGGAACGGAATTTTGTTCCGCTGCAAGTGTAAATTACCGTTTTTCTGATTAACGAGATTTAATGGAAATAGCAACTTTAAACTTTGCCTACGTCTCTGTCAGTCGCAAGGAAGCTGTATTTGAAGGTGAAGGTGATTTTGTAGACATGTGTGAAAGACATGTTCTGAAATGCAAGTGTTGTTGTTTGGAGAGCACATCGGTTACGTGTCAGATGTGTAGTCAAGCAGTAATTTGTCGCCATAGCTGCAAATATTAGCCGGTAATATGAAGTGTTGTCAGCTAAAGTCTGATGATGCAGACGACCGTAAGGACGAAGTACCCAAGAGTACCGATAGGCCGCGCGTCTTTAGCTCAGTGGTAGAGCACTGGTCTAATAAACCAGCGGTCGTAAGTTCCATCCTCACAGGTGAAAGATGAATTTTGGAAATCAGTTGCGCGTCGTGGCCGTATAGCAAACAGTACCTGTGATGACGAACAATTAGCGACAGGCGTTTTTTTAAGAATCACTCTCAGATGCGATTAAGGCGAATGGCGCAGATAAAGCATTTGCCAAAGCGGTACAGCATAAGGTGGGACGAGGCAGTCTGAATTACATTTTATAGATGTATTTCTCACATATCTCAGAGCCTCTCGCGATATTCGTCGTCGTCGTCGTCGTCGCCGTCGCCGCCGCCGCCGCCGCTTCTGCAGAAGTAGCAAATGGCAATCGTAGCAAATGCGGCGAGGGACGCCCTGCCTTCGATTCCGAATGCACAAAGTGTGTGGTCTTGTTTCACAGTCTATATTTGGTCGGTCTCGTCAGAGGTTGAATGTAACGAATGGGTGGGAAAGAGCAAGGGGCAGCGGCTGTGTAGAACGAAAACACAAATCCTCAGGGGTGTGAGCGTTTCGAGATGAGTCGTATACATGTAAGTGTTGGTCGTCAGTGACCGTGTGGCCTAATGGATAAGGCGTCGGACTTCGGATATGAAGATTACAGGTTCGAATGCTGTCACACTTGTGTTTTTCCAGTTCTGAAAAAGAAACATAACGTTTTAATGTAGCAATTGAGCAGTACGAAACCGTCTGAATGTTGCTGTTGACCATTTTTTGCTTGGAGATGCTCTTGAGCTTGAAACACACACAACAAGACCGGTGTTAACTAGCGAAATGGTCGGCAGAGTGCCGACACAGCGAGTTTTGACTATCACTTGCACATCTAAAACAACGTCGGAAAGTAACTCGTTCGGCTTTTGAGTCACATAAAGTATGTGCGTTAATTTTGACGCCACTAGCTCTGCATGTTGTCATGCAATTTCTTTACCTCTCAGAAATGATTATGACATAAAAGTGAAGTACGTGACGAGTGTGACGTTAGGAAAACATTAGGCATCATGGAGAGATTGTGTATGGGACCACCCAACACAAACGAGTACTGTGTGACGTGCTACCCGTCAGTTATTCACCGAGGTAGCCGGCTAGCTCAGTCGGTAGAGCGTCAGACTCTTAATCCCAGGGTCGTGGGTTCGAGCCAGACGCTGGGCGGAACGGAATTTTGTTCCGCTGCAAGTGTAAATTACCGTTTTTCTGATTAACGAGATTTAATGGAAATAGCAACTTTAAACTTTGCCTACGTCTCTGTCAGTCGCAAGGAAGCTGTATTTGAAGGTGAAGGTGATTTTGTAGACATGTGTGAAAGACATGTTCTGAAATGCAAGTGTTGTTGTTTGGAGAGCACATCGGTTACGTGTCAGATGTGTAGTCAAGCAGTAATTTGTCGCCATAGCTGCAAATATTAGCCGGTAATATGAAGTGTTGTCAGCTAAAGTCTGATGATGCAGACGACCGTAAGGACGAAGTACCCAAGAGTACCGCTAGGCCGCGCCTCTTTAGCTCAGTGGTAGAGCACTGGTCTAATAAACCAGCGGTCGTAAGTTCCATCCTCACAGGAGAAAGATGAATTTTGGAAATCAGTTGCGCGTCGTGGCCGTATAGCAAACAGTACCTGTGATGACGAACAATTAGCGACAGGCGTTTTTTTAAGAATCACTCTCAGATGCGATTAAGGCGAATGGCGCAGATAAAGCATTTGCCAAAGCGGTACAGCATAAGGTGGGACGAGGCAGTCTGAATTACATTTTATAGATGTATTTCTCACATATCTCAGAGCCTCTCGCGATATTCGTCGTCGTCGTCGTCGTCGTCGTCGTCGTCGTCGTCGTCGCCGCCGCCGCCGCTTCTGCAGAAGTAGCAAATGGCAATCGTAGCAAATGCGGCGAGGGACGCCCTGCCTTCGATTCCGAATGCACAAAGTGTGTGGTCTTGTTTCACAGTCTATATTTGGTCGGTCTCGTCAGAGGTTGAATGTAACGAATGGGTGGGAAAGAGCAAGGGGCAGCGGCTGTGTAGAACGAAAACACAAATCCTCAGGGGTGTGAGCGTTTCGAGATGAGTCGTATACATGAAAATGTTGGTCGTCAGTGACCGTGTGGCCTAATGGATAAGGCGTCGGACTTCGGATCTGAAGATTACAGGTTCGAATGCTGTCACGCTTGTGTTTTTCCAGTTCTGAAAAAGAATCATAACGTTTTAATGTAGCAATTGAGCAGTACGTAACCGTCTGAATGTTGCTGTTGACCATTTTTTGCTTGGAGATGCTCTTGAGCTTGAAACACACACAACAAGACCGGTGTTAACTAGCGAAATGGTCGGCAGAGTGCCGACACAGCGAGTTTTGACTATCACTTGCACATCTAAAACAACGTCGGAAAGTAACTCGTTCGGCTTTTGAGTCACATAAAGTATGTGCGTTAATTTTGACGCCACTAGCTCTGCATGTTGTCATGCAATTTCTTTACCTCTCAGAAATGATTATGACATAAAAGTGAAGTACGTGACGAGTGTGACGTTAGGAAAACATTAGGCATCATGGAGAGATTCTGTATGGGACCATCCAACACAAACGAGTACTGTGTGACGTGCTACCCGGCAGGTATTCACCGAGGTAGCCGGCTAGCTCAGTCGGTAGAGCGTCGGACTCTTAATCCCAGGGTTGTGGGTTCGAGCCAGACGCTGGGCGGAACGGAATTTTGTTCCGCTGCAGGTGTAAATTACCGTTTTTCTGATTAACGAGATTTAATGGAAATAGCAACTTTAAACTTTGCCTACGTCTCTGTCAGTCGCAAGGAATCTGTATTTGAAGGTGAAGGTGATTTTGTAGACATGTGTGAAAGACATGTTCTGAAATGCAAGTGTTGTTGTTTGGAGAGCACATCGGTTACGTGTCAGATGTGTAGCCAAGCAGTAATTTGTCGCCATAGCTGCAAATATTAGCCGGTAATATGAAGTGTTGTCAGCTAAAGTCTGATGATGCAGACGACCGTAAGGACGAAGTACCCAAGAGTACCGCTAGGCCGCGCCTCTTTAGCTCAGTGGTAGAGCACTGGTCTAATAAACCAGGGGTCGTAAGTTCCATCCTCACAGGAGAAAGATGAATTTTGGAAATCAGTTGCGCGTCGTGGCCGTATAGCAAACAGTACCTGTGATGACGAACAATTAGCGAAAGGCGTTTTTTTAAGAATTACTTTCAGATGCGATTAAGGCGAATGGCGCAGATAAAGCATTTGCCAAAGCGGTACAGCATAAGGTGGGACGAGGCAGTCTGAATTACATTTTATAGATGTATTTCTCACATATCTCAGAGCCTCTCGCGATATTCGTCGTCGTCGTCGTCGTCGTCGTCGTCGTCGTCGTCGTCGTCGTCGCCGCCGCCGCCGCTTCTGCAGAAGTAGCAAATGGCAATCGTAGCAAATGCGGCGAGGGACGCCCTGCCTTCGATTCCGAATGCACAAAGTGTGTGGTCTTGTTTCACAGTCTATATTTGGTCGGTCTCGTCAGAGGTTGAATGTAACGAATGGGTGGGAAAGAGCAAGGGGCAGCGGCTGTGTAGAACGAAAACACAAATCCTCAGGGGTGTGAGCGTTTCGAGATGAGTCGTATACATGTAAATGTTGGTCGTCAGTGACCGTGTGGCCTAATGGATAAGGCGTCGGACTTCGGATCTGAAGATTACAGGTTCAAATGCTGTCACGCTTGTGTTTTTCCAGTTCTGAAAAAGAAACATAACGTTTTAATGTAGCAATTGAGCAGTACGAAACCGTCTGAATGTTGCTGTTGACCATTTTTTGCTTGGAGATGCTCTTGAGCTTGAAACACACACAACAAGACCGGTGTTAACTAGCGAAATGGTCGGCAGAGTGCCGACACAGCGAGTTTTGACTATCACTTGCACATCTAAAACAACGTCGGAAAGTAACTCGTTCGGCTTTTGAGTCACATAAAGTATGTGCGTTAATTTTGACGCCACTAGCTCTGCATGTTGTCATGCAATTTCTTTACCTCTCAGAAATGATTATGACATAAAAGTGAAGTACGTGACGAGTGTGACGTTAGGAAAACATTAGGCATCATGGAGAGATTCTGTATGGGACCACCCAACACAAACGAGTACTGTGTGACGTGCTACCCGGCAGGTATTCACCGAGGTAGCCGGCTAGCTCAGTCGGTAGAGCGTCAGACTTTTAATCCCAGGGTCGTGGGTTCGAGCCAGACGCTGGGCGGAACGGAATTTTGTTCCGCTGCAAGTGTAAATTACCGTTTTTCTGATTAACGAGATTTAATGGAAATAGCAACTTTAAACTTTGCCTACGTCTCTGTCAGTCGCAAGGAAGCTGTATTTGAAGGTGAAGGTGATTTTGTAGACATGTGTGGAAGACATGTTCTGAAATGCAAGTGTTGTTGTTTGGAGAGCACATCGGTTACGTGTCAGATGTGTAGTCAAGCAGTAATTTGTCGCCATAGCTGCAAATATTAGCCGGTAATATGAAGTGTTGTCAGCTAAAGTCTGATGATGCAGACGACCGTAAGGACGAAGTACCCAAGAGTACCGCTAGGCCGCGCCTCTTTAGCTCAGTGGTAGAGCACTGGTCTAATAAACCAGCGGTCGTAAGTTCCATCCTCACAGGAGAAAGATGAATTTTGGAAATCAGTTGCGCGTCGTGGCCGTATAGCAAACAGTACCTGTGATGACGAACAATTAGCGACAGGCGTTTTTTTAAGAATCACTCTCAGATGCGATTAAGGCGAATGGCGCAGATAAAGCATTTGCCAAAGCGGTACAGCATAAGGTGGGACGAGGCAGTCTGAATTACATTTTATAGATGTATTTCTCACATATCTCAGAGCCTCTCGCGATATTCGTCGTCGTCGTCGTCGTCGTCGTCGTCGTCGTCGTCGCCGCCGCCGCCGCTTCTGCAGAAGTAGCAAATGGCAATCGTAGCAAATGCGGCGAGGGACGCCCTGCCTTCGATTCCGAATGCACAAAGTGTGTGGTCTTGTTTCACAGTCTATATTTGGTCGGTCTCGTCAGAGGTTGAATGTAACGAATGGGTGGGAAAGAGCAAGGGGCAGCGGCTGTGTAGAACGAAAACACAAATCCTCAGGGGTGTGAGCGTTTCGAGATGAGTCGTATACATGTAAATGTTGGTCGTCAGTGACCGTGTGGCCTAATGGATAAGGCGTCGGACTTCGGATCTGAAGATTACAGGTTCGAATGCTGTCACGCTTGTGTTTTTCCAGTTCTGAAAAAGAAACATAACGTTTTAATGTAGCAATTGAGCAGTACGAAACCGTCTGAATGTTGCTGTTGACCATTTTTTGCTTGGAGATGCTCTTGAGCTTGAAACACACACAACAAGACCGGTGTTAACTAGCGAAATGGTCGGCAGAGTGCCGACACAGCGAGTTTTGACTATCACTTGCACATCTAAAACAACGTCGGAAAGTAACTCGTTCGGCTTTTGAGTCACATAAAGTATGTGCGTTAATTTTGACGCCACTAGCTCTGCATGTTGTCATGCAATTTCTTTACCTCTCAGAAATGATTATGACATAAAAGTGAAGTACGTGACGAGTGTGACGTTAGGAAAACATTAGGCATCATGGAGAGATTCTGTATGGGACCACCCAACCCAAACGAGTACTGTGTGACGTGCTACCCGGCAGGTATTCACCGAGGTAGCCGGCTAGCTCAGTCGGTAGAGCGTCAGACTTTTAATCCCAGGGTCGTGGGTTCGAGCCAGACGCTGGGCGGAACGGAATTTTGTTCCGCTGCAAGTGTAAATTACCGTTTTTCTGATTAACGAGATTTAATGGAAATAGCAACTTTAAACTTTGCCTACGTCTCTGTCAGTCGCAAGGAAGCTGTATTTGAAGGTGAAGGTGATTTTGTAGACATGTGTGAAAGACGTGTTCTGAAATGCAAGTGTTGTTGTTTGGAGAGCACATCGGTTACGTGTCAGATGTGTAGTCAAGCAGTAATTTGTCGCCATAGCTGCAAATATTAGCCGGTAATATGAAGTGTTGTCAGCTAAAGTCTGATGATGCAGACGACCGTAAGGACGAAGTACCCAAGAGTACCGCTAGGCCGCGCCTCTTTAGCTCAGTGGTAGAGCACTGGTCTAATAAACCAGCGGTCGTAAGTTCCATCCTCACAGGAGAAAGATGAATTTTGGAAATCAGTTGCGCGTCGTGGCCGTATAGCAAACAGTACCTGTGATGACGAACAATTAGCGACAGGCGTTTTTTTAAGAATCACTCTCAGATGCGATTAAGGCGAATGGCGCAGATAAAGCATTTGCCAAAGCGGTACAGCATAAGGTGGGACGAGGCAGTCTGAATTACATTTTATAGATGTATTTCTCACATATCTCAGAGCCTCTCGCGATATTCGTCGTCGTCGTCGTCGTCGTCGTCGTCGTCGCCGCCGCCGCTTCTGCAGAAGTAGCAAATGGAAATCGTAGCAAATGCGGCGAGGGACGCCCTGCCTTCGATTCCGAATGCACAAAGTGTGTGGTCTTGTTTCACAGTCTATATTTGGTCGGTCTCGTCAGAGGTTGAATGTAACGAATGGGTGGGAAAGAGCAAGGGGCAGCGGCTGTGTAGAACGAAAACACAAATCCTCAGGGGTGTGAGCGTTTCGAGATGAGTCGTATACATGTAAATGTTGGTCGTCAGTGACCGTGTGGCCTAATGGATAAGGCGTCGGACTTCGGATCTGAAGATTACAGGTTCGAATGCTGTCACGCTTGTGTTTTTCCAGTTCTGAAAAAGAAACATAACGTTTTAATGTAGCAATTGAGCAGTACGAAACCGTCTGAATGTTGCTGTTGACCATTTTTTGCTTGGAGATGCTCTTGAGCTTGAAACACACACAACAAGACCGGTGTTAACTAGCGAAATGGTCGGCAGAGTGCCGACACAGCGAGTTTTGACTATCACTTGCACATCTAAAACAACGTCGGAAAGTAACTCGTTCGGCTTTTGAGTCACATAAAGTATGTGCGTTAATTTTGACGCCACTAGCTCTGCATGTTGTCATGCAATTTCTTTACCTCTCAGAAATGATTATGACATAAAAGTGAAGTACGTGACGAGTGTGACGTTAGGAAAACATTTGGCATCATGGAGAGATTCTGTATGGGACCACCCAACCCAAACGAGTACTGTGTGACGTGCTACCCGGCAGTTATTCACCGAGGTAGCCGGCTAGCTCAGTCGGTAGAGCGTCAGACTCTTAATCCCAGGGTCGTGGGTTCGAGCCAGACGCTGGGCGGAACGGAATTTTGTTCCGCTGCAAGTGTAAATTACCGTTTTTCTGATTAACGAGATTTAATGGAAATAGCAACTTTAAACTTTGCCTACGTCTCTGTCAGTCGCAAGGAAGCTGTATTTGAAGGTGAAGGTGATTTTGTAGACATGTGTGAAAGACATGTTCTGAAATGCAAGTGTTGTTGTTTGGAGAGCACATCGGTTACGTGTCAGATGTGTAGTCAAGCAGTAATTTGTCGCCATAGCTGCAAATATTAGCCGGTAATATGAAGTGTTGTCAGCTAAAGTCTGATGATGCAGACGACCGTAAGGACGAAGTACCCAAGAGTACCGCTAGGCCGCGCCTCTTTAGCTCAGTGGTAGAGCACTGGTCTAATAAACCAGCGGTCGTAAGTTCCATCCTCACAGGAGAAAGATGAATTTTGGAAATCAGTTGCGCGTCGTGGCCGTATAGCAAACAGTACCTGTGATGACGAACAATTAGCGACAGGCGTTTTTTTAAGAATCACTCTCAGATGCGATTAAGGCGAATGGCGCAGATAAAGCATTTGCCAAAGCGGTACAGCATAAGGTGGGACGAGGCAGTCTGAATTACATTTTATAGATGTATTTCTCACATATCTCAGAGCCTCTCGCGATATTCGTCGTCGTCGTCGTCGTCGTCGTCGTCGTCGTCGTCGTCGTCGTCGTCGTCGTCGCCGCCGCCGCCGCCGCTTCTGCAGAAGTAGCAAATGGCAATCGTAGCAAATGCGGCGAGGGACGCCCTGCCTTCGATTCCGAATGCACAAAGTGTGTGGTCTTGTTTCACAGTCTATATTTGGTCGGTCTCGTCAGAGGTTGAATGTAACGAATGGGTGGGAAAGAGCAAGGGGCAGCGGCTGTGTAGAACGAAAACACAAATCCTCAGGGGTGTGAGCGTTTCGAGATGAGTCGTATACATGTAAATGTTGGTCGTCAGTGACCGTGTGGCCTAATGGATAAGGCGTCGGACTTCGGATCTGAAGATTACAGGTTCGAATGCTGTCACGCTTGTGTTTTTCCAGTTCTGAAAAAGAAACATAACGTTTTAATGTAGCAATTGAGCAGTACGAAACCGTCTGAATGTTGCTGTTGACCATTTTTTGCTTGGAGATGCTCTTGAGCTTGAAACACACACAACAAGACCGGTGTTAACTAGCGAAATGGTCGGCAGAGTGCCGACACAGCGAGTTTTGACTATCACTTGCACATCTAAAACAACGTCGGAAAGTAACTCGTTCGGCTTTTGAGTCACATAAAGTATGTGCGTTAATTTTGACGCCACTAGCTCTGCATGTTGTCATGCAATTTCTTTACCTCTCAGAAATGATTATGACATAAAAGTGAAGTACGTGACGAGTGTGACGTTAGGAAAACATTAGGCATCATGGAGAGATTCTGTATGGGACCACCCAACCCAAACGAGTACTGTGTGACGTGCTACCCGGCAGGTATTCACCGAGGTAGCCGGCTAGCTCAGTCGGTAGAGCGTCAGACTTTTAATCCCAGGGTCGTGGGTTCGAGCCAGACGCTGGGCGGAACGGAATTTTGTTCCGCTGCAAGTGTAAATTACCGTTTTTCTGATTAACGAGATTTAATGGAAATAGCAACTTTAAACTTTGCCTACGTCTCTGTCAGTCGCAAGGAAGCTGTATTTGAAGGTGAAGGTGATTTTGTAGACATGTGTGAAAGACATGTTCTGAAATGCAAGTGTTGTTGTTTGGAGAGCACATCGGTTACGTGTCAGATGTGTAGTCAAGCAGTAATTTGTCGCCATAGCTGCAAATATTAGCCGGTAATATGAAGTGTTGTCAGCTAAAGTCTGATGATGCAGACGACCGTAAGGACGAAGTACCCAAGAGTACCGCTAGGCCGCGCCTCTTTAGCTCAGTGGTAGAGCACTGGTCTAATAAACCAGCGGTCGTAAGTTCCATCCTCACAGGAGAAAGATGAATTTTGGAAATCAGTTGCGCGTCGTGGCCGTATAGCAAACAGTACCTGTGATGACGAACAATTAGCGACAGGCGTTTTTTTAAGAATCACTCTCAGATGCGATTAAGGCGAATGGCGCAGATAAAGCATTTGCCAAAGCGGTACAGCATAAGGTGGGACGAGGCAGTCTGAATTACATTTTATAGATGTATTTCTCACATATCTCAGAGCCTCTCGCGATATTCGTCGTCGTCGTCGTCGTCGTCGTCGTCGTCGTCGTCGCCGCCGCCGCTTCTGCAGAAGTAGCAAATGGAAATCGTAGCAAATGCGGCGAGGGACGCCCTGCCTTCGATTCCGAATGCACAAAGTGTGTGGTCTTGTTTCACAGTCTATATTTGGTCGGTCTCGTCAGAGGTTGAATGTAACGAATGGGTGGGAAAGAGCAAGGGGCAGCGGCTGTGTAGAACGAAAACACAAATCCTCAGGGGTGTGAGCGTTTCGAGATGAGTCGTATACATGTAAATGTTGGTCGTCAGTGACCGTGTGGCCTAATGGATAAGGCGTCGGACTTCGGATCTGAAGATTACAGGTTCGAATGCTGTCACGCTTGTGTTTTTCCAGTTCTGAAAAAGAAACATAACGTTTTAATGTAGCAATTGAGCAGTACGAAACCGTCTGAATGTTGCTGTTGACCATTTTTTGCTTGGAGATGCTCTTGAGCTTGAAACACACACAACAAGACCGGTGTTAACTAGCGAAATGGTCGGCAGAGTGCCGACACAGCGAGTTTTGACTATCACTTGCACATCTAAAACAACGTCGGAAAGTAACTCGTTCGGCTTTTGAGTCACATAAAGTATGTGCGTTAATTTTGACGCCACTAGCTCTGCATGTTGTCATGCAATTTCTTTACCTCTCAGAAATGATTATGACATACAAGTGAAGTACGTGACGAGTGTGACGTTAGGAAAACATTTGGCATCATGGAGAGATTCTGTATGGGACCACCCAACCCAAACGAGTACTGTGTGACGTGCTACCCGGCAGTTATTCACCGAGGTAGCCGGCTAGCTCAGTCGGTAGAGCGTCAGACTCTTAATCCCAGGGTCGTGGGTTCGAGCCAGACGCTGGGCGGAACGGAATTTTGTTCCGCTGCAAGTGTAAATTACCGTTTTTCTGATTAACGAGATTTAATGGAAATAGCAACTTTAAACTTTGCCTACGTCTCTGTCAGTCGCAAGGAAGCTGTATTTGAAGGTGAAGGTGATTTTGTAGACATGTGTGAAAGACATGTTCTGAAATGCAAGTGTTGTTGTTTGGAGAGCACATCGGTTACGTGTCAGATGTGTAGTCAAGCAGTAATTTGTCGCCATAGCTGCAAATATTAGCCGGTAATATGAAGTGTTGTCAGCTAAAGTCTGATGATGCAGACGACCGTAAGGACGAAGTACCCAAGAGTACCGCTAGGCCGCGCCTCTTTAGCTCAGTGGTAGAGCACTGGTCTAATAAACCAGCGGTCGTAAGTTCCATCCTCACAGGAGAAAGATGAATTTTGGAAATCAGTTGCGCGTCGTGGCCGTATAGCAAACAGTACCTGTGATGACGAACAATTAGCGACAGGCGTTTTTTTAAGAATCACTCTCAGATGCGATTAAGGCGAATGGCGCAGATAAAGCATTTGCCAAAGCGGTACAGCATAAGGTGGGACGAGGCAGTCTGAATTACATTTTATAGATGTATTTCTCACATATCTCAGAGCCTCTCGCGATATTCGTCGTCGTCGTCGTCGTCGTCGTCGTCGTCGCCGCCGCCGCTTCTGCAGAAGTAGCAAATGGAAATCGTAGCAAATGCGGCGAGGGACGCCCTGCCTTCGATTCCGAATGCACAAAGTGTGTGGTCTTGTTTCACAGTCTATATTTGGTCGGTCTCGTCAGAGGTTGAATGTAACGAATGGGTGGGAAAGAGCAAGGGGCAGCGGCTGTGTAGAACGAAAACACAAATCCTCAGGGGTGTGAGCGTTTCGAGATGAGTCGTATACATGTAAATGTTGGTCGTCAGTGACCGTGTGGCCTAATGGATAAGGCGTCGGACTTCGGATTTGAAGATTACAGGTTCGAATCCTGTCACGCTTGTGTTTTTCCAGTTCTGAAAAAGAAACATAACGTTTTAATGTAGCAATTGAGCAGTACGAAACCGTCTGAATGTTGCTGTTGACCATTTTTTGCTTGGAGATGCTCTTGAGCTTGAAACACACACAACAAGACCGGTGTTAACTAGCGAAATGGTCGGCAGAGTGCCGACACAGCGAGTTTTGACTATCACTTGCACATCTAAAACAACGTCGGAAAGTAACTCGTTCGGCTTTTGAGTCACATAAAGTATGTGCGTTAATTTTGACGCCACTAGCTCTGCATGTTGTCATGCAATTTCTTTACCTCTCAGAAATGATTATGACATAAAAGTGAAGTACGTGACGAGTGTGACGTTAGGAAAACATTTGGCATCATGGAGAGATTCTGTATGGGACCACCCAACCCAAACGAGTACTGTGTGACGTGCTACCCGGCAGTTATTCACCGAGGTAGCCGGCTAGCTCAGTCGGTAGAGCGTCAGACTCTTAATCCCAGGGTCGTGGGTTCGAGCCAGACGCTGGGCGGAACGGAATTTTGTTCCGCTGCAAGTGTAAATTACCGTTTTTCTGATTAACGAGATTTAATGGAAATAGCAACTTTAAACTTTGCCTACGTCTCTGTCAGTCGCAAGGAAGCTGTATTTGAAGGTGAAGGTGATTTTGTAGACATGTGTGAAAGACATGTTCTGAAATGCAAGTGTTGTTGTTTGGAGAGCACATCGGTTACGTGTCAGATGTGTAGTCAAGCAGTAATTTGTCGCCATAGCTGCAAATATTAGCCGGTAATATGAAGTGTTGTCAGCTAAAGTCTGATGATGCAGACGACCGTAAGGACGAAGTACCCAAGAGTACCGCTAGGCCGCGCCTCTTTAGCTCAGTGGTAGAGCACTGGTCTAATAAACCAGCGGTCGTAAGTTCCATCCTCACAGGAGAAAGATGAATTTTGGAAATCAGTTGCGCGTCGTGGCCGTATAGCAAACAGTACCTGTGATGACGAACAATTAGCGACAGGCGTTTTTTTAAGAATCACTCTCAGATGCGATTAAGGCGAATGGCGCAGATAAAGCATTTGCCAAAGCGGTACAGCATAAGGTGGGACGAGGCAGTCTGAATTACATTTTATAGATGTATTTCTCACATATCTCAGAGCCTCTCGCGATATTCGTCGTCGTCGTCGTCGTCGTCGTCGTCGTCGCCGCCGCCGCCGCCGCTTCTGCAGAAGTAGCAAATGGCAATCGTAGCAAATGCGGCGAGGGACGCCCTGCCTTCGATTCCGAATGCACAAAGTGTGTGGTCTTGTTTCACAGTCTATATTTGGTCGGTCTCGTCAGAGGTTGAATGTAACGAATGGGTGGGAAAGAGCAAGGGGCAGCGGCTGTGTAGAACGAAAACACAAATCCTCAGGGGTGTGAGCGTTTCGAGATGAGTCGTATACATGTAAATGTTGGTCGTCAGTGACCGTGTGGCCTAATGGATAAGGCGTCGGACTTCGGATCTGAAGATTACAGGTTCGAATGCTGTCACGCTTGTGTTTTTCCAGTTCTGAAAAAGAAACATAACGTTTTAATGTAGCAATTGAGCAGTACGAAACCGTCTGAATGTTGCTGTTGACCATTTTTTGCTTGGAGATGCTCTTGAGCTTGAAACACACACAACAAGACCGGTGTTAACTAGCGAAATGGTCGGCAGAGTGCCGACACAGCGAGTTTTGACTATCACTTGCACATCTAAAACAACGTCGGAAAGTAACTCGTTCGGCTTTTGAGTCACATAAAGTATGTGCGTTAATTTTGACGCCACTAGCTCTGCATGTTGTCATGCAATTTCTTTACCTCTCAGAAATGATTATGACATAAAAGTGAAGTACGTGACGAGTGTGACGTTAGGAAAACATTAGGCATCATGGAGAGATTCTGTATGGGACCACCCAACCCAAACGAGTACTGTGTGACGTGCTACCCGGCAGGTATTCACCGAGGTAGCCGGCTAGCTCAGTCGGTAGAGCGTCAGACTTTTAATCCCAGGGTCGTGGGTTCGAGCCAGACGCTGGGCGGAACGGAATTTTGTTCCGCTGCAAGTGTAAATTACCGTTTTTCTGATTAACGAGATTTAATGGAAATAGCAACTTTAAACTTTGCCTACGTCTCTGTCAGTCGCAAGGAAGCTGTATTTGAAGGTGAAGGTGATTTTGTAGACATGTGTGAAAGACATGTTCTGAAATGCAAGTGTTGTTGTTTGGAGAGCACATCGGTTACGTGTCAGATGTGTAGTCAAGCAGTAATTTGTCGCCATAGCTGCAAATATTAGCCGGTAATATGAAGTGTTGTCAGCTAAAGTCTGATGATGCAGACGACCGTAAGGACGAAGTACCCAAGAGTACCGCTAGGCCGCGCCTCTTTAGCTCAGTGGTAGAGCACTGGTCTAATAAACCAGCGGTCGTAAGTTCCATCCTCACAGGAGAAAGATGAATTTTGGAAATCAGTTGCGCGTCGTGGCCGTATAGCAAACAGTACCTGTGATGACGAACAATTAGCGACAGGCGTTTTTTTAAGAATCACTCTCAGATGCGATTAAGGCGAATGGCGCAGATAAAGCATTTGCCAAAGCGGTACAGCATAAGGTGGGACGAGGCAGTCTGAATTACATTTTATAGATGTATTTCTCACATATCTCAGAGCCTCTCGCGATATTCGTCGTCGTCGTCGTCGTCGTCGTCGTCGTCGCCGCCGCCGCTTCTGCAGAAGTAGCAAATGGAAATCGTAGCAAATGCGGCGAGGGACGCCCTGCCTTCGATTCCGAATGCACAAAGTGTGTGGTCTTGTTTCACAGTCTATATTTGGTCGGTCTCGTCAGAGGTTGAATGTAACGAATGGGTGGGAAAGAGCAAGGGGCAGCGGCTGTGTAGAACGAAAACACAAATCCTCAGGGGTGTGAGCGTTTCGAGATGAGTCGTATACATGTAAATGTTGGTCGTCAGTGACCGTGTGGCCTAATGGATAAGGCGTCGGACTTCGGATCTGAAGATTACAGGTTCGAATGCTGTCACGCTTGTGTTTTTCCAGTTCTGAAAAAGAAACATAACGTTTTAATGTAGCAATTGAGCAGTACGAAACCGTCTGAATGTTGCTGTTGACCATTTTTTGCTTGGAGATGCTCTTGAGCTTGAAACACACACAACAAGACCGGTGTTAACTAGCGAAATGGTCGGCAGAGTGCCGACACAGCGAGTTTTGACTATCACTTGCACATCTAAAACAACGTCGGAAAGTAACTCGTTCGGCTTTTGAGTCACATAAAGTATGTGCGTTAATTTTGACGCCACTAGCTCTGCATGTTGTCATGCAATTTCTTTACCTCTCAGAAATGATTATGACATAAAAGTGAAGTACGTGACGAGTGTGACGTTAGGAAAACATTAGGCATCATGGAGAGATTCTGTATGGGACCACCCAACCCAAACGAGTACTGTGTGACGTGCTACCCGGCAGGTATTCACCGAGGTAGCCGGCTAGCTCAGTCGGTAGAGCGTCAGACTCTTAATCCCAGGGTCGTGGGTTCGAGCCAGACGCTGGGCGGAACGGAATTTTGTTCCGCTGCAAGTGTAAATTACCGTTTTTCTGATTAACGAGATTTAATGGAAATAGCAACTTTAAACTTTGCCTACGTCTCTGTCAGTCGCAAGGAAGCTGTATTTGAAGGTGAAGGTGATTTTGTAGACATGTGTGAAAGACGTGTTCTGAAATGCAAGTGTTGTTGTTTGGAGAGCACATCGGTTACGTGTCAGATGTGTAGTCAAGCAGTAATTTGTCGCCATAGCTGCAAATATTAGCCGGTAATATGAAGTGTTGTCAGCTAAAGTCTGATGATGCAGACGACCGTAAGGACGAAGTACCCAAGAGTACCGCTAGGCCGCGCCTCTTTAGCTCAGTGGTAGAGCACTGGTCTAATAAACCAGCGGTCGTAAGTTCCATCCTCACAGGAGAAAGATGAATTTTGGAAATCAGTTGCGCGTCGTGGCCGTATAGCAAACAGTACCTGTGATGACGAACAATTAGCGACAGGCGTTTTTTTAAGAATCACTCTCAGATGCGATTAAGGCGAATGGCGCAGATAAAGCATTTGCCAAAGCGGTACAGCATAAGGTGGGACGAGGCAGTCTGAATTACATTTTATAGATGTATTTCTCACATATCTCAGAGCCTTTCGCGATACTCGTCGTCGTCGTCGTCGTCGCCGCCGCCGCCGCTTCTGCAGAAGTAGCAAATGGAAATCGTAGCAAATGCGGCGAGGGACGCCCTGCCTTCGATTCCGAATGCACAAAGTGTGTGGTCTTGTTTCACAGTCTATATTTGGTCGGTCTCGTCAGAGGTTGAATGTAACGAATGGGTGGGAAAGAGCAAGGGGCAGCGGCTGTGTAGAACGAAAACACAAATCCTCAGGGGTGTGAGCGTTTCGAGATGAGTCGTATACATGTAAATGTTGGTCGTCAGTGACCGTGTGGCCTAATGGATAAGGCGTCGGACTTCGGATCTGAAGATTACAGGTTCGAATGCTGTCACGCTTGTGTTTTTCCAGTTCTGAAAAAGAAACATAACGTTTTAATGTAGCAATTGAGCAGTACGAAACCGTCTGAATGTTGCTGTTGACCATTTTTTGCTTGGAGATGCTCTTGAGCTTGAAACACACACAACAAGACCGGTGTTAACTAGCGAAATGGTCGGCAGAGTGCCGACACAGCGAGTTTTGACTATCACTTGCACATCTAAAACAACGTCGGAAAGTAACTCGTTCGGCTTTTGAGTCACATAAAGTATGTGCGTTAATTTTGACGCCACTAGCTCTGCATGTTGTCATGCAATTTCTTTACCTCTCAGAAATGATTATGACATAAAAGTGAAGTACGTGACGAGTGTGACGTTAGGAAAACATTAGGCATCATGGAGAGATTCTGTATGGGACCACCCAACCCAAACGAGTACTGTGTGACGTGCTACCCGGCAGGTATTCACCGAGGTAGCCGGCTAGCTCAGTCGGTAGAGCGTCAGACTCTTAATCCCAGGGTCGTGGGTTCGAGCCAGACGCTGGGCGGAACGGAATTTTGTTCCGCTGCAAGTGTAAATAACCGTTTTTCTGATTAACGAGATTTAATGGAAATAGCAACTTTAAACTTTGCCTACGTCTCTGTCAGTCGCAAGGAAGCTGTATTTGAAGGTGAAGGTGATTTTGTAGACATGTGTGAAAGACATGTTCTGAAATGCAAGTGTTGTTGTTTGGAGAGCACATCGGTTACGTGTCAGATGTGTAGTCAAGCAGTAATTTGTCGCCATAGCTGCAAATATTAGCCGGTAATATGAAGTGTTGTCAGCTAAAGTCTGATGATGCAGACGACCGTAAGGACGAAGTACCCAAGAGTACCGCTAGGCCGCGCCTCTTTAGCTCAGTGGTAGAGCACTGGTCTAATAAACCAGCGGTCGTAAGTTCCATCCTCACAGGAGAAAGATGTATTTTGGAAATCAGTTGCGCGTCGTGGCCGTATAGCAAACAGTACCTGTGATGACGAACAATTAGCGACAGGCGTTTTTTTAAGAATCACTCTCAGATGCGATTAAGGCGAATGGCGCAGATAAAGCATTTGCCAAAGCGGTACAGCATAAGGTGGGACGAGGCAGTCTGAATTACATTTTATAGATGTATTTCTCACATATCTCAGAGCCTCTCGCGATATTCGTCGTCGTCGTCGTCGTCGTCGTCGTCGCCGCCGCTTCTGCAGAAGTAGCAAATGGCAATCGTAGCAAATGCGGCGAGGGACGCCCTGCCTTCGATTCCGAATGCACAAAGTGTGTGGTCTTGTTTCACAGTCTATATTTGGTCGGTCTCGTCAGAGGTTGAATGTAACGAATGGGTGGGAAAGAGCAAGGGGCAGCGGCTGTGTAGAACGAAAACACAAATCCTCAGGGGTGTGAGCGTTTCGAGATGAGTCGTATACATGTAAATGTTGGTCGTCAGTGACCGTGTGGCCTAATGGATAAGGCGTCGGACTTCCGATCTGAAGATTACAGGTTCGAATGCTGTCACGCTTGTGTTTTTCCAGTTCTGAAAAAGAAACATAACGTTTTAATGTAGCAATTGAGCAGTACGAAACCGTCTGAATGTTGCTGTTGACCATTTTTTGCTTGGAGATGCTCTTGAGCTTGAAACACACACAACAAGACCGGTGTTAACTAGCGAAATGGTCGGCAGAGTGCCGACACAGCGAGTTTTGACTATCACTTGCACATCTAAAACAACGTCGGAAAGTAACTCGTTCGGCTTTTGAGTCACATAAAGTATGTGCGTTAATTTTGACGCCACTAGCTCTGCATGTTGTCATGCAATTTCTTTACCTCTCAGAAATGATTATGACATAAAAGTGAAGTACGTGACGAGTGTGACGTTAGGAAAACATTAGGCATCATGGAGAGATTCTGTATGGGACCACCCAACCCAAACGAGTACTGTGTGACGTGCTACCCGGCAGGTATTCACCGAGGTAGCCGGCTAGCTCAGTCGGTAGAGCGTCAGACTCTTAATCCCAGGGTCGTGGGTTCGAGCCAGACGCTGGGCGGAACGGAATTTTGTTCCGCTGCAAGTGTAAATTACCGTTTTTCTGATTAACGAGATTTAATGGAAATAGCAACTTTAAACTTTGCCTACGTCTCTGTCAGTCGCAAGGAAGCTGTATTTGAAGGTGAAGGTGATTTTGTAGACATGTGTGAAAGACATGTTCTGAAATGCAAGTGTTGTTGTTTGGAGAGCACATCGGTTACGTGTCAGATGTGTAGTCAAGCAGTAATTTGTCGCCATAGCTGCAAATATTAGCCGGTAATATGAAGTGTTGTCAGCTAAAGTCTGATGATGCAGACGACCGTAAGGACGAAGTACCCAAGAGTACCGCTAGGCCGCGCCTCTTTAGCTCAGTGGTAGAGCACTGGTCTAATAAACCAGCGGTCGTAAGTTCCATCCTCACAGGAGAAAGATGAATTTTGGAAATCAGTTGCGCGTCGTGGCCGTATAGCAAACAGTACCTGTGATGACGCACAATTAGCGACAGGCGTTTTTTTAAGAATCACTCTCAGATGCGATTAAGGCGAATGGCGCAGATAAAGCATTTGCCAAAGCGGTACAGCATAAGGTGGGACGAGGCAGTCTGAATTACATTTTATAGATGTATTTCTCACATATCTCAGAGCCTCTCGCGATATTCGTCGTCGTCGTCGTCGTCGTCGTCGTCGCCGCCGATTCTGCAGAAGTAGCAAATGGCAATCGTAGCAAATGCGGCGAGGGACGCCCTGCCTTCGATTCCGAATGCACAAAGTGTGTGGTCTTGTTTCTCAGTCTATATTTGGTCGGTCTCGTCAGAGGTTGAATGTAACGAATGGGTGGAAAAGAGCAAGGGGCAGCGGCTGTGTAGAACGAAAACACAAATCCTCAGGGGTGTGAGCGTTTCGAGATGAGTCGTATACATGTAAATGTTGGTCGTCAGTGACCGTGTGGCCTAATGGATAAGGCGTCGGACTTCGGATCTGAAGATTACAGGTTCGAATGCTGTCACGCTTGTGTTTTTCCAGTTCTGAAAAAGAAACATAACGTTTTAATGTAGCAATTGAGCAGTACGAAACCGTCTGAATGTTGCTGTTGACCATTTTTTGCTTGGAGATGCTCTTGAGCTTGAAACACACACAACAAGACCGGTGTTAACTAGCGAAATGGTCGGCAGAGTGCCGACACAGCGAGTTTTGACTATCACTTGCACATCTAAAACAACGTCGGAAAGTAACTCGTTCGGCTTTTGAGTCACATAAAGTATGTGCGTTAATTTTGACGCCACTAGCTCTGCATGTTGTCATGCAATTTCTTTACCTCTCAGAAATGATTATGACATAAAAGTGAAGTACGTGACGAGTGTGACGTTAGGAAAACATTAGGCATCATGGAGAGATTCTGTATGGGACCACCCAACACAAACGAGTACTGTGTGACGTGCTACCCGGCAGTTATTCACCGAGGTAGCCGGCTAGCTCAGTCGGTAGAGCGTCAGACTCTTAATCCCAGGGTCGTGGGTTCGAGCCAGACGCTGGGCGGAACGGAATTTTGTTCCGCTGCAAGTGTAAATTACCGTTTTTCTGATTAACGAGATTTAATGGAAATAGCAACTTTAAACTTTGCCTACGTCTCTGTCAGTCGCAAGGAAGCTGTATTTGAAGGTGAAGGTGATTTTGTAGACATGTGTGAAAGACATGTTCTGAAATGCAAGTGTTGTTGTTTGGAGAGCACATCGGTTACGTGTCAGATGTGTAGTCAAGCAGTAATTTGTCGCCATAGCTGCAAATATTAGCCGGTAATATGAAGTGTTGTCAGCTAAAGTCTGATGATGCAGACGACCGTAAGGACGAAGTACCCAAGAGTACCGCTAGGCCGCGCCTCTTTAGCTCAGTGGTAGAGCACTGGTCTAATAAACCAGCGGTCGTAAGTTCCATCCTCACAGGAGAAAGATGAATTTTGGAAATCAGTTGCGCGTCGTGGCCGTATAGCAAACAGTACCTGTGATGACGAACAATTAGCGACAGGCGTTTTTTTAAGAATCACTCTCAGATGCGATTAAGGCGAATGGCGCAGATAAAGCATTTGCCAAAGCGGTACAGCATAAGGTGGGACGAGGCAGTCTGAATTACATTTTATAGATGTATTTCTCACATATCTCAGAGCCTCTCGCGATATTCGTCGTCGTCGTCGTCGTCGTCGTCGTCGCCGCCGCTTCTGCAGAAGTAGCAAATGGAAATCGTAGCAAATGCGGCGAGGGACGCCCTGCCTTCGATTCCGAATGCACAAAGTGTGTGGTCTTGTTTCACAGTCTATATTTGGTCGGTCTCGTCAGAGGTTGAATGTAACGAATGGGTGGGAAAGAGCAAGGGGCAGCGGCTGTGTAGAACGAAAACACAAATCCTCAGGGGTGTGAGCGTTTCGAGATGAGTCGTATACATGTAAATGTTGGTCGTCAGTGACCGTGTGGCCTAATGGATAAGGCGTCGGACTTCGGATCTGAAGATTACAGGTTCGAATGCTGTCACGCTTGTGTTTTTCCAGTTCTGAAAAAGAAACATAACGTTTTAATGTAGCAATTGAGCAGTACGAAACCGTCTGAATGTTGCTGTTGACCATTTTTTGCTTGGAGATGCTCTTGAGCTTGAAACACACACAACAAGACCGGTGTTAACTAGCGAAATGGTCGGCAGAGTGCCGACACAGCGAGTTTTGACTATCACTTGCACATCTAAAACAACGTCGGAAAGTAACTCGTTCGGCTTTTGAGTCACATAAAGTATGTGCGTTAATTTTGACGCCACTAGCTCTGCATGTTGTCATGCAATTTCTTTACCTCTCAGAAATGATTATGACATAAAAGTGAAGTACGTGACGAGTGTGACGTTAGGAAAACATTAGGCATCATGGAGAGATTCTGTATGGGACCACCCAACACAAACGAGTACTGTGTGACGTGCTACCCGGCAGTTATTCACCGAGGTAGCCGGCTAGCTCAGTCGGTAGAGCGTCAGACTCTTAATCCCAGGGTCGTGGTTTCGAGCCAGACGCTGGGCGGAACGGAATTTTGTTCCGCTGCAAGTGTAAATTACCGTTTTTCTGATTAACGAGATTTAATGGAAATAGCAACTTTAAACTTTGCCTACGTCTCTGTCAGTCGCAAGGAAGCTGTATTTGAAGGTGAAGGTGATTTTGTAGACATGTGTGAAAGACATGTTCTGAAATGCAAGTGTTGTTGTTTGGAGAGCACATCGGTTACGTGTCAGATGTGTAGTCAAGCAGTAATTTGTCGCCATAGCTGCAAATATTAGCCGGTAATATGAAGTGTTGTCAGCTAAAGTCTGATGATGCAGACGACCGTAAGGACGAAGTACCCAAGAGTACCGCTAGGCCGCGCCTCTTTAGCTCAGTGGTAGAGCACTGGTCTAATAAACCAGCGGTCGTAAGTTCCATCCTCACAGGAGAAAGATGAATTTTGGAAATCAGTTGCGCGTCGTGGCCGTATAGCAAACAGTACCTGTGATGACGAACAATTAGCGACAGGCGTTTTTTTAAGAATCACTCTCAGATGCGATTAAGGCGAATGGCGCAGATAAAGCATTTGCCAAAGCGGTACAGCATAAGGTGGGACGAGGCAGTCTGAATTACATTTTATAGATGTATTTCTCACATATCTCAGAGCCTCTCGCGATATTCGTCGTCGTCGTCGTCGTCGTCGTCGTCGTCGCCGCCGCTTCTGCAGAAGTAGCAAATGGCAATCGTAGCAAATGCGGCGAGGGACGCCCTGCCTTCGATTCCGAATGCACAAAGTGTGTGGTCTTGTTTCTCAGTCTATATTTGGTCGGTCTCGTCAGAGGTTGAATGTAACGAATGGGTGGGAAAGAGCAAGGGGCAGCGGCTGTGTAGAACGAAAACACAAATCCTCAGGGGTGTGAGCGTTTCGAGATGAGTCGTATACATGTAAATGTTGGTCGTCAGTGACCGTGTGGCCTAATGGATAAGGCGTCGGACTTCGGATCTGAAGATTACAGGTTCGAATGCTGTCACGCTTGTGTTTTTCCAGTTCTGAAAAAGAAACATAACGTTTTAATGTAGCAATTGAGCAGTACGAAACCGTCTGAATGTTGCTGTTGACCATTTTTTGCTTGGAGATGCTCTTGAGCTTGAAACACACACAACAAGACCGGTGTTAACTAGCGAAATGGTCGGCAGAGTGCCGACACAGCGAGTTTTGACTATCACTTGCACATCTAAAACAACGTCGGAAAGTAACTCGTTCGGCTTTTGAGTCACATAAAGTATGTGCGTTAATTTTGACGCCACTAGCTCTGCATGTTGTCATGCAATTTCTTTACCTCTCAGAAATGATTATGACATAAAAGTGAAGTACGTGACGAGTGTGACGTTAGGAAAACATTAGGCATCATGGAGAGATTCTGTATGGGACCACCCAACCCAAACGAGTACTGTGTGACGTGCTACCCGGCAGTTATTCACCGAGGTAGCCGGCTAGCTCAGTCGCTAGAGCGTCAGACTCTTAATCCCAGGGTCGTGGGTTCGAGCCAGACGCTGGGCGGAACGGAATTTTGTTCCGCTGCAAGTGTAAATTACCGTTTTTCTGATTAACGAGATTTAATGGAAATAGCAACTTTAAACTTTGCCTACGTCTCTGTCAGTCGCAAGGAAGCTGTATTTGAAGGTGAAGGTGATTTTGTAGACATGTGTGAAAGACATGTTCTGAAATGCAAGTGTTGTTGTTTGGAGAGCACATTGGTTACGTGTCAGATGTGTAGTCAAGCAGTAATTTGTCGCCATAGCTGCAAATATTAGCCGGTAATATGAAGTGTTGTCAGCTAAAGTCTGATGATGCAGACGACCGTAAGGACGAAGTACCCAAGAGTACCGCTAGGCCGCGCCTCTTTAGCTCAGTGGTAGAGCACTGGTCTAATAAACCAGCGGTCGTAAGTTCCATCCTCACAGGAGAAAGATGAATTTTGGAAATCAGTTGCGCGTCGTGGCCGTATAGCAAACAGTACCTGTGATGACGAACAATTAGCGACAGGCGTTTTTTTAAGAATCACTCTCAGATGCGATTAAGGCGAATGGCGCAGATAAAGCATTTGCCAAAGCGGTACAGCATAAGGTGGGACGAGGCAGTCTGAATTACATTTTATAGATGTATTTCTCACATATCTCAGAGCCTCTCGCGATATTCGTCGTCGTCGTCGTCGTCGTCGTCGTCGCCGCCGCTTCTGCAGAAGTAGCAAATGGCAATCGTAGCAAATGCGGCGAGGGACGCCCTGCCTTCGATTCCGAATGCACAAAGTGTGTGGTCTTGTTTCTCAGTCTATATTTGGTCGGTCTCGTCAGAGGTTGAATGTAACGAATGGGTGGGAAAGAGCAAGGGGCAGCGGCTGTGTAGAACGAAAACACAAATCCTCAGGGGTGTGAGCGTTTCGAGATGAGTCGTATACATGTAAATGTTGGTCGTCAGTGACCGTGTGGCCTAATGGATAAGGCGTCGGACTTCGGATCTGAAGATTACAGGTTCGAATGCTGTCACGCTTGTGTTTTTCCAGTTCTGAAAAAGAAACATAACGTTTTAATGTAGCAATTGAGCAGTACGAAACCGTCTGAATGTTGCTGTTGACCATTTTTTGCTTGGAGATGCTCTTGAGCTTGAAACACACACAACAAGACCGGTGTTAAATAGCGAAATGGTCGGCAGAGTGCCGACACAGCGAGTTTTGACTATCACTTGCACATCTAAAACAACGTCGGAAAGTAACTCGTTCGGCTTTTGAGTCACATAAAGTATGTGCGTTAATTTTGACGCCACTAGCTCTGCATGTTGTCATGCAATTTCTTTACCTCTCAGAAATGATTATGACATAAAAGTGAAGTACGTGACGAGTGTGACGTTAGGAAAACATTAGGCATCATGGAGAGATTCTGTATGGGACCACCCAACCCAAACGAGTACTGTGTGACGTGCTACCCGGCAGGTATTCACCGAGGTAGCCGGCTAGCTCAGTCGGTAGAGCGTCAGACTTTTAATCCCAGGGTCGTGGGTTCGAGCCAGACGCTGGGCGGAACGGAATTTTGTTCCGCTGCAAGTGTAAATTACCGTTTTTCTGATTAACGAGATTTAATGGAAATAGCAACTTTAAACTTTGCCTACGTCTCTGTCAGTCGCAAAGAAGCTGTCTTTGAAGGTGAAGGTGATTTTGTAGACATGTGTGAAAGACATGTTCTGAAATGCAAGTGTTGTTGTTTGGAGAGCACATCGGTTACGTGTCAGATGTGTAGTCAAGCAGTAATTTGTCGCCATAGCTGCAAATATTAGCCGGTAATATGAAGTGTTGTCAGCTAAAGTCTGATGATGCAGACGACCGTAAGGACGAAGTACCCAAGAGTACCGCTAGGCCGCGCCTCTTTAGCTCAGTGGTAGAGCACTGGTCTAATAAACCAGCGGTCGTAAGTTCCATCCTCACAGGAGAAAGATGAATTTTGGAAATCAGTTGCGCGTCGTGGCCGTATAGCAAACAGTACCTGTGATGACGAACAATTAGCGACAGGCGTTTTTTTAAGAATCACTCTCAGATGCGATTAAGGCGAATGGCGCAGATAAAGCATTTGCCAAAGCGGTACAGCATAAGGTGGGACGAGGCAGTCTGAATTACATTTTATAGATGTATTTCTCACATATCTCAGAGCCTCTCGCGATATTCGTCGTCGTCGTCGTCGTCGTCGTCGTCGCCGCCGCTTCTGCAGAAGTAGCAAATGGCAATCGTAGCAAATGCGGCGAGGGACGCCCTGCCTTCGATTCCGAATGCACAAAGTGTGTGGTCTTGTTTCTCAGTCTATATTTGGTCGGTCTCGTCAGAGGTTGAATGTAACGAATGGGTGGGAAAGAGCAAGGGGCAGCGGCTGTGTAGAACGAAAACACAAATCCTCAGGGGTGTGAGCGTTTCGAGATGAGTCGTATACATGTAAATGTTGGTCGTCAGTGACCGTGTGGCCTAATGGATAAGGCGTCGGACTTCGGATCTGAAGATTACAGGTTCGAATGCTGTCACACTTGTGTTTTTCCAGTTCTGAAAAAGAAACATAACGTTTTAATGTAGCAATTGAGCAGTACGAAACCGTCTGAATGTTGCTGTTGACCATTTTTTGCTTGGAGATGCTCTTGAGCTTGAAACACACACAACAAGACCGGTGTTAACTAGCGAAATGGTCGGCAGAGTGCCGACACAGCGAGTTTTGACTATCACTTGCACATCTAAAACAACGTCGGAAAGTAACTCGTTCGGCTTTTGAGTCACATAAAGTATGTGCGTTAATTTTGACGCCACTAGCTCTGCATGTTGTCATGCAATTTCTTTACCTCTCAGAAATGATTATGACATAAAAGTGAAGTACGTGACGAGTGTGACGTTAGGAAAACATTAGGCATCATGGAGAGATTCTGTATGGGACCACCCAACCCAAACGAGTACTGTGTGACGTGCTACCCGACAGGTATTCACCGAGGTAGCCGGCTAGCTCAGTCGGTAGAGCGTCAGACTCATAATCCCAGGGTCGTGGGTTCGAGCCAGACGCTGGGCGGAACGGAATTTTGTTCCGCTGCAAGTGTAAATTACCGTTTTTCTGATTAACGAGATTTAATGGAAATAGCAACTTTAAACTTTGCCTACGTCTCTGTCAGTCGCAAGGAAGCTGTATTTGAAGGTGAAGGTGATTTTGTAGACATGTGTGAAAGACATGTTCTGAAATGCAAGTGTTGTTGTTTGGAGAGCACATCGGTTACGTGTCAGATGTGTAGTCAAGCAGTAATTTGTCGCCATAGCTGCAAATATTAGCCGGTAATATGAAGTGTTGTCAGCTAAAGTCTGATGATGCAGACGACCGTAAGGACGAAGTACCCAAGAGTACCGCTAGGCCGCGCCTCTTTAGCTCAGTGGTAGAGCACTGGTCTAATAAACCAGCGGTCGTAAGTTCCATCCTCACAGGAGAAAGATGAATTTTGGAAATCAGTTGCGCGTCGTGGCCGTATAGCAAACAGTACCTGTGATGACGAACAATTAGCGACAGGCGTTTTTTTAAGAATCACTCTCAGATGCGATTAAGGCGAATGGCGCAGATAAAGCATTTGCCAAAGCGGTACAGCATAAGGTGGGACGAGGCAGTCTGAATTACATTTTATAGATGTATTTCTCACATATCTCAGAGCCTCTCGCGATATTCGTCGTCGTCGTCGTCGTCGTCGTCGTCGTCGTCGTCGCCGCTTCTGCAGAAGTAGCAAATGGAAATCGTAGCAAATGCGGCGAGGGACGCCCTGCCTTCGATTCCGAATGCACAAAGTGTGTGGTCTTGTTTCACAGTCTATATTTGGTCGGTCTCGTCAGAGGTTGAATGTAACGAATGGGTGGGAAAGAGCAAGGGGCAGCGGCTGTGTAGAACGAAAACACAAATCCTCAGGGGTGTGAGCGTTTCGAGATGAGTCGTATACATGTAAATGTTGGTCGTCAGTGACCGTGTGGCCTAATGGATAAGGCGTCGGACTTCGGATCTGAAGATTACAGGTTCGAATGCTGTCACGCTTGTGTTTTTCCAGTTCTGAAAAAGAAACATAACGTTTTAATGTAGCAATTGAGCAGTACGAAACCGTCTGAATGTTGCTGTTGACCATTTTTTGCTTGGAGATGCTCTTGAGCTTGAAACACACACAACAAGACCGGTGTTAACTAGCGAAATGGTCGGCAGAGTGCCGACACAGCGAGTTTTGACTATCACTTGCACATCTAAAACAACGTCGGAAAGTAACTCGTTCGGCTTTTGAGTCACATAAAGTATGTGCGTTAATTTTGACGCCACTAGCTCTGCATGTTGTCATGCAATTTCTTTACCTCTCAGAAATGATTATGACATAAAAGTGAAGTACGTGACGAGTGTGACGTTAGGAAAACATTAGGCATCATGGAGAGATTCTGTATGGGACCACCCAACCCAAACGAGTACTGTGTGACGTGCTACCCGGCAGGTATTCACCGAGGTAGCCGGCTAGCTCAGTCGGTAGAGCGTCAGACTTTTAATCCCAGGGTCGTGGGTTCGAGCCAGACGCTGGGCGGAACGGAATTTTGTTCCGCTGCAAGTGTAAATTACCGTTTTTCTGATTAACGAGATTTAATGGAAATAGCAACTTTAAACTTTGCCTACGTCTCTGTCAGTCGCAAAGAAGCTGTCTTTGAAGGTGAAGGTGATTTTGTAGACATGTGTGAAAGACATGTTCTGAAATGCAAGTGTTGTTGTTTGGAGAGCACATCGGTTACGTGTCAGATGTGTAGTCAAGCAGTAATTTGTCGCCATAGCTGCAAATATTAGCCGGTAATATGAAGTGTTGTCAGCTAAAGTCTGATGATGCAGACGACCGTAAGGACGAAGTACCCAAGAGTACCGCTAGGCCGCGCCTCTTTAGCTCAGTGGTAGAGCACTGGTCTAATAAACCAGCGGTCGTAAGTTCCATCCTCACAGGAGAAAGATGAATTTTGGAAATCAGTTGCGCGTCGTGGCCGTATAGCAAACAGTACCTGTGATGACGAACAATTAGCGACAGGCGTTTTTTTAAGAATCACTCTCAGATGCGATTAAGGCGAATGGCGCAGATAAAGCATTTGCCAAAGCGGTACAGCATAAGGTGGGACGAGGCAGTCTGAATTACATTTTATAGATGTATTTCTCACATATCTCAGAGCCTCTCGCGATATTCGTCGTCGTCGTCGTCGTCGTCGTCGTCGTCGTCGTCGCCGCCGCTTCTGCAGAAGTAGCAAATGGCAATCGTAGCAAATGCGGCGAGGGACGCCCTGCCTTCGATTCCGAATGCACAAAGTGTGTGGTCTTGTTTCACAGTCTATATTTGGTCGGTCTCGTCAGAGGTTGAATGTAACGAATGGGTGGGAAAGAGCAAGGGGCAGCGGCTGTGTAGAACGAAAACACAAATCCTCAGGGGTGTGAGCGTTTCGAGATGAGTCGTATACATGTAAATGTTGGTCGTCAGTGACCGTGTGGCCTAATGGATAAGGCGTCGGACTTCGGATATGAAGATTACAGGTTCGAATGCTGTCACGCTTGTGTTTTTCCAGTTCTGAAAAAGAAACATAACGTTTTAATGTAGCAATTGAGCAGTACGAAACCGTCTGAATGTTGCTGTTGACCATTTTTTGCTTGGAGATGCTCTTGAGCTTGAAACACACACAACAAGACCGGTGTTAACTAGCGAAATGGTCGGCAGAGTGCCGACACAGCGAGTTTTGACTATCACTTGCACATCTAAAACAACGTCGGAAAGTAACTCGTTCGGCTTTTGAGTCACATAAAGTATGTGCGTTAATTTTGACGCCACTAGCTCTGCATGTTGTCATGCAATTTCTTTACCTCTCAGAAATGATTATGACATAAAAGTGAAGTACGTGACGAGTGTGACGTTAGGAAAACATTAGGCATCATGGAGAGATTCTGTATGGGACCACCCAACACAAACGAGTACTGTGTGACGTGCTACCCGGCAGTTATTCACCGAGATAGCCGGCTAGCTCAGTCGGTAGAGCGTCAGACTCTTAATCCCAGGGTCGTGGGTTCGAGCCAGACGCTGGGCGGAACGGAATTTTGTTTCGCTGCAAGTGTAAATTACCGTTTTTCTGATTAACGAGATTTAATGGAAATAGCAACTTTAAACTTTGCCTACGTCTCTGTCAGTCGCAAGGAAGCTGTATTTGAAGGTGAAGGTGATTTTGTAGACATGTGTGAAAGACATGTTCTGAAATGCAAGTGTTGTTGTTTGGAGAGCACATCGGTTACGTGTCAGATGTGTAGTCAAGCAGTAATTTGTCGCCATAGCTGCAAATATTAGCCGGTAATATGAAGTGTTGTCAGCTAAAGTCTGATGATGCAGACGACCGTAAGGACGAAGTACCCAAGAGTACCGCTAGGCCGCGCCTCTTTAGCTCAGTGGTAGAGCACTGGTCTAATAAACCAGCGGTCGTAAGTTCCATCCTCACAGGAGAAAGATGAATTTTGGAAATCAGTTGCGCGTCGTGGCCGTATAGCAAACAGTACCTGTGATGACAAACAATTAGCGACAGGCGTTTTTTTAAGAATCACTCTCAGATGCGATTAAGGCGAATGGCGCAGATAAAGCATTTGCCAAAGCGGTACAGCATAAGGTGGGACGAGGCAGTCTGAATTACATTTTATAGATGTATTTCTCACATATCTCAGAGCCTCTCGCGATATTCGTCGTCGTCGTCGTCGTCGTCGTCGTCGTCGTCGTCGTCGCCGCCGCTTCTGCAGAAGTAGCAAATGGCAATCGTAGCAAATGCGGCGAGGGACGCCCTGCCTTCGATTCCGAATGCACAAAGTGTGTGGTCTTGTTTCTCAGTCTATATTTGGTCGGTCTCGTCAGAGGTTGAATTTAACGAATGGGTGGGAAAGAGCAAGGGGCAGCGGCTGTGTAGAACGAAAACACAAATCCTCAGGGGTGTGAGCGTTTCGAGATGAGTCGTATACATGTAAATGTTGGTCGTCAGTGACCGTGTGGCCTAATGGATAAGGCGTCGGACTTCGGATCTGAAGATTACAGGTTCGAATGCTGTCACGCTTGTGTTTTTCCAGTTCTGAAAAAGAAACATAACGTTTTAATGTAGCAATTGAGCAGTACGAAACCGTCTGAATGTTGCTGTTGACCATTTTTTGCTTGGAGATGCTCTTGAGCTTGAAACACACACAACAAGACCGGTGTTAACTAGCGAAATGGTCGGCAGAGTGCCGACACAGCGAGTTTTGACTATCACTTGCACATCTAAAACAACGTCGGAAAGTAACTCGTTCGGCTTTTGAGTCACATAAAGTATGTGCGTTAATTTTGACGCCACTAGCTCTGCATGTTGTCATGCAATTTCTTTACCTCTCAGAAATGATTATGACATAAAAGTGAAGTACGTGACGAGTGTGACGTTAGGAAAACATTAGGCATCATGGAGAGATTCTGTATGGGACCACCCAACCCAAACGAGTACTGTGTGACGTGCTACCCGGCAGGTATTCACCGAGGTAGCCGGCTAGCTCAGTCGGTAGAGCGTCAGACTCTTAATCCCAGGGTCGTGGGTTCGAGCCAGACGCTGGGCGGAACGGAATTTTGTTCCGCTGCAAGTGTAAATTACCGTTTTTCTGATTAACGAGATTTAATGGAAATAGCAACTTTAAACATTGCCTACGTCTCTGTCAGTCGCAAGGAAGCTGTATTTGAAGGTGAAGGTGATTTTGTAGACATGTGTGAAAGACATGTTCTGAAATGCAAGTGTTGTTGTTTGGAGAGCACATCGGTTACGTGTCAGATGTGTAGTCAAGCAGTAATTTGTCGCCATAGCTGCAAATATTAGCCGGTAATATGAAGTGTTGTCAGCTAAAGTCTGATGATGCAGACGACCGTAAGGACGAAGTACCCAAGAGTACCGCTAGGCCGCGCCTCTTTAGCTCAGTGGTAGAGCACTGGTCTAATAAACCAGCGGTCGTAAGTTCCATCCTCACAGGAGAAAGATGAATTTTGGAAATCAGTTGCGCGTCGTGGCCGTATAGCAAACAGTACCTGTGATGACGAACAATTAGCGACAGGCGTTTTTTTAAGAATCACTCTCAGATGCGATTAAGGCGAATGGCGCAGATAAAGCATTTGCCAAAGCGGTACAGCATAAGGTGGGACGAGGCAGTCTGAATTACATTTTATAGATGTATTTCTCACATATCTCAGAGCCTCTCGCGATATTCGTCGTCGTCGTCGTCGTCGTCGTCGTCGTCGTCGTCGTCGCCGCCGCTTCTGCAGAAGTAGCAAATGGCAATCGTAGCAAATGCGGCGAGGGACGCCCTGCCTTCGATTCCGAATGCACAAAGTGTGTGGTCTTGTTTCTCAGTCTATATTTGGTCGGTCTCGTCAGAGGTTGAATGTAACGAATGGGTGGGAAAGAGCAAGGGGCAGCGGCTGTGTAGAACGAAAACACAAATCCTCAGGGGTGTGAGCGTTTCGAGATGAGTCGTATACATGTAAATGTTGGTCGTCAGTGACCGTGTGGCCTAATGGATAAGGCGTCGGACTTCGGATCTGAAGATTACAGGTTCGAATGCTGTCACGCTTGTGTTTTTCCAGTTCTGAAAAAGAAACATAACGTTTTAATGTAGCAATTGAGCAGTACGAAACCGTCTGAATGTTGCTGTTGACCATTTTTTGCTTGGAGATGCTCTTGAGCTTGAAACACACACAACAAGACCGGTGTTAAATAGCGAAATGGTCGGCAGAGTGCCGACACAGCGAGTTTTGACTATCACTTGCACATCTAAAACAACGTCGGAAAGTAACTCGTTCGGCTTTTGAGTCACATAAAGTATGTGCGTTAATTTTGACGCCACTAGCTCTGCATGTTGTCATGCAATTTCTTTACCTCTCAGAAATGATTATGACATAAAAGTGAAGTACGTGACGAGTGTGACGTTAGGAAAACATTAGGCATCATGGAGAGATTCTGTATGGGACCACCCAACCCAAACGAGTACTGTGTGACGTGCTACCCGGCAGGTATTCACCGAGGTAGCCGGCTAGCTCAGTCGGTAGAGCGTCAGACTTTTAATCCCAGGGTCGTGGGTTCGAGCCAGACGCTGGGCGGAACGGAATTTTGTTCCGCTGCAAGTGTAAATTACCGTTTTTCTGATTAACGAGATTTAATGGAAATAGCAACTTTAAACTTTGCCTACGTCTCTGTCAGTCGCAAAGAAGCTGTCTTTGAAGGTGAAGGTGATTTTGTAGACATGTGTGAAAGACATGTTCTGAAATGCAAGTGTTGTTGTTTGGAGAGCACATCGGTTACGTGTCAGATGTGTAGTCAAGCAGTAATTTGTCGCCATAGCTGCAAATATTAGCCGGTAATATGAAGTGTTGTCAGCTAAAGTCTGATGATGCAGACGACCGTAAGGACGAAGTACCCAAGAGTACCGCTAGGCCGCGCCTCTTTAGCTCAGTGGTAGAGCACTGGTCTAATAAACCAGCGGTCGTAAGTTCCATCCTCACAGGAGAAAGATGAATTTTGGAAATCAGTTGCGCGTCGTGGCCGTATAGCAAACAGTACCTGTGATGACGAACAATTAGCGACAGGCGTTTTTTTAAGAATCACTCTCAGATGCGATTAAGGCGAATGGCGCAGATAAAGCATTTGCCAAAGCGGTACAGCATAAGGTGGGACGAGGCAGTCTGAATTACATTTTATAGATGTATTTCTCACATATCTCAGAGCCTCTCGCGATATTCGTCGTCGTCGTCGTCGTCGTCGTCGTCGTCGTCGTCGCCGCCGCTTCTGCAGAAGTAGCAAATGGCAATCGTAGCAAATGCGGCGAGGGACGCCCTGCCTTCGATTCCGAATGCACAAAGTGTGTGGTCTTGTTTCTCAGTCTATATTTGGTCGGTCTCGTCAGAGGTTGAATGTAACGAATGGGTGGGAAAGAGCAAGGGGCAGCGGCTGTGTAGAACGAAAACACAAATCCTCAGGGGTGTGAGCGTTTCGAGATGAGTCGTATACATGTAAATGTTGGTCGTCAGTGACCGTGTGGCCTAATGGATAAGGCGTCGGACTTCGGATCTGAAGATTACAGGTTCGAATGCTGTCACGCTTGTGTTTTTCCAGTTCTGAAAAAGAAACATAACGTTTTAATGTAGCAATTGAGCAGTACGAAACCGTCTGAATGTTGCTGTTGACCATTTTTTGCTTGGAGATGCTCTTGAGCTTGAAACACACACAACAAGACCGGTGTTAAATAGCGAAATGGTCGGCAGAGTGCCGACACAGCGAGTTTTGACTATCACTTGCACATCTAAAACAACGTCGGAAAGTAACTCGTTCGGCTTTTGAGTCACATAAAGTATGTGCGTTAATTTTGACGCCACTAGCTCTGCATGTTGTCATGCAATTTCTTTACCTCTCAGAAATGATTATGACATAAAAGTGAAGTACGTGACGAGTGTGACGTTAGGAAAACATTAGGCATCATGGAGAGATTCTGTATGGGACCACCCAACCCAAACGAGTACTGTGTGACGTGCTACCCGGCAGGTATTCACCGAGGTAGCCGGCTAGCTCAGTCGGTAGAGCGTCAGACTTTTAATCCCAGGGTCGTGGGTTCGAGCCAGACGCTGGGCGGAACGGAATTTTGTTCCGCTGCAAGTGTAAATTACCGTTTTTCTGATTAACGAGATTTAATGGAAATAGCAACTTTAAACTTTGCCTACGTCTCTGTCAGTCGCAAAGAAGCTGTCTTTGAAGGTGAAGGTGATTTTGTAGACATGTGTGAAAGACATGTTCTGAAATGCAAGTGTTGTTGTTTGGAGAGCACATCGGTTACGTGTCAGATGTGTAGTCAAGCAGTAATTTGTCGCCATAGCTGCAAATATTAGCCGGTAATATGAAGTGTTGTCAGCTAAAGTCTGATGATGCAGACGACCGTAAGGACGAAGTACCCAAGAGTACCGCTAGGCCGCGCCTCTTTAGCTCAGTGGTAGAGCACTGGTCTAATAAACCAGCGGTCGTAAGTTCCATCCTCACAGGAGAAAGATGAATTTTGGAAATCAGTTGCGCGTCGTGGCCGTATAGCAAACAGTACCTGTGATGACGAACAATTAGCGACAGGCGTTTTTTTAAGAATCACTCTCAGATGCGATTAAGGCGAATGGCGCAGATAAAGCATTTGCCAAAGCGGTACAGCATAAGGTGGGACGAGGCAGTCTGAATTACATTTTATAGATGTATTTCTCACATATCTCAGAGCCTCTCGCGATATTCGTCGTCGTCGTCGTCGTCGTCGTCGTCGTCGCCGCCGCTTCTGCAGAAGTAGCAAATGGCAATCGTAGCAAATGCGGCGAGGGACGCCCTGCCTTCGATTCCGAATGCACAAAGTGTGTGGTCTTGTTTCTCAGTCTATATTTGGTCGGTCTCGTCAGAGGTTGAATGTAACGAATGGGTGGGAAAGAGCAAGGGGCAGCGGCTGTGTAGAACGAAAACACAAATCCTCAGGGGTGTGAGCGTTTCGAGATGAGTCGTATACATGTAAATGTTGGTCGTCAGTGACCGTGTGGCCTAATGGATAAGGCGTCGGACTTCGGATCTGAAGATTACAGGTTCGAATGCTGTCACGCTTGTGTTTTTCCAGTTCTGAAAAAGAAACATAACGTTTTAATGTAGCAATTGAGCAGTACGAAACCGTCTGAATGTTGCTGTTGACCATTTTTTGCTTGGAGATGCTCTTGAGCTTGAAACACACACAACAAGACCGGTGTTAACTAGCGAAATGGTCGGCAGAGTGCCGACACAGCGAGTTTTGACTATCACTTGCACATCTAAAACAACGTCGGAAAGTAACTCGTTCGGCTTTTGAGTCACATAAAGTATGTGCGTTAATTTTGACGCCACTAGCTCTGCATGTTGTCATGCAATTTCTTTACCTCTCAGAAATGATTATGACATAAAAGTGAAGTACGTGACGAGTGTGACGTTAGGAAAACATTAGGCATCATGGAGAGATTCTGTATGGGACCACCCAACCCAAACGAGTACTGTGTGACGTGCTACCCGGCAGGTATTCACCGAGGTAGCCGGCTAGCTCAGTCGGTAGAGCGTCAGACTTTTAATCCCAGGGTCGTGGGTTCGAGCCAGACGCTGGGCGGAACGGAATTTTGTTCCGCTGCAAGTGTAAATTACCGTTTTTCTGATTAACGAGATTTAATGGAAATAGCAACTTTAAACTTTGCCTACGTCTCTGTCAGTCGCAAAGAAGCTGTCTTTGAAGGTGAAGGTGATTTTGTAGACATGTGTGAAAGACATGTTCTGAAATGCAAGTGTTGTTGTTTGGAGAGCACATCGGTTACGTGTCAGATGTGTAGTCAAGCAGTAATTTGTCGCCATAGCTGCAAATATTAGCCGGTAATATGAAGTGTTGTCAGCTAAAGTCTGATGATGCAGACGACCGTAAGGACGAAGTACCCAAGAGTACCGCTAGGCCGCGCCTCTTTAGCTCAGTGGTAGAGCACTGGTCTAATAAACCAGCGGTCGTAAGTTCCATCCTCACAGGAGAAAGATGAATTTTGGAAATCAGTTGCGCGTCGTGGCCGTATAGCAAACAGTACCTGTGATGACGAACAATTAGCGACAGGCGTTTTTTTAAGAATCACTCTCAGATGCGATTAAGGCGAATGGCGCAGATAAAGCATTTGCCAAAGCGGTACAGCATAAGGTGGGACGAGGCAGTCTGAATTACATTTTATAGATGTATTTCTCACATATCTCAGAGCCTCTCGCGATATTCGTCGTCGTCGTCGTCGTCGTCGTCGTCGTCGCCGCCGCTTCTGCAGAAGTAGCAAATGGCAATCGTAGCAAATGCGGCGAGGGACGCCCTGCCTTCGATTCCGAATGCACAAAGTGTGTGGTCTTGTTTCTCAGTCTATATTTGGTCGGTCTCGTCAGAGGTTGAATGTAACGAATGGGTGGGAAAGAGCAAGGGGCAGCGGCTGTGTAGAACGAAAACACAAATCCTCAGGGGTGTGAGCGTTTCGAGATGAGTCGTATACATGTAAATGTTGGTCGTCAGTGACCGTGTGGCCTAATGGATAAGGCGTCGGACTTCGGATCTGAAGATTACAGGTTCGAATGCTGTCACGCTTGTGTTTTTCCAGTTCTGAAAAAGAAACATAACGTTTTAATGTAGCAATTGAGCAGTACGAAACCGTCTGAATGTTGCTGTTGACCATTTTTTGCTTGGAGATGCTCTTGAGCTTGAAACACACACAACAAGACCGGTGTTAACTAGCGAAATGGTCGGCAGAGTGCCGACACAGCGAGTTTTGACTATCACTTGCACATCTAAAACAACGTCGGAAAGTAACTCGTTCGGCTTTTGAGTCACATAAAGTATGTGCGTTAATTTTGACGCCACTAGCTCTGCATGTTGTCATGCAATTTCTTTACCTCTCAGAAATGATTATGACATAAAAGTGAAGTACGTGACGAGTGTGACGTTAGGAAAACATTAGGCATCATGGAGAGATTCTGTATGGGACCACCCAACCCAAACGAGTACTGTGTGACGTGCTACCCGGCAGGTATTCACCGAGGTAGCCGGCTAGCTCAGTCGGTAGAGCGTCAGACTCATAATCCCAGGGTCGTGGGTTCGAGCCAGACGCTGGGCGGAACGGAATTTTGTTCCGCTGCAAGTGTAAATTACCGTTTTTCTGATTAACGAGATTTAATGGAAATAGCAACTTTAAACTTTGCCTACGTCTCTGTCAGTCGCAAGGAAGCTGTATTTGAAGGTGAAGGTGATTTTGTAGACATGTGTGAAAGACATGTTCTGAAATGCAAGTGTTGTTGTTTGGAGAGCACATCGGTTACGTGTCAGATGTGTAGTCAAGCAGTAATTTGTCGCCATAGCTGCAAATATTAGCCGGTAATATGAAGTGTTGTCAGCTAAAGTCTGATGATGCAGACGACCGTAAGGACGAAGTACCCAAGAGTACCGCTAGGCCGCGCCTCTTTAGCTCAGTGGTAGAGCACTGGTCTAATAAACCAGCGGTCGTAAGTTCCATCCTCACAGGAGAAAGATGAATTTTGGAAATCAGTTGCGCGTCGTGGCCGTATAGCAAACAGTACCTGTGATGACGAACAATTAGCGACAGGCGTTTTTTTAAGAATCACTCTCAGATGCGATTAAGGCGAATGGCGCAGATAAAGCATTTGCCAAAGCGGTACAGCATAAGGTGGGACGAGGCAGTCTGAATTACATTTTATAGATGTATTTCTCACATATCTCAGAGCCTCTCGCGATATTCGTCGTCGTCGTCGTCGTCGTCGTCGTCGCCGCCGCCGCCGCTTCTGCAGAAGTAGCAAATGGAAATCGTAGCAAATGCGGCGAGGGACGCCCTGCCTTCGATTCCGAATGCACAAAGTGTGTGGTCTTGTTTCACAGTCTATATTTGGTCGGTCTCGTCAGAGGTTGAATGTAACGAATGGGTGGGAAAGAGCAAGGGGCAGCGGCTGTGTAGAACGAAAACACAAATCCTCAGGGGTGTGAGCGTTTCGAGATGAGTCGTATACATGTAAATGTTGGTCGTCAGTGACCGTGTGGCCTAATGGATAAGGCGTCGGACTTCGGATATGAAGATTACAGGTTCGAATGCTGTCACGCTTGTGTTTTTCCAGTTCTGAAAAAGAAACATAACGTTTTAATGTAGCAATTGAGCAGTACGAAACCGTCTGAATGTTGCTGTTGACCATTTTTTGCTTGGAGATGCTCTTGAGCTTGAAACACACACAACAAGACCGGTGTTAACTAGCGAAATGGTCGGCAGAGTGCCGACACAGCGAGTTTTGACTATCACTTGCACATCTAAAACAACGTCGGAAAGTAACTCGTTCGGCTTTTGAGTCACATAAAGTATGTGCGTTAATTTTGACGCCACTAGCTCTGCATGTTGTCATGCAATTTCTTTACCTCTCAGAAATGATTATGACATAAAAGTGAAGTACGTGACGAGTGTGACGTTAGGAAAACATTAGGCATCATGGAGAGATTCTGTATGGGACCACCCAACCCAAACGAGTACTGTGTGACGTGCTACCCGGCAGGTATTCACCGAGGTAGCCGGCTAGCTCAGTCGGTAGAGCGTCAGACTCTTAATCCCAGGGTCGTGGGTTCGAGCCAGACGCTGGGCGGAACGGAATTTTGTTCCGCTGCAAGTGTAAATTACCGTTTTTCTGATTAACGAGATTTAATGGAAATAGCAACTTTAAACTTTGCCTACGTCTCTGTCAGTCGCAAGGAAGCTGTATTTGAAGGTGAAGGTGATTTTGTAGACATGTGTGAAAGACATGTTCTGAAATGCAAGTGTTGTTGTTTGGAGAGCACATCGGTTACGTGTCAGATGTGTAGTCAAGCAGTAATTTGTCGCCATAGCTGCAAATATTAGCCGGTAATATGAAGTGTTGTCAGCTAAAGTCTGATGATGCAGACGACCGTAAGGACGAAGTACCCAAGAGTACCGCTAGGCAACACGCGATCTAGTGT